>NC_082600.1:28775275-29438608 GCF_030936135.1 Gavia stellata
CATATACATGCTTTTTTTGACACGAAAAGTGATTGAGGTAAACAGAAATCAAACAAAGATAAATGCGGTCCAATTTATTTTAAAGCAGTGTTGATTCCATAGAAGCTATAACTGCAGTTAAGGTTTTAAAACATTTTATTTTATATAGTGTTTGTTGGATTGAGTCATGATGAGATCAGAAGAGGGTGAACCAACTGAAGAAAAACATATACCTTTTTTCACTCACCCACAAAAGGGCTTTTCACCCCTCTGAAGCCTAATGAGCTGCAGTCAACCACTCAGGTTCAGATAGTAGGTTCTCTTCAATTACTAGTTGTTTATTGGAGTAATTTCATTTTTTTCAGGATAGAAAAGTCTAGAAAAGGTTGAGGGTGTAAGTTGAGCCTTTTCTGGGCTGTGAGACAAGGCTGATGGCCTGCATGACTCATCTATATAGCTTAGATCATTTGAGGACAAAAATCAAATTAAATCTCTGCTCTGGTTCTGCAGTAGTTTATGGAATACTAGGATGGCATGAGTTGCCTTGCCATTTAGCTATTAGATAATTTCACGTGACTCAACTGCAACCTCTAAACCCTTCTGGGATAGACGTTACATCACTGAATGAGGCTGGTTTTAACTCCTGTACATGCTCTTGAGCTTTATATTTATCCTGTTAATTACAGAGACCTTTCAGATGCCAGGCACAGACTTCACATCTTACCCAGAGTTACCCAACCTGCCTCTGTACGGCCCCACACAGGGCTTGGGAGGAGGGGCGGTCTGGCAGGCTCACACACTGGCATCATGGCGTGGAGATGGGTGATGGGGAGTTGGACAGCACGATGGAGACAGGACTAAAACAAAAGGGAAAGACCATTCTCTTTGCCCTGGATAGTGTCCTGTGGTTTGGGGATCCTGTGACCAGCTGAAACAGGAGAGGAGCATGTGGCACCCTAATATGGGGGGGGGGGGGGGCAGACCATAGGGCTGTGTGTTTGAATCTTATGCTGACACAGGGAGACTGGACAAGCCTTTAGCTATCCGTCTGGGTAGACTGAAAGATCAAGATACCTTAGAGCTCATTTTGTTGAGTGACTTCAGTTTTAAGCACTGTTTTAAACCCAAGAGGATTGTGGTCAGGCAAAGACAAATGCAAATTTCCACGCTGTTTAAAATTGAAGGTAAATAGACTGTGGAGAGCAGTTCTCTTGCAGAAACCTGTCAATCTATGTATCATGGTATGGTCAATGATAATCAAAAGACTAAATTCTGGGGGAAGCAACCATATTTTTGGTATGAGCAATCAGTGGTTGGGCAATAAGTATTTTTATTAGAACAGAACAAAATTTGAAATTTCTGTTTCAAATGTTTGGGAAAACTTCTTTTCCTTAAAAAAAATAATTTTTCTCTTGCTTAGAATCAGAATAAAAAGTCAAAATTGCTCATGACATGAAATACCTCAAAAAGACACCCACAGCAAGCTTCAATCTTTTCTGCATTGACTTCAGTGCTTACAGTTTAGGGTATTTTGTTACTTTGCTAAAGTCAAAATATTACAGCTGAGTTGAAGTGCTTCAACTGTAGAGAAGCAAAGCACTCCAAGCTGATGAAATGAAATATTCTGACATTTTTCCACTGAGCAATTTAGGTAAAATGTTAGAATCCTAGTGAGTCTCCAGACAACAAAAAGCCAGCAGCGGGCTGCAGAAGGATGCAAGGAGGGAGAGCACATTGTGGAGCCAGAGAAATAAATGGAGTGGAAGGTTGACAAGAGCTTTTTACGTGCCAGTCTTAAAGGACCTTGCGTGGGAAGGAAAGACACTTTAAAAATAAGCATTGCTAGGATTCCCTTTTGCTGTTGTTGTCTTTATGCTGCCACAAAATATTTCAGGTTGTTACAAAGAAAGAAATGCAGGAAGGGTGAAAACAGGCTATTCTTTTCACTTGTCCAGGTCCCAGCATCTTCCTTGTTCCATGTATAAGCCTCTAACATCTATGTGATTTTTTTACCGGTTATGCCAGTTGGCCTACCATAGAGAAGGCAACATAATACCTATGCACAGAACACGTACAATAAAAACCTAGATACATTTCCACAAGCCCTTATTCTCTGAGCTCCTTACTGACTTCTGGTACAGGGGATTAGTCAGTGGCGTACATGCTACTGGCTCCAGCATTCACTGGGCCATTAATCCTCCACTCACTGGGAAAAGAACTGTTTCCATCAACTCATTTTACTGAAGACCTCAAAAATGTACTGTTTAGTTTTGAATCACTGTCAGACTGGATTGACCTCCTTCATCCCACCTGCCATGGGACTGAATATCAGAGGATTGCCAGTGAACTTCATTCCCTGAAGGATTTAATGTTGCTGCTGTAGGTTCAAGCCAGCAGACTTAGCAAGGATTGATATTTTTCTCAACACATGGCTTTAGAGGCCTTAAAATCACCTGTCAGCTCAGTTTGTCTTTCTGTCTTTCTGAACAGGATGAAACGGCCAAGTTTTAGGAAAACCTCAGCCAACTTTTTCCTTCCTAAAACTATAGATTCCCATTAAAAAGCACTGTCTCTCATGGCATTTATGGCTCAGCCAATATTTCTGATTCTCCACTACCTTTTAATTTGAGGCCCCTGAACAATGCTTGTTCTTCAAGGCTGGAATGTGATACTGCATTACTGTAAAAGATAGAAGTGGAGATTGTTATTTAAACTAAGGGCCTCACTTTGCCAATAAACATCAAAGTATGTTAAAGTGGATACAAACATGATGCAGATGCCCTGGAAAGGCATTTTGTATTGTCAGAGCAAGGGGATGAGGCCTTTGTAGGGTCGGTGAGTCTCACAGATTTATAGTAATTTGATTTTTTCCTTTAAAGTCCTGACCTCATATGAGCATAAAAGAAACTCAGCTTTCAAAAAAGGTTCATTTCTAGCTTTTGTGTTTGCAGAATATAATTTCCCAAAAGGACCTTAGAAGCCAGGTCATCTATTATAATATTATTATAATTAGCTCATGATTAGGGGCAACATTATAGCATGTTTTTTTGTATTATATCTGAAAAAAACCCCATGTTGAAATAGTTGAAAATATTTGCTTGTGTAGTGACCTTAAAGATTACAGTGAGGGTAATACATTGTTTCTGATGTAAATGTATCATTTTGAACTGTATAACTCCTCTAAAATATTGCTGCTGAATGCTAATTATAGTGATTGTTTTTTAATAGGCTAAAATATACCTCAGATTATGTACCAGGCAAAAAGCTGGAGATGAAGAGAAGTTCAGACCTACAGACACAGAAACCATGCTGCTTATTTGCTGTTTACTGCTCTCTAGCAGAAAAGGGATGGCAAGTAATTTTGAAAGGCCAAAAACATGGTAGGAAAAAAGTGGAAGCCCTGGCACCATCCTTTCCACTGGTTGAAGGGACATAACCTACCACCAATACACTCTGGAGGTAAACTCCTACAGGCTGTAGCCAGACTGCAGCCTTTAGTATGTTGTTATTTCCCATTTGATGTCCAAAATGCCAATACAAACTCTGCCTTTGCCAGCTCAAGTGTATTTATACCTTTTTAATGACAAATGTATCTTTGCACAGCTCTGTAGGAATGGACAAATGAGGCAGATTTTTCAATAAAAGTTTATGGAGCTGTATTATTGCAGACTATAGGAGCTGTAAGCTGGCACTGTGTGCCAGCTGTCATGCCATGGGATAGTTATATATGACACTGAAGGGAAGAAGGAAAAAAGAAAAAAATTTAAAAGGGGAGCAAGGGAGTTTTCTGAACTGAGGATGGAAATCCTATTTAGCGCAATCCTTCCTTTAAGATGCTGTAGAATCTAGATGCTGTGGTGCCTGATTCTCTTCTCTGTTATTGCAATTGGTATGATGCAATTTTCTGGCTGGACCAGCCTGACTTGGGCATCCAGCCGTGCTGGGAATGGACAGTCCATGCTGGAGTGCTGCTGGATGCAGAGGAGCGAGCGTTAGCTCTTACCTTCCCTGCTGTTTCTTGGCTTGCAGCCTGCTCCCATGACATTATCTGAAGCTGGTCATGGAGGTTTATGGTTTATTTTTATAGCAATATTTTCAAGCAATTATCTTCCAACTTGTAGCTATAGACCTTTATACTCTCAATCTAGCAAAGGCTTGTTTCTGTAAATCCACTTGTTTAAGACTTCCCTCTTGTGTGCACACTAAACACATTGTTAACCTTGACGAGCAGTTAAACACTTAACCAGCACTGCAAAATTTCAGCTAATTTTAAAGTGTTGTAAGCCTTTATTTCTCCTGTCTGTTCTGTAAGCCTGGCATGGTAAGGCAATAAAGGAAGGAATAAAATAGCTAGAGCCAGCAACTTAACTGGTTTAAATCAGGGTAGCTCCACAAAGTCAAGGGGGCTATAGAGATATACATACACTCTGAATCTGACTTTATGTAAAAAAAAATCTCAATAGTCACTGGCTTTCATAGGTCTACCTGTATTTTATTTCTCTCTTATTGTTTCTGCTCAGGGGGTGTTTCGTTTTGAAGAGAAGACACTAAGTTTATTTAAAAGAGTAGTGAAAGCTTATTAGTCAATATTGATTTTGGTGTGTTTGAGTTGGCATAGGCATCTTGCATAAATGCAATTATCTTATGCTAATAAAATCTGTTAGAGATCATGCTGGCCAGTGAGTGTTACATCTTCACAAAGGCCTGAAAATCCAGGCCCTGATTCTGTATTGCACTACTATGTTTTATAGTCAGTATAACTCAAATTATTGGATTGGAGATGCAGAAGAATAATCAAAGATGCACTAAGTCAGCACCCACTTCACTGGGTGTGGTACCCAAAATGTAACGTGCATTTCACATGCTAGTCGTAGGTAAATTCTGGATCTGGAAGAGGAAAAGGGAAAATGTTGCTGTAGTGGTTGCTGCACAAGTGAAACACCAAACAGAGTATATGAGGATCAAAAATGAGGCAGGAAGAACACAAACTTAAACACTCTGCATACAAAGATTAATTACATAAAATAAAAGCTGGAAGAAATAAAAGAGCCAAACAAGGCAGTACAGGAAATTTCTGAAAATGTTGCTGTTGACACTAAAGGAAGACAGAGAATATTCTGCCTGCAGCTGCAATACAGCTGTGGCATCCAAACAAATTAAAACCCTCTGAGGACCAAAAAACAAAATAAACTGTAACATTATTTAAGTGAAGCAGTATCTTTTCTCTGCAGCTCAAGCCAAATACTTTAATTTAGAGTGTGAAAAGGTAGCCTGGGAGCACCCGTTGGCATAAAATATCTTTCTAGGTCCAGGGAAGTTTAAGATCTGATTTTGTGGGTGTTAAAATGCATCTTCTTACTGTCTTGCTGCCACTGTATGAATGAGATTTCTGCCCTGTTTTTCCGTTTCCATTTCAAGACTCCTGATGGCAGATTCTGAGACTCCTGATTTTGGTGACCTAAGCAATCAGAAGGTGCACATATACACTTCTAAACTGAGTGCTGCAATACTTCCTAGCAATCTGGCTTGTTTGTTACATGGTGTTTCAGACAGTACTGTACAAAAAGAGCAGCTGGGACTCTGCATGCTGCTAGAGGTTTGCTGCTAGGAACCCCCCAGCCTCCCGATCCCATCTCTGTTGCACTTGGTTACCGAGAAAGTTTTGCATTCGTTATAAGGTGCTTATGCTGATTTACAAAGCCGTTGAAAAGCAGAGCCCAAGTTACCTTTCTGAGTTAGTGACTCTTTACTCTGCTGGTCACAGGCTGAGGTCAACTGATACAGGTCTCTGTGCATCTTCAATACTGAAATGCATCACTTTGGGTGGTCGCTCTTTCAGCCATTGTGCACGTGGCCCCGCTGCCTCCTGACAGTACCGGCGCTGCTACCTTCCCTGCGGTTAAAGTCCAAATGCAAGACATAGTTGTGCTCATCGGCCATTAGCTGGATGCAAATCACTGGGATTTCTGAAGAGTCATTGCTAACACCATTTTTTCAATCATTTCTCTTTAGTGTTTTGAGATGTGTCTACGAGACAAAGCACTAAAAAGAGTGTTTTCTTTTTCCCTGCTGTCATTCCATTTTTATTTTCTGTTTGCAAGTGTAATTCCCCCCATGGTATAGCAGGATAGCATGCATAATGTAACTATGTGAGCATAGCCAAACTTTTTCCTGCTCTAAAGAAAACATTTATTATGGACCAGAGCACAGAATAGCTTTACAAAGCGCTTCTTTGATTAGATACATGAAATAAACCAGCTGCTGCTATAAAGAAGCAAAAAATATTTATCAAATTAAATGTGGATCGTGCAATTTTATGCTGACTGTTTAACCTTAAATGCCTACTAAATCAATGCAACAGATCAGAATTCACAGAAGAGGTTAGCCTTCTAAAGCCATTATTATTAATCATTACTTTAAGTTCTGTAAATTCATTTGATGTCAGGCATAATACAGATGATTATGTGAGCTGGAATTTTAACTGTATTGTTAATCAATGGATGTTTTCACTGAATGGATGAGGAACAGGGAAAGAAAGCATATTATGAAAAAAGGAAAAAAAAGATTGGAATGTGTCTGCTCCAGAAATAGTAAAGTAGCTTTGTTTCACTGATGTAACAAATTCCATCATATGAAAACTATTATACAAAGGTTACTCATTATTAAAGGTATACCACAAAATGGCATGGTAATAGAGTGTTGTCATGGGATAAATATATCTCACTTTGAAATATTCTTCATAAATGCCTCAGTCACCACAACTCCCATTTAGCTCCAGAGGGCTGGCAGGAATGTTTTGATTTAAAATTAATCATCCACCGTTCTTCCTTCCTGTCAGTAGGCTTAAGCACTGCAATATGAGGGAGAAAATCTTGGCACTGTTTTTTATATTCATCCAATGCCCAAGACTGGAGGCAGGAAGGGATATTCCCAAACCTGATTTTGGGAATATCATAACTTTGAGAATTTCAGTGAGAGCTCTCACTTAGCTGTAGTACCCAAAAAGTAAACTGCTCTGACTCTAACAGAACTGACCACTAGGTATTTAAAGTGGTTAGTATTTGTCCTGCAAAAAGCTGAGAGATTATCACAGGCAAGATGGCCAGAGTTATTAATTCCAAGTATTTTAATTTAGGAAGGATGTCAGCACACAATCAATCAACAAAGAAGTTATAAGATTATTCAGCTGAGTTTAAAACTGTATGTGTGGAGCTGACTAAAGTCTCCTAAAGAAAACAGCTGATGTACAACCTTACTCTGGGATCAGCTTGAAAAGGAGGGCAGAGATGGGGAGGGTCAGCAGTCATTTATTCACTATTAGTTATTGTGTGTTCTTCCAGCCCCTTGGCTTTCTGTCCTCCCTTTTTCACTGAGCCTGTGTGTTCAGGATTTCTCTGATGCCTCAGCCAGCTCTGACAAGCCTGCTAGGGGATTTGCTGGCTGGTTTTGTTGGATGAGAGGCAGACACAGACTCTTGCCCTGCTTCTTCATCCGCCGGGATTCAAACGGCTCTCCGGTGCACACTGTCCCTGCCCACAGTAACTTCAGGGGGGGTACATGACTCTGAATCGTCACACAAGTCCACTCAAAGTCAAAAACCCCCAAAAGTATGGCTGTGAGTATTCGTAAACGTTAACTTGTCACAAGGCAGCGGGTCGTGTGCTCAGCCGCTGAGCGCCGGTGTGGAGATGCGCTGGGAGAGGAGCACTCCCAGAAGTGGCACTGAAGTGGTGTGAAAGCAAATTGGATTTTCCTACGTTGTGAATTGCTGCCTGTCAGTAAAAATTACTCCTTCCTTTTTTAACAGTGTTACTGCCTGGCTGAAAACTTTATGAGAAATAACTCCTGGATTTTTTATGGGAGCTTCAGCAGTCACATTTTGGAAGCTGTTACTTAATATGATGTCACTGGGTCTGCAGGTGAGTAAAACCCCCAAATAACTTTTCTTTTGAAATGTTCTTGCAGCAGCTGTTTCCATGCATCATTCATAACTTCTCTGCCTTAAGAACTGTGGCCATTTAAATAGCTTCAGTGAACAAAAGCTCAACACACACACAAGTCTAGAACGAAGCACAAATGCTTTCATGAAATACCTGCCCCACGATTTCATATGAGTGCTTATTTAGAATTTTTGACAGCATTTTATATGATTAATGCACTATATGGATAGTCACTAGTCACACCATGTACAACCACAGCAGTTGTATGATATAGCTGATTTAATAGAATCTGACCCTATTTTATAGGCAAGGAAATAGATCAAGGAAGCAAAGCCATGTGGGATGAGAGTGGCAGAACCAAAATTAGGTTTCAGATCTTCCTCCATTCTCATCTAACACATGCTCCTTCAGACCATGTTGCCATCTTACTGAAATTGGACTTTGATAATTACTGTGCAAAAGAACCTTTGAGAAAATAACTTGGGGAGACGTTTATATACTCACTGTATGTAAAAGTAGCTGCATAAACTGATTTGCATCTGTTTCAAATGGATGACTAAATTTCTACATCTGACCCAAACTATATCTGCCTCATTGGAGTCCTCATTGCCCTTTGGGGCTACAGATGTATACTATGATAGCAGAATGAGGCCAGTGACTTTACCAGACTCTCTGATGACGAGTTTAAAATAATTCATATCTGAAAACACACTTGCAGCTACTGTCTCATAATCAAATATTCCAGTCTGGTGTTGTTTGGGGATCTTTTGAAGCTTTGCTGTTCAGTTTTGGTTATTAATGGGATTTAAGAAACTGCAGCAGGACTGAGAAATTACCACATATCTCCTGCTTCTTAATGCAACCTCTGATTGTAGAGTATGTTCGGCACTTGATGTTACTGTCAGAAAATTACTGCAAATAAGCTTTAAAATGGAAACTGTGGAGAGGGAAAAATGAGGGCAGAAAGAGCTAAATCATGGGTTGAGAGAAGGGAAGAAAACCAGAAGAGAGCTGTGGAGAAGGACACAGAGGAAGAAAAGAAAATGAATTATCTACCGTGAGGTTTAAAGACCATTATTATGTTAAATAATGAGCATCAAAAGTGTGTGTATGTACTGTCATGTATAAAATATATAAAGTTAGATGTGTGTAGTACGCTGCTTCTTAGTTTGGAAGTTTGTTGTATGTGAAAATAAACTATAGCTTCTTACTGCACAAACCTGAAACAGCCCACTTTACAACATACATTTGCAGGAGCAAAAAAAGCAGCTCAATATCAAGTCAGAGCACAGCTGAAAAATTCAGATGCAGATTTTTAATTACATGTAGAAATGGGGACATTTGGATCTGGGCTTTGGCCCATGCACAGTCAAACATAAAAGCCGGTTTTACTGCTATGGACTAGAAGTGACTCTTTCCCCTTTAAACTCCCGCATGGTAACTTGTACAGCCGAAGCCTCTCTGTCACTTATTGTGTGGCATGCCAGAGCCAGCACTGCTTCACCCAGCTGAATGCTCTTGAAGTCAGCAGAGTTACTTTACTCAACGTTTTAAAGGCAGATGTAGTCAACAGTGTGTAAATGAAAGGAGAATTCAGCCTGAGAGTGGCAAGAAACTATGGACTGCAATTTTAAAAATCACTTTCTGTGCTCGTATCTTTTTACCCACAGTATCAGGCACAAATCTTTCCATTCTGGAAAGAGCCATGAGACACCTTTTCCTTAACATTTTCAGTTGGGAGCTATAAGAGCCTTTTTAGCCTGATTTCTCAAAGTGCAAGGCTCACACAATCTTATTTTCTGTCTGCCATCTGCAAAAAAAAAGCCTCAACCAAATTTGATAGATGGTCAGAAGTCTCAAAACCAATTATTATCACAGGAGGTTTGTGAAACCTAATGGCTTGAGAAAAAGCCCAACTTATTGGCTCAGTAACAGGAAACAAATATTTGGCTTGGCAGCAGCCTGCTCGCCAGTCAGCATATGTGATGGCCAGTCAGTCTGTGTACCTAGCCAATGCACTGCTGCCTCTTGGTGACTTGGCATGTCACAGAGGAAGAAAATAATGCCTTATGAAAATAATAAAAGGACCTTTTAAAAGTCTGCAATTTTGGCTGCCAATTCCATTCCAATAGAGGTTATGCATCAGAATTCAATAGAATTTAACCAACAGAGGATATTTAACAGAATTTAATGGCTACTTAAAAACATAATTGTTATCTTATGGTTCGGGACAAAGGATTATGCATTGAAATCCAATATATACCCTTGTAAGGTGTCCAAAGCACAAAATACCTTTTGTGTTTGTGAAGGTCTCTTGAAGGCAATGGTGTTGGTGAACAGGACAGCTTCCCTCAGGGACATTCCTGTCCTCTATTGCAGTTTCTCAACAACTGCTTAAGGACTTTACTTTTGTCTTACCATTCACAGCGTTTTCCTAGCACCACCCACTTTGGTTTAACGGCCAGACTCTCAAGGGGCTTTAGGCGCCTAATTCCCACTGAAATAAAGGGTGGTCAGATGCCTAAACACTAGGCGCATCTGGGGCAAGGTCTCTGCCTCTGCCTGAGCACAGCCCCTTTCAAGGTCATCGGTGCTACTGACTGCCCTCTGGGCTCCAGACATACCACCTACGTCCTGGAGCCTGCTCATCTTGCACAGATGTGTTATAACAGGGAGGGGAAGGGGCCCCACACTCCAGCTACAGCAGCTGAGAGCACGTCCTGTCCTGGGTGCCCTTCACCCCTCGACTGGAACCTGCTTCTGCCCCCCTGGACAGCCCATGCAGGCTGAGAGTGTGGGATGAAAATGGGGCAAGGAGGGGAATGGCATTGCAGTGGTGGTAGATAGAGAGCCTGTACTCCAGCTAGTGTTAACAGAGCGACTGCTGCAGTTTCATGACCCAGGTAACCCCAGTGGGCTTCCCCGCTTGCCCAAGGCAGGTGTGCTGACCGGGAAGCGAAAGCCCCATCCCCTCAGCCTTTCCAGACAGCTGACGTCCAAGGAGCCCAAGGGAAGGAAAGCCCAGGCAGCTTGGCAGCCCTGCTCATGTCCACGCCAGTTCAGCTCTGCACAAGCTCGTCCCAAACCAACTTAGAGAGCAGGGAGGGCTTGTCCCTTGCTGCTTTGCTTGCAGTCAATTTGCAAAATAATTCCTCCAGGATGATCACACAGAGCAAATGAAAAGCTCAATCCTGAATCCTCCACTGCTGTGGGTAATCCCTGTTTCAAGGAGTAAAGTCTCTTGTTTAAATGCAGAATAGAAAATTGAGGGTTTCAGAGAAAGTGTAAGCCTTGGATAGCATGCTTTGCACGTATCAGATTTAACAATTATTATTTATTTTTAATTAATAGCTCTGTAAAACCAAAAAAAGACTGATAGCAGAGGGAGTCATGATTTAAGTGGGATGGAAGTTAGCACACCAGAGAGTAAGAGTCTTCAAAACAGGCCATGAAAGAAAGAAGTTTAGTTTGAGTTATCAAGGTTTTTAATACGTTAAAGTCAATGTATGTATGTACTTAGGTTAGGGAATAGTCATGAAGAGAAGAAATAAAGGAGCTGCAGAAAAAGGTGTAGATTGTTAGGAAGTATTAGGAAGTCAGAGAAGCAAATTACATTATTCTGTGGGGAAAGAGAAACAAATAAAAGATATAGAAATAAATAGAAGTCAATTCTTCCTATAAGGAATATTCCACGCCTTCCACAATATTGCCCTAATTAGAAAATGTATCATAATGAATGTCAGTTGCAAATCAAAAAGGTAAAGAAGAACTTACAGTAAAATTCAAAGTCCAAAGCCGGTTAGTTGTTGAGAGGGAAAGATACTATTTTCAGGAGATGATGAAGGAAAAGGATGTAAAGTTATGGAAATGTTCATTATTGGAAAAATTAAGTAGAGGATTATTTGTTTTTTATAGAAAGGTGGAATCTTGCCTGTTTTAAAATCAATTCTAAAATTCACTTTGAATTCTGTGAGGTCAGGTTTTCTTTTCAGTAAAGTCAAGGAACTGAGTTTAACTCCCACGCAGATATGTTGTTATACAGATTAAATTGTTAAAATCCAATATTCTAGAGAAAGGAGCTTCTCGGTCAGGGGTTCATTTGCCAGCTCTGGTACAGGCTTTTTTGTGATGTTTGCTAGGTCACTCATTTTCCGTGCCTCAGCTCCCACTCATCAACCGACCCGTGGGTGTGAGCCTGGCGAGGTATGCTGCCTCGGTAGCTTTTGTCCCATGGATTTAACCTCACACGGCAAACGTATCCAGTCCGCAGCGCAGCCTGGAAGCCTCCCAGCAAGAGGGCTTCTCCCGGCTGTGAGCGCTGCCCCACGCTCGTCTGGCTCAGCGCTATGGAGCGTTCCTCCTTGAAGCCGGGACTACATCAACCAGAGCCAGACGGCCACTTGTATTGATGTAAATATTTTCTCCCCCCCCACCCCCCCCGCCCTCCTCTTCTCTCGAGGCGTAGACACAGTCAACTATTTCAGGAAAATGCTCGATTTCTGCATGCCACATACATCGATTTGGTCAATCTGCTTTGCAATCCTCCACTGAGCACAATAAATGAACCCATTCAAAAAAAAAAAAAAAAAAAGATAGAAAAAGCCGCTATTTTCTCAGGTGGTCGGAGGTGTTTTTTAGCAGCCCGGCTTCACCGGTTGGGGCCGGTGGGGAGGGGAGCCGGGCAAGAGCGCGGCAGGAGCCCCGACGGGACGGTCCGACCCAGCCCCGGGCTGTCTCAAACGGGCCGGGACACATCTCGGGCTGGAAAAACCACGGTATCCCTCAAAGCCCCCCAGTCTGCCGGGGCACGAGCACCCCCGTCCGCGCTGCAGGGTTACCTCCGCAGGTGAGCGCGGGTGGCGGGGTGGTCGCGGCCGCGCATCCCCACGGAGGGCCGCGGCCACTGCGCCCCGACTTCGCGCGGCTCTGGCCGCTGCGGGGGACAGGCCGGTTTCCCCTGCTCCTCATTTTCCGTCCCTCTTTCACATGAGCCTCAACGAAATACGGTCGTCAGCGAGTGGGATGAAAAGCGCGCTGCGAATAACGTGGAAACAAAGAAACTTTTTTTATTTTAAATGTGGGGGGGTTTAGCCCCTAGGAAGCGTGAAAATTCATTTAAACGCGCTGGGGACCCCCAAGTGCCTCTGGGTGTTTAGGTGGAGGGACGGGGCTCTGTCCCCTTCGGGCCCACGGAGACGCGCCCGGTCTCTGCCCGGGGGCCCACAGAGAGGGGCTCGCCGCGGGGCTGGGAGTCACCTGCTATGGGATCGCCTGCGGTCCCCACCGCCCCTGCTGGTGGGGCACACGCCTGGGTGCCGCCGCGTACGTGTAGCGTCCCCGGAGAAATGCCTGCCCCGTCCCATCGCCGTGGGTGCCGTCGGGGAAGAGGCGGCTCTCGGTGGCGTCCCGGGGCTACCAGTCACTCGCCGGCCGGGGGCACCGCGGGGCGGCCTGTGCAGAGGGGTGAGCGGCAAACCCACTCACTCCTCGGTCAAAGGATATCGTCCCCAGGGGGACGGCGGGTCCGGGGTCCCGTGGGGGAGAATGTTCCCCCGGCCCCAACGCCGAAGTGTCGCGGGAGAGGGTGAAACGTGAACCGGCAAACCCCGAAATGAGGCCGGGCAGCCAGAGCTGAAAAGTATCCAAGTCGGTCCCAAGCAAAACAAGAGATGAAACATTTCAGGTTATTACGTTCTCCCTTTGAAGCGAACTATTTCCCGCAGATAACAATGCGTAGGTATATTTAGACAGCTCGGCTCGTCCAAGGAGAATGTGTCTTGCGCTATTTGAGAAAAACTCTAAGAGTAAGTGCAAATATTTGGTGCTGAAGAGCTCTTAAGGCTTGAAGAGTACCATTTACTTATTTCTACACATCAGTGTGGGCTTAGGATGTTAAATAGATTAAAAGGCTAAGAGAGGTCACTGAAGTAGACTCTCTCTCATCCCGACTTTTTTTCCTTGCAAAGTTTTTGCACTTTCTTTAGAGTGTCCTTGGCAAACCCCTCTTAAGAGCCACCTTGGATACTGTGTAAGTTCGTGGCTCTCTGAACGCCGGCCCCCGCCCCTCCCCTGGCCGCCCCCCCGAAACTCCGCTCCAGCCCAGGCATTCGGCAAATGTTTGCCTGCGGCGTCAAGATATTAATAAGCGCTTCTCGGCCCCCTTTTATACTCGGGGCGTCCGGGAGCGCGGGGCAGCGGCGGCGCTGCCGGCCGGGCTGGGCCCGCCGGGCGGGCAGGTGAGCGCGGCCGTACCTGGCGGGGCGGGGGGCCGGGCTGTCGCCCCCCTCCCGCCGGCCGCGGGCTGCCCCGGCGGTGACACGGGCAGCCGGGGGGGGACGGGCGGGGGGGGGGACGGGACAGGGCGACCGCGGGAGGAGCCGCTCCGCCGAGGACGGCCACGTCGTTTCAATTTAATCTCATTTAAAAAGACATAACTAATAAATTTGTATGGACGGGGCTGCCGGAGACGTAAAGCAGAGTCGATAGTGGTTCAATCCCATTGAACCCTATTGAAAACCATGACAACAAGGAACAAGCTCCGATTTATCCCGGAGAGTTAAAGCACATTGTGGGAAGGCGTCAATCACCTATTATTCCAGATCTGAACAAATGCAAAATCTTGACTGGAACAAATGCTTCCAACAGGTCCGGGACATTGGGCTACATTTCCCTTTTGTTCACGGCCTAGCAGTTGGCATGTATTTGTGCTCCCCTCGCTCCGACCACCCAGGACGGCTGGGAGGCTGTGCTTGGAGCGGGGAAGATAACTACTGTCACCAGGCACGCTTGATAGGTGGCTGCAGTAATCACGGCCTGGGAATCGTTTATATGGAGCCTGTCCAGTCCCGAAGAAATATGCGGGAAGTTGGCCAAATGGACCCTTGTGCCCCGTTCATCTCGCCCACAAATCTCGCCGATATAAATCTCGCCTCTCCCTTGTCGTTATTGCTCTATTGACTTTTTCCCCGTGAAGTGTAACTGCTTCCAGAAGCGACACCCAGAGCAGGGCGGGGAAGGGCGGCGGCGGCCGGGGGCAGGCGGGGAGCGGGGCTGGGGTGCGAGAGCAGGGGTGGATAAATATAATCAATACACAATAGCTTATAGATGTCTGTTTGGACAGGGACATTTGAACCCACAAAGCGGCCGGCTAGAGGCGTATCTCCGTGTGGAGCTGGGTTTTTATCTCCAGGCGCGCCGCGCATCACGCCTTTTGCCCGACGGGGCTGTGCTGCGGGCGCTCTGGCCGGCACGCACGGGGAAGCGGATCTGCTCGGGGCAGGTTGGGTGACTCCTTCCCTCCGGGCTTTCCTCCCTCCAGCCGGACTCGCCTCCCACCGGTTTTCTAGACGGGCGCCGGGCCCCTCCCGCGAAACCGGCGGGAAGCGATGGGGGCGGGCGCTGCGCCGTGCGGGTGAGGAGCGTGTCCTGCCCCCGCCCCCCGCGGCCCCCACGGCTTGACCCACGCTGCGCGACCCGCGTGAGACAGGCTAGTCGCGCCCATCCGTCACTTCTGCCCCTGCCCTGCGGCTAAGGGCCGAGCCCTGCCACTGCAGTTTTGCGTTTGAACGCCTCATCAGGCTTCTTGTTTCTAGATCCTATTCTTTCATAAGTCCTCGGCGGCCATCGCGGCTGGGCAAAGCCCGACCGCGGCTTCGCGGGGGGACGGAGCCGCCCGCTGAAAGGCTGCGAGGAGGCTCTTGCCCCGCGGAGGGGACCGCGGAGGTGCCGCCGGGCCGCCCCCGGGTCGTGCCCAGCCGATGTCCGCACCCCTCCTCCCGGGGGGGGCCGGGGCTCCGGGTCTGTTTGCTGCTGCTTGCGGCAGATGAAGCGTCTCTCGGCGGGGACGGGAGACGGGCGGATAAGTAAACGCGCCCTCTTTGATCTTTTCTCCATCGCTCCCAGCTGGAATCGTTTCAGCCGCTCGCACATACCGCCCGAGGGGATATTCCTTGCGTTATGCCAAGGCAAAACTAAAATGCTAAAAAAATCTCCCCCACCCCTGCTCCCGACTCTTGCTTCTGGACCGTGTGTGTCGAGCTCCCCGCGTTTCCCCAGCCAAGCTCACGCCATCACCCTTCCCAAGAGAAAGGTGCGCCTTCCATCCACCGTGCTCAGGAGAGGCAAAAAAGCCCCGGCTCCGGAGATGCCACCCCCTCAACGCACACACCCGCCAGCCTTCCTCGCCCAGAGCTCAGCCGAGGTGTGAAAAATCCCCCGTTGAGGGTAGGAAACCTGCCAATGGCAAGCGGGAGAATTGGAGGTAGCACAGCAAACAGCCCGGGGAAATAAAACAAATAACGACTTAAATTCCTTCCAGAATTTAAGAGAGAGGGGAGGGGGTGGAAATAAAGAGGTAGAAGCGGGGAGGGGGCTCTCGGCAGTCTCTGCGGATGTCCTGGGAGGATTCACTTTGTCTGGGGATAGAAGGGACGCTGGTGGCTTTGGTGGCGGATGGAGGGGGGTGGTTGTTGGTCATCCACATGCCACCCAAGATGTTATTCACTGCTAACAATTACCATTATCTGTCCCCACTTTTGGCTAATCAGACAGAATATGTAATGATGAAGCCTGTTTCCTGCTGTCTTTGGGAGGTAACGGGTTATTCTCTCATGGGGGTGGCGGGAAGGGGGGGTTACACCTACTCCCATTAGGGCTTGAGCACTTGACTAATTCAGGTACTTAGCATCCTATAGACAGGGACGGTTTGAAAGCAGGCAGTGTTTGCAGTGGGGATGACTGTTTATATAAACAGGACACCTCTGTAAACGACACTAATATTTGGGGTTACGTGGCGATGGAAGGGAACGTCCTCCTGAGCCAGGAGATTCCCCAGTAACTGGGAGCAGTCCTTTCCTCGCAGCTTTTAAGGGAGGGGGTTCGGGGCTTTGGGACGATATTTTTGGGGGTGTGTGTGCACAATCTACCATGGCCACATCTGGCAGGATCAGTTTTACAGTGAGGAGCATTTTGGATTTACCAGAGCAGGATGCTAATAGCATAAAGCAAGCCTCTGACCAACACCACTCAGCGGAGAACTACACCGGCTCGCCGTACCGAGGGTGGATAGAAACAGACAGAAATAATTATCCCTGTGAGTATGAAACGGACAGGAATTCGCCATCTCCGCACAGCTATCTTTTATTTGTTTCCCCCCCTTCCTTTGGGGAAGATGCGAAGAAGCTAATCGCCAGCGTGTGTAGCCTACAGGATCGGGGGGATCCAGGCTGGGAATTTTATAGGATATTACTGAATTGCAACAATGAAACAGCAGGAACATCCCGGCCACGAGCTTAAGAGAGGAAAGATTATTTTTTTCCGTAGGTCTGTGCATGTTCCCAGCTATGGCAGAAAGCAAAACCTCAGGCTGTGTCCTCCCGTTCCTCTGCGCTTACCATTTAAGCCCGCTTCCCGGATTCTCTCCCCCCCCCCCCCCCCCCCCCCCCCCCCGTTTCACTGTTGCAAGAAATCCTGCCTTTTTGTGCTGGAGGGGTTTCGGGTCACCCCGCGCACCGCAGAGGAAAGCTAAGCACGCACCCAGTGCCTCGCCTGCCCGCGCTGCCGCGGAGCGCCCTGGGCACCACCGCCTAGACCCCCGCGTCTGCCACCGCGGAGAGCAGGCTCCGGCTCACCAACCCGGCCGTGTAGCACATGGGTCTTGCCTCACCGACATAAGGTGTGCCGCAGATACACGGCGCTTAATGTGTGTGCGTGGGGGGAGACCGTCCTTTGGATGGATGCGGGAACCCCGTCGGGCCACGTTAAATATTAAGGTAATCGAGCGGCTGGAGGAAAGCAGTAATGAAGGGACGGGGCAGCCCGATATTGCGTTTTAGCGCAGAGCAAGCACGAACGCTAACAGCCCGCAAGCCTCCGGGCTGTGCGCGGCGAAGCGGCCGTGCCGGTGCGGCGATTCACGCCGGGGCAGAGCCGCTCCCCCGGCGCGGGAAAGGCCGCTCCTCCGTCCCGTGGGTTAGGTTTAATGTGTTCGGGGGGTTAGCCCGCATCTCTTGTTGACTGTCGGGATTAATCCGGCCCGGTAAACAGCCGGGGCTCTCCCCGCGGGAGGCGTTTCGGCTCTCGACGGCCCGCCGCCTCCTCGGTGCCTGCCCCGCGCCCCGTCCCCTCTCTCTAACCCCCTCGCTGTCCCCAGCTTCCGACGAGAGCGGCCCGGAGCTGAGCTTGCCCGACTCCACCCAAAGGTCGCTCCCCGCCCGCGGCTCGGAGGCCGAGGAGAAGAAGAAGAAGCGGCGGGTGCTCTTCTCCAAGGCGCAGACGCTGGAGCTGGAGCGGCGGTTCCGGCAGCAGCGGTACCTCTCGGCGCCGGAGCGGGAGCAGCTGGCCCGGCTGCTCAGCCTCACGCCCACCCAGGTGAAGATCTGGTTCCAAAACCACCGCTACAAGATGAAGCGTGCGCGGAGCGAGGGCGCCGGCAGCCCCCCGCCGCGCCCGCCCGCCCTGCTGCGCCGGGTGGTGGTGCCGGTGCTGGTGCGGGACGGGGAGCCCTGCCGCGGCTGCCCCGCCAGCCCCCCGCCGCCCGCCGCCCGCCCCAAGCTGGGCTGCGCGCTGGCGGGCTGCAGCGCCCAGGCCGCCCTCGCCCTGCAGGGCTACCGCGCCTGCCCGCCCGCCTCCGCCGCCGCCCTCGGCGTCTTCCCCGCTTACCAGCACTTAGCGCACCCCGCCGTCGTCTCCTGGGGATGGTGACAGCGGCGCCGCGCCCGCCAGGGCCGGACTCATCCCACGGGCGCGGGGGGTCCGCCCCACCCCGCGCTCCCAGCGCGGCGAAGGCGCCGGGGCGCGCCGGGCACCGCGGCTGCTGGGCTCGGGCGGGCCGGGCGGCGGAGCGCGGCTGCGGGGCGGCGGCGGGCAGGCCCGGGCGGAGCTGGCCTGGGCCGCCCTCCCCTCCGCCGGTCTCACCCGAGGGCGCGGATGCCGGCTGCGGCCCTGATTTTGTAAAACCTCCGCTCCTCCTGCTCCTTTTCGAGAGAGTCCTTGTTAAATAATAATAATAGCCCCAGCGACCTAGCTGATTTTCAAATAGCCGATTCTTCCAGTGACTAATAAAATGATTTTAGGCAAATCAATTTTTCCCGGCGGAGAAGTGTATTTTTGACGATAGGGGCTTTTTCGTAGGATCACCTCCTGTGCCATAAAAGCTTAAATACTTCTCCTGATCGCGCCAGCGGAATTTCACTACCGAGTTCGTTTATTTTACCGACGTGCGCCGGTAAACGGCGATAAGGTTTGCTGCAAGCATCTCACTGCAAACCTGGTCATATTTCCCGCGGGAAGCGAGAGCCCGCAGCCCCCCGCCTCCGGAGGCTCCCCGGCTTTTCCTCTTGGGAGGCGATGCCCGGCGCCGGCCGAGGCCCCCGAGGCTGCGGCGCGGGTTTCCTCCGCCCAGCCCGGCCGCGGGCTCCCGCAGGGCCGCGGTTCATTGCTGTCTTTTTTAGAGCCGCTAAGGCTGGACCCAGGATTAAGACAATCTTCCCGTTAGTCTGTAGCTGTTCCAAAGATCGACTGCGGAAGAGTAGCCAAGAGAAAATAGCGGTGTCTTTTAACGCCCAGATAATTATGCTCTGAAACGCTTTGATGAACTATTGATTTTATTAATTGGAGAAAAAAAAACTATCCTTGCAACCGTCAGTGGGGAAACACCTTCAAAAAAAACCCCTCCAAGTCCCTTTGAAATATGGACTAGACCGGCTGTCTCCATCCTTCCGACGGGAGCCGCGGATCAGGAACGCGGAGGGAATATCTGGGGGCTAAGACCCCACGGGGACTGATGCAGACACCCTGCCAGCCGAGGAAAGGCTGTCGGGGGAAAGGGACCTGCAGAAGCTGTTTGGTGGGTTTTTTTTTTTATTCTCTGGAAGGGGGTTACTTCGGACCAGATGTGCCCCTGGTGTGTGTCATGCTGTCTACACTTCCCGGGGAGCCCCCGGGGAGCGGGGCTGCGAGACGCCGCCGTCGCGGCTGGGGAGGCGGCCAGAAGCACCCACGGGAGTCTAAGGCACTCCCGTGGGTGCTTCTGGCCGCCTCCCCAGCCGCGACGGCGGCGGCAGCATCTCCTCGCTCCCTTCCCAGCTCTGCCTTCTCCAGGGCTGCGTCCCCTCCACCGGGGCGGCTCCGCGTCGCCTCTGGTCTCCGTGCGGGAGGGTCCGTCCCAGCTGCAGGCCGGGCGGGTGGGGGAGGATGGAGCGACGCCCGTCCTCCCACCTGCATCCCCTTCCCTGCTTGGGCAGGGGGCCCTGTGCCAAAGGGGAGATGCAGAGCGGACCAGGCTTCTGGGATGTGCGGGAAGGACCCGGGGGAGTACAGCCCCTGTGTCACCTGGGGGTTTTTTGTTATTGTCTTTCCCCCCCTTCCCTTTATTTTTCCTCCTGCCGTCCGAAATCTTTTTTTTCTCCCCCCCCCCCTTTTTTTTTTTTTTTTTTTTTGGTCTCAGCTGCTGGCCACCTTGTCTCCCATATGGATGGGGTTATCTTAGAAGAATCTCCCAGAGAATCGCTCCTTAAACCTCCTTTTGTCTTGGGAGTTGAAAAGAGCATTGTTGTGCATGAAAAGGACCTAGACAAAATCCGCACTGTTTCAATTCAGGACTGTTTAATCAGTCCCTAGTGACAATTTTATGGGTTTTAGGCGGTACAATAGTATCTTTTAAAACCTTGTGGCCTTCATGAAAACAAAGGGCTTGAATTTTATGGGCTTACAACTCCAATTAGAACAGTGCCAATGTGTATGGGAGATTATCAAATTTGTATCATAAAACCCCTTTATAATAAATGATTGCTGGAAGCTGGGGAGGGGCGAGGGGAGAGGGGACCCGGACTTCAAGCAATGGACTTTGTCGCATGTAGTTTTAAAAGTGCATATGCTGCTCTGCATTTTAACTCTTTGCGACCCTGATATGCAGCAGGATCATCCGTGGAAATAGTGTGGCACAGTTATTAGAAACGGAAACAAAGACAACAGGAGACGACCCCTCCTCCTCAGCCCAAATCTACCCTCCGTCAGCTTGCCGAGGGTTTGCAGCATCCCACCCGGAAAGCTCCCTCCCCGGCTCCTTGGTTACCTGGGCTGCTCTCCTGTCCTGGAGCCCACACATGGCCATAGGAAGCGTCTGTAAAATAGGTGGTCTTCATTATATTACTGCTTTTACCAGTTATTGGCTCTATGGGCGATGACAGAGGGTGCTAGGGTGTCCCTTCCCTTGCCAGCCCCAGGCTGCAGCGATTTCCTCCAGGGACCGGCTGCAATGTCCCCCGATGCAAGTTTCTTTATGCAAAATGTGCGGTTTGTGAGCGGTGCCTTTTACCAAGCCCAGGGAATGGGAAAGGTGCGATCCTCAGGCGCCAGCAAAGGCTAAAGTTGTGTCCTTGCAGGCTGAGGGGAGGTAACCGCAACAGGGGCACAGAGAGGATGATGGAGTCAGGTTCAAGGACTGAGAAAAGCAGCCCCGTTAATTTGATACATTCAAGCAGAAAGAAGAATGTATTAAATAATGAGTCAATTCAACAGACCACGGAGATTTACAGTAAAAAGAAAAAGAAGAAGAGAGGGTGGGACTGAAAATATTTTTCCTGATAGAAACGAATGGATCTGTGTAAACTTTAAGTGCATTTAGCAACGAAAATTGATTTGTTAAGCTTACCAGTGGTTAAGCTGTATCTAGGAGATACATCTTAACAAATGTCATTGAAAACTGCTTTGAAGCAAAAGAAACCTACTGCCTTTCAGTGTATTTTCAGTTACTTTGGCTTAGTTTTTAATAACACACGGAATCATCTCAGTTGTTGGTTTGTTGTTTTTTTCCTCCTCCTCAAAGGGGTGAATGCACACAAAATCTCTGTCTTTTCTCCCTTTCTTTCACCCCACCAGGTCTCACTGTTACTTTCACCCTGCAAACAGGCCTGTGATTTCACAGAACCTAATGAATAAACATGCCATGACCAAGACCTAAAAGCCATCTTCAGCTAATGAAAAGCATTGCTAACATTTTCAAACATCTTCCTGGGTGCTTTATTCTTAGTCAGTAAATAAACTATTGACTTTGCAAAGGCCCAGCCTTGTTTCGTTGGGAGCCCCTGGGCACATGTTTGTTAACTCAGAACTAAGGCATTAAAACAAATCACTAGACTGCCTCCAAAAAATGGACAATAGTTCTGAAAAAGCATATGATTGAGCTTCTGTGCAATAATTTATGAATGAGTTGAGTGTGCCTCTGCCAATGCATGTCCATCATTAGTCTTTGAATGTACACACTATGCATTTTAAAAATTGCAAGAGATGAAAAATGTCACCTTCCAAGCAGAACTCTGCCACGCACCAAAATAAATTCTCTTGTCACTGATTTAGGAAAGGGTCCTGGCAGCCTTGCAGTATGTACATTTGGGTTAATAACCCATCTGTACTGTGCTATTAACTAAGTGCAAGTCAGGTCTGTGGAAACTCTTTGGACTTTTCAGCCCCTCCTACCTCATAGCACTGGATGGGAATAAGCCTTCCACCCCTGGTCAGAGCGCAGCTGATGCTGGAGGGGACAGTGACCTCACTTTTCTTTCAGAAACCAGTGGTGGCCAGCACTTTCTGTGGAGGAGCACAGGCCTGGCTCTCCCTGTACTCAGTGCCCTCCATAAGCCACAGTTCATTGATGAAGGTGGTGTCTTACTGGACTCAAATGACTGATAACTGCTGCTTCTCGAGGAGGTGGGAACAGCTAGGATACAAGGAATAGCAGTTTCTGAGCCTTACTAATGACACTCAGCCCTTTCATCAAAAGCCTAAATAGCACATTTTCCTTTTCCTCAGCTGGTGCTTCCAACCTTTGAGCATTGGTCCAGTCCCATACATATTGGCCATCAGGTAATGCACTCTTTCCAAAATCCACTCCACCTACTTGACATAAAAAAAATCAGATGAAGAGTCATGTGCCGCCAGCATCAGCAATGACAGAAGGACCCCAGGCACCTCATGTAACTTCCAGGAGGCTTCTACCTCATCTTAGTTAAAAGGGAACTTCCTGTGGGAAAGGAGGCAGTGGATGCAGAGTTGCCCATGTCAGAGAAGTTGCTTTATGCTCCTCAAGTATAAAGCTCTGCTCAAGTATCACGCAGGAGTAGAGTAGCTCAGATCTGCAGGAACTACCCGTTGTTAATATGATAAAAAAATCACTTACACGTCTACAATATTTAACAGGCATAAGAGATCTCTGCCTGCCAGTAAGCACGGATTACTGAGCTATGAGATCAGGATTACTTTTCACCATATTAAGGCTCACGCTTGCATTCTAAACAGTGAAGGCAATGAGCTCTCTAGACTGAAGATGCTGGCGGTTGTGCCAGTTTTCATCCTGTTTTCCCCAGTCCTTTTCTACTTAAAAGAGGTCATGAAGCGTGTTGAAAATGTACCCTCCAAAGACAGGTCTCCCAAGCAAAAATTAGGACACCTGTCTCCAGATGAGAGCAATACCTTTCTTTATATTCAGGACCAATATGGAGAACGAATCCATTTCAGACATCCACAGGTCTCAGATTATCTTCCTGAACAAAAGGAGATCAAATCATTTAGAGACAATGTCATGTTAGTTACTTCTTCATAAGCCTTTGCTCCACCTAATGCTTAAACTTAGGAGTTAGGTATCCTCTTCAGAATCTGACAGATTTTGGCTCTGGATGAGCAATACTTTAAAAGAGAAAAGGAACAGAGAGAAACAGGAAAAAGATGTAAAGAAGCCAGTAGCAACAATGAAAAAAGTAAATCTCCTCACCAGTTCTGGAGCCCAGAGGGTGCATGTCCATGGGGCTGTCCATGCTGCTTTCAAGCAGTCAGCCAGATTCCACGGTGGCATCTGACATGCAGGGCAGTCCTGCTCACTAGTTCACAGTGTTCCCGAGGACAAAAATGATTTCTTGACATTCCCAACAGCCACAGTATTTTGCTTTGCAGTATTCATTGGCAGGAAGCATCAGACTTTGTATGCTGGGAATGCAGTTTTCCTCTTACTTCCTTGTTTTCCTGTTGTGGGTGGATGGGAGGTTTGGTACTAAGTTAATGACTTTATGATACTCAACACTAATCATTATTTTACTAAATCATAAATATAGCCACTTAAAAATATATAGAAAAGATCTATCTGGAGAGAAAAAAATCCTTATTTTTATAAAATAGACTGATTTATGTCATTACATATGAGTTATATAGTCAAACTTCAGTATATTGCTGCTATGTTGGGGTGTTTGCACGCCTTACCTCATACACGTTACATGTATTTAAGTAAATCATGTCTTTCTCTAGCTGTGGTAAAAGGGCAAATGAGAAGAAAATATACTACTGATATTCCTCCATGTCTGAATACTGTGGAAAAAGCCTGAAGATCACTGCCATCTGTTGTATCTCTGCTCAGACACGTGACTGACTGTTAACTGCTGTTTTCATAAAACCTGTATAGAGCCTTTTACTTGTTTTTTCTACTACTGTTGTCTTTCTATAGCCATTCTTCAAGTTTTCTATCCTATCTTGGATACCTTCTACACCTATCCCATATGCTCATGACTTTCCAACATTGCCAGACAAAGTAAACTTCCCTGAAAAGGCTGCAGCCCAGTATGGAAAGGTGCCCAATAGCTAGTGCAGTGCTTTTCTGGAGGCTGTTGATTTGCCTCTTTCTGTTGTTTGTGTGCATTCACATAGAGCTCCTAATTGGACACATCTGCTCTCTGCAAAATGCAGTATAATCCGTGATGATTGCTTTGCCATCACACTTCAGAAGATGCATCTGCTGCTGCTAGCTGGACACTGGTTGGGGCCTTCTCCTGATCTCTTCCATTTCCCAGTTGCTTTCAGAGAGCACCATGTTACCAAACGTCCTTCTGTGCTATTTGCACATACAGTTACAAGACAGACATGACTGCTTTTACTTAGCTCTTCCCTTTCCTTCCCCTACATTGCCCTAAGGACGCAATGCCAGTTATTGTTTGTGTCTTCAGCGTTGAACTTCTGCCTTCATCACCACAAGTATTTGCTCTGTGCCTGGTTTACCTACCTTCTACTGAAGGTTGAGGTTGTGTTAATATTCCTCCCTTCCTCATAGTTTCTTTTTAAACCAGTAGTTTAGCACTCTGTTTTCTTCACTCATGTCTAATATAACAATCTTGAGGAACTAATTTTATCACTGAGTAATCTTCAGACCCAGTTATCCAACCAGTTTTCACAGTACCAATATGTATGTTTGTGATTACTTTAACATTTGTCTATTGAAAATTAATTTTATCTATGCTTCAAAGTAACCTAGAGTTCATTATTGTTTTCTGCTTTGAGTACTTTAGTTTTAAATGTGTCATTGGCAACAGAGAGTTAAATTTTGGGTGCACTGAAATTTGAGGCTGCTACAGGAGTACTGCTCTGGTGTCTACATTTTAAGTAAGATGTTGAAGTACTCAAGAGCCATCATACAAGAGCCGCAGGAAAGGTGAAGGCTTTGCAATCATCCTGTGAAGTGAAGGTTGGGGTAGGTGTCCTGTCTATTCTAGCTTATCAAAGAGGCTGAAGAAGCAACCTAAATTAAAGCACTCACACAGTAAACATAAATTTGGTCATAAAAGGCTTTTCAGTTTAGCTGGAAAGTTTAATGAGGTCCAACAGTTAGATAAAACCTAGTCCAAAATCTGGCCTGACGCCTAATCAGTGAGAATAATTAGCCATTTTTACCACAACGTGGTGGCAAATTCCCTGAATCTGAAAATTTTAATGAGATATTTAAGCAAAATTTTTCTAGTTTGATCATAGATGTTGGCCTTGTGTTGAGAATTAATTCCAGGGATCCCCATGGCTCATATTGTATTAGATATGACAGTGCTTGATCAGAACAAGCCCTTTTGGCCTTAAAATTTGCTACCCTCCTGGACTTCAGGTGCCAGAATGGCCTCTGTCAACCCATGTAAATTTTCAGCACCCTTGGGCTACTTTAATTTCAGCTGATCATGAAAGAGCCCAATCAATCAGTATCATGGAGGTAGTTTCGAAGGACACTAGATATAGCTGGAAAGCTCTTCAATGCTATGATTGCATGTGCCAGATCACAGGCAAATGGTTTGTGTACAAGAGTTTCTGAATTTGGGATAGATGCAGCTGCAAGGGTAGTGGTGGGGCTGAACAGCATGGGCTCTTCTTTGTTGCATGGTGTAGCCCTACAGCCCGTACTGCTAATGGCAGGTACTGGCTCTCCTGGGCTTCTCAATAAATCTGTGCCCAGCCGCACATGCCACTCTCTATGTCTCTGTTCTAGAAGTACCCACCTAACAGTTTGCAGACATCCTAGGGCAGCAATGCTACCAAAAGGCCAGATCTCTACCCCTCTCCCCAGCACCTTTTCCCTTCTGCTATGGCAGCATGAAGATCACCCAGGTTGTCTCGGATCTCCTTTTGGTCACTGTCCTTTCTCCCTCTGGCACTGACTTCACAGAAAATGGGGGCTGCTGAGGACATCTTCAGATATCTTCCCAAGGGCACCTTGTAACAGCTGGGAAAAAGAGCTGAAAAATCAGGAGGCTAAGGAAATGTATGTGTGACTCTCTGTTGCTTTTTCTTTCCTCTTCTCTTGCTCTCTCTCTCCACCATCAGGCTATGCCTGCTATAGAATCAGGTCAGTAGCTGCTCCTAACAGCCTCACTTTGCATTTTTCGCTATTGTCACTGTACCAGCCAATCATGTAAAAATTGATATATTGACTTGGCAGGTGCTTCTGTTTTGAACATGATTAAATAACTTTTTATTGTCATCTTCAAAGCATTTTTATGGTCATTTACTGAGTGAAAGGGGCTCTGATTTTGTGAGCATCTGCCAGAATATGTTTGATCCTGTCATCATTTCTTCAGAAAATCACGCGCCTGTAGCTAGAGTGCAAGATACAGTAAGTGCATGAATTGTCCATTGCACTCTGCACTTACAACACTGCCTTCATTGTCAATGATAACAACAGCAGGGGAGAGATCTTGGGAGTTAAGCTACCTGCTGTTTTCTCCTTGATGTTTGAGCTCTTGGATGCTGTATGAATCTCAGAGATGCAAAGAGCAGCTTCTGTGTTGATGCCCTAGTTTATTGGTTATTTAAACATGTATGCTGTTTGTAATTAGAGCTGACTAGAAAGGAGGATTTCCATTTCACAGGAGATGCTGTGTGTTTTGTTGTGTATCAGCATGGCAGTATTACAGCACTGATGGAGACCTGGGCCGTGTTTTGCTGCTGCTCATGGGGCTGCTCTGCAGACCTCCACTGGGCACCCAATTCTAAGTTCCCATCGTGTTCCCACATATTGAGCAGAATTCACATGTACCCCTCAAACATCCCAATTCCACTGAATCAGCTCTTTCCTGTGGAAAACAGCACTCTCCGTCAGCATTATCTATCTATGCAACAGCCTTCATTGACCTTCATCTGGGCTTACAGTCCCTGTGCACATCAAAATAGAAATACTTCTTGCTAGCTGAGTTAGGCTAGTAATATTGTGTGGATGAAGCAAAGAGAGTTACAAGTAGCACATCTTTGTTTAAATTTAGCAGTAACCAGCTGGCCACATTCTGTAGGAAGCAGGAAGGGAGGATTCATAGGGAGGGAGGGATCTGATGGAAAATCAAGCAGAGGCTATAAAAACATTTCTTTAAAATGGCAGCCTAATGAAAAAGGGATGCCAAGCAAAGAGCTTACTGATCATCTGTGTATCACTCTTCTAACATACTCCAGCTAGCTCAGCCCTCGGTTCGGAGGGGGCATGCAGGTGTTAGGAAGGATCGCTTCCCACACATGGTATTTTCTGCAGGGTTCTTTTCCACAGACAGAACTTATTTGTACTTCATTACCACCCTCTGAGACAGGCTGTTAAAATGCAAGGTGAAGAAGGCAAAAAGTTGAAGGGTATGAGAACAACCAAAATGAGACTAACAGCAGAGGCTTGACTCTCAAAGGAAACCTATGGACTAACTGGTTGCATCTTTCCCTCATTTTCATACCCCTGTGTCCCTCAGGACTGCTGCTTCCCAACTATTGCTCTGCCATCTGTGTTTCTTTTGACGCTGGCTGTGCCACAACTGCCCTCCTCACCTTTGTCAGAAATTACCTTTCCTCTCACAAAAATGTCAATAAAGAAATGAAGCTCATAGAAAACCAATTCTCATGGAACAATAAGAAAGACAAAAGAGGCAGTTAACAATAATGGCCTGCAACAAAACAGCTCCTTACATCAGGAAGGCAAAAATGTTTGCTTTCAGGACATCTTTCTTTTGATTGGGAATGTCAAAGGAAGGAGATTGTACTAGATATCTAACACCCCCAATTAATATCTATAATGAAGGAATATTTCTGGCTATATTAATGTGTTTATGCTTATGAGTCTATGCCACATTTTCAGGACCATGCCACACAAGTATTAAAAATCAGCAAGTCAGATTTCAAAAATCATGAGGCCAGTGTAAAGAATCATGAGATTTAAAAAGAAAGGGATGCCTTCCAGTTTGGGGTTTTTTTAAGAATAATTTTGTTACATTTTAAATGGTTTTGGATCTATTTTCTCTTTTCAAAAGCACTTGTTAAGCTCAATGAGAACTAAAATGGCATGTGTTTGTACATGCCGGCACTTCATCATTTGACTTCAAGAACTGGGCCACTGAAACAATTACAGTGGCAGTCCTGTGAGAGTCATGAGAGTTGATGAATGCTGCATTTTCAAAGGCAGGCCCACCCTGCTGTAAAATAATTTGTCCCTTATGTGGTTTACTGTGGTGGAAAGGTCCCTTCAGTCCTAGCCCTACCTTTAAAAACATCATGAGCCAGCTCTTCAGATGCTGTTTGTCACCGTAGCTCTAGGAACATCTCTATGTCCAGCTGAGGGTCTGACCTGATTAGTTTAATCACCTGGCATTGATACATATATACCGTATGTTCTCTCACCTTCACATTTACACAGCTCTAGTCCATGGTCTTTGACTAACTTACTATCTTTATTTCTCATAACAACCCCTTGACAGAGTATGCATGCCAACTTAGGAATAGAGCTTTTGAAACAGTAACTCCCCATCCACATATTTTCCTCCAAAACCCAGTTTAAGGGTATTGACCCTTAAACTGGGTCATTTGTAACAGCCTCCATGAAGTTGCAGGCAACCATATCATAAATGTGGAAAGATCCACGGGACTTCCTCTGTGGACCTTTCTCGGGCCAAAAGCCACATGGTATTCCCCAGACCCCATAACACCTATCATCCTAGGACACTTGTACATTACAACAAGTGTTAGACTTCTTACATTAACAGCTAATGCCCTACTGTAAAAAAGAAGGAAATCAAGGGGAGAGAGAAAGCAAATGAAAGAAAGAAAGAAGAAGAGAACATGCATACGGAAAGGGACAAAGCAAGAGTGCATTGTCACAGGGTAGCTATATAGAGCTCTTGAGAGATCTGGAGCCTCAGATGTGACCACTGCAGGGACAGGCGATGTGCAGGTGAAGTGGCTGAAGTAGCACAAGAAATACTGCCATTGACTGCGTGATTTTGTGTGCTCTGTAACTGTGAGGCAGTGCCATGGTACTAGCATCCTTCAAACATGTCCCCTCGACCCAATCCTCTGCTGCGCTGTAGAGAAGGGCACTCTGGACAGTACATCCACAGCCCACCCGCCAGACCTGGTTGGGAAGCCAGTCTTCTCCTCATGAAAGCTGAAGGTGATGGAGAGATTCACCCGGGCCTCCCACGGTACAGTGTCTCCTGTGCTTGCTAGGTCACAGGACTATCCTAAAGAGGTTTCCTCCCACTTTTTTGGTCACCTTCCTGGGTGCATTTGGCTATTTGATCTGACTTTGTGAAGCCAGAGCAGCATATATAGGGCAGGTTGTGTGGAGGAAGAGTCTGACTCAGAATATTTGCTGGGACTTCTTCCTTAACCGCTAAATATTGTACAAAGTAAAAGTGTTGGGGTTTTTCCACCTTGCTAATCAGGAAAGAGGTAGATCTTAGCAATGAGACAATTATGAAAATCAGGAAGCAATTTAATTGTCTGAAAACAGCTTAATTAGAAAGAATATAATTTCCTTAAATGATAGTAATCATTTTCCTGGGGATTAAAGAATAGCAGATCTTAACTTCAAGGAAAATACCTTTTGCTATAGAAACCAAATGATTGAAAAAATGATGGAAATAAGTAAGTCCACCTTCCCCCAGGTTCTCTTAAGTGTTACTCATATGGGAACCTATTCCTTTTTTAGTTTACTACGTAGATATACCATCAGTATTTACCTGTAGCACAATAGCATCTAAGCCCCTCAGCAGGAGGAGGGCTCCACATTGCGGTAGGAGCTGTCTGAATACATGGCGATATACTGTCAGAGCCTCCCTCACAGGCCAAAAAAGGGGGGAAAATAGTACAGTAAGCAAGTTAAATACATTGAGACATCCTTGACTGCTTAAAAATACCTAAACCTATTGGGTTTATTTGAATAATACACATTAGTTTTCAGGGACAGAGCCGTGGAAGAGTATAGGCGATGCCCGCATAGGGGTGAGCCATGTATTGTAGGTAGATTAGCCAAGGATGAAGTGTTGCTGGACACTTCACACTTCAGAAAACTAGCCCTTGACCCCATTAGGGGTGTACTTGGAAGCCTAGGTATGCAGTCTAAAAACTCCTGCATTGACCTGTAGTATTAGAGTGGTAGTTAAGGCCTGTTTCATTCAGGAAAAGGCTTAAGCACCTGCTTAACTTTACATTAAAGTTCATGGTCTGCCTCATGGTTATTCAGGGGAGAGAAATAATAAGTGTTACATATGCAAATATGTAACAGATACCTTTTTATTTGCAAAGTCAAACCTTCAAAAGCCAGGACATTCCAGAAATGAGGTAGCCCCTTGGGTTTATTTGCTCTGACATAGTCTTTAATCAACTAATCACACTGAATTTCTCCTATGAGATCTCTGCCTCATTCAGTGCACAGCATGGCTAGAGTTCCTTTAAAAGGCAATTGCTTAATGTTTTGTATTTTTCCTCCTCTTCACATTGTTTTTCCCAAGTTAAAACATGCACAGATGACAGAAAACCTTTTCTATGTCCTGTCAATAAGATGATGGCAAGATGGATGAGCTAATCTATCAGCTTGTTGCTGCTGGAAGGGCCGTCCTATTCCCTTCTCTCTTCCTACCCCTGACACCCCACGTGTAGGGCAGAATGTGAGTGGAAAAGGCAACCATAAAAAGCAGCGCATGTTCCTTTGAAATATGGGCCTTTAAAAAACGCATTTGAATACTGCCACAGAGAAGTGGTATATCAAGGACTGAAAAATACCTGTCCTACAGAAGGAATAGGGAAAAGCTAGCTGGGAAGCTCTGGGTCTGAAAGAGATCTAATGAACCAGGAGTTCGGGGGAAGCTGCCAGTACAACTATGGAGTAAAAAAGGCTAGTGTAACCCTTGGATTTTGAAGAATGCGTTGGAAAGCTGGAGAAAGAAAGTGATTCCCCTCCACCTCTAGCTCTGATGAGATCAGTGCTAGGTCACTATGTCTACTGGCTGTATCCGTATTTTCAAGGCACATTGCAGAGAGCATGCAAACAAGAGCCACAAACTAATTCAAGAAAGATGAAAATAAAAGGATAAAAGACTTAAAAAAAATATTTCTACTGGGCTTAGCAGAAACAAGATTGAAAGGTCATTTTATTATAGCATAAAGAGCTCTTCCCAGAGACACATGGGATTATTATTCTGATTATTATGTGAAGAGATATATGGGATTTTATTGCTGAACCCTCTGCAGTAAGAGGGCTGATCCACAGGATCTGCTGTGCTCTAGTCTTCCTAGAGGCAAAAATGGCTTCAGCCTAGGGCAGAAAGGCATAACAAAAACGGAGGCTGAAAGCCAGACAAATCCAAACTTGGATCAGGGCACACCATTGGAAGCGTGAGGGTAATTAGCCAAGGTAAGGACTCTTAATGAAGACTGGAGGCCCCTCTGCAAGGCATGTTTAAATCACACTCAAATCACTCAAGGCTCAAGATAGGTCTTAACAGTGACATGAAATGACTGTTGATACATAGGAAGCTGGACAAAATGATTCATTGCTTTCTGATTTTATTCTTGTCTGTGTAAATCAGTGCAGAAGCAATGCTAGTGATAGGTCTGTGGGGCACAGCATAGCTCTGAGTCCTGTTTTGCAGACTGGATCCTTGGAGAGGCGAGCAGGAAGGCTTTGAGGAGAAATGCAGAAAAGAGGTTCTAACCCTGCTTTCCAAGGCAAATTCTAACTCAGGCATTGCACCTTAAATCTGAACCTTCCCACTCAACCATTGTGATTGGAGAAGCTGTTGTTTTGGCTTGTATTTCATGTTGTAAATCAGGTTCTTTTTCAGGCTGAGTAGCACCTTTCACCAGCAGTGCTCAGGCTGAGACTAAACATCCTACTTGTAGACTAAGTCACTACTTAATGCAAGAATGGCTGTGGCAGAATCTGGCTGCAGCACCGCTCTTGTGTTGAGGAGTACTTTAGTCACCATCAGTCCTTGTTTGTTTTCATCAGAGAATCACTTATGGAGTCAAGAAGTTCTTCATGCAGGCATGTAAGATCTAGGAAAATGTATTATGTAAAATGTGTCTTAAATTACGTTGAAAGGAGTCTTTTGAGCCACGCAGGTTCTTAACTGGCTATGTGAATGCTGAAGTTTAGTGTTTATCCTCCATGCCTTCTTCCTGCCTGGGGGCAGCACACCAAGCTCAGTGGCACAGAGTATGAAAAGCTCCTCCAACACCCGCTCAGCCTCACTGAATTCTTTTTAAAACACTAGTGCAAAAGCATTGCTTTGGTTTTTCAAAGTGCAGTCATGGGATTCCCACATTTTTCGCAGGGTATTTCTATTTGTTTAACTCCTTTTCTGAAGTAGAGCAGGCTTTTTGTTGGTATTTTGGATTTCCTTACAGAATATGGATTCCCAAGCACAACCACTCCTTGCAAAGAGGCTGCCTATGTGGAAACTGAGAGAGAAGCACAGTTGTAGGAGGGAAGAGAAGTGTAGTCCAAGTCTGGCTGCCCACGCCTCGGATGCTAGCTGAGAATGTACCATCTCCAACAGCAAGTATCTCACAAGGGAGCCACCGCAACTGCAGTCTTACCTCACACACAGGCTGAAAACCATGGGGAGAACAGCTCTGTTAGTGGAACCCACAGGGATGAAAAAGCATGATTAATTGACAGATAAAACAGACAGCCTGAGGGCATTTCTGGGGATGTTAGACTTCCACAAATAACTTTGCAGAAGCAAGCCCTGACCCTTTACACTCTGCTGGGACTGGCACAGCCAAGGATGGAGAACACAGAACTGCCTGTGAGAGCACTTGTGCTGGCACCTCCACATCTGGAGGGTCCCAGTCCACAACCTGTGGAAAAAAGCTGACAGCCATTTTTGCAGGGGTTGAACTGTGCAATCAGAGAATGTGATTCCCACTGAATCATGGAGTTGGGCAGTCTGTAATCCCAGCAAGAACAGCAAACTTCTGTTAATCTGCAGAGGTGAGTGGGAACACATGATTTTCAGACAGTTCATATTACATGCGCATGGATACTGTACACTGAGATAAGCATGGGCTGTGAAAGCGATGGCTATAGCTACAGAACAATACGAGAAATCTCTTCCTATGGGCATGAGTAACCTGTGAGGTCACTTCTCTTTGCCTTGATGGAGGCAGGTTAGCACAGAAAGAGCTATCCTACCCCTGCTGGAACATGCTCCCAGGTAAACTGAGCATCTACACAAACCCAGAACAAACCCGAGGCTTGACAGAGCACTGAAGTGAATTTCCAGCCTAGTACAGGAGGTATTGCTCAAACCACCCAGGCTAAATGTTTCTCCAGTTTCTGACCCTAAGGCAAAGTTCTGGCACATAAGCAGGTGGACAAGCCATCAAGCCACCGCACCACCTCAGGACAAGTACCGTTCAATGTTAGTATTAGTGGTTAGTAGTATTTGTAAGAGAAGCGCCTACCAAGGAAGTGTGAGCTAAGGTATAAAGATATCATTACTCCTAAACAGAAAATTGAATATGAGGCTACATGCAATTCTGAGATTTTGATATGATGAGGTGAGAATCAGCAGACTCAGAAAAAACAGTTATTGTGGAGCTGCTGAGAATAGCATGACACAGCTGGGCCACTAGAAGTGGAAACAGAAACCATCGGCATGCCATGGACTATAATACGGGTGGTACAAGCCTGAATAAAGCAAATCATATGATAGGGCTGTCCTGATCAAATAAAAAAATATGGCAAAGATGAACCCCCACTGCTATGGCCAGGCAAGGAAGCATATAAGAGAGATTTTGCCTAAGAAGGCTCAGCAGTTTATCCTTCCAGCTATAAGAACATACTTTATAAAGTGGATACAGACTTTAAATGAGGAGACGGAAGCATGGCTGACTGAAACTAGAGGATGCGTAGGTGAATATCTCATGAACCATTAGCATGGACCAGTATTAAGTATGCTAAGATTGAAATGAGAAGCCTGATCATGTAAAGCTGACAGCTTTAAAATCTCATAAAAGCCCAGTGTCGTGCTGGCAAGAGGCCAGAACAGACTGATTTGTTTGTGGTGGTCACAGGAGGTGGCTACTCCACTGCAGAGAGAGTACCAAACAAGAAACTGAAGGCATGTTGCAGTGCTCAGACTACTCACTCCATAGTAAAATTAAAATTAATCAGGGCCAAATGAGAACTTCCCACAATATCTGCCTTGAAATATTGACAAGCAGGATGAGGGCAGCATTGGACAAGACTCTCACAGCCAAGTGAAAACCTAGAGGAAGGACTCATCCCCAAAGCATGCCAGATCAGGGATCTGTGAGCTGCTGGACCAAGATCCTCTTTCCAAAAAAAGGAAACTCTGCTGCTACGTGACCTGGCTGCTTCAAGAAAAAAAGCCAAGCAGCAAAGCAGATTTGGGTCCAGCTATCAAAGCACAAAATGCAATGATGACCTGGTGAGGCATCCCCAGTTCCCAGCATTGCTTCTTAATTCAGTCTGACCAGCCAAGATTATTCTGCTCTTTTAGAATTAAAATGGGATGAAGAGAAGTCAGTGGCAGGATTGTCACATCAGTAAGGGACACTGACGGGGCCAAGAGTTTGGGTTTTGGAGATAATTAGGCAACTAGATGTCTGGCCTGTTAGCCCTTTGCAGAAGGTTACTCTCCTTCCTTAGCGGTGTTGACACCTTTGAAAAAGTCTGTGGGTTTCTCAGCCCACCTAAAATCCAATCTTCTTAATAATTTTCTTTCTCTTTTCCAAACTTTCATTTTCCTCCTGATTTTCCTTCTTTTTGCTTTTATATTCCATCAAAACGCACTCACAACTATTGATATGGTGAGTTTGCTGCTGTTCATTCCATTTTAAACAGACAGGGTTTTTTTCAAAAACACTGAATGAGAGATTATGTTTGATGTACAAATATATATGTTCTGTACACATATTTATTTATTTAAGCATGTAAGGTACTTAAGCATGTACGTTTTCCCATAATTCTCATGTAGTACCACCTGAAATCTGGGGGAAAGTTCCCCTGACTTAAGAGTGTTGACTGGACCCTGTACGAACTTCCTAAAGTAAAAAGATTAATATCCTGTGCATGGCAAGTCAGCCCTGCATCCAGAAAGCAGAGACCCAACCCAATGCTAATTATGAAAGATACTTCCCAAGAAAATGAATGCAAATTACACTTAAAATGCTAAATTACGAGCTCTATACATGGATTATTATGTTCTACTGCAGTACAAAGGAAGAGATGTTTTTTCCTGTGAATTAAAAAATGTTCCTATTATGCAAAAGTCCCTCGCTATCTGCCTAATCCCCTAGAGGGCAGTATGACCTAAAAATAAATTAAACTGAGCCAGGCAATTAGGATTTTTCAAAGGCTGGTTATGTTAAATAAGATTGCGTTTCCTCCTTCCTCTGACAAACTGGCACAAAGGTGCAAGAAATAGGGAGATACTTATAGTTTCCAAATTATATGAGAAAGTTAATATAATAAAATCAGCAGTATCACCCTGTATTAATTTCTTTAGCTCACATAATACATATATTTAATTTTGCAAACTGTCAAAGCCAAGTACGTCGTACTTAAGCATCTTCTCAGGTGTTTTCCTAAGACGTGTTTTATGGTTTCAGTTTCAAATGTTCTCAGTTCCCTGTGCTAGCCTTAAGATTTTGCCTGTCTCTACCACTGCATGGGCTTGATCCAGAGGAATTAAATTAAGTCAGGTACCCAAGCATGTGAGAGGTAGGGAGCACTGGCTCATTGATCAGGGACTGCGAGGGCTTGGTGCTCCAAGGTAGCCCAAATGCCCACCAAACTGCTACAATGGCCCAGTCCTCCAGGTACTTTTGGAGTCTGAATGAGGGAGGGGTGTGTCTCCATCGAAATGAGGAAGCTTCTGTCCTGTATGTATAACTTCATGTTATATAGTATATGAAGATCACTAAACACCTTTATTTTGCAAGCATGAGCCTTCTGTTTGATGTTAATGGAAGTAACGATGGGCAGGTTTAAATCACCTAGTGGCTGTTTGTCTAATATAAATACAGCTCCCAGTTGTGCTCAGGTCCCCGTTCCCTTCCCATCCAGAGCTCCACTTTCTGGTTTTGGGAAACTAAGCTCTGACTTCCTTAGTTGCCCGAGCAGGGAGAATACACACGCTCACACACATGCAGACAGAGCATGTTTGGCACACACAGCTCAACTATCATTTCATTTACAACGGGGGAAAAACATTCCAAATGGACATGAGCATGTGAGCAGCCCCCAGCAAACACCAACATCCTTCCCAGAGCTACAACTTCTCTGTCCACATGGACACCATGCTGGCTTTTTGTCAGTGTTTTGGCTGAAAATGGGTTTTCAAAGGCTCAAGGCTATGTCCTGGAGATAATACCTCTGTTTGGCTGATTCAAGAAAATGCAGAAACTGAAGCCAGAGGGCTAGTAACAGTCACTAATTTCTTGAGCAGCAGATCCCGTTCAGGTAACAGGCTCCATAGGAGCAATAGTCACTCATTGGGCACCCTTTGATTGAAGGCTTTTCCAGCTGGCTGAAAATAAGCTAGAGAAGGAAGGGTAATGGTCCAGGATGACTTGATTTGAAATAGAAGTGACGGAAAAAGGGAGAAAGAAGCCTTCTAACAGAAAAGTTCCATGTAGGTGTGCACATTTTTATGCCGGTGTCATTGCAGAAAGTGTTTTTTGATTTGTACTGATCCCAGACCTGCTGAAAGACAATTATACAGGTCCTTTGAATGGGGAAGAACAAAATACGTATATCTGTGGATAACTGAATTAAAAAACACAGAGTTTGGTCATAATCACCAAGGATAGGATGGATTAATTCAGTATACTCGTAACGACTTCACCCATTCCCCTAAATCCAACAGCAAAATATGTTTTGAGATCAGTTGTACTGCAGTTATACTGCATACAGAAACACTCCGATATAATAGCTATTTGGTTCCTGGAATACTCTTTTCATGAGAAAAAACATTTCTGAAGAAATAGCTAGCAGGTACATAAAAAATTACTTACATTGCTAAGTGTGACTGTTGGATCTGATGACACGTTTTAGGTTAACTAGTTTACATTTCTTTTGAAGTGAATTTCCTAGCGACAATGTTTGCACTATTCACCTGCCTCATCAAGGCCTGTTTAGAATACAGTGCTTAATACAGTTTTTAACCCATTATAAAGCCATGCACAGATAATTTAAAATGATCATAACAACTAACAAACACGTAATCAAGGAGCTCTTAAAATGTATTAAAATTCAGGTCTCTCGCTATTAGCAAAACCGCTTCATTAACATATTAAGACAATGTTCATTTGATAATTAGCTTCTGTTTTCTTTCCATCTTGGCAGTTAAATCATCCCTATGAAGCCAGAGGGGAAAAGTTTATGCTTCTACAAGGTGTCTTTGGTGAAGTCTAGGTTGCCTACTCATAATTTTTAATCAACTTCCATATTTTCTTCTTCTTGTACTCTATTTCTGAAATGTTGTAGATTAAAGCACACTTCCACAGTGAATGTGGGAGCTTACAGCTCTCAGGGCCCAGAACAAAGAAAACGATGGGCCCCTTTTCTCCCTTAGGCTCATGCTACTCTGGTAACGCGGGGCTCAGGGGAAAGAACTTGGGAATTCCTCGCATATGCCCTCCGTGGCACGCTTGTGCCCCATGTAGAGCTCAGACCCTGGCAGAGAAGAAAAACTCATGGGTCAAGGTCCACAGACTGAGAGAAGGATCATTGTTCTCCATCCTTTCCCTAATTACCAGTTATTAATTCCAAACAGTATTTTTCAAGAAAAAAAAATGGGACTGTTATTTAAAAAAGATTAAAAAATATTTCAATCCCAAGAACGAGGCATTTGATTCCAGATTTTTTCTGACTTCAAATGTTGGCTACATCTGCTGAGACACCTCTGAGCTGCACATGCAATGTCCCATATGTGCAGTCTGTTCCCACTGTAGCAATAGCCAACCAAAGTAGCTTATTTATAGTGAAGAAAGAAGATAGTGTGGATTATTTATGTGAGACTGCTCCAGCTCACTCCCCAGATGGATTCCCCACCCACCATCCATCACCAGCCATTTCCAGGGAAAGCTTCTCATCTTCTTTCACAGATTTGCAATAAATAGGAAACCTGGCATTACTGAATATAAAAACTACACCAAGTGGTTATAACTTTCTCTGATATATGTTTAATTTGAATATGTTCTTAAAACTAAACAGTAATTAACAACATGTTCTACTCTTTGAAACAGCAGATACTGAATGCTTCAAGTATAAGTAATAGGGTGGCAGCACTGTCCAGAAGGAGCTTGCAGGATGGAGTGGCTGGGTACTAAATAGCAGATGAAATTTAATGTAGATGAACAGTAAGTGATGCACATAAAAAAACCATAATCCTATGATAACTTCACATATTATGGGTTCAGAGATGACTACTCAGGAATGAAAGATTATGACAGAGAGTCCTATGAAAATGCCTTCTCAATGCTTAGTAATGGAAACAATGTTAAAAATGCCGTGGAAAGGAAAAGAGAACAAAAGAGAAAACATAATACCATTGTATAAATTCATTGTACATCTGCATGTTGAACACTATGTACAGTTCTGGCTGCCCTTCTCAAAAGGACACAGCAGAATTAGAAAAGGCTCAGGAAAGGTTGGCACAGGTATGAAACTGTTTCCCTACAAGGGGAGGCATCTTCAGCCTGAAAAGAAATAACCGAGAGGAAATATACTAGAGGTATATAAAGTCCTGAGTGCCAAGGAGAGTGTGATATATAGAAATAGGATCACAACAGAAAGTTATGATTGTCCCTCTCCCAGTACAAGAGCGAGGGGGCATTCCATGACATTGGCAGGTGGCAGATTATAAACAAACAAAAAGGAGATGGTTCTCCGTACAATGTTATTAAGCAAAAGAATTCTTTATCAAAAGATATTGTGGGTACTAAAACTGTGCATGAATTCAGGGAAAGACTGGAATAGTTCAAGTAACAGAAACTCATGAAAGATTAAATACCTTGTCTGGTTCAGAAGATCTCTGAGCCACAAGTTGCTGGAGATTGGAAGGTTATTTTGGAGAAGCATCACTATATGTTTTTCTCTATCCTCTTGCTCTCCTCCAGATATCTACTGTTGGCTATTATAGGATATTGGCTAGGTGGACCTTTGATCTGACTTAGCACTGAAGTTCTTATATTCTCACAATCTTATATCAGATGAGATTCTGCTCTGGGAAAGCCCTTACAGCAGGAATTTTGTCGGAGATATCCTCAGACAAATGACTAGATCTGTCCAGCTGAACAGAAATGAAGTGGAGCCACCAGAGAGAAGAAAACGCAACATATAACAAACCACCATTCACTGATTTTCATCTTTCTTTGTTTAGACCACTCTGTATTACTCTTTCAGATACTTGGTGTAATAATGAAGTGGTAGGACAGTCTCACTGATATCTTCTCACTATTGGTGATTTTTTAAATTTTTTTTTTCAATTTTTTGTTGTTAAATTACATGCACTGAATTGCACAAAACCCACAAAATTACTTTTATCCTACCACATCCACTAGCACAGACACTGACTGAAATGAATAAGGAAGAGGTGGTATCTTTTCATATATATGGACGCAGAGCTAGATGTCAAGCAGAGGTGTTAGATAATTGGTCTTTGTATCTTTTACCTTAGAAAGTACTCATCTCTGCTTTGATATCAAGGGCAGCTGGAAAGACTATCCTTCTCACCCATCCATTTGTTTCTGAGATGTGTGGGAACAGCACTCACAGAAGACAACAACCAAGAAAACAGCACTAGGAGTCCTAAGAGATTATTTTCTTCCCCCTTCCACAAAGTTTTCTCAGAGCCTTGCTGTGGGACTGCCACACTTCTCAGGGCATGGAAACAGCCTTCCCTGTTTTGCTGTGAGCTCCCCTTGTAAAGCCCTGCAGGGATCAGCCCAGCCACCCGCTCCTGCCCAGCCCAGGCTGTTAAAGAAGTCTCAAATCAGAAGGGGACACCCTCTTACCACTATGCTCATGACAGCCAACTCTTCTTTTTCCATGTCTTGAGCAGCTATTGAACAATTCTCTCTGTTTCTGAAGGAACCTGCACCTTGGATGGGAGGAGTTGAATCAGGTGGCTCCTGGGCGGAGTGGAGGTGAGTGTCTAGAGAGAGGAAAAGCACTTTGGGAAAGCAGCACAAACTCCAGCAAATCTTTGCCTCCCATGGCATGCTGTCTGGTGGTGGCATTTGTGAAACCTACTGGCTCCTACCGATTTATGAAAACACCTGGTTCCTCGTTGCTTTCATGACCACAAGAAGTTTGGACTCCCTGTCATTGCCTTTGGCAGACCAATTCAAATTCATCAGGTAGCACCCATTAGCATTGAGGTACTCGCAGTGTGTTACTGACACGGCAAGTTTCAGGTAACTTTTAGTAATTTCATCTGGCATTCAGAATGCAGTAGGAAAACAAAGACTTTCCTCCATCTAAAATGCAAAATACTTGACCTTGGCTCTAACAGAGCTTTGCCAGATGCTATGATATATTTAACCTTCACTTTCAGAGTTTCAAAAACTAAGTCTTGAGGTGTTGAAAGCCCTAGATGTTTTTTAATGGAAAGTGAGAGAAAATGGCAAATCAGCCACAGAGAAGGCTCTGCCGAAAACTGCAGCTGCATCAGTGTGACTGGGTAAAAAAAAATGTTTTTAAAACAGAAACTGCTGATACGGCTTTTGGTGAAGCCTCTGAAGCAGCTGTGATGGCTTTTAACTTTGAGTTTTCAGTGGGGAAAAGATGATATTTCTTGCGTTGTCATTTTTATGAATAACACAGGCGGGTTTCAAAATGTCAGGCCAGGTTGAGGAGCAGGTTAGCTGTGCCTTGGACTCATCCAAATAGGAGAGGCTGAGCAGTTTGCCGGAGGTGGTAAGTACAGGGAACACAGAGGTTGTCAGTCCTCCAGCTCAAGTTAACTTCAACACAAGCTGGTGTTGGTGTTGGGTGACAGCGGTGACACTCAGGAAGATGCCTCCGAACAAGAGCTACCTCCCAGGGCTGCCAAGGTACCACATGGGGACAACAAAGCAAAGAAGTACAAATCAAATGTGGTATCTCAGGGCATGGACATGCTCTTCCTTGCGCGGCAGAACGTGTGCTCAGCCTCTTGCATGCTCTTCCTCGCATGGCAGAACTGCTCAGCCTCTAGACACTACACACAGGAGAGGGTGGCTCTAGGGCAGAGTCTCCCACGAAATCTCTGAAAAAGGAAGATTTCATCTTCCAAATCAGACTCTCTTTTTGTGCTAAAAAGACACAGAAATGCAGTTGGTTTCAGATGCCATGGCTCTGGATTAAAATCTGCTCCTGGGAGAGCAGAGGGCTGAGAAATGTTTCAGCCAAAAGTTGATTGAAGACAAAATGTCTTTGTAAAAAGTTCTGGTTTTGAGGAATGAACATTTTTAAAAAGCAATAAAACATTTCTGATTTTCTGACTTGCTTTTCTTGAATCTCTCCTAAGGAGAAGCAAAGGATCCTGCAACTCATGGGTGGTTCATATTGATCTCTCAAAAAGACCCTGGATTTTCACACTGGGAACAGAAACACTCCCAAAAGGGGACAGGTCTATGCTTGAATAGCTATTCTCTGTCTGAGAGAGCTGGCAGTCATCTTTTCTTTCTTTGAATATGTAAGTTAGCAAGAATTGCAGTCGGGGTATACTACTGGAAAATACAATTTAGTTTTTCAGAAATGGTAACCTTGAACACACTCTATTTCCCTGCTAAGATTTATTAGAAGTATGATTTGGGATTTGTTCATGCATGAGCCAGGGACCAGGAGTCCATAACAAATTTCCCCAAGTAACATTTTATTTTTCTCCTACCCCTTTCAAATTCCCTTCCTTGCTCCCCATGCAAGATTCCTAGCCCTGCAGGCAGCTGGTGGATGGAAGCAAGAGTGTGGCCACGTCAACAGTGCTGCACACTAATGGCAAAAGGGAAAGATTTGCCAGAGATTGGCAAATGCCAAAGGAAGACATCATCTATCAAAATGTAGCAAAGGCAGAAAGTCTCCTTTGTCAGTTGTTGTGGGAACAGATGTTAATGTTTCCACTGCAGTTCTGGTCTTTATTGGCAGCTTGTTGAAATAAGAGAATTGGTCTATTGGAGCTGGAGGTCATCCTTGATGGGAGGAAAATGAAACATGGGGGCTGTCTCAGTTTCCCAGTTTGGAAGACTGTGGAGGTGGCTTCTTACATTCCCATAGTTTGTAAGTGTTTATAGGAATTGGAAAAGAAATGCACCACTGAAGATCAATGGATATGATATGAGACCACTGACTGATCAAGCCCAAAACCCCCTCCCTGACTCAGTGCTGAGTCTTTGATGCTAAATTAAGCATTATGCTGTGTAAGATGCTTACATTTAATGTCTTTAGTCAGTATCTTTGTTTAGACCATTTTTTCTGAGTCATCAAAGTGACTTCACTAGTGTCGTGGTTTAACCCTGGTAGGCAGCTAAGCACCACACAGCCACTCACTCACTCCCCCATCCAGTGGGATGGGGGAGAGAATCAGAAGGGCAAGAGTGAGAAAACTCATGGGTTGAGAGAAAAGCAGTTTAAAATAAAAAAACAAAACCAAAACTAAAAACACACAATAAGGAGGAAAAGAAACAAAACCCAGAAAAACAAATGATGCAAAAAACCCCAATTGCTCATTGTCAACTGACCCATGCCCAGCCAGCCCCCGAGCAATGGCAGTCCCGGCCAACCTCCACTTCCTGCACTTTTATTGCTAAGCACAACGTCATATGGTGTGGACTATCCCTTTGGTCAGTTGGGGTCAGCTGTCCCAACTGCGTCCCCTTCCAGCTCCTTGTGCACCCCCAGACTACTCGCTGGCAGGGCAGTGTGAAAAGCAGAAAGACCCTTGGTGCTGTGTAAGCACTGCTCAGGAATGACTAAAGCATCCCTGTGTTACCAAAACTGTTTTCATCACAGATCCAAAACATAACCCAATACAAGCTACTAAGAAGAAATTTAACTCTATCCCAGCCAAAACCAGTATAACTAGTCACACCTTTGTGGTCTGCAAATCTTGAAAGGACTGCTTAGATTTGGGATAGAATTTCCATTCCTTCCTACTGGGTTGAGCAGGAGCAGTGTTATCTCTGCTTCCTACATGAGACCCATGAGTTCATTTTTGTTTGTATCTGGTTTAACAACTAAATTAGGTCATCTGTCACCTGCTCAGGACCTCTTCTAGCCAGGTAGTGATTCTTGCTCCAAATCTGAAATGTATCCAGTTTGCCAGGCTCAAAAGTTCACGGCTTTTATTTTCCTTCTCTAATAATTTTCTTCCCTGGAAAATTGGCATCAAAAGGTTTTGAATAATGCTGGGCTTTTCCTGAGTGTTTGGAGAAAGAAGCAGGAAAAGGGAATGATTTTTCCTGTATAGAGTAGAGAAGAAACAGACGCATGACCTTGAGGACTGATACCCTCTGCTTTGCCCCAGGGGACAAACCATCATCATTGGGATCTGAAGCCACCTGCCATAAGTCTTGCTGTCATGGAATCAGGGATCAGAGCAAAATGGGTAGAGTTGGGGCTAACTGCAAAAAGGATTTATGGAACCAGCTCTGCTACTGCTGCAAAGCTCAGAGGAGAAAAAAAATTCCCTGAAATTGCTTACCATCTGTGTACCTGTTACAACAATAACATACTTCAATAGAAAATCAGGCAGCCCATGGCTAAGATTTCACTGGACTATATGCAAGGGTTTCAGTGGAATTTCTTTAAGATTTGGTGGGGTTTTCAATGCTCAGTAGATTGACCTGGATTTCCTTATAATTTTTCAGGCTATATAACATGACCTGAACAAAGGGATAAATTTTATTAGGCTCATTGCTTTTAAATTCTTTCTTTCCATACTCTCCATTTTGACTGGACACTGATTTGATTCTCCTTGTTCTTTATTTTTCCCTAATCTTCTTCTTTTGTCTGCTGCTTGAAGGCTTCATATTATGACAATCTTCCTGAACAAGAAAAGTTTGGGTTGCAATCCTGTCAGGGACCAGCAAAATGACTCAAATTTTGGTTAATAGGCTAACTTCCCTTGTATGGGGTAATTTACCTTTCAGAAACGAACCCCACACATTTGTGCCACTGCCAACACCAAACGTCCAAAAATTTAGGATCAGTCTCTCCAAATATGAACTTATGTCTTCAAAATATGAACTTGTTAAAAATAGGAAATCCCTAGCTCTTTTTCTTCCTGTTAGCCTTTGAGCCTTGTATGCTCCGTCAAGCTGTCTGTCCTTTGCAGATATGAAAGCAAGAACCTTGCCTTAAGAAGATAAAAGAAGACTAAACTGAGACAATCATACGTTTAAAGAGACCTTGGGGTATATGCAAAAGTCCAAGTATCAGATGGCTCATGTTAGGATGATGCTGAAAGAGCCTGAATTCTTTATTCCAGGCAATGGAAAAAATAAAAGGGGAGGGAACCGTCATGGTTTTTTTCCTCTTCTATGGCAGACTATACCTGAGACTGACACAAGAATGCAGCTGCCTGCAGCAGGCTGAAATAAAATATGAATGGCTGAATGCAAGAGACAAAATCAAAACAGTTCTGCTAGGTTGATTGAATGGGTGTGCTGCACCTCTAGATGTTTGCATTTGAAAAAAACATTGCAGAGGCACCAAGTAGATGAACAGCATTTGGCATTTAGCTTCCAATGTATTAAGATCTGTAGTCAGATCTTAGCTGCTTGCAAGAACAGGGTCTGCATTAATTTGCTGAAATCTAGCTGAGGAATCAGATCAGCAGCACAGAAGCAGAATCCATCTCTATGTTGCTTGGACCTGTCCCTGAAGAGGGATTTGAACATCAGAATGGAGACCTTTGATTTGAGTGGGAAGCAGGAGCAGAAGGCAGAGCCCTCTGGGGCAGTAGCAGACAGTGTTGTGCTTTTGGGTGCTGGAGAGCAGGTTGGTACCAGGGCATGTGCCATCCATTCTGTCCTCTCTGATTTTCTTTCTTTCTGTTTCCTGCCTTACTTGATATTTCTCTTCTGTCCCTTGACCCTGTGCACTCTCTCTGCTATGCGGGCTGACTCTGATCCATGAGTATCCTCCTGCACCACTTGCCTCACCTTTTTCTCTCCTGCACCCTCCAACAACTGTGCAGACAGGCTGGCCTAATGCTTGCCTTTGAACTTTCAATAAATGCATTTCTTGGGAGCACAGGTGAAGGAAAAGGAAAAGGAGAAGGAGAAAAATCCTTCTTTATCCTTCCTCACTGAACAGGTTAGGAATTGAGCTGTAAGGTTTTGGGAGCCTTTGTTTCCTACGCATTGTGCTGGGTTTTGAACACAAACCTGAATGAAATTCCACTGGCTACTGTTCTTCCCAGCACACAGGAGCAATATGAGGCCAATGTAATGGCAATCACCACAGCTTCGTGAGAACTGCAGCCCCATGAATGTGTTCTGATCCCCTCTCCTAGAGAAGGCTTTACTTCAAGGCATAATGTAGACCTGAATGGAGGAAATGATGCAAAAATACTTTAAAATTATTACTATTATTTAATGGTTTCACGTAAAGCTGATGATTATGTGATAGAACAAAAAATATATGTAGGACAATGTCTTTCTAGTATGGATTATCTTATCTTGTCTATGAAATTCTAAACTTAGCAGAAGACAAAGAAATTAGAAGAGTATGTGCACAATAATGTTCATCAGCAGGTACTGGACTTGAAGTTTTACAGTCCAAACTAGAGATGACAGTGCATACACACAGGATGAACAAAATCACAGTGGTAACCCCCAAAGAGCTGCTTTTACAAAATGAGCCCTAAACCAGCACATAAGTGAGGTCAGAATTTGCTTACTGAAACATAAGGATCTTACAATTAAACACAAAAAAACCAGTGCTTCAGATTTCTCTCTGGCAAGAAAGCAATGATCTCTGGATACTGATGTATATCAAGAAATAGTATTTAATACTGTAGGAACATTAATGTGTTATCTTTTATTGCAAAGGCTGCTTGAATCATTTTGTAAAGCCAGTATCATGAACTAAACATACAGAGAAATAAAGATTTTTTTTCACAGAAGATAAAATTTCTATTCCTTCATATTATTACAAAAGATTCAAAAAACAACATGTTCTGGCCTTAAGTATCAGACTTACATTTTGCCTTTTGTTATCACTTACAATAGCACTGCTGCTTGAATACCCAGCCATATCAAATGTAAGTTATTTGTATATCTCTATCCTCTCAGGAAATCTTGACCTTGAAATAGAATAAATATGTAACATGTTCATAGCTAACACCACCAGTGCTAAAAACCATAGACATTGAACAAAAACATGCAGAAGATGAGCTTGTGCAGTGCTATTTGACTCATTGTTGCAAAACGAGAAATTACAGTTTAAATGTTTTGCTGTCTTTGAATGACCCTCCATTTGTAATTGATTCAGCTCAACAGACTGCAACTCTAAAACCATTGAGATATGGAACTTATTTGTCCCATGTTTAGAGTATGCTTCAGTCACTCTACCAAAAATTAAACTGCACAGGATGGGACCTTCTCTATTTGAGTGCTCTGATAATGTGCCACATATTAACTTAGAGTCTGAGACGACTGGTTATTCAGACTGAGATTTTTAGAAATGCATCAGGAATAAACAAATCATATTTAGCATTTGTTGACCAGATCCATAAAAGGAAGTAGATTACACATAAAACAAAACCTATAAATAAGCCCACAATGTGAAAAATAAATGGAAATCCCTTGAATGACTACTTGAACCAACTTTGAAAATTCCCTGTAAGTGGCCATACTTACAGACCAATAAGATAGCAATCCTTGAAGTACCTGCACTGATAACCAAGGACATGATCAGCTGCAGTCAAACTTGTAAACCTTGAGGAATGTGATTTTTACATGAAGACTTGAAGGCCTGTGCTCCAGTAAAGTCACAACACAGACCTCCGATGGCAGGAGAGCAGGGTAAAAAAGTTACAGTACAGGACATGGGTCATTCCTTTTGCCACTACACCAGCATGAAGGTGGGCTGTAGCCTTAAAGATACCCAAAGACAACAGACATCAACTTTAGATTTATGAAAGATGAAGTAAGCAAGGTTTGGAGTCAAGGGACCATATCATAATAAGTTTGACTCCTAAAAGGTATAAAAGGCCTATCCAAAATCCTGGCTGTTGTCACCAACGAAGAGGAACCCAAGACATGTAATGAGGACTCAATAGTTAGTCTTCTTTATCTTCCCAGTCACACACAATTGATCCCAGGGACACATGCGCTGTTGTGCTTGTGAGTATGTGTGTGTGAGAACATGAGCAGGTGAAATCTGTGGGAGAAGGAGCATGAGGGACTGCAGTCAGTTTTCTTTAAAACAAATATCACCCTTGCTTCCAAAAGGTCTAGAATTGTGTTTTGTTACATTAATTTTCTTCAAGAGCACTAACACATGAGTTATAAATTAGCTGTTGGACTGAAATGATAAGCACTAATGTGACAAGCTGGGGAAGGTGCCTAGAGGGTTCTTACAGAGACTGAAGCTAGCTCTGATTTTATTTAATATATTTAGTGTGATTAGAAAAAAAGAAGATTAGAAAACACACTGATGGCATTTGCAGATGATTCTTCCCTGGGAAATGTTGCCATCCTTCGCTGGGGACATCATGTTATACAGATGTATAATATGAAAGGACTAAAGGAGTCCGGGGAGATAGAAATAAAAACACAAGATTGATCTAGGCAAAACAGAAGGTGCAGAATCTGGAGGAAAGCCCAGAACAAGGCTATTCAATGGGGATGATGAATCATATTGTCATCCTTGATGATGCCTACATTAATAGCAGACAGAAAGTACTCACTGAAACTTGCCGTCCAACCAATACTTCTTATGCTATATGATTAATGAAATACTGTAACTGCCTTACTGATGTTGTGAACAGCAGGAGGGCCATCTAAGCTAGAAAAAATGTGCTAACTAAGAAGTACAAACTCAGGAAGGGAATCTTATTTATTAGTTTTGCTTTTTTTTTCAAAGAATGGGTAAGAGAAGGGCGGGGAGGATGGATGTGAATTTTCACAGCAATATGCCATGCCAATGAATGTAATTTCAAAAGCTACATTGCTACTAGATGGGGGAAAAAAAGAAGGTAAGGAAGCTTTGAATAAAGGCATGTGAGAAAAGGGAGTGAGTTTCAATCTTGAGCCAAGAGGCAGAGATGAGCTGGGAGAAAGGGCGGAGAGTCTAGCACTCAGCTCCCTGGGCAGTTCCACTCTGCGAAAGAGAATTTCAAAACACTGCTGTGCCCCCCAGCAGTCATTGTGCAAGGATGCTGGTGATGACCAAAAGAACTAGATTCAACACACCTAATCAAAGATACCAATATGCAGATTTCTACTCAGAGACAGCTATATAAACTGCTCTTCATAGGCAATACAGGGAAGCAAGTATTTCTAGGGCGAGTCAACTCCTCACAATGTAGGTGTGTAAAACAGGGCAAAACAGGACATCTGTAGCATAAAAATGTGACAGAGACAGAGTATTCATGGCTAAAAGTGATGGAATAACAAAATGTGTGAATAAAAGCAGCAGCTAGCAATAGAAAGAAAAAAGTAGCTTTAACATTGGAAAAAATGGAGGAAGGGTGAGAACCCTCAGGGAAAGCACTGAAAAACCCATACAAGACAAGATAAAGCATTAGAGAAGGAAGAATCAATCCTCCACTGTTGGAACTATACTACTGGGTGTAAACCGCACAAGTGAGCCAGACACTTGGGGGACCATGATTGCGGGGTCTGATGGAGGGCTTGCTGCACTGGGCTCTCGTTGCCCCTGCTTCAGCCAGTATATCATCTTCAGCAGAGCAGCAATCTCAAAAGAAGCCAACAAAAAAGTGAGGTGCTGTCTAACAGGCACAACGGGGTGAAGGCACTAGCCTTTGGGGCTCGTAAGCCTGTTCAGATCCCCTCAGGAATTTTGGTTCTCTACTCCAGTTAAAAAGGAGACAACTCCTTCAGTCAGGTTGTCCGTCTAGCCCTGTGATTTTGTGCAATTCACACATGGATAATATAATGAAAACTGGTACTGTATTCTCCAGCAAATTTACTGCTCATTAAAATTATATATTTGAGCAAGTGGAAATGTCAGAGTTCAAGTTTGTTTTCTCTTACTCATGATTCATCTGTAAGTACACATATAAATTAGGCAGTCACGGGAGACCATCAGAGCTACCAGATGCAGTGATTCAGAAGAGTTTCTTAGCCTGGGCTAGCGGAGAAAAGAATTGCAAAACTGTGATGAGAAGGAGAAATCCAACAAAATATCAACATTCTCAGCTAGTGGGAGGTTGCAAACAATAAGACTACTTTTTAAAAATGAACATTGTCTGACACATCCTATATTGTACCACAAAGCTTTAAACAATTGTGACAATAGGCTTTGCTTTGTTAAAAATAACTTGTCCCTGACTTTTCTCTCAAGTACTCCTGGAGTAACTACTGAAGTCAATACAGTTATATTCCAGCCACATACCCTTCAGACTCCAGCCCTTTGACTCTGCTATGCACATGGATGGAGAGTAAGGAAACCCGCCCTTTTCTGAAGAGAAAAGTGAAGGACATGATGTGGAAAAGAAATGAGATGTGGCAAGAATGAATTTTAAAGAAATGATTACCAGAAAGAAACTAACCTTGAAAGAAACATGTGCATATAGATTATTTAAAAGTATAAAGCTTCTGTGTTCATCTCTCATACAATCACTTTGAGAGGGAATTTATCATGTAGGTGGATGCTGGAGATGATTTTTTTTTTTTCTGGTGTTGGATTCAAACACTTAGGGAAAGCTTCAGTCACATCAAGTCAAGTCCCAGACCAAAGGAAAAGGCACATTTTTCTCTCAGTGCCACACCAAAATCTGGGCTCCACAAACAACAAGCAAAACGAGCATCCTCCCTGAAGTCCCAATGGTATCCTCTGTTTGTTACAAGTCGTATTTCATCAGGCTTCTGGCTGAGGGTCACCCACATCACGTCCTCACCTTGCCACATGCCTCTCAGGCTGTGTGAGAGGGAGAATAAGCTGTCTATGACCCAGTTTTCCAGGCTGTCTGAGCACAGCTGAGTTGAAGTAAAGGTGAATGGAAACACAGCATGTCCTTTCCACTGCACAAACAACTGGAGAGAAACATCCATATTTACTACTTTCAAGACCATTTAGAGGCCCTTTGAGCAACACATGCAGCTATTGAGGAGCCCAAAAAATCTGTCCCTCTGAAAAGGCTTTTACTCATACGTGCTACTTGCTCTTTGGCTCCTTTTTTCCCTGGCTTATCAGTTCTGTGGGTTTCTTACAAAAAGTGGACATGCAGCTGGATTTGGACTAGAAACATACTTTGCAACTGTATGGCCTTCATGGTCACAAAACTGTTTTCTCCTGGACTATGACTTGATCTGCTCAGCTCTCTGACATGAAACCGAGAGAGACAACACCCATGCACACAGATGACAAGGGAAGGAGGAGACTTAGCAACAGCAAGTAACAGATAAAGGAAGAGGCAGTCACAGAGAGAAGAAATTTAATATTGATTCGATGAGTTTCAATTAAAGTTAAAGAAGCAAAAAGAAAGATCATGTTGTCAGTTGCAATGGTGGCCACTACCAGGTCTCTACCCTTTCTCTATGTGTACACAACTCTGACGTCAGTATAAGTTATGTGTGCACATAAAGACGGGAAGGTTTGAAAGTGAAAAGCTTCACCTAGCATTCATTTAGGTAACTAATTCAAAGACAGACATTATAATGTACAAAGAATAATGACCATTGTAAAACTTGGTGGAAAACATTTCCTGTGGAAAACATTTCCTGTGGAAAAAAGAGAGGGGACGATATTTACCTATGCATCTCTGGAGCTGTTGACTTGAAAACAAGAAACAAAGGAACTTTATACTGCAATAGTAAATTTAAGCTGGCAGATGTTTAATGGTAGTTTATAGTGTGGCTATGTATTGTCTTATCCAAAATATTCCACAATGCTAAGTTTAAAAGTGATGGTACAGAATGATCTAGTTCGCCGAATAAAAGGATAATATGCGTGTCTCATTTGGAGACGCTGGATTTTATTTTTCAATAAAAGACCAAAATGCTAAAGGCATTCCGATACCCTGTTGAAGACTAAGCACTTTGGAAGAGCACCATTTAAAGTAAGATTCAATAATACTGTAAAAAAGACTGAGGGAAACAAATATGCGTGGAGGGAACAATGGCTAAAAAGAAAAAAACTACCATTTTTATTCAATTATTTTTAAACTAGTAAAGATAGAATGATACATTTAAAAAAATCCCGAGACCCACATCCTTGGGTCTACTAGAGCAAAGGCATGCACATTTTCTAACTGAGCTTTGGGATGCTACCACAGAGTCTCTGGTGCTATATCACAGGTGACCTCACAAGACTCAGAAACACCTCTCTGGGAAACAAGGGCTATTGCCCAGCTAGGAGAAGCAGGATTCCTGCCTTTGGCAATGTCTGTCAGTCTTGCCACAACAGTGATGAATAATGTCATCAGCTCAGTGCAATGATTATCTGAAGGCTTTCTAATATAATGAAACAATAGGGCTTGACCAGACTTCGTACTGCTAAAAGAGTTCTGCATCTAGATCGTAAGGATGTCTATAAATGCAGAAGGGTAGTATATAGTATCTATAGTTGTTGCCTAAAATTTTGTTCTAGTTGTTTCCCAGCTACATCCGTTCCCCTGTATGTCTTCTAGGGCAAGAATGTCAGCCATGCTGGCCTTTAGATACAAAACCCCCTAAGAGCTAAGAGTGCAGCCCTTCTCGACAGGTAACAAATGTGGACATTGATTGGCAAAGGAAGGTCAGACATTTTTCAGTGCCTGGAAAGCAGTCATAACATTCCTGATGCTAATCCTCTTAGTCCTGCTGTGGTGACAACATGACTGATTTTCCATTTTCACTCTGATAAACTATGTAAACCAGTATCTGTTATTCATACAGAAGGAAAATTTTGAGTTAACTACTTAGCTTGTGCAATGGAGCAGGCTTCTGCCAAGCATTTGATGTTCAGATGTACAGTTTGAGAGGTTTTTTCCACAGCTTTCTGCTCTGCAGAAGGAAACAGACTGTTGGGTTTTCTCCCGGGCTTTTAGTCACTCAAAACCATTTTAAGAATTCAGATGAATCGGGTTTTTTATTTAAATTTGAGATTATTGTGAACTGAAATTTCTATCTCACAGAAGAATTTGATACTTCTGAATCCAGACCATTTATCAAAACATCAGGAGTTCTGGTGAAATTTCTGTCTCTGAAAAAAACCTTGACATTTGATACTTGCTTTTCTTCTGTATTGAAACAGAGAAAAGGAGATCTGTGGGAGAGAAAATTCAACTTCTGATAACGTCAGACTGTAATCAACAATACAGCTGGGAGATGGCGTCCACCTGAGGAGCTGGAAGTCGGAGAAAAATGTGGGCAAGCAACACTCCTGAGGAGTTTCAATTAGATTTGCTCAAGAGAAAGAGATGCCTTTTCAGAAAAAATACATTTTCTGATGAAAATTATAAGGTTTAATTCAGCTTTAAAGTTGCCAACTTTAATCACAGTACAATATCTATCGATGACTCTTTACCTAGTTACATGTAGATAACTGTAGGAAATATACGGTGAAAACATGGAAAGATCAACAAAACTAGATGAAAGAAATAGGACTGGTGATTGACATTCACCCCAGCTCTGATGCTTATTTATATGTTTGACTATATGAGCAATAATTTTTCTGATTTTCTAGTAACAGTCACTGCTTGTCTAACCCCCCTCCTCCAGACTTCTGGGTCATGTATTCCCCTGAGATTCTAGCCTGAATTTGTCTCCAAACCCACTTCCACAAGTTTATTCAAGGTCCATGACGGTGAAGTATAGGGCCATTTGCCTCCAGCTTCTCTCACAAAGCCCTACCTTGGGCCTCAGGTGGTGTAAAGAGCCAATATAAGGCTGCTGAGTAATACTAACTTTAAGGGAATAACCACTCTCATAAGCTAAAGTGCAGCAAGCCACTGAAGTGCCCCCACATGTCATAACTTCATGATCAGAAAAAAAGCAATTTCATTGCTCAAAAGAACATAAACTTTCAAACGACACTTCACTGAGGGAAGAATGGGAACCTGTTGCACTTGGTTTATCATGCCCCCTGCTCCCCCAAATGCAGTTGCCAAAATAGCATAACCAAGAGCACATTGGATGTTGAATCGTGTTTGATTCAGCAAAGACTACATCTACTGAAGTGACTGCATCATTTTAGTATGGAGCTTATACATTCACCCATCTACAGAAAATGCTTTGTGTCCCACAGAAGGAAGTATTTTTTTTTGCTTTCTCACTGCATTTCCTGTAGGTGTGTCTGAGAGCATTTTCTGTGGTCTTCTTAACAGGGGTGTATGGATGCGCATGCTATGTTCTGCCATGTGATTTCTTCCTCCTTTTATAACCATTTTTATATAGATAGTATTGAACGCTGATTAAAAAAATCATCTGCCAAAACATACTTCTTGTTTTAAAACCAGAGGTAAGAGACACTGTCTTATTAGAAAAGGAAGAAATACCTGAAAACGAAGCATTTCTGTGCCGAAGAGGCATCAGAACTGTACCTTATTTTTTAAGTAGCCAAGAAAAAAAATAGTATCAGAATTCAGACCTCTGAGCACTTCTGAAGGGGAAAGCTAATAGAAACAGCACCTCACTGGGGACATTACTGCATATCATCACCTAACAGTGACCCTGAGGGAAATGAAACTGAAGAGAAATGGAGCTGCATGCGAGGGAGGTGGAACTGTCCTCATTTCTGAATCTGCAGCAGAATAGTCTAATTGGATATACAGCACAGCAAAATGAATAAATAGCAGAGGAAAAATATTTTCAAGCTTTGTAAAGGAATGACACACAGATTGAAAGAAAAGCAAAGTCCTGCATTTCTAGCCATTTTTGATAAATGCAGGATACATAATGAGTTAGTCAGAAAAGGAAAATTTAGAGAAGCCCATCAATTCAAGGGGCTGCACATTCAGCAAAGCATTATGCCTTGCAAGGAACAGGCCATGGAGAGCTGAGCATCCAAAGTTCATTGAAAAGTTTCTACAGAAACCAAAATTTTGCAGAGGTACAAACATTTCAGACACCTTTTTTCTTTTTTCCAAAGTGGTTGGTTGCTGTAATTCACAATTTTCCTAGGCATGAAGATCCTGCAGCCTGCATAGTACTGCCGGCACTCAAAGTGCTCTGTGTTACGTGGAAAGGGGCTCAGTTGTGAGGCTGGTACCTGTACACAAGCTGTCCCACAGCCTCTGCCACCAAAGCCAGCTCTTGTCAGTACACTGCCAGTGCTGGTCAGCTGCTGAAAGTGGGATAGGAGGAAGAGGAGTAAAAAAAAAGGCAGTGTGGCTGGGAAAAAGATTAGGAAGCTTATGGTTGGCATCCTAGTGCTGGGGGAGGGTTGATGAGACGCTGGGGAGCTGGAGGTAGGATGGGCAGAGGCATAGGGCTGGTACAAAGTCAGTGCTGGCAGCCACCATCGCTGTCAGGAGCCCTGGCCGCAGCTGACACCAAGAGCTCCAGCTGCCGTCCCTGCCAGCAGCAAAGGTAGCTGCAGCAAGCAGTACCCAAAGCACGATCTGTTTGGAAACCCCTGCTTCATGTAATATGTATTTCCAATTGATATTTCCAGGCTGCATTCAGGACAAAGCTTTTTTACTGAAAAAGCACCAAAATGCAATAATGAAAAGCAAGTACTCTTTGATTGGTTTTGCAGTGCAAGCTTTAAAGGCTGTAAGTACCAGAGACTCTTCCCACAGAATTTAAATGCAATCCTTATTTCTCACTCTGGGAGAGTCCTGGGCCACGGGTGGCAAAGTGGCAGGACGGACCCCTGCCTGCAGGCGATGGCAGTGTGCCTGCAGCCCTGTTTGCAGCCCCACAAGCAGGGACTGCGGAGCTGCTGGGTCACCCAGGTGTTTTTCCTCTTGACCTTTTTTTAGCTGCTCTGTAGCCCATGCAGGCACAGGGATCACTGGGGGCTTCATTTGTCTGCAGCATCGAGCTGCTCTGACTGTGCATGTACTTTTTACCAGAAATCCTGCCCCTCAGCCTCGACAGCAAACTGTGCTAGCTGTGCCGCCAGAGAGGTCAGTGCGGCCAGATGGGCAGTAGGTGGATTTGCCTCCGTTCGTCAGTCAAAAGAGGTTTCTAGAAGGGCACACTGATGACATTGGACCCACCTATTTCCCGTATGACCATGAGCCAAATCTTTGCCTCTTATGCCATCTCAAAATGGGCATAAAATACTTCCTTCTCCCACCCTAAGACCATTGATATTCATGGAGTGTTTTGAGATCCTACAGAGAAGATGAGATGGAAGTGTCAGGTTTATTCACCTTTAAAGCTTTCATCTCACAACTGGACAAATCCGTGATGCTCTCCCTGCCTTCTGGCGACTTGCCTAGGGCATGTAGGGGAACCCCTGGGAACCTGAAGCTGTCCCTGCTGTGGGGTGGCAGAGCCAGCACAGCAAGTATGTATGTAGATGGCAAATGGCTTTGCTCCTTAGTCCTGTGTTAAGTGCTCACTGAATGAGTTTGACTCCACAGGCTCAAGGACCGCCAGCTCAGGTTGCTTCCTCCAATACTAATACGTAAACAAGTTACTCAGTTGTTTTTTTCAGTTAACGTTATTCAGAGACAGTAAAATGCTATAGAGTATTCATTCTGGTTTCAGTTGTGGAAACGGAGAGTGTATAATTACCAATGTGGGTAGCAGTCCATCTCATAGCCTTACTTATGCCAGTGAAGGATATTATCTCATTATATCAGCTTAGCAGTCTTCTTTCCCTGGAATTTGAAATAAGCAAGGCACATAAAGGAATGATGAAACAACTAATTATAAGGGACATTATTTTAAAAACTCCACAGTAGTCAAAATCCATTAATGGACTATTTTACATCATCAAGCTACTTCCAAGAAAGTATCTAGGCTTTTTCAGCATAAACATTTCTACATTGAAAATGTAACTTGAACCTAACTCTATAGTTAGCTATTTTTTGAATGAGTATAATATGTGCTTTCATTTATGACAGGGCAAAGATGAGTGAAATTTTTAACTTCATTATGCCTATCATCCAAAGTAATTTAGAAGATAGTCCTGCTGCATGGACTCTTCTGCACTAGAATGCTAATAATGACTAATGTCTGGGGAAACAGAAAATAGACCTGCTAGCAAGGACTTGTTTTAGCCCATGTTTTAGGATTTTTATATGAATAGAAAGTGCTGTTCTAATTCAAAGGTAAAATACTTCTGGACCTCTGGAAATTTCTTGGGTGCGTTTTTTAAGTTGCAATACAAATAGGCTTTGTTTTTCTTTTCCAACTCTCAGTCCTTCAACCCAACTGAACCTTAAGCTGAACTTCGTTCTTTCCTTCTTGCTGATCTGCTCCAGGGAGAAAGATTCTGCAAGGCTGAGCCCATCTTTTGTTATATCTGTGAAACATTTTGGTCAGCACTAAGTTGCAAGTTGAACCATGCTACCCATCCCCTAGAAATATGGGAGCCAAAGAATCCTGCTCAATGGATCAATAACATGTCCAAAGGGAAGAGAGGTTGCTGCTGGGGACAACAGAAGAAGATCTGGACATCAGCTGGTTACAGTAAGAGCAGCTCATTTTGGAGCAGCTCTGTTCTTCACACAGCCACCAGAGTGGGCAAAAAGTCCCTTTCCAACTGGGTCCTTTCTTTATCAGGTGACTGTTTCTTCTTGGTAGAAGGAAAAGGTGAAACAGTTTGATGAACCCTTTGCTTCACGTTCCTTGGCAAGCAAAACATCTTGGCAGATCCCATACTTTGCACTGTGCAGCTCATATAAACAAACATTTGAGTGAATGTGAGAGAGTGAAAAAGCCAGTGTTTGAGCAAGGATGTGGGGTACATGCAGTAACAGAAAAGCACAGGCACCCACTGCTCCCAGTAGTAATTCAGTGTTGCAAACAGTTGTAATTCAATACCTCCGCCACCATTTCTTGCACAAAATAGAGGGACTCGGCTTCCGTAGATCTGTATGGCAATATCAATGGCCATTGGTGCTGGAGTGAGCAAGCCGCATCCGCTGTTTTACAGCACTCTCTGAAAGATACAGTTTTGCAGGTAGACCAGCTGATGGAGCCTGATCTGGCCTCCAGGATGGCAGATCCATCACCTTAGAGGCAATGAGAGCTGTTGTCAGAGTAGTCAAATTCCTTCTGTGGCATACAGGTCTCATGGCCCGAGTAGAGCTTCCCTACCATGTATGCCATGCATACATCCCACTGTACAATGAACTCTTGAGCAGGAAACTCTTGAAAGAGTGGTACCTAGAAACTGAACTAGCTGAAACCAGTAACTAAACTGACCCCTTTCCTGGCAAGAGGAATGCACCTGTTACATCAGTGCTCTGGGCCATATATATGTCAGTAGCTGGTTAACAAAACCCAGGCCTGGAAACAATGCTGCAGAGTGTATAGCTTTGTTAATGGGTTTGGTAGCAGGACCAATAAAGTTCATTGTTGAGTTTCCCTACAAATGGCTTCCTTTGTGCTGCAGCTTTTTACGTCAGCTTTTAACTAGACCTACCAGTTGTACTAGCCAGACTGAGGGCATGATCTTCCCAGAGACTCTGGTTCCCATGAAGTGAAAAGGAGACTTCTGAAACATCCTTAGAATTGCCCTTGGGCTTCTGAAATGGTCCTCTTTGCCTAGGAAACCTCTGTGTCCTCTCTCCCAGGAAATGAACAGAAGAAAATCAAGGCAGAGTGAATTGTGATTTTTATTTTTTTTTTTTTAAGACTCAGGGGAAATGTTGATTTTAAGGCTCACGTGAGGAATAGACAAATCTACCTGCCGCTCACAGTGGGCGGTTGGGTCAGTCTGGCTCTACCAGGTCTTAGCTGGCTGACTCAGCTCTGAGGACTGCAGCCCCGGATGGTACAGCAGATTCACCCCCGCAACTCGGAGAAGAGCATGGGGCAACCAGGCTGCCCCTGCAGAGGGGGGACCGAGCTCATCCCTCACGGAATGTACTCATGGGCTGTAAGGCTCAGGGGGTAGGAAGCAGATGGGGAAGAAGCAGAGTCACTCCCAACAGGCAGTTTCTGAGTAATAATCTTTTGTGCATGTGACCATGAACTGTCAAGAGCACAATTTCAAACTGTTTGACTGTGCTGCTCAAAAGCGAACACTTGGAGTGGGCACAAAACAGCTCCTCTTGATGCAGGAACAGGCAAATCGCAGATGCTTGCCCAGAGAGAGGGAAGAATCCTGCTCAGAGGCCGAGCTATGTTTACGGGAGGGTATTGAGGAGGAGCTGCAGCAACATTAAAAGAAGCTAATCCTTCCCCATACATCTGGAGCAACGCACAGTGAAGAGGGATGAATATCCACGTAATTACATCGGTCTCCTACCAGGAGGACTGAGCAAAACCCCATCCTGTGTCCTCATTCATTTGTTCTTGTCCTGCCTCGCTGGCCCTTTAGGGTGAAATCAATTTCAAGAAGAGCAGCAGGTCGGCAGGGCCGGGGGAGCTCCAGCCCCGGCGGCGCGGGCCCGGCTCTGCACTTCCCCCGCCGGCCAGCGGAGGCTGCTGCGGGTCGCCTCCGCCCCGAGGGCCTGCGCGGGTCTGGCCCCGAGGCGGCCCTCCCCGGGCACGGCTGGCAGCTGGCGCCGCGGGAGCGCAAACGCGGCGTCCCACCTTGCAGTGACTGACCTTGCCAAGGGAAAGAAGCCAAGGGCACAACGGGGCAGCTGGCAGCTTCCTTCCGCGTTAGAGCCCCTGGGGAAACTCAGGCCAAGCCTCAGACTGGGGAGCAGAGGGGAGGCAGAGAAGGATTTGGGGGCAATGACCGGAGCCCTCGATCACTCCGAGGTCAGTGACAGCAGGGCAGCTGCGGGCAGATCCGCCTGGAGCCGCGCAGTTTGCGCGGGTTCCCAGCTGCCGTGGCCATGCCGGCGGATGCGCCGGCCTTCGGCTGGGTGGCCCTGCCCGGTACTTCGGGGCAATGAGGAAGGGCCGGGGCTCCTCGCAGCCCTCCTGTAACCTGCCCTCGAGTTTTGCTGTGAAAACAAAAGCAGAGCAAACAATTCCCTTCCCCCCAGCCCGAAAATAAAGCTCGGGCACCACCCGGGCTGGTCGAAAGGGCTCCATTGTCGTTTTTAAATGAGGTATCTTTGCAACCGCTCGCCCCTCCCCGAGCCAGCGGGGAGCCGCCCGTATCCCTGGAAGCGAGAGGTAGCGGGGAACAAAAGGCAAACTCCGAAGTGACATTGAAAATAAAAGGGAGCTTTGGTTACCCCCAGGGAAAGGTCGAGGGGGAAAGGTCGCCTTCCCGCCAGCGCACGTACTCCCGGCGGGCGCGGGGGAGCGCCCCTGGACCCGGCCGCCAGCTCCGCGGGGCCCCCAGGCCCGGCCCCGGCCCGCGGCCGTGCGCCGTCGGGCAGCCCCGAGGGCGCGGGAGGGCGCGGAGCCCCCGCCCGGCAGCGCGCCCAGCGCAGGCTGCAGCTCCCCCAGCCCCTCGCCGGGGCAGCCCGGCGGCAGCGGGGGGCTTCGGGGTCACCGCCGGGGGGCAGCGCGCAACGCGCCCCCTGCCGGCCGCCGCCGCCAGCCGCGCTGAAAGCGGCCTCCGAAGAGGGCTGCGGTAAACCAAACCGCTGCTGCCGGCTGCCGGCCTCCCCCTCCACTCCGCACCCACAGGCACACGCGTGTCCGTCGGCTCCGCGTCCAGCCCCACCCGGGAGCCGAGCGCCCCTTTCCCCGGCGCCGGCGCGGCCGCGGGCCTGGCGGCACCGCTGCCAGGGCAGGAGCCGCCCTGGGCCCCGGCGGAGCCCACGGGGAGGGCGAGGGAAGGAGGGGGGCGGGGAGGGCGGCGAGGTGACCCTCTTAAAAGCCGAGTTCCTTTTTGAAACACTTAGAGACGACAGGCTTGAGGACTGTGAATGTATGCCTAAATAGATACTCATGCATACCCACTGCCGGAGGTATGCACCCCACACACACGCACGTATGTGTGTGTAGGCATGTCTGGGTATACGTACAAAAGCACGTAACTCCTGACCTATCTAATGTAATATACTGATAGCTCTATCTAAAACCAGTTAAACAGATTCATCCCGGCAGGATTCTGTTTGTAGGTATGTACCGATAAAAAGTATTTACGTATGTATTTATATCTGTATAATCCGTGTCTGTATTTTTAACCATCTCTATAGAACAACTTTTTGCAAATTGTCTCAACAACCACCTTCCAGAAATCCTCCGCAGAAATCACCTCTGGCTTGGGTGTGTCAAAGGCGCTTCGGGGCAAGGATAAGTCTTGTACGTGTGTACTGACAGGGTTGCGGCGGTGTCAGACTACCGACGTTATGGAAGCCAGATGTGGAGGGCATTACATTGACTGCTAATAATAACGGTGCCAGGATGAGGGGGTCAGACAACAGTTCATGCATCGGCGCGAGTGCCGCTGCTCTCCACCCCAGGCCACCGGGGCACCCAAGCCCACCAACAGCCCTTTTCCCACGGGTCCCCACGCGGGGCAGCCGCGGAGGGGCGAGGTGTGGCCGCCGGGCCGAGGCGTGCCCCGGGGCCCCGCCGTCCCCGCCCTGGCACGGCGGCCCTCCGCCCGCCACGGCGGCTCCGGGAGCCCTGCCCTGGCACCCCGCACCTGGCCCCACCCTGGCCCTCCGGGCCGGGAACGGCCCGGCAAAGGAAAAGACGGAGGGGGGGTGTCGGAGGATTAGGGCAGGAGGGCTCAGCCGTCCGCCAGGAATTGGGGAAGGAGGGAAAGGAGCTGCGAGGAGGCAGCGCTGCCCTCGCACAGAGCCTTGCGAGTGGGGCCGCCAGGCACTGGTGGCGAAGGGGCCCCGAGACACCCCAGATGCGAGATGCTCCACGCCCTGAGCAGCTGGAGGAGCAACTGTGCGTGCGCTGCGGAAGGGTGAGGATTTTCGCTTTAGCCTTTGGTGGTCTCGCTTCTTTTCTTAGATTCCCACGCCAGGGGAAGAGATTTCGACCGGTGTATTGCGGGGTTTCTCCCACCCGAACAGATAACCAGGGCAGGGGGGATTTCCCACGGCGGGGAGTTGTCCCCATGAGCCACAGCAAGAGTTCCCCCCCCCCCGAGCGCTCTGTGCCTAGGGAGCGCTCGCAGGGAGCGCGCCTGGGTAGGACTCTGCCTCACACGCCCAAGCATGTGCTTCCCAGGCAGGGAGCAGCTCCCAGCGCCCTGCCCGCGGCCGGCAGTGGCAGCGACGCGGGTCCGCCCTACTCGGTCACTGCGGAAACCTCCGCTCCGCTCCCTCCCGGCATGGGCTCTGGGAACGGTGTGCTGGGCACATCTTCCATTTGGGGGGGCTAGGGGGACAGGGGCTGTATTACACCGACACGCACAAGAAATCGGTGTTGAAGTTTCTATGAGTTCGCTGAGGGCGGGTGGAGAGGGGAGAGTTGCAGCAAGCTGCCTGGACGGTGCCCCCGTTCCAGGAGCGGTGCTTTGGGAGGGTGATTTAAATCTCTCTGTGGATCTGTTAGAGTTGTGCTGGTGACCAGGAGAGAAGAAGAGTTCGGTCCCAGGCCTGCTCTTCCCCCCTTTAACTCAGACTTCTCTAGGAGCGGCTGGCCCCGCCGCAGAGCCCGCCGAGCCCCGCTCCCGCGGCAGGGCAGGCTGCAGGGCTGCGGGCAGGGCTGCGGGCAGGGCTGCCCCCTCGGCGCTGGGAGCGCGGGCAGCAGGGCTGGGCAGGGGCTGCTTCGTGTGCCGGTGCCTTGGCGCAGCCGGACACGCACCCGTGAACCGGCCCACGGGGAGCACGGAGCACCTCATGTCGTTGTGCAAAAAGTTACGCCTAGAAAGTGTCTCCCGTTGAGAAAGAATTTGCCTGCGGGTTGCGTGGGACCCTTCCCCTCTCCCCTCCGAGCCCAGGTGCCCCGAGGGTTTCAGCCAGCCCAGCCGGCCGGCCACAGCTGAGCACATGCTTAAGCGCTGCGCTGAATCGGGGCCGCGCTCCTGCGGGGGCTCCGCTTGCGGAGGAACGGCGCGGAGCCACCGCGGGAGCTGGAAGTGCCTGAAGGAGGGGAAAAGCAATTTGGGGCAAGGAGCCGAGTTAGGCGCCGGACGAGGCAGAAATGCCCTCCTCCCCCCTCCGCGGCTCCTGCCCGGCCGAAATGGGTGGCAAGGCAGAGCTGGAGCCTTTCGGCGGCTCGGGCTGGCCGAGCACATTTGATTCCCCTTGGGGGGGCACAGCAGACTCGTATGAAAAGAGACATTGTTGCCTTTGGAGAGCCCTGTGCGCACTTTCAAAAGCTGATCCTTGAGTTCCCAGCCCCCGCAATCCAATTGATGAGGAAACGCGCTGCGGTCTTGGTGGCACCGTTTCCATTGGGATTGGCACCATTTGATTGACAAAGTCCCCCATTCTTCCACCTCTCGAGTGTTATCAAACGGATTGTGTGGGGTCAGAAGCTATTGAAGGGACGTCCGTGTAGCCGCATTCTGCAAACACGGGGTGAAGACCGTGCCTTTCTCATGAAAATGCTTCCACCAGGCAAAACGCATCTCATCTTCCCTGCTCTCCTCCTTAGCATTTCCTTTTAACTCGAGGGTTTTACTAAGCAGCATCACCAGGTAAACGGACACATCACTAGAGGCAGCCTAGGCAGGACCCTGTCGGGGCGGCCGCCCTCCCCGGGGGCTGCGGGGAGCCGGCTCTGGCAGACGAAACTTGGGTGGAGGGTGTGAAAGAAAAGCGGACGGGACAGGGCAGCAGCAGCGAAGAAGCTTTCTCGCCACTTGTCCGCGGTCTGACTCGCCCGGTTATAGTTCATTTGGGGCGGCAAAGGAGGAGCAGAGGCTGGCCCGCTTCGTTTTCTCTAGGTCGATCTAGCGGGGCTAAAAAGTGCTGTCGGGACCTTGCGGGGGTGTAGCTGTGCCTGTAGGCGCGTCGCTGTATTTCTAAATAAGCGGTCAGACCTGCGAGGAGAGTTTCAGCCCGCTCCCCCGCGAAGGGGGGATGAAGAGCTCTGGCATGAACTTCCCTTTGCAAGACCCCGCGCAGAGTCACGGCTGGACTCGCTCGGGTTAATCTGCCTGAGCGATGTTTCGGAGGCGATTTAAGCCTCATTCGAGCGCGGGGATAAATAAGCTCTCCCAGCCGCAGCCGGCGGTGGAAGGGGGTCGTTCCGGCGGCGACCCCGGGAAGGCGCAGGGCGGGCGGCGGAGCGCATCGTCCGGCCCCGCTCCGCGCTCCGCGCTCCCCGCCGCCCGCCGCCCCAGCCGGCGCTGGGGCCTCCCCAGCTGCCCCACCTCGCACTCCCTGGAGAGAAACGGAGTCGCTGCTCCTGCCCCACGGATTGCGCGGTCACTCGCTGTCGTTCGTCTCTGGTTTGAGACGACCGCAGAGTCATTTTGGTGGATCCTGGGGTATTTAATTTTTTTTTCCTCCATCCACCCCCTCCTTTTTAAGGCTAATAAAACAGGCACGGAGCTGATGTGCCTGAGAAATCCGGGGAAAAAAACAAACAGACCAACCCAAAAAACCCACCAAGGCAAGGTCGAGTGTCTCTCTCTGTAGGAACAAAACCAAAGACCGTACTGAAAAACACGCGCTGAAAGGGGGGAAGGCGGCGGGGGGGGGGGGGGGGGGGGGGGGTAATGTTCCAGGGATCTGGCAAGACAAGATCTAAAGATCTGGAAAGAAAAGCGGAAAGAAAAGAGGTAAAAGCAGCCGCCTTTCTAGCCCCAAGTCGCCCTTCCCTGCCTTTGGTGACCCAGCAGACTCAGAACAAGCCCACTTCGGGGTGTTCAGCCTTGAGGGAGCTGGTGCCGAAAGAGGCAGCTGAGATGATGTAGGAGAGCTGGAGGCCTGATTGAAGGAAAGTTCCCCCGATTATATTTGTGTGGAAAAGCTCACCTCTTGCAGAGCTCTAAAGTGTAATCAAGGCTGAGGCTTACACTTGAAGGATGTTAACTCTCATACGGGAACCTACTTTCTCCTAAACGGTTTCTTGCCTAGTGAATGAGAGCCTCCCAATTGAAGCAAAATGATCCTTATGTACTAATATCAAGCACAGTCACAAAGCGACTGGCTATTTATGCTGCCACTTTAGACAAAGATATTTAGTTATTCCCGGGTAGCAAGTGCACTTTTGCATTTTTAAGCACGAACCAGCCGAGCACAAACATATTTACAAGTGCAATTACTAAATAGTTACTTGACACTTCAAAGTCACCGGGTTAACTGCACCTTCGCTGTAATTTTCTTAATATTCAGGTAATCGCTGTATTAAATTGGGTTTGCCAGGGCCGTAGGCCGGGGTGTGAAACACTCAGGGGAGGTTTCTCTCCTCCGCCCGGGAATACCCCGAAATACAGGCGTTGGAGGCACTGGACAACTTGGGAGATTTCTTCAAAGACCCGAGTGACATGAGGGGCTGGCTGCATGTACGTGTGCGTGGCTGTGAATGGGCTCGCTTTTGTTTTCACACCGGATCCGAGAACAGATCCGAAAGTGCCAGAAATTGCAGTTTATTCGAAACTGCAGGGAATTCATTGGCAAGGTGGTGTAGCAGATGACCTGAGAGGTCTTCTCCATCCAGCTCCCGTGCTGTATAAATAACCTTAGAAAGCAGCTTCAGGTTCAAAGGGACCACGAGAGCCTGTGACAGCCTTTACCTTTGAGAATAACGAGCGACATTTTGCGCTAACCTATTTTTCAGCGGTCTCTCGCCCCAGGCAATTAAATTACTGCTTGTTTTTGCAAACTTGCGTCTTCCACCTCTCCCTGAGGTTAAAAAAAAAAAAATAATCCCTAAGTGAACGGAACTTATGGGTTTAGGGAGAGAAACGACCCTCGCACTGGGGGTCTCGCACTGGGGGTCTTAGCAGACATGGAGAAGGTTCCCGAGACGCTAAATCCCAAGTGCTGTTCAGCCACCAGCCGGCCGGGGTACCTGACAAGCCGGTGCGGTGAGTGCGGAGCGCTGGGAGCGGTGGCCCAGAGCGAAACGTCTGCCCTCCGGAGAGCTGCCCTCCCGGCGGCGGGGCTCCTTCCAGACCAAACTTAGTGGGGGGAGAGGGGGGCTCGGTCCTTTTGCTCACCGGCAGTCAGCCCCGTCTCCCCAGCTCTCACAAAGGCTGGGCTGACAGCATTGCTACCCGGGAGCTGATTTTAAATCCTTTCACCCAGTCAAACGGGGGTCTTTTCGCCTTGCCTTCCATTTCCCGTCCACGGTATTGCCACCCCCGACAAAAATAAAATGAGTTGTGCTCACGGGGTCTCTCCCTCTCTTTCCCTCTCTCTCCCGCTGTCTCCCTCTCTTTTTTAAGACATAAAAAAAAAATCCTGACAAGTAAAACTTAAAGGTGTTTACCTTGTCATCAGCATGTAAGCTAATTATCTTGGGCAAGATGTAGGCTTCTATTGTCTTGTTGCTTTAGTGCCTATGCCCCGCCTCTGGTGGCAGCCTAAAACCTGGCGTCTGGCTAAAACAAACGAAAGGCAGCCCTGAGCCTCCACTCAATCCAATTAAGGCGGACTTCGTCCACTCGGTTACGTGTACATCCAACAAGATCGGCGTTAAGGCAACACCAGAATATTTGGCAAAAAAAAAAAAAAAAAAAAAAAAAGATTTGCCTCCCCTTCCTTTTTTTTTTTTTTTTTTTTTCCCCAGCCGCCGAATCATGTCGATGAGCCCAAAGCATACGACTCCTTTCTCAGTGTCTGACATCTTGAGTCCTTTGGAGGAAAGCTACAAGAAAGTGGGCATGGAGGGCAGTAACTTGGGGGCTCCCTTGTCAGCCTACAGACAGTCTCAGGTTTCTCAGCCGGCCATGCAGCAGCACCCCATGGGCCACAACGGAACAGTGACTGCCGCCTACCATATGACAGCGGCAGGGGTCCCCCAGCTCTCCCATGCTACGATGGGGGGCTACTGCAATGGGAACCTGGGCAACATGAGCGAGCTCCCGCCTTACCAGGACACCATGCGGAACAGCGCTTCGGCGACAGGATGGTACGGCACCAACCCGGACCCCCGCTTCTCCTCAAGTAAGTCAGCCCGGGGCTGGGTGGCTGGCGGGGGGTGGCCGCGGACCTGCCCCGCCGCACCGCGGGCAACGGGCGCCGGGGGCTCCGCGCCAGGGCAAAAGTCGGTCCAAATCCCAGCCGCCCCCCCCCCCCCCGCCCCCCGCCCCGCCAATTCCTCCCTCTGTCCAAGGATCGTGCCCGGTCCCTCCTCCCTCGGCTGGTCTCATGTCAGCCTCCCGGGGCTGTTTTTGCGGGGGGAAGGGGGTGGGAAGCCCCGCGGTGGCGGGGAGCGGGAGCCCGGGGCTCGCCGTCCAGCGGGGCGGGAGAGGCACGGCTCGGGGGCCCGGGGGGGAGCCGGCGGCTCCCGTCCGCCTGCGCGCCGCCCGGCACCGGGCGGGCGAGGGGGGAAGCCGGGGCCGCGGCGGGCGCGTCCCGGGAGGCGCGGGGGGGAGCGGGCGAGTCCGCCCCGGCCGGCGCCGGCGGAGCCCCTGTGCCCGGCCGCTCCCGCCGCGCTGTCACATCAGGTACTCGCTCGGGTGTCACCCCCCGGGCAGGGCGAGGGGCGAGCGGTCGCCTTTATTCAGCGGGGCTGGGCCGGGCGAGAAGGGGGTCCCGTTGCCCGCCGCTCGCCCCGGGGACGCGGGGCGTTGCTTGGGAGCGGGGGCGCCCCGAGGCCCCGGCCGGGGCTGGGCTGCCGGGGGCTGCGGGGCCCCGCCGGCGGCGAGCGGCGGCGGAGGCCGCGGGAGCGCGGGGCCCCGCTCGGGCCGAGCCGAGCAGCCTAAAACGTGCCGCCTTCTCCCTTTCAGTCTCCCGCTTCATGGCGCCGTCCTCGGGCATGAACATGGGCGGCATGGGCAGCCTCGGCTCCCTGGGGGACGTGAGCAAGAGCATGGCCCCGCTCCAGAGCACGCCGCGGAGGAAACGGCGGGTCCTTTTTTCCCAGGCCCAGGTTTACGAGCTGGAGAGACGTTTCAAGCAGCAGAAATACCTCTCCGCCCCGGAGAGGGAACATTTAGCCAGCATGATACATCTCACCCCGACTCAGGTCAAAATCTGGTTCCAGAACCACCGCTACAAGATGAAACGCCAGGCCAAAGACAAGGCTGCGCAGCAGCAGATGCAACAGGAGAACGGCTCTTGCCAGCAGCAGCAGTCTCCCAGAAGGGTGGCGGTGCCAGTGCTTGTAAAGGATGGCAAGCCCTGCCAAGCAGGCTCCAACACACCCACAGCAGCTATCCAGAGCCATCAGCAGCAGGCAGCGACAACGATCACAGTGGCTACCAATGGCAACAGCCTCGGACAGCATCAGAGCCACCAGACAAACAGTGCGGGGCAGTCTCCAGACATGGGACAGCACTCGGCCAGCCCTTCCTCTCTGCAGAGCCAAGTCTCCAGTTTGTCTCACCTAAACTCTTCTACTTCTGACTATGGCACTGCCATGTCTTGCTCCACCTTGCTATACGGTAGGACCTGGTGAAAGGATTAAACAAAGCAAAAGAAAAAAATAAGGAAAAAAAAAAAAGAAAAAAAAAGAGCAGATTTTCCCAGCCACACAAATCTCTGTCCTGTCCAAACTACTGGGTGATTTTCTTTTCTTTTTTTTTTTCCTTTCTTTTTTAACGCTCCCCCCCCCCCCCCCCCCCCCCCCCGCCCCCGTTGTTACTGAGTGGTTCTCTGAGGACCTCTGAGAAAGAGAGAGAGAGAGACTTTTTTTTGTTTGGTTTTGTTGTTACTCTTGATGGTTTTGGGTCTTTCTTTTTCCTTTTTTTTTTTTTTTCCCCCCAAGGTTGTTGTATGGGGTGTTAAAAAGAAATCTGACTATTAACCACGGAGCAGTCTGCAGAAAGGGGACCATCGTTAGGCATGGTCCGAAGGCTTGGATTTCAGATGTACACTCTGCCAGCGTTTAGGACTTGCATGTAAATATAGAGATTTTGGGGGATGGGGTGGTTTTCCCCAAAAAAACGCATTCGCGTCACTCAGACACAAGAAGCAGCTTCCCCCCTCCCCCGGTCTCCTCTCCCAGCCCCGCCGTCAGGGCCCGCGGATGGAGACGTGGAGTCATCAAAGGCTTGGCTTTTATTTTCCTCCTTACGTTTGATGTGAACCTGTAGCTGTATAATGCTGTCAAAAGTTGGACTAAACCCATAGTTTTTAGTAGCCTGTATATTTTGTTGTAAAAAGAAAAAGAAAAAAAATTACAATCAACCAAACCAACCCCCACCTTTTTTATGGACAGTGATCGCCCCGTCGTAAATCCTCCGGCAGTTTGTTATTTGCGCACGCCGCCTTTTCCTGTTGTAACTTATGTAGATATTTGGCTTAAATATAGTTCCTAAGAAGCTTCTAATAAATTATACACATTACGAATATTCTTTTTTTTTATATATATATTTCCCTTGGTTCCCCCTCCTGACCCTCCCTTTCCCGCATCTCTTTTTTTTTCTTTTTTTTTTTTCTTTTTTTTTCTTGATGGAAAAACAACCCGGGATGCTGCCAAACCCTGAAAGGCCCCTGCCCCTCCCAGGACCCGGACCCCGTTCCCAGACGGGAGCTGCACCAGGTTGTTAACGGGATACAGGATCAGTCCTCAGCGTGCAAAAATGACAAGTAAACGCGTGGGATTCACAAACTCGAGAGCGAAGGGATCGAGTCCAAATTCATTAGCCCGATTATTGGCGGGGGGGGGGGGGGGGGGGGGGGGGGGGCACCTCAGAGACTTCTTGCTAGAGGAAGCAAACTATTCCAGGAGTAGAAATCCAAATGCCAAAGGCACGGAGGAGAAAGAAGGTAAAAGTCTAATGCCACTAGAAACAAATTAACGAAGAACCTGCTGACAGTATAGAACATGCGGCCGGTTTAAAAAGCGTCCTGTTTTAATACCTTGTTGAAAAAAAAAAATAATAATAATTTCTACCAGGTTTTCCTATGTACTTGTATTTTAAGGGAAGTACAGTCACCTTATTATAATCAAAATAAAAAGATAGTTTATTGCGTACGACACGTAGTTTGAATTAACTTTCTTTATCAGACTGTATTTAATTTTCTACACCTCCCCACCTCCGCAAGCACACGCGCACGCACGCACACACACGCACGGCCACGCAGCTTCTCCTCATTACCCAGGCGAGAGGTTCGCTGCAGGCTGCGCCTCGGTTTAACGCAGATTGCTTTTGGCTGGGTGTTGGGGTCTGGTTTTTTCTGCAGCGATTTGGGAAGTTTGTGAAGGAGGAGGTGAGGGGAAAGCGTGTGTGCGCGCACGCGTGTGTGTGCGCGGGGGCGTGCGTGGGTGCGCGCCTGGCTGAGACACCGGGGGGCATTTGGTAGGACGGTGAATATTATGGGTAATGCAAGACAGTTAGGTGTTAACTTTGCTGTAAATATATAAAGCATATCAAGTTAAGCCGCTGGTACCGGACAAGCCCGAAATACATGTAATTCGCTGTCTTTCGGGTCCCAAATGTCCCTTTTGTGAGTGTAACAGAATAAGGAGTCCCCCATCCTAAAAGACCTCGCAGCGTGTTTTCCTTCGCATCTGCTGCTCGGTTTCGGTTTTTTCTCCAGATCCCCCTCAGTTAAACCACGGAAGGGAATCGCAGTCATTGAAAGACCTCTGAATTACAGAGGTATTACGAAATGCTCATATTTTTGAAGAGAAAGAAAGCAGCTTGCCCGGGATGGAAACAACCCCACCTCCAGTTTAAGTAGCAGCTTTCGAAAGATCCAGTCTTTTATTTATACAAGATAGCCGGTGTTACTCGGCCACCAAGTGTTAGTTTGGATGGAGAAAAGGGGAAATAGACAGAAGGAAGAAAAAAAAAAATATCGAATTCTTTCTGCCCCCCCTCCTTTATTTCTAACTAGAGAACATCACGTGTGTCAACAGGAATTTCGAGACCTTTCATTCTTTATATTATGTCCTGCTTTACACAGCGACATTCTCAACTAACCCAAAGAATATTCCCTTTTTTTCTTTCTTTCTCTACGCAGAATATTCGTTTCAGATCTGTAACACCATGTTAAGCATGGCGAGGGGGCTGGTCTGGAGCTTAGCGCTGTTATTTCTGATAAAAGAAGCAAGTGTTGGGAATCCTTGGTCCGTGGCACAGCGCTGCCAGCTCCCGCGAAGGGGGCGAGAGCAGGGTTAACTCTAAGGATTTATTAAAATCAGGGTTAGTTTCTCCCGGAGTTACTATACAAGACCGAGAGGAAAGTGCTGTGGTTAAGTCGACACCTCCCCTTCAGATGTAATTAAGGTTTGCATCCTTTCAAACACAGGAACGTCCAAAAATGAGGAGCACTGAAAGGCATTAATACGGCCGAGAAATATTATCCGCCCCCCCCCCCCCCCCCCGCAAATATTGGAGTTAGCACGTTCGATAGAGATCCAGCCAGTGACTTTTCATTATAGACTTCGGGGGAAATAAATGAATTTTATTGTGTCTCGACAACCTCATAAACACATATTTGGTGGTGGTGTAATTACTGTAATGGATTATTATGTACACTGACTTATCTTTCTTAAACTAGATTTAGTTTCGATTAAATAAACTCGTTTCCACTTTGTCTGATGTCGGCTTAGTTTAAAGTCTGTTTACTTGTTCCACAGAAAGGTGAATTCATCTCTTTATTAAGCACTAGAGACCGAGCAAACACAGTTCAAACTGTATTTACATATCAATCAGGAGAAATGCAAACAAACTGCTCTTTAACAATTTTATAGAGTTTTTTTATGACATTGTGTTATTGCCTTTTATCATAAAATTCTTTGTATAAACCAGTTATGCCTTGATTGGGATGAAGCTATTTCGGAGGGAGGGGGTAAATACATTTTAATCTCCACTCTCCCTCGAGAACACTCACGAGAACTTAGTCACTGTATAGCTTTTCTAAATTAAAATATGTGCCTCCGTCTAAACGCCTGCTTCTTCCAATACGCTGATTTTCAGTCTCCCGGTAATCAGTGCAGAACTTGGATAATGGGATGGCGAAGGGGTGGGGGGGCAGCATGATTCAGATCTGAAATGATGGAAGAAATGCACGTTTCCCAATATAACTGCTCCTTTACCGACGTGAGGCCGTGGGCACCCCGTGTTTTGCGAGATAAAGGGATCTGGTGAAGAATGGCTATTCCCTTCCACTCCCCCACTGCCTGGCACTGCCTGTAAACGCAGGAGAATCGCGGAGGGCATTTTTTCCCCGCTGTAAATAGGAGTTCATGCTTGAGTGCCATGAAGTGTGCACGTAGTGGCACAGCAGGCTGTGGAAAAAACCCAGCAAAACCCAACAAACACCCGCCACCACCACCGCGACCCCCGCCACAACAACAGCAACAATAGCAAAAGGCTTCTTCATATTTGCTGTTTCGTATGGAAACGGGTCGTGGGGCGGTGGGCTCTTTTTGTGTCACAGCAGCCTGTTAACAACAGGGATGCTCGGAAGGCGAGGCTGGAGCAGCCCGCGGCGCCGGGGCCTGTCCCGGCCGCCGCCGCGCCCCCGGAGCGGCTCCGGGAGCGGCGCGGAGCCGGTGCGCTGCCCGCGGGGGGAAAGCGCCGGGGAGCTGGGCTAAAAGTATATTGCCTGCGTCTCGTTCAAAAGGCAGCGCAGGGCCCTGAGACAGCGTTCAAAGTGCAGATCCCAAACAATGTAATCTGAGACAGCTCTGAGATGACACCAAGAGAAGTTGCCACGGGAGGGGGGGCGGAAAGTGTTTTAGGAGTTCTGCGGCGGGCGCAGGTAGAGGGGCCTCGCTGGGAAGGCAGCCCCGGTCCAACTTGTCGTGACGGCTGCTTTTGCAAAGGGGACCTAGAGGTAAAGTCTGAGTGACTTCTGAAGAATTTCACTCCTTTCACGGCCGTGTCGGGAGCAAAGCTGAGAAATATTTTTTTTTCTGTCTGACCCGCTGTTCCTCTCATGATCCCCTTCAGGGGGAAAAAAAACCAACCTCCAAACCCTAAGTAAATGGTAATACTGTTTATATGTATCAAATGTGTACAGAGATCTGACCCAGTACGGCTGTTCCTATGAGGTAGAGACATTACCGTCTCTGGCAAAGTGGTGAATAATACGAAATGACTTTTTTTTCCTTTCTTCTTTTTTTTTTTTTTTTTTTTTTTTCTGGCTGCAAGCACATTAGGGAGCAGGTAAGGTCAAAGTTTTCTATATCCTATGTCTTTCTCTCGAAGGCTTCTGGTCAGCTATATAAATAAGACGGTGAATAAGATGTATTGATGTAAAAAGAAACTGAAATTCGTTTTGATGCTTAGAACAACTTACTATGCAGAAAATTTCTCGGGAAATCAAGAGATGAAAACGTTAACTACGACATTTAATCTTCCATGTAAAGGTTCTTGTTAGGGGGAGGGGGAAGAGGGAAATCGGTATTTTTTTTTTACAATGACACAGACATTAAGAAGCAAAGACATTTACAAATGGCCGAATGCATTACCTACGAAAGACAGTAGGAATCCACCGCCCTGAGCAGGCGTATAGAAATGGAAAAAAGTTAAAAATGTATATTCTAAAAATATTTACCAAGTGACTAACGATACTTAGGGCTGTTTTTACTTGCTAGCTCCAGATCTCATGCTAACAACTAAATCTGAATACGATAGCTGCTGTTTTCTGAGTTATATTCGTTAAACACAGCGGGACTTTCCGAGTAATTTTAAATTAGTTTGTAGGTTGTGCTTCTTTAGCAAGTGAATTTACATAGCTGATTTTAGTGAACGTGCACGACTTACTGCATTCATTCGATGAGCACTCCCCATATCATTCTGAGTAGCGCTTCCTCGATACAGGGGCTCCTTAAAGTGTACAGGAAAAAAATAAAGCGCCTGTACACATGAGGTTGGGGTTTTTTGGCGGGGGCTTTGTTTGTTTGCGTTTGTGTGGGTGTTTGTTTTTTTTTTTTTTTTTAATAAAAGGATAGTTGCAATGTTTAGAAAACTAAGCAAGGCATGAGACCTTCACTTCCATCTATTCTGGTGGATTTCACCGGAGTCCTTCTTCTCGATCAAGTAAATTTGGGCAAGTAATAACGTGCTAGAAGGCGACTTACACACACCTGGGATCTTGGAGGGAACAGACTTTTTTGCTTCATATCAAAGGTGTTGCTGAAGTGGCTGAGTTCATTTCAGTGTGTTACTGACCTAATAATGTGACTCTAGGACACGGTTCTTTCGGAGTTTCTCTCGGTGCTTTTGTTCCTTAAACTTTTTGTTTTCGATGCTGCTGTTTCTCAGAGAAGCTCTTAAAAATGTTATCCTTTTTTGAGCACCTTCTTGGTCCTGTTTTTTGCTCTTAACCTGCGCGTTACTTCAGAAACGCACTGTCGCTGCTGCGAAATGGAGTGCACGAAGCTCCCCGTCCCCTGCACCTCTCTCTGCATTAGCTCACCGCAGAGGGAAAAAACCCAAGTGGATGACCAATGTGGAGCGTTTGGTCTACATATGTGCGTCTGTGTACGAATTATACCTCTAGATGTGTGCATCTGGTGGTGTATGTAGGAGTTGACGTGCCCGGCATTAACTGTGGGGTCCGGGGAGCAGAGGCGGGCAGGAATGGGAAAACTCTTACTTTGAAAGAAGCATTGCCCGCCGGCCTGTGCCTCCGCGCCGCTCTTCATTTTACACCGAGGAAATCCTCCCGCGACCTGTCGCCTTTGCCCACCCGAGACTGCCCCGGCGGGACGGGACGGCGGCTGGACGGGGCGGCGGCGGGAGCGGGCCCCGCAGCGCAGCCGCGCCGCAGACGCCAGCGGGGCTCCCGCTGCGCTGCCCCTCCGCCCCGCCGCCTGCCAAAAACACCCCGACACGGCAAAGTTTCGCCGGTGCTCAGGTCGCGGTTCTCCGTCAAGGGGAGCGGGCCCGATCCCGTCCGTTGCCGGCGGGGTCTGCGGCCGCGGGGGCCGCCCGCACCCCGGCCGCGGGCTCTCGTGCAAGCAGGGGACGGGCTCGCCCGCAGCCCCCGGTGCTGCGCAGCCCGCGGGAGCCGGCAGCAGCCGAGCAAAGCTCCCCGCCCGCGGGTCACAGGCGAGGGAGGGCAGCGCCTGCCTCGCTCTTTATTTTTTAGGTGCCAGCTAAGGCAGCCTCTGCCTGCGCGGCCAGGCTGCCAGGCTGCAGGTGCTCCCGGGCAGACCCAGCTGTGCGCACCCACCGCCTCTCGTCCTTGGCACACGGGGCGATGCCCGGGCGGGAGGGCTGCAAACGCCGGGCCAGGAACCCCTCTGACTGTCGTCCAAACGCTGCTCCCAAACGCCCTGACAAGGTGTTGACCGCCTATGGCGCCTTGCCATGGCAAGGGCGAGTGGCATGGGGCTCGGGGACCCGGCACTGCCCCGTCACTGCAACACACACCGCACTCGCCTCGCGGGGTAATGGCAGGGAAGTGCGTGGCACCTCCGCGGTAACCCAAAAAAGATCGAGGACGGGATGCGGCCGGATGAATTTGCGTCTTCGCAAAGGTACTGTGCAAGTGCGGGGAAGGACGGAGGACAGGTCCCGGCACTGGCATCTTCTGCGCTGTCAGAGGTTTCCCGTGCAGCCCCTTTCGCGGGACTCTGCCGGGCGGTACCGGACCGCCGCCCCCCTCGCGGTGCCCGGCGGAGCGCCGGTCCCAGCCCCGGCCCCGGCCTGCCCGGCCAGCCCGGCCGCGGGGGCTCCCCGCGCTCCGCCGGGCACGCAGGGCTGGCACCCCTACCCCCTCCCAGCTCGGGTTTCCTTTGGCTGGTTTAGGTAGGGGGCAAGCAACTCCCGAGGAAGCACCCGAGAAAGTTTGGGCGCGCTCGCCCGGAGCAGCGGCGGGACGGCGGGGGGTGGGAGCGGGGCAGCCCGGGCCGGGCGTGCGGGGCCGGGGCTGCCGCCTCCCGCCTCGGGGGGCGCGGCGGGGGAACCCCGTTTCCTGCCGCCTATTTGTCTCTCCCCCGGGCGCGGGGGGCTGCCCGCTTTCTGCCCGGTGCAGATCCCCCCTTTCTCTCCTCGCTTTTTAATTACTCTTCTGAGTTTGAATGGATTACTCCTTGGAAGATATGACAGGGTTTAAAGCTCTCATTACATATCAATAGACGGAACCTTTGCATGGAGGTTGTCCTCATTCTTCAGCGTGTGTGAGCACTAGCTGTTGCTCCCTGGCTCTGGCTTTTCCGTGGACACACACACATACACAGACTGCTTGTCTTTAAATAGCGGCTCACGAAGCAGAACCCAGACGTGGGAACCGTGTTGTCCCGTGGGGCTCGGGAGGGTGCTGGTGGACCGTGTATTTTGTGCCTGGTGTCACGGGGAGGCTGTGCGTGACGGTGGCAGGGCGCTGGGACACGCCGCGCTTGTGCGGCAGTGGCAGGGGCGAGGCGCTGAAGCTGCGCTGCCGTGGGGAGGGCGGGCGTGTTCGTGTCGTGGAAGTCCGGGCACGACGTGGGCTGTGCACGGAGTAGGCTCCGCGGTGGTGGCTGAAGGTGTATGTGCTGGGGGGTGGCGGGGAAGTGTGTGTGCGTGTGTGTGTAGCGGGGGAGGGGGTGTTTGTGTGTCAGCGCATCGCCCTTCCACAATGGCAGCGTAATTATCTAGCTGAAACATTCTCAAATGGCAAAAAGTTGCAAAATAGATCGACCTCCCTGAGATGAGAAGCAGCCAGTTTCAGAGCTGTGCAACCATCATGCTTTTTTCAATACATTTTAAATAAGAGGATCTAGCGAGTGATTCCGATTCAATACACATAATCAGTTTGGAAGTCCTATTTCCATTTGAAAACAGGCCTATTTGCAATCATGAGGGCCGGACATGCTGGAAGATACAGGACGCATTCAGAGTAGGTGGTAGGTGAGAGAATCTACAGACGAGCACCAAATATTTTCTTCCCGCTGCAGACCTTTTACACGATGCTTTAATCACGATGTATTTTTAATCTAATATTCTCTTTGAAAATATGGCTTAATTGCTTTAGAAAGCAAGGTTTTGACCTACAGCGAGACTCCCCGTTGGGGGAAAAAAAAAAACCACAACCCACCAAGGAAAGAATGGTGATTGGAAAAGCATGTTGATTGTCCTATCAGTCTCTTAGGGTTAACAGTCATTTAATCAAGAATACGCCGGGTAAATGATTCCGTGGAAAATCGTAACTTGTTTTCTAAAGTAAGGCCTGGAGGAAGGACAGTTACACGGGGGTATAAAGAGGAGCTGGCGCCCGCCGAGCCCGGAGCCCGGCACCAAAGCCAGCCCTGCCCCGGCGAAGCCCCATCCTCCGGGGCGCGGCGCCCGGGGCAGCCCGCGCTCCCCGCCCGCGGGCGCCGCAGCGAACCGGGACCCCCCGCGGCCCTGTCCCCCGAGAGCCGCCTCCTGTCCTGCTGAGAGTGTGGGGAAAGGATGCACAAAAGCCAGACCGCAGAGCTTGGGGAGTGATCTGGCCTCAGGGAGGGCAGACCCCCCCCCCCCCCCCGCCTCGCCCGCCGCAGCAATCCCTGCTCCGAGCAGGCACCGCACTTCCCCGCCTCTGCTTGCTCTAGAGCGTTTTGCTTATTCCTCAAGTGCCCAAAGCCACGAGAAAGCCAGGAGGCCTACGCGTCCTCCATCGTAATCATCCTGCAGGAGCGGAGCGGGCAGGGAAGTTGAGGCTCGCCTGCGGGTAACCAATAGCGAAATAAAGGCTCTCCCAACACCGCACATAGCACATTAATTGGCATTTCCGATTTCCCTCATTTGCTTGTTTATGTGACTGCGCGCCGCTGACAGCGCGCTGTGGCTGCAGGCAGCGTCCCAGCCCCGGTGCCAGCCCTCCGCCCTGTTCTCTGCTTGGGTTTTGAAAGCAGACACTTGCTTCTTGCAGCTAAATACCGTGGCTCGTCCCAGTCGCAGCAGCCCTGCTTTTCCCGGCTCCCATCCTCCGCCACACTGTTTTATTCCCTTCCACTTCAAAGGGCCAAATCAGCTCTCGGGAAGGAGGGGGGAGTAAATAAATAAATATTTGAATAAATCAGGCAATGTCGTAGAAAGCTGAATTAGCCCTATAAGAGGTACAAACTGTTATTACTGACGTGCAAACCGCACGCACGCCGACGAGGATGGCAGGTGGGTTGGTGCAGAGCCCCGTCCTCCCCGGCACCGTTTGGGGGGCTCTCCCGCGGGCAGCCCGGGAGCCAGTCCCGGGCGCGGCGGGGCCGGCGCTCCCCCGCTCGCTGGCTCCGCGGGAGGGGCAGCCCCGGGCAGAGCTCAGGGTCCCCGCTGCTCCCCCAGCCCCCTCTCCCCGCTCCGCTCCCCGCGGCTGGCAGCGCCTCCCCCGCCCCCCCGTCCAAATCGCCCTTTCCTCTGCAAGGAAGCGCGAACAGGGAAACTTTTCTCCATTGGGATTTCTGCCTTGCTTCCCCCCAGGCCGCCAAGGAAGGACCCCGCACTCCCCCTTCCGCGCTAGCTAATTAGGTCCGAGCCCTAATTAGGGCTCGGGCCAGACGGCCCGGCAAGGGTCCGGGCGCGGGAGGCCGCGAAAGGCTGGGCTCGGTGCTTTGAAGGGTACCTCCCAGGTACCACGGCGACAAACCTGTTCTGTCCCGTGTCCTCCCCCCCCAGAAAAAAGGGCACTGATCCCTCGTGGGACCCTTCCCGTGTCCAGCCGGGCGCCGAGGACAGGGCGCTCCTCCAGGCTGGCACCACACGAAGCAAATGGGGGGGGGGGCGGGGGGAGCGGCAGGACACTTTCTAGACAGAAGGGGGGACGGGGCCCTCCAAGCCGGGGGGCGAGGGGTGCCCGCCGGTGGGGGGCTCCCGAGCCGGCGGTGTCCCGGAGCAGCCCGTACGGCTGGGCTGGGGATGATGCTCTTGCTCTGCAGAGGGGGGGGGGGGTCGCGGTCGTCGCTGTTTCCGAGGGAGAGCAGCTTTCCCCCGGCCCCGGCTCCAGCCCCGAGGCTGGAGCCGACTCCCCCGCGAAGATGACGGGGTGGGGAGGTGGGCATGGGGGGCGAAAAAGGAGGAAGAGAGGGGACCTCTTCCGCTTGGGAAAAGTTATTTCCCAGCTCAGACACCGATGGTTTTATTCACACGAGTTGTCCCACCGAGATCTATGTGGTAAGCACAGAAAAAAAGGAGTAGTTTTTAGCCCCACGTGTTTTTCTCCTCTCCTCAAGCCACGCCGGTCCGTTGGTTGTTCACCCCGCTGGATCGTGCCTAATTTCTCACCGCTTGGGAAAAACATTCCAGGGCTTCCAGCAGAACAGGGAAACGATTCCCACCCGATTTCCTCTTTACATAGTTCCTAAAGAACAGCTTATTTTTTTGGTGTGGGTCACCGAGATACGGAGATACATTATTTGACTGTTGTCGGGGGTCAAATCTTTACCCACGTCGGTAACACAGCCCCGAAGCAGAAACAGCGATGTCACCCCCCAGAAGCATCATCTGTTCTCCCAAGGAGAGTCTAGTTCCCCTCGCCATGAAACAACGACACCCTCCCCCCCGCCGCCGCACTTCGGCTCCCCCGATGCACATTGCACTCAAAGAAAACTCGCAGTCCATCAACAAGTGACCCGTTTATTTTATTATCAACGATTTTCAAGGGAGAAATGGAAGGTCTGATCCCACAGCGGTGAGGCAGGCAAGGCTCCCACTTAACCCAATCGGCGCCTTGCAAGTGGGAGGCCGTCGGACGGCGACCTCACGCACTTACATGACCGGGCTATAGTGTAGGCTGCGTACCCAGAGCCTTCCCCGGGCAAAAGGAACAGGCGAACAGTTTACGGACAAGAGCCACCTAAAAATTAGTGTTCCTACAAATGTGTGTGTGGGGATCCTCTGCGTTACTACAGATCTTCTGCAAAAGCATGATGTATGCGTATACGTTAAGGTGTGCGTAGACGTGTGAGTGTGTTCGTGTAGAAAAGTGATGACTTTCGTGTTAATTTGAATTATTCAAATGTACAATAGAGAGCCTTACTAAATAAGGAGAGTGAGATTTGTGAGATTTGTGAGATTTGCCGGGAGATAGAGGCAATTCAGTATATAGCGAGTGAGGGGAAAAAAAGAAAAAGAGAGATGCTCTCATTAAACACAAAACTTAGGAGAGGAGAGTGTCCTGGAAAAGGCTGCCTGTATCTGTGTATCGTTTGCCAATGCGCAGCCGGACTTTTTATTCATCTTTATTTAGATATTCGTTTGATTTAAATATTCACTCCTGGGCACTGGTCAAACTACCGATGGGATGGATACATTTCAAGGTATTTTGACAAGATACTGACGGCTGTTCTTAAGTCCCTGCAAGCGTTTTTAAATGAGGGATCCCGAAAAAAAAAAAAATAAAGCGAAACGGCACCCGTCCAAATGACTAACATTAAAAAAAAATTCCGTTGCTAATATTTTAAAGGACAAAGGGATGGATAATTCTTTTGCTCAATGAATGCAAACTAAATACCAAAATAAGGAATAAAAAAGAGCAGACGATGGATTTTGTTAAATATTTCACATGCCAAAAAAAGTATATATCTTTTATATGTACTTGTCCTTAACCTTTAAAAGCAACTGCTGTAAATACAAGATCCGTACTTTCTCTAATAGATTTTACTAGGAGCTGGTGACAGAGAACTGATTTCTTTTCTATTAGGCTTTAGTATATCTTTGTTGAAGGCCTGCAGAATGACCAGGGATTAGATTTGCATCTCTTAGACTCCCTGTGTGGTCTTTGTAAGAAGCTTGTAACTGTTAAAAATGACTTGTTAGGAAGCGTGTGGGCTCTCATCTCTTTGCTTTTGACAGAATGATTGTGAAATTCAGATTGTTCTTATAGGCTTTAGCCTGCAGATTCCACCTGAACCTTAAGCAATTAGAGCCTAATCTCAGTGCAATCATATTTGAGTTAGGATTTGTTGCACTTTGTTTACTTCAATTAAAAAGCTACGGAATATTTCGGAGCCGTTTTTAAGCGATATTCTCGAGGCATTAGTGAATTTTTTCAAACCCTGAATTTTACCCTCACGGCCCCATCGCTCGGTGGTTTGGAGTGCAAAGCACTCGTCGGGTTCCGCGGGCGGAACTGAAGAGGAAACAGCAGGAAAGAAAAAACAAGCTGAAATTCCTTGCGATGCGGAGGGGAGCAGATGCCCGCTGCATCCCCTTATTCTGGAGCCGGCGGGAGCAGCCGAGTGCCCCGGGGCCGGACCCCCTCTGCTTACGAGCGGGCTAATCCCGGGGGGGGATGGGGGGTGCGACTCAGCCCCAGGATCGGGCCCGGGGTTCGTTGGTATTAAACGGATTGCGGCGGTGGTTGTTGGCGTTTGCGGGAGCCGGGGATCGGTTTGTCACCCAGGCGAGGCTCCGACTGCCCACCGCCCACCCCGCCGTCCCCGCCGGTCCCGCCGGTCCCGCGGCAGCTGTGGCACCCTCGCGCCTGCACCGCCGGGCAGCTTCAGCACACCCCTCGTCTAACACAGCTTCCAAAATGACCCCAACAGAACCACCCTCCTAACCACCCTACCTGCCTGCAGTTGTCCCATACTTTTACATGTAGGATCTAAAATGGTGAAATGGGAAAAACATGTACTCGGAGGGGTTCTTTTCCGGCTCGGATGACAAGTTTCTGTTTGTGCTCAGGTTTCATACGGCCAGCTTAAGAAGGATGCTTTTTACTACCGACATTCACATAATTACGGTTTTCAAGTGCCATCTTCTCACACCAGAACTATTTCCTTCAAACTGAAACGCTTCCTTTCTTTTTTTTCTTCTTCGTCTTTTTTTTTCAGTCATTAGGACTTTTCAGAAAGTCTTTACCAACTCCCTGTGAATCAAACCCGACACTTTCCAAAATGCTTTAAAATTTGGGGTAATTATGTTAAAAATTTGGGGACAATTTTTTCTCCCCATGTGAGACATTTGCCATCGGTATCCTGTGTTAAGACGGTCTGGGCCCGATCCCGTTCCCAGTGAAGTTACGATGCAAGACCTCCTCCGTCTCTCAGCAGAATAGGATCAAGCCCTTCCACGCTAATAGAGGTTTAATAGCATCAGCACATGCCCGACAACCACCATTATAACCTTGACCTGGTCAGGTGCAATGATATTACTTCTCCTAAAGTTATCCCGCATTTCCTTGGTGACAGCAAGCAGCTCTTTATCACCTCTCACCACCCACTATAACCCACAGGCAGCGATACCAATAACCCACTGCTCTTTTGTCATTCTCCTCCCTCGGAAGTCTATTCTAATAAGTAATAACAGTAAAAAATAGGAATACCATCTGCATCTTTTAGCCCCACCAGCCTACACTGCTCAGAACGTTTTAGCCCGATGGTGACTGCTGAAGTAAAAAGTCACGTTTTTAAAAGTGAGTTAGTTACCCTCTGAGCAGTCTCTGTCCTGATGCTGAGCGAGGAACTGAGCACTGGAGTGGAACATCAAGAGCTCCTGCATGTATCCTGCTCCACAATTTTGCTGCTAGGCTTGCTCTGTTCGACCTGAAAACTTATTTACAAGGAGTGTTGGAGTAGTCTAGCATTATCACTGTAAAAACTTTGTTTCAGGGCTGTAAGAGGGAACCCAGACTTTTTTTTTTTTTTTTACAAAAATGACAACTTTTCAGCAGTCTTGCAGGTTTACTTTTAAACCTCAGATTTTCACTCCTTTGTTAGACCTGCAGTGATTTAGTTTGTCTTTTCCTTTCAATTCATAACCACAGACACAATTTTCCCTTATAAAACTTGAGGTTCACCATGATATTTCTATATTTCTGCAAAATAAAGTGCTCTTCAGCCCCTCCCTATCACAATGTGGCGATACACTCACCAAATAATCACTTCTCTAAGAAAATAAAATAGTAAAACTCAAGGATACTCTCTGCAGAATGTAGGATGCACCAAATCCAGTGATTTTAATGTTCAGAAAATTATTCTTATTAAAATGGCATCATGCAGGGAAATATGTCCTCTTCCCGCAGTCTGAAAGAATGGGCAGTTCTTCTTGCCTTAAAAGGCTGCCTTACAGATGAAAGCAACTCAGTCCACAACTTAATCTGATTTAAATCAGGCTTGAGCTGGGCTGAATGAGTGACGGAATGACAAGATTTCTGGGGGTGCCAGTCCAAGAGTCACCCAGTATCTCTGCTGCCCCCTCCTCTTTCCCCTGCTTGCAGTGCCTGTGATTGTGTGTATATGGGATATTCACAGAAAACAGAAGGCAGAAACAGCTGAACTAAAGGCAAAGTTAATACAGCAAAGGTTCTACTTTGACAAAAGAAACTGCAATGTACAGTACTATTCTTGTTTAAGACAGAACAAAGTATTAGAGAAGCATTAAAGGAGAGAGTAAAGCTAGCAGGTACAGCTGATATTTTTCTCAACACGCTAGTAAATCTACGCATGTACTGAAAGATTCTTATAGACAGGTAAAAGCTTGAGACAAGCAAGCATTTTTTTTCTGCCATTATCTCACTCAAGATTAGGATAATGAGAGAAGCTGCCCTAAGAATGGAAAGCAAGCATGAAGAAACAAGACAGAGCAATGCTAACATGTGCAAAGCACTGCAAAAACCATGTGGAAGATAACACTGATCCTGTTCTCCAAAGACTCCTCATCCAGTCCTTATCAGAAACAGGAGGCAGCTGATCAGACTGTATGCAAGTGAGCTCAGCTCAGAGTTTATTTAGATGATTTTGGCAGTCCACTGTCACTGAGGAAGGACAGGTTTTCCAACACAGTAATGCAGAAAAGTTATGTGCTGAAATCAGTCGAGGAGGGAGCAAAGGGGTCGTGGGTGATAAGTCTCTGAATTATGCTAAGAGGGATACAGCAGGCTCTTTTGATATGAAAAGTGAAATACAACCTGCCGCCAACAGCTTCCTAGGTTGCAGAGAAGAAGGTCTTTCCAGCTAGAGAAAGGGTGGACTCAGTGTTATCAAAAACATATCTGTGGAAAAGTTCAAGATAAGGCTTCAAAACATCCAGAAATGGCCTTGTTTTGCTTATGCTGAAGTTAATGGAAAAGTTTTCTTGGTTTCTGGAGAAGCAATTATGTCACTCCTCTAGTGAGTATTTTAGGGAAGCTCCGAGGTGAGGACAGATTTGACTGCTGCAGAAGCCAGTGAGGGACAGTCACAGAAACCCTCAACAAAGCTGCACACAGAACAACACGTGTTTTTTTTGTATTTTGTATGACACTGAAGTCCTCTGTGTTACAGGTATCTTTCAGTGAAGAAGCCAAATTATGAGTTGTACAGCTTTTTTTTGCTAGGGCTATTGCCACTTGCCCAGATCTGCTGATCTGGAGTAAAAGCTGGTCCATCTAGTGCTGGGTTATAGATTCAACGCACTGGGATTTCTTATGCAACAGTGAGTAATCTGTCTGTAGGAAGGAAGACCTCAGTGACAAAAGCGTTTCAGTATTTTTTCCTGTTCCTCTTATCTAATAATTTAGTTAAGTCAAACCCAGATGTCAAGACTGCTTCACAAGACGTAAGCCACAGAGCAATCATGTCCTTTAGCAATATAAATAATAGAAACACATTATTTGTAATCCTTGACTTTCCAATATGCAACCTTTATTATTGATTGTTTTGAGCTAATGTGCCCAGACTGATGAAATTAGTCTGTTTTTTCCATATTTTTAAGTATAAAAATATGCCTTGGTCACTACCTGAATTTTGGCCAATAGTGTGAAAGGTAGCTGCCTCTAAAGAGGCCAACAGATTTCAAAAATGTCTTTGCAGTCACATTCCTTTTGCGTGTCTTGTCTCACCCAGACAAACCTGGTTCAAACCAGTCAGGGAGACGAGTGAATGATCCAGAGTCTGCTTCGCAAAAAATAACTTGCACTGTAACGCACGCTAGTCCCAAAGCTTGGAGGAATAATGAAAGGGAGATGGTGTATTCTGGAAGTTCTCTGCCTAGACTCCTTCACTGGCTGAAGCGAGGAAAACTGCTGCCACTCACTTCCAGTAATGAGCTGCAGCAATAAAAAATAGGCTCTAATGAAGGGGTAAGGCCCATGGAGATGTATGAGGATATCACAGCTTAGATAAAAATCCTGGTACTACTGCAGGTACAGGAAAGAAACGGGGATGGTGTGAGTGTTCAAAAGTTCACAGATACTAGAACATTATCCATAAAGCAATGGCTAGGCTTAGAGAAAAGGTTGTATAGAAAACGCAAGGTCAAATCAGACCAGTAGCTCGTACAATTCAGTACCCTTTCCTCTGACAACAGTATTACCTACTGCTTCTAAAACAAGGTGCTCAAAGTGGGTAAGTATAGAATAATTGGCTCAGAAGAGAGATTTCTGAATCATGTCTGGTTGTTTTCTGAACTTCATTACTTCTTGGACTTTCCCAGGGGTATGTTGTGGCAATGAATTACACCACTAATCCATGACATGACTCACATTTGGCAGTTCAGGGTCCCTCCTTTCCTGAGCTCTTAAATAGGCAGACTCCATAGGGCAACTTTCTTTGTGGTGTTATACTAAAGTTAGGGTTGCCCTTTCTCACAGTACTTTGTACCTTGGAATCATTTCCACCATGATTTTCCCATGCAGTTTCTAATCCAACCTTTTTTCCAGAAGCTGCAAAGAGTGGGGGGACCTGAAGAAGCCACTCTTCTTCCTGGTGACTCCTTTAGCAATGCTGTAAGATCCAAAGATCTCTTATTTATAATGTCCTCATCACTGTTATTATCTCAGTTTAGAGCATGAGCTATATATCACTATTTTGACCAGGACAAATGTTATCCTGAATAGTTAATATGTACCCTGAGAAAAAGAACCAGAAGTTTTTATGAGTCTTTTCACAGTGTGAAGAATGAACTTCTCTCTGTTTAATTCACATAGCAACTGGAAACAAAAATCTGTGCCACAATCCAAATTCTTTTCTCTCCCTACATGATGCTCTTAGGAATGTATTGGTTTTTAATTCATTGCAAATACAACCAGTACCTTCCATTTTGTTCCCTCTTATGCACTCCATTTCTACCCCTATCCAGAAGTGACATTTTAGTTATATTTATTTAAGGAATATGAGAGGCTTTTCCAGTATACAGAATCAATGAAGTGTGTTTTTCCAGGGCAGTAGCAAAGAGGTTGAGATGACACAGTCACAGTCTATGTGTACCTAAGAAAATATTTCCTATACTAGATGCCTTTTTAATTTAGTAGAAAAAAAGCATAATGACACCTTCCAGCTGAGGGCTTAGGCTAGGCCAAGTCCAGCTGAAATAAGGTGCAAATCGTTAACAGGGAAGGCGCAAGAGTGATATGATAGATCCTCCACCACTTTCACTTAAAGTTGTACATCTTTCTGAAGCATGGACAGAAACCTGGTGTAGAAATTACCGGGTGACATATGGTGGCCTGCTGTGTGCAGGTAGTAAGACAAGAGATACACACTGGCCCTTTCTCGTCTCAATTTCTGTGACTCTGAGGAATCCTACACCAAAGTCTCTTTGTCCTTGCAAGGACTCAGTACCCTCCTGTTCAGAAAGGGTGTTACTGGAGATTAAGAATATTGACCACTGAATTACAAAGTTAACACTGATAACCTGAGATCTGCATTTATGCTATCCTCAACTTGAATTCTATATAGAGAGAAGTCTACAAAGCTTCTACCCTCAGAAAACTCTGAAAGAGTGAATAGGAACAAATGTTTCAGTTGAAGAAAAACACTTCTGTCCCTATGCTAATGCTCAGTATACATGGGGACACTGCTTCTCTATACTCATTGTGTCATCCATCACATGTGTAGGGTCAACAAGCGAGTGAATCAATTCCCAGCCACCTCCCTTCCCAGGGAGAGGCATTACTTTCTCACCTCAGCATGTTCTATTGACAAGTCCATTGTTACCAGCCACCTGTATTACACAGCACATGAAATCCTGGGGCCTTTCCAATCCTAGGAACCAAACATGGGTTTCTCAACAAAACAACCCAAACCTGCCCTCACACAGGCACATGAAGGTACTGAAACACTAATTGCCACTGAAAAGTCCACAGTACAAAAAAAAAAAAAAAAAAAAAAAATCCATAGTGTCTGCTATAATCAGCTGTTACAGGGCTCCAGTACTCAGTCCTCAGGCAAGCTCCTTGATTGTCTAGGTCTACCTGGAGAAAGCAGATGCATGATGGAAACACAAGGCAGCTCGTCTTTCATAGTCTCTATCCAAGCTACTGTTAGTCTGGGCTCTTTGGGTACGTGACCCAAGAGGGAAAGGCCTCCAGAGAGCTTTCACCACCTGTCTGTTGCTGGAATGAATACACCGCCATAGCTGCCCCATTTTTCTGCTCCCTACGTACCTTCTGTGTGGTTTCCAATCTAACCATTTCTGCAGGGAGAGAGGGAGGGAGAGGGCATAGGGGTCAGCTCTGCTGACAGTTCATGCTGGTGCATCAGGAGCTAACTGGGGCTGAAAAATCTACCTTGACAGGCTGCTGCAATGAGCCTTTAACACCACCAATAAAAGGGGTTCTTCAGACCCAACACAGTCAGGGAAAGGAGAAATCCCAATTAATCTGAAACATGGTTTTCACTGTAGCCTTTTATACTAAGAATCAGACTACCTTTTCTTATTCAATTCTAGCTTCACATCCAGAACAATATTCTTGAAATAGGATTTGAGGGCTGCTTTTGGACCTCTTTGCTACACAACAATACTTCCTTCCAATAAGGGGACTTCTAGAAGAGAGCCACATGGTACTTTCCATGGAAAAGGTGTGACCTGCCTTCAAGGCGAAGCATTACTAGACTCATGTTAATTAAAAAACCCCATGGTTTGGAGAACTGAGATGTTAGAGTTATGGCCTATAGAATGACCCAGATGATATATTCAGACTGTACAGGAGTCTCAATCACATTTTTCAAATGCCTCCAACTCTCAATCAACTAAGTATAAATATAACAAGCCTTAGTCAATGCCTTCAGAAAACATGAAACTGAGCACACCTTCTCTTCCCATTGAAGAGGTCATTTCAATTTTAGCTACTTGTTATCAAAACCTTAGCAGATAATGAGAGGAGGGAGACAGGATGAAAAAAAATACAGGCAGTAGTACTGGGAACTCAAATGGCTGCAGAGAAAGAGGAAGATGGAAAAACAAAGGAAAAGCACAAAGCCGGAGAAAATAGAGAGGAGGCAGGAGGATATGGAAGAACTGGAATATAGTGGGTGTCCTGAAAGGTAGAAGTCTTCTTTCTGAATATTTAACACCATAGAAAGGGATTTAATGTAAATAGGTGATTGGATACTTATTTATCACAAGCAGACTCTATTCTCTTCTTAACCCCTGTGGAAATGTCCCACAAGGTGGGATTTCACTGCATGTTCTTCTGTGAACTGAAAAAGACTGAAAAAACTGACCGTGATAAGAACTGGAATGGATTTCTGCTTTCTCCACAGATGATCACTGTCACACATAGGACCTACAATCTTTCCTACTTTCTGGTGCAAAGGTGATGATGCCATATAGATAAAGTGGAGCTTAATCATCTCACTGCAGTGCCTAAACCCCAGAAACAGCCCCAGCCTCAATCAGAGAAAAAGAGGGAGAAAAAGGGTTTTATCTTAATGAGAAAATCAAGTTAGAGGGAGATGAGGAAATGGGCTCAAGGCTCTTCTAGAAGTCTGTAGCATAACGGGGAACGAGAAAGCAGCCTGCCAAACTGTGCAGCTAACATCTCAGTCACAAGTCTCTCCTTCTTCTCTTTGCTCTCAAATCCCTAGAAGCAGCAGGAGCAGCGTAACAGAAACAAAAGATGTAGTATGCTCTCACTGACCCCGAGCCTGAAGAGGCCTCTCAGCTCCAATTCCACTTTATAGAAGTGTGATTTCATAGGGGTCCAAGAATATGTCATGGTTGCCTGAGGGGCATAACAGGGGATGGAGAGAAAGGATGGGGGAGCAGCTAGGTCCTACCTACTGTTAGCATAAAATATACACAGCATTTCAGCTGGGATTGATTTCTTCCACAGTCCAACAGCTGACAGCCTTCACTCTGGCGTTTTCACTCTGGAGCTTGTTTTTGTGTGTTTTAGCCAACCATCTACTCCCCTCCCGCCCTGTCCATCCCTCCTGTCCCTGCAGCCCTCCTAAGCATCAGGAGAATCTGATGCCCCAGAGGGACAGTGAGAGGGTGAGCACAGACTGATCACAAGATATGGCCTCAAGTGATGCAAATTCCAAGTGGGATAGAGCTCCCATTGCAGACAGGGGACAGGCTCCTACGTGATGCAGAGCTGAACTGTTCTTGAATTTAAAATCTTCAGATAGCTTGGTCTAGACCTTCTGGTTTTAGATGAACGTCTTGTTCTGACTCTGCTTCTTAGGGTCAGTATGGGCAGGAATGAAGAAACTTTGTAGTAAAAATAAAACAGCACTTTTGAAACAAGGATAAAGGATTTGGAAAGTGACATGAAGAGGTGATAGGCAATTTTACAGTTAGATGAAAAATTACAGATATTCTTTTTTTTTTTTGTGTAGCAAATGGGAAATATGAGATGTTTTTAATCAAATTATTTAGAAGTGCTGGTTTGTTCCAATATTAAATAAAATTCACTGCACTGAACTTTTGGTAGATATTACAATTTCAGTGGCACTAACTAAAGGCAAATCATGAATTCTTATGTATTTCACACATATTCAATATTAAAACAATCTGATTTGCACAATAACAAAATGCCTGCTTCTACAGCACTGAAACAGCTTTTTAGTATTCCAGCTTCTAACATCCTGAATGTATGTATCTCCACAGATATACAGAGGCAAATATAGGATGTACAGGATAACAGCATTTACTTCTGATTCAAGGTTAGCTTGCATATGAGAGAAGAAGGGGAAATAACTCGCTGATTTTCTTTCAGTTTTTTCTATGTCTAGGCTTGTTTTCTTTGTATACAGATGTTTAAAAATGTAGCTCTGATTTGGAAATGCAGTCACAAAGTAGTATGTTTCGCATGTACACTGTACTTACAGAAGGGCACAATAGTAGAGTGAGGTTATCAAATCATACTTTATTTTTAAACATAAAAAGCAACATGCCATTGGAAATGCTTCTAGTGTATCTGCTAAGAACATTTTAAGGAAAAAAGGGTTAAAATTGTATAGATATTGAATTCATCTGTTTTTAAGCAAAAATCTATTGAACAGCAAAATAAAAGGCATTGTGCTGTGTGTTCCTGCTTAAAACTGAGAACAACACTGGAGCGTCGCAGTTAATTAGCTCCAGTCAACATGAGATGCTTTACAGATTTCTCACATCGGTGCTTCATCTGGGCTTTAGAATAAACATTTCCCACACTCTGTATGAAGAAAATAACTGGAAAATACATAGCTTAGCCATTCAAAATATAGAGGTATTTTGGACAGTCTTTCCCGCACCAGAGAATAGATTTTAAATCATTTCCATAAAAGCTGAGATTAAACCACTGAACGGTGTGGTTTGTAATTCTATTTGCTTAGCATTTGGGGGGGTTAATATCTATTCTTAATCACCAAATCATACATATTGCTTCCTAAAATATCTCTCAGCCTTTCTGTATTTATTGTAATTTTTGTGTACTTTACTTATCTGTTACGCAAGAGAACTGTCTGCTCTGTAAAGGCATCACATAAAAATCTCCATTTAATGCATTATAAATAATGAAGTGCTACATTATAATAATTATTTCCATATTAACTGAATGCACAGCTGAGTTACCTGTATTAAACATCTACACTTTGCTTAATGCCTTTAAATAGCATCTGATTCTCTCTTCTTATTGCAACTATTCAACCAGTGTTCTGGCCCAGAGGAGGCTGCAGAGTTTACTTGTATAAGGCCAGTGACTTGCCAGGCAGAAGCACCCTATTTAATGCATTTTATTTATTTCATTTAATTTTGATTGTCCAATATATGTATTTAAAAGGTGAAAACTTTGCAGCATGCACTTCAAACAGGCATGTAAAATTTACTATTTTTTACAGTCTCAGAAAAGCACTAAACAGCTTCTCATTTTACCTAAGAGCTGAGATGAACTGTCTAAAATGCTTTCTTTCCAAAGAAGTGACTGTAACTTCACTTTTGTGTGAAGAACATCAAAGCTTGTCGATGGATTACTATTAGTAAATGCATCAGAATATAGTATTTGCTTTAAAATATATTATTTTAAAATTTGGGATTTATTATTCACTCTGTACATATTTATAAATGTATACTATTTTTGAGATCAGAGGCAGTGCTTCCAAGCTCAGATGCTTGTTTTTAAACCAGGATATATATTAGAGAGTGCAAAAGAAAAAAATATTTTGTCTAAAACGCCACACTGAGCGGAACAGCTTTCTTGTGAACTTTCTGAACCCTGACAACATATTTTCCTCAGACTTTAATTATTATTTGTTCACTGTTTGTTGCTCTTCATGTTGTAACAACAAGTAAGCAGAACCAAGACATTTTCTGCCCATCAGTTGTAAACGTACCAGAGCCAACCGAACAGGGGCCACCTTTATTGCAAAAGTGAATGGGGTTTGGGGATGGGATTAATTAGGAGGAGGGAACGTAAGGACTCCTACTTTGAGAGGCAACTACCTTGTATCATTAGTTTGCTCGTTTTTGGGGAAAAAAAAAAAAAAAGAAACAAACAAACAAAAAACCCAACCCCAAACCCCTTGCAACAAAAACTGAAAGCAGAATTAAATGCATTTTCAAAGACTGCTCTTTAGCCTCTCCGAAGTTTCATTTGTATTTAATATTTAATAAACTACTACTACAATAGAGCATATGCCTTCAAATTATTTATTGTTCCTGTTACAGGAGATATTAAAAACTGACCAGCAGGACAACTGTGCCATTCATGTTCATATTTCAATTAAACATTTGTGAATGTGACATTGCTTGCTTGTAAAGACCCCAATGTTCTTGACACTGAGGGCAATTTTATGATCAGTGGTTAATGAAAAATTACATTGCTGACACCATTTTTTAGTAAATGCAATGTCAGTGCCATAATGACAACTTTGAATATTAAAGTAGTCACAGAATTGTCTCTGAACTCATTGTTTCTTAAAGCAAATATATCTCAGGGAAAGGTAAAATGGTTTAGTTAAGAATATTTTAATCCTTTGGATAGACAAAGTTGTAAAGGGAATGATGTGAAGTTCTGGAAAGTTGAGATTAGACTTTGGCTCAAGAGGATATACTGTATGAGCAATTTTTTAAACAGAAGTTTCAATCACATCATTTGTCATAACTTTCCACAGGCAAAACTGTCTTCTGCTAATGAGGAGACAATCTGGTGCAGTGTGTACATCCGAAAAGAAAAACATTTGGAAAAAAAAATCACAAGCACAGAGCAGTCTATCAAACACTTCTATCTAGAAAATACTGGTGCTTAATTCTGGTCTTCTTCATGCTCCTTGGCTGAGGATCAAAATTCTTATTTGGACAAAACTCTCACAGCTGTCTTTCTCTAGATTTTTGCCTAAGCAGAAGTGACAAGGATTTGCCATTTTGTACACCAGCCTGGTTTTCTGCTCTCTCATACAAATTTTAAGCCACTGGCTTCAGCTGAATTATTTTTGGTACACATTATTGAATGTGAAAGAGCTGATCCCTTGGATTATACATTTTATTTACATAATGTAAATGTAACTCTAAGTCTTTTCAAGAAATTACAGCTAATGAAGCCTAGGAAATTTATTGATGGACCAGGGAAATCTTTCTGCCCTAATCTTTTCTTTTGTATGTTACTTATTGTAATAGAATCAATAAAAACAACAGAACTGGGAAGGGAAGTAGAAGAAAGAAAACTCAGGACTGCAGGAAAGTCTATTTTGCCATTAATGGCTAAGCATGCAGGCACAAAGGCACAGAAGACAGCAGCACAGGGATGAAATATTCTATACGGCCTACTACTAGTCAGAATGAAATGAATGAGTCATATGAAATCCTGCTTCAACTTTTATATTGGTATTAAGAAAACTGCTTTTTAAGGTGTGTTGCATACAATTATGAGAAGAAACTGAAGCAACATAAATTTTAGTGTTACAAGTAAACAAACAATAAATGAACAAATGAACATTACACGATAATCTATTTAGAAAATCTATTTAACTGGGCCTGATCCTGAAGCCTGTTTTGGGCAAGATTTCGATAAATATGGTATTTGGCTGTAAGAACTGCAGGACTTGGATCAACACCTGGGTCTGCAATTCTTTAATTAAAAAGACAAATCAATATATTTAACTTTTAACATTTCCGTAAAGAAAACAGCTCTTTTGTCATGACAAACTATTTCCGTTTATGGGAGAAACATCTCTTTTAAGACCACGCCTTTTAAGGTCTTAAAAAGATTCCTTATGCAACCGCATGAACAGATGCTTAAATAAGACGGGGAACCAAAGAGAGAGTGCTGATAAAATACAGAGCTCATCTATCTTCTTTGTATTTATTAACGAGAAACATATGGAAAGATGCTCCAACCCCCCTTTATTTGGCCAACCAGTTCAATGGAACTATCTGCACTGGTTAGGAGAACAGAATTTTGGTCAAATACGGGCTCAGCTGGACCTTTAAAAAGAGCACAGAAGGGGAGAAAAATCTAGAGGAGTGTTTCCCCTGGGAAGAGAGTGGTTTATTGCCAAAGCAGAAACATAAAAATTTAATCTGAAATACAGAGATCTTACAGAATCAGTTGAAGTCAAAGAAGTTCAGGCACATTGTGGAGATCCACTTATATGCTGCATTTGGTTGGGGAGGGGATGATACGTAGCTTTCTACCAGACTTGACTGCAGACAAAAAAACCTCTGAAGGACCCTTTGTTTGATCTCTGGTGGCTGAGTATCCATCTTGGGTTTTCTCCTTACGTATGGATCTACTGAGACATGCTGTTGCTGAATTCAACGAAATTGAGCCCTACCTGTGATTGGGATATAAGGACACATAATTAGCGGTGTTAGAAAACTGACCCTCAGTCTTTCATTATGTAAAATATGAATGAGTAAAGACATTTTAATCAGGAAAATAAAATAACCAAATGATTCTCCTCTGTTGTTATTTTTACACTGCAGTGAGACAATGGTAGGGAAACTCACTTTAGGTGATATCACTTAATTAGGAAAAGCATCCTAATCAGATCCCCCTCCAATTGCAATAACTGTAGGGAGTCAAGTACATTTCTGTATTAAAGTAGCAAGCTGCAGTGTAGTACAGATATTGCTATTTTAGATTGTGATACAAAAGCAATAGCAGAGAAGGCACAAACACTAAGAAAGCAAACTCGTCTTCTCTATAGCCCCAATTTCAGTATTGCTTCTAAAAGATGCGTGCTATAGCTCTTACAACATTTCTGCACCTCCCCTTATAAAATAATGTCAGGATCAGTAATGTGATAGCCGTTTGATAACTCAATGGCTAATGAGGGCCGTGGCGTATAGACTGCTCCTATTGGTGACTCGATATGAGTAACTGAGACCACCTCAGTCCTTGCATTTTCCTGCTATTTCTGTCCATCTCACTTGGTATTACACATTACATATGGGAAACCTGGAGCAGAATATGGACACAGAGAGGATCTCTTCCTGGAAGGTGCATGTGGTTAGCAGCTATATTGCCTGGTACTTTCGGAAGCACAATATCCCCACATCCTCTGATTCAATCCAGTCCTTTTGTGGTGACTGTGGATTAATGGTGCATTTAAGCCTTCTATATTTATAAGTATGCTTACAGTTTCCCTCTCTACATTTATCTCCAATGCTATGAGTGCCTATTAATGATAGCATTCCACACCATTCAATTCTTTGCATAGGAAAAGTAGCTTTGGCTTACAGTGCCTGATACTCTGCCTTCTGCAGAGGACTAATGCAAAACCCAGGAACTTCAGAAATCCCCTTCAATTTCAGAGTAAATCTTAGGGTTTATTTCAGTGAAATGGGTTTTCAGGGAGGCACCTCCTCCCTAACTACAAGTAGCCATGCATAATAAAAGCCATACAGAATGGGAAGGGAAATAATACTAAAGTACTACCAATTACATGCAATTAGTTGCATTGCCAACACCAATCATTGAAAAGTTACAAAACAGGCTTTAAAATAACAATTTTTAACATGTGTGTAGGATCCTGTTTATGCATTTACTAAATTTGAGTGTTTGGTTTTTCCCCCCAGTTTTCCTAAGCAAACAGCAGTTAGTAACTCCAGGATTACTTTGAAAGAAAAAAAAATCAATGCTCATATATTGGCTACACAGTGTATGGCAGATTTTAAAAGAAGTTTTTTATAAGGTTCTTCACCGAAGACTCTGAAATGAAGCTGTCCTGGCTTGAGGGTAGATTCTCTGCTTAAAGGACAGGAATAAGTGTCTAGCTTTTACAATGTTGATGAAAAATATGGAAGTAGGTTACCAGTATATTCTAGTTATCTGTCCAGAATACTCATAAATGACGAGAAAAAGGGAGATGCCATGAGAAAAGAAAGACTGTTGCTGATATTCAAGCTCTTCAAAACTAAAGCTGGTTATGGACAGTTGTAGAACGATCTCAAGACATTCAGTAAGTGGCCACTAAAATGGCTGATGAACCTAATGTTGATATATGCAAAGTAACAGACCTGAAGAAAACCAAACCCCTTACATAGAGTTCTACGTACACAAAGATGGGCTCTGAATTAACCAACTGCACAGGAAGGAGCTCTTGACAGTCTTTTTGTATAGTCCTCTGAAAATACCAGCTCAATGGTCAGTAATGACACATGCGGTGCATATGTTAGGAATTACTGGAGGGGATAGAGAAGAAAACAGAAAGTATCTTCATGTCAATGAATGAATCCATCCTGCAGCCACATATTAAATAATAGCCTACAGTGAACCCACCACAAAGAAATATAGAAAGGCTACAATAGATTCAGAAAAAAAACGAAGTCAGAATTATCAGAAGGACAGCATAGTTTCTTACCAAGTCTTAGTTTAACACATTAAGACTCTTCAGCTTGGAAACCAAGACCTGTAAAGAATGACGTGAAGAAGTGAATAAAGAAGAACTATAGGACATCCAATGAAAGGATGAAGTAGCAGGTTTAAAAGTAATAGGAATAAATGCTGCATAATGTTGTTGTGGAATTAACTGATGTAGGATTTTGTGGGGCCAGGAGTACAAAGGAGTTAAAAAAAACCCTAGACAAATTTATGGAAGGAAACTCTTCATGTGGTTACTTGCCACAACATGATCTCATTGCAACTTTCTGCTCAGGAAATCATTAAACCATTGATTGCTTAAATGTGGAAGTGACACCACAGTAGTACCATGCTGTACTTCCCCTATCTATTAGATTCTGAGAGTTTGCTATTGAACATTGTCAGACACTGCATCCTGAATTAGCTAGATCTGATACCACACAGCCACTCTCTGGTTACTTCACATGAGAATTTTCTGAAAAAATGAAAGCTGGTATTTTCATGTACCCACATGCCTCCAGAAAACAGAAATTTATGGTAAACATAAGTATTAGGAGTTTCCTGATAAAATCACAAGATGTGAAAATGCCCATGTGACAGCCTGGAGACTCTGTATATAACGTGAGAATTCTCACTGATTTTGTTAAACCATTATGCCATTGCTTTATCTTAAAGGCTGTAGAATTGGCTATTTTTCATCATGGCTCTGCCATGTATCTACCTAATGAGAAACAATCAAAACTAATTTTGAAGCAATGGAATGGCCATATCCTGGCTGGAACCATTTATTTCCAGCCTTTCTGAAGGATTTGGAAAGAGAACAGGAGCTAACAGGACTAGTTTTAAACCACACAGTTTGAAAGACTGCAGGGTCACTCAAAGGTAACTTGCAGACAGACAAAGGATGCTGGGGCAGAACAGATGGGCATACCTCCAAAGCAGAATGGTTCCGTTTAACTGCAAGATCAGCTGAAGGAAAAAGAAAATGGATATACAGAAGGCAAATTCTACAATTCAGGGAAAAGCTTATGAGGGCAGGATAGGAAAGGCAAAGATTTCTGCAGAGCTACTCTCATCTGAATGTAGAGGACACACAAGACTGACGATGTGAAGAAACACCTGTAAACGTTTGTTATTTTTGTCTACAGATGTATTAGTCCAGGTATAGAGTGACTGATTTTGAAATCTTCACAAACTTTGTGTTGTCTTACCTTAACTGTTACATTTGCCCAGGAAGTGATAAACTGGAGCCTCTAAAGTTGGAGCTCGGGGTACTCACTTTAATGAGAAGCCTGGTAAGCCAAAGCTGCTCTTGCAGACTTATGGCAGGTGGCCAGCAAGAACCCATTTTTGTAAAGGGATTAAAGACGGAAAGCAGATGCCTAGGATACATGTCAGACATGTCAAGGAAAGAAGCAGTGCTGCAACTTACTCAGACTAAGGGAAGCTTAAGAGCAAACTGATCCAAAAGGCTAGGACCCAATCACGGAATGTCTAGCGGGATGAGCTTTAGTAGCACTGAGTGACAAGAGTCAGTGAAATAAAGATTTGAACAGGGGAGAGCAGAAAGCTTTGAGGACCGGAATCCGACTGCCTGTTTGTATACAGCCTGACAGGCTGCAGTGCTAATCTCCTCTAGCCTACAGACCGAAGGAGAAAATGCAAGCCACTACTGACTATTCCTGGATTCAGTGGTCACCTTGGGTGTGCATGGCCAATGCTGGGAGACAGCACTCTCCCCTCTGGCTTCCACTGGGCATGGAGTGACTGCTGCAGAGCGGTCGCTTTTCTCATGCTCCCTGTACATCCAGACTGTCAGGTTAACGTAGAAAAAACTCCCTTGCAGACCCTCTGCTCTACAATGAATTCACCTTGCAGTAAACAAATGTGTTTTTATCGCTCTAACATTAAAAGTGATGTCCTGTAATGTGTATGCTAGCCATACATTTTAGTTGTAGCATGTACTGAATAACTGATGCTTTGAGGTTTTCCATTTAAATAGAAAGATCTACAGCTCAATCCGAATCTGCCACTCACTTATGCTTTATTTAGAATGACTGAAGGTTCTTTTTGTCAGTTTTTCTAACCTCACACATCTGAAGCATCTTCCTCATAAGCTGATATTCTAAAATATCTTTGAAGCTTCATTTCTAAACAGACCATCATTTCCACATGTTCATTTACAAGGGCCTCTTAGTTTGGTCCTCTGTATATTCTAGGTCAACACAAACACATAATGTTCATGTTGTAGCAGTGGTGGTCTAAGGGTGTAAGTGAGAGCTGATTGAGCTGGCAAAAGCAGAAAGCTTGCAGGCACAAAGCCTTGAATTGTTGTTTTTTTTCTAAATAGTGCGTCTAATCAAAGATACTACCTCTACAACTCTCACTTCACGTATCACAGACCTGTACACTGTTACACTGGAAAACATACTTTTAAAAAGTAACATTTCCCAGCTAAAACACTTAGGTATTTTCATGCTCCTTTTCGCTGTCAGAAAAAGATGAAACCATAAATAATATTTTAGATCTACACAAATCTCAGTAAATATATTTACTGTATTTTATGAAGTTACTAGAAAGTCTTTATTTGATTTTATCTAATTATCACATAAATGCAGGAACATTAAGTGGGCTGATGTCAGCAATCAGGACTGCTTGTTACACAACATCAGTAACAGGGGCTCAGGTATGAAAAAACTGTAATTATAGGTGTTTATCCAAAATGTCTGTCAGTTCTAGCTGATTAGCTATGTAAGTCTTTATAAGTAATTGAAATACTTTATAAATAAAAATCGCAAACTTAGCAACCAACAATATAGACATAATATGGAAGTTTGATTGATTGTACAATACTTAATTCTCTGTCTTTTTCAGCACTTTTGCTGATTGTTGCAAGCTTGTTCCTTCTTAGAATTTCCTTATTGGGTATTTTTGTCCTCCTCTTTTTGTGTCTTTAGTTTGTTTGCTTTGGGATTAACATAACAGCTAAGGGAAGATAAGTCTACATAATGTTCATCATACATCTATCTTGCATGCCCATTAAAACTTGATTCTAACATGGCAGGCATAAAAATAGTGTCTCAAAAATATTTCATCATGGTTTCCTCAAGCTCTATGGTACCACTAGCCTGTAATTTTCAATGGACTCATCAGCATGTGCATCATTCTGTCAAGTGGTGTGTTGCTAAGGCGTTTATCCATTCAACACTGTGTTGTGGCTATTGCCAACTGATGTAGCTAGCTTGTCATTGTGCAAACCAACTTTTACCAATATTTAAGTAATTCTTCTCTTTCTTAGAAATAAAGATCAACTGTTGCTTTTAAACCAGGGATCCAAAAGTACAGACAAGGTGCAATACGATATATGCTGCACCAGAGCGATATAGGTATACTGATGTAGTATCAAATACTTATTTTCCATCAAGACCAGCCACATCTCATCAGCTATATGATTCCATTAACTTATCTAAAGAAAAATGTTTTTCTCTGAAAGTAATTTAAAAAATATGTTTTGGTTAATGCCAGTTATGTCACATTTTATAACAACACTGAATCATTGCATGTCACATACGCCCCCCAACAAGAGTCTTGCAGCAGGTCCCTGCAAGTACGTATTTTGTACCATACACAGAACCCTCAAACTTGAAGATCTATTGCTGCACATTTGGTTACTCCTGCACACGCAGCAGAGCACGTTTCCACTGCTTTGGCTGCTGAAACGCGTAAGTGCTGTGTACTTGCAACAGTTTATCTAACACTGCACTGAGAATAATGAGCTAAAACAGCTGCAGTCTGTGGCCATGCTGAATATCCCTAATTTCTAATTAATTTCTAATTAAGCGGAGTATGAAAACCATCATCTCGCACTGCTCCCCGGCATCATCACCTAATACCATTTGCCCATCGAGAAAGGACACTCAGCCAGTCAGTCTTGTAGGTTTGGTTCCTTATATTTGTTTACAGCTTGTTCAAAGGATTTAATTTAGGGTTAAGACAGGTAGGGCTATGTGCAGGTGCTGAAAGGTTTGCTGTCAGATGCCACTGGCACAGCCAAAGTTGAACCACAGGCCATTCATGTGAAAGTATTAGGTTGCCTGACCTGAAGTGAGCTGTCACAATTTAAGTATGGCAAAAAAGCATGACTCACTGCTATGTGCAGTTCCGAAAAGCCCTTAGTAGAGGAAAACATGTGACTTTGCACTTGCTAAAGCAGGGCCACTCTAGATTTTACAGCTGCTATCAGCCCTCAAAGCTCTTCCTCTTCACAAACAACAGCGCTTTATGCATGAAGACTGTCTCGAGAGCAAGACAGAGGAGCTCTGATGGAACCATATTCCATTGAAAAGTGCTATTTTACCAGTTCACTTCAGAGGAAAAATTCTGCTTTATCATTTACAGGACATCTCTTAAGCACATGAAGCACAGGTAACAAGAGCTGGGATTGCAGGGGGATAGTGCTCCCCAGACTGTACATTCGTCCAGCAGCTCCCTGCCCCCAGCAGTCCCCTCCCTCCACCTCGTTTAGCTTTAGTTTCCTGCTGTTACTGGTCCTTCTCCCTCACACCATGATCCTAGCACCACTTATGTTGCCAGGACAGTGCTAAAGACCTGGTGCCAGTGCTGGAGGAAAAAGAGAAAGGAAGAGAATATGTGGATTGAGAAAGGCCGACAGAAGAGGCATCAGATGTGTTGTAATTCTGTGCTGTCTTCCTTTACATCAGTCTTTGTTGCTCCTCTGGAGGGCATGTACTTTCACAGGGACACAGCCTGAGGTACCTATTCACCATGTTTTCAGGAAGCCACAGTGAAAATCTTCTCTCCATCAGTTGTGTTGCCACTGGACTTCACCCTTTCATCGCTGGCTGTGAAGGAGCCAGGAACAGACTATTGTGACCATGGGCTGAAGAGCAGGAAGGAGATACGCTGCACGGCCCAGTCAAGACCACACTCGCCGGTGCGTAAAGGAAAGGGAGTTTAATCCTGTTACACCTGAGTTTTCTCTCTCCCCTCCTTTTAAATTTCACCAAATACGAAGAGATTTACACATTCAAAATACTCTGGTAAACCTTAGAAATGGTCTGGTTAGGAAATCCCGTAGCTACAGTAACAACAGGCCTTTCTTACAGGCCAAAGACAGGTCCGCTGCACGGCTGGCCCCAAGGATGCCCTCCTGGCACCTCCAGGTGCAGAGGAGTGGTACGGGGCTGAACGAAGGGAAGCTCATCTGACAGCCCACATCCTCCCAGCAGCTCAGATGAAAAGCGAGTGTGTCCTGGGCGCTTGCCTAGAACTGCCTTTAGTCTTCTCCAGTGCTCTTTCTCAGCCCTGGACAGTGGTACAAGTCCCCACAAAGGGCCCACCCTGACTGCAACGAGCATCACCATTAGGTAGGTGATGAGGAAATGTTGGGAGGGGACTCTCTCCTGGGCAGGACACAGAAAGTTTGGGGCTCCTCTCCTTAATCAGCTCAAAGATGGACCCTGTGGTTGGCACCCCTACACGCGTCCCTCATCTTGCCTGAGGCCGGGCAATGGTGCCCTGGAGAGTGTCGTACTTGCCCGAGGTAGTAAAATGGCTGCAGTGAGGTGCTGCTCTGCTTGAGGCAAAGCAATGGCACTCTGGAGGTAGATGCCCTGCCTGAGGTAGTAAAATGGCTGTTGTGTGGTGCTGCTTTGCCCAAGGCAGGGCAGTGGTGCCCTGGAGGTATGGGCCCTGCCTGAGATAGTAAAATGGCTGCTGTGAGGCGCTGCCCTGCCTGAGGCAGGGCAATAGCACCCAGGAGGCCCCTGACCTGCTTGAAGCAAGGGAATGGCACCCGTACGGGGCAGTAAAATGGTGGCCGAGAAGTGTTGCCCTGCCTCAGCCAGCAGAATGGTGCCCGCGCCGGAGTAACGCGGTCCCCGCGGAGGCGCGGAGTGCGCCCCGGGGCAGGGCGGGGAGGCCCGGCGGCGGCGGGGGGAGCGCACGGCACGGGGCTTCTCGGCTTCCCGCGCTCCCCTTCTGTGCTTGCTATTTCCTCCCAGTTTAAAATAAACCAAAACAAAACAAAATATATTTTCGGCGAGCGCGGCCAGCTATAGTTTCAGGCTCCCCCGGCCGATCGGCGTTTTAACAGGGGCGGTGGGGCCGGCCGGGCGCGGCCACGAAACGCTCCCTGAGCGACGCCGCGCTGCTCCGCGGGGCGCGGGGGTGGCGGCAGCGAGCAGCGGCCCCGATCCGCGCGACCCCGCGCAGGGGCGCCGGCGGCAGCGGCGATACTCTAAAGGCGGTGAAGAGACACTTCGCGGGGCTGATCCATTAATGTCGCTTTCTGAGCAGCTTGACACGAGAAATCCAAATTTTCGGGGCGATAAGTTTATGTTTGTTTGCGTTCCGCTCACAATGAACCCAGAGAAATTGCCGCTCTCGGGTTTGCCAGGCGGGGGGGGGTGTGGGGGGTGGGAGCGGGAGGCGCGGGAACGCGCTAATGGAGGGTTCTGTTTGTTTCCATGATTACAGCTATAAATAATAACAGTTAAAAAAGAAAAATCCCGACAACTTCGGGTGTTTTCAGTCTCCGTGTCCCGGGGGTTTCCCCGGCGGCACGCTGCCCCGGCAGCGCTCCCCCTGCGCGCCGCCGCCACCGGCCGGCTCCGCCGTCGCGTTTTTGTTGCGGGAGGGTCTGGCGCCCGGAGCCCGGCACGGCCTCCTCGGCCCCCGGCACTGCCTCCTCGGCCCCCGCTCGCACCCGGGCCGGGGCTCCGCGCTCCCGCGGCGGGAGCACCTGGCGCTGCTCCCGCCGCCGCCGCCGCCGCCGCCGCCGCCGTCGCCGTCCTCGTCCTCCTCCTCCCCCTCCTCCCCGAACATCCCGCTCTCCGGAGCTGCAGCTCCGTCCCTTTTTAAGCCGTGCCCTACTTTGTATTGGCTGGTGAACAAGCCTGAAAATGGATATTACAGCTTTTTATGATATAATATCCCTCTAATTGGTGCTTCATAGGGCCGTGCCTGAATTCTTTTCAATTAAGCCCTAAACTACAGTAACTGTTTCTCTCGGTACATGCTGGAAAAGCCATTCACGAGAGAGGCGACTGGTACTGCACAATTCCAAAGTACCTTTAATGTGTCAAAAATGTTTTGTGAAGAAAGCAACACTGTAAATGCAATCACCTACATTGGTGTCCCCATTGTTAAGCGGGAGCCAAAGTATTGCTAATTGTCCTGCGTTTTAGCTGGGTTTTTAGAGCATTATGTAGTAAGTACACCGAAGGGTCAATTTGTGAAGTGAAATACTTAGCATGCAAAGCGTAATACAAGATGCTGTGTAATACTTGACCTCTCAGCATAATAAATGTAGCAGTGAAACGCTGTGCATTCACGATTCGCTGAATAGAGCCTCCGCAGAGGAACAAAACCAGAAAATGTTCTCTTCATTCCTTTTTTTTTTTTTTTTCACTAAGCGAAAATTATTCTTTATAATGGCCATTGCAGCAATTAGCCAGCATTTGGGGAGAATAAATGTGCAGAAATAGCAATTTCTTATTTTAAATGAGATTTTTGTATGGAGCCTGCAAATTACTTGGAGGTATATGAATAATTGTTGCCTTAGTTTTATGCTACAGAATAGGGCGTGGGTGGGTATAAAGATTTCCTATTTGCAGTTAAATGTTTAGACATTTTATTATTTTAATTTCACTCTCAGTCTGTCTCGATTGACCCTGCTTTCCCCACTGATCATTTCATGTATGCCAGGAAGCAACTACTCAGATGATGGAAGCTTTCCAATTACAGCTTTATGGTCTGGGTGTGTATGTTGGGGGGGTGTCACTCCTTTTTTTTTTTTTTGTTGCTTTTTTTATGAATGTGACATGTAAGTGCAATCAGGTTTTACTCTGGAAGCTACTATGCTGTTTTGAATTAGCCTGCTAAATCAAAACATTTTAAGAATGTAGCATATTTGATGGGCACTTCTCATTATCCTCTAGAATGGCAAACCTAATTGGTGCTTTATTTACACATTTTAAAGGTTTTGTGCTCTGAAAAAAAGAGATGCAAAATTCTTTCTCTTGGGCCTTCCAGATTCCTGCATTGAGTTTTAAGTGGATTGAAATTTTTGTGCTTCACTTGCTAAAGTGGGAGAAGTTTTGTGAATATGAAATTAAAACACTTTCAGAGAAAGCATGGGAAGTTCTGACAGCTAGAACCTATTAGGAACAGTTTGTTTTGGAAAAATTAATAAGCTTCATCACGCATTTCACTACAGCAGTGCTGGAAGTTTATACCCTGAATAACGGAACTTCTGGTATAACTCTCTAAACATTTGACCAGGAAAAAAGCTTGGATAATTAATTTAGGATATGTAACTTAACTTCCTCTTACTTGATTGAAAACTTTCCTCCGCTGTGTGAGTTCTCTCCCTGCAGTCTTATTGCCTTCTAAACACCTATTCTCCCTTCTCTAAATTACACGTTAGCAGGATTGCCTCTGAAAGTGTGGCTTCTTGGGTAGTGGAATGACATAGTCTGAAGACAAGCACTGGTCTCTTTCCCAGTCCATAAAACTGAATGGCCTCAGAAAATAAGGATTATTTCACAGAACTTGTTCCTGTTCTTATAATAATGGCAAATATTTTCCACAATTTTTATGCTTTAATAGTGCTAGGGCTTCTTTTTTTTGCTAATAAATATAGTTTCTTTTTGATTATATGCAATAATAGAATAAAATTAATAATGCAATTCTGGTATTTTGTTTAGGCCTGATCCTGCAGTCACTGTGTGTTTCAAAACTCCTTCCACTTCATTAACATGTCTTGCCTGCAGGGATTTTTGGTCGCAATCCTGAGCTAAATGCAGTCAGTTTGTATTTCATATACCTTCAGAAGGAATTGCTATAAAATAAAATTTGCTGGTGACCATAAGAAATGCAGTTACTTCATATTCTGTATTAAGGAGTCATACTTTTTTAGTAACCTTTCTTTTTTCTTACCCTCTAATATCTGTTTTTAATGGCTGTTTTTGATAGAAGATGATCAACGAGCCCACAAAATGAGTAGAACAAGTGTAGAAATTACCAATTAACTGAACTGTAGTTTTAGATCTTCAGCAGCTTCTAGGATGAGTATTTTGTAAATAAAAAGTATTGCTGTTAATGCTGTATACAGAAATTTTTCTCTTAACTTACTCAATGATATTAGAAACAGATTCCATGAGTTTATGGGCTGGCTCCACATCAGTGATGGTAATAATGTATTACACTGCAGTGCCATATACCATGTATTTTTGGCAGCCTGATGTGCTGTCTTCCTACCATGATATTTTCTATGAAAGTTCAGATCATCTTCGTACTTCCAAAGAAACTGATCTACCACAGAAGTGTCCCTTCTAACTCAAACTTTGTATTCATTTGAGTACCGATGTATCCTCATTTGAGTTGGACAGTGGTCACTGTTTAGTCTCGCCTAAGTTTGGAGTTCTCACATTGCGTGAACAGCTAGAAAAATATCTTTGGCTAGGTCCTCTGCTGAGTTATATTTTCTGAAGCCAGTTACTTTGCACCAGCAAACTCTTTGTCTCCTGGAGATTTCTATTACTGGAAAATAAAAATTCTACCTGTCCCAATGGAATATATGGGACTAGCTTCTAGCTTTCTACCATCCCAAGGTACTAGATGGAATCAAGTGAGTTAATTGTTATGTGAGCTATATGCTGTTCAATTTTTTCAGGTATTCATAATTAGTTTCACAGTACAAAGAGAGCAGGAGAAGACAGAGAAAGCAGCAGACTCAGCAAGATATTCAAAACCCCCCAGGATACTTAAAACTTCTACAGTTCAAAAGATCAAACAAGAATTATCACATGCATTGCGTCTTCTGTATTTTACTTCTGTCTTTGCCAGCTGCTGGAGAGTGTGATGATAATTGGTTATACTAGAGCACTCATGGGTAATCTGTTACATTTAAATAAAAAGTTCAACTCATATTTCATTATCCAGTCATGACCAGTGCCTTCATAATAATAGTTGTAAGAAAAAAAAAATCTGTCTTTTGCTTAGTTCCATACAAAATGTTCACAGGTAACGTGTTTTCAATATATATTGCAAAAGCTCCAGTATGAAAAGGAAGTTTGTCATGGACTTTTGTTTCTGTCAGCTTTGGGAAAGCACAATCAGTGGAGCAACAGAGAACACGCCACTTCTTCAGCACCATTGCTCCGTTGTGCCTGTAAGTCTTAAATGCAGTATATAAGGAAAAGTAGCCAAGGATTATTAAAAGCACACATGTTAAAATCAATGTGTGTATCTAGGAAAACTAAAGACTTAACTAAAGCAAACCCTGGCAGCCATCGGTAGTATTGCTCAGCCAAAAAACAGAACTGAAGAAACCACAGTTTCTTCTACCTCAGTTTTTTCTGTCTTACCTACCTTTATGGCAATGTTATTTATACATTTCTGTGCTTCAATGGTTAATTCTCTAAATAGTCCAAAATAATGTAACCAATAGCCAGCCAAAGTCTTTAAGCTTGGTAGGTGCTTCCAGGTACAATGTCACTAATAGTTTCTTCATCCAAAAGTGACCAAAAATAAAATTCTGTATCATTGCTTCATAGATACCACTGATGAGCTTCAGATAGCCTGATATTTAGTAACGTGCATACAACCAAAAGATGGGCACCTAATTAGCTGTATAGACCTGGTTTTCAAAGTAAACATACACATTTCTCATCACTTGAGATTTTAATTTATTGCCATGTGTATATACAGGGGTCTAATTTTAGGCAAATAGTCATCTATTTGTATATGCTTACCCATTTCTAGAAAGAGGGAACTAAAAGTGCTCTGCTGAGGTCAATTTATTTGCTGGGAAAAAAACCCCTCTTCAGCTATGATAAGACACATCTACCTATCTTGTAAATTAAATTTCAGTTTCTTTCCAAAGATGTGCAAGGATGAATGTGGTGAAGCATTGCCTGATAATATGATATGTATGTTTACAAAATGAGTTAGTGAACATAACCAGTTTTCCTCATCTTCCATCTAGTAATTTTTTTATGTGTAGAAAAAATACTCGATTCGGTGTGCTCTATTCATTAGTGGCTCCTACTTCTTGTAAGGCAGAGAGTTATGGCTGGTAGGCAAGGTGGTGTTCTTTGGTTCATTAACTTACTGCTAGATGATAATGAGTAGTATTATATTTAGGGAGGGAAAAAGGCAGCTTTGCAATTGCTGTCCATAACTTCCTCCCTTCAGTGTTCTTGCAGATTCACCCTCACGTGTAACTTTTCTCTACAAGTGGACTTCATGCACATGGTCAATTAAGAGACTGAATCAAGTATTCCATTCACAAAAATAACCCATACGCTGTGACCTCCTAACTCTTTCACTTAAGCAGATCCATAGTACAAAGAAGTGTAATTGATGGTGTACTTAACAGATTCGATTCAAATTTCTCAGAAAATAAAAAAGTCTAAACAGGTGTTGGAGAATAGCATAACAGAGCATTAACCCGGCCTTCAGAGGTAACCAAAGGACATGTATTTTACAAGACAGGATGGAGGCTTGGGAATATATCAGGATGAAACAAGTTAAGGAAGATCCACCTGGCTTGTCCTGTGTCTTCTAGTGATTGTTTTCCTTCCTGCAATTTCTTCTTATCTTTTTTTTTAAACCATTGAACTGTTGAATTGGTTCATTTTGCACAAATTACAGAATGCTCAATCAATGCAAGTCATTCCACTTCTTAGTCTTACTTTCTGATGTATTAATACCATATGTGATATTTTCTTGAACGTTTCTGTTACCTCCAAACATAGTTCAGACAGTTCTATGAGAAATATAATTGCTTATACCAGAGGTCAAATTTTACTCCAATTTTATGGTGTCAGCTCTGTATGAAACCAGCAGGAAATGTACCTGTGTGACTGAGAATGGAATTAGCTCCAAGGCTGGATATGTCTGGCCAAAGGACAAAAATCCTCCAGATGTCAATGTATATGAGAAAAAAGGAGACAAAGTAGAGATATATAAAGAAGCAATCGCATTAGTTTGAAACTAACATTGTCAGTAAAATGAAAAATTTAGCAACAACTACAAAGCAGTATGGGGGCAGTTGCAATAAATTAAATGGGAAAAAAGTCAAAGGCAGTCAAAGATGATGGTATAAAATGGCACAAGACAAACAGAACACAACTGGAAATTGGGGTGGTTTTATTTGCCATGTCACAATAAGCATAATAAGATGCGTGAAAGTTGTCACTTTCAAACTTCTCTTTTCTTTTTGTGGAGCATCATAAAGATGTTTATCTAGGCTTTTTCTGTGAATTTGCTGATGAATCCTAAAATTGCAAATGAAATGAGATCTGGCTTTTTAATGAGATCTGACTTCAGGTTAAGATCTAGTGAAACCATTGATTTACTATTAATTCAGTATAAACACATAAATAAGGACAGGTTCATCCAATAGACTCTGTGTATTTATGAATCTTGGCAAACTATCCAGGACTATTGAGTTTTTCGTGAGATCAAATCTGAGCAAGTTTCCTTTGGCTGCAGTATTAACTCTGGGTATTTCATATAACTCCAAAATACTGTTTTGTTTCCCCATATATATGTATGTGTGTGTGTATATATATGGGTAGATAGATGTATGTACGCATATGTGCATTTATACAAAACTTCTCAAATATATTTCTTCACGCATTGATAATGGTGAATCTCTGAAGAGGCTTATATGTTACATAGTATTCATTATATATAAATAGAAAAAAAATTCAAAAAAGATAGTGGTTATATATGTAACGTTACCTTTCAATATATTAATTCGTATCATGGAATTCATCAATAGATTTGAAGAAAAACTGAAGTCTGGGATTTTGGTTACGTAATTTTTTCAACATTTAAAACTAACAAATATAATAATCTGTCAGATTGAAGTGGAACTTTGACCTATTGCAGTAAGGTTCAAAGCTGTGTTTTACTTTTACAGCTTCTAAAAAGCTTGAACTTTAAGGTAAGTGTTCTTACTATGAAACAGTAAGCATTGCATGGGTTAATTAGCTGTAGACTTCATTTTCCTCACATATTTCATCTGGAAAGCAAAAATTAAGGATCAAGAATTAATTAGCTATGTACAAACTATGAAAAATTGTTGAGGCAAGTGCTGTCTTCGTAATTCATGACTATATTTAGACATTGTAATGATTGGATTTTAAAAGAAATAAGCTAATTAGAACATTTTTCCAAAGTCACACAGAGGTCAGGAATGACAGCAATCTTATGTAAAATGGAGACTAAATATCTGCTATTCTGCACATTTTATGGAATTGGTACAGTAAGGCTAAAGCCTTTTCCTGTTCAATGAGTTGGAATTAAACATGCTAATTTGAGATCTCCTTCAAGTATTTTATTTAGCTACTTTGGCCTTTAATTCCTTTATATTGCATCATTTAATGTAATGTTATTTATATATATGAAGCACATTATACTTATTAACCAATGTGCAAAAATCTAAAGTACAGATTTTATGTAATGGGCTAATTACAGGACTTTAAAGCCACCTACTGAGTTTTGCTAAGCTTAACAACAGGTTCACTGAACTGGATAAATTTATTCAAACTTGTGGAAATGAACCCCATTCTATGTGCAACCATACTGGGAAAACACACAAATTATACCTCAATACCAGTTTAATGGGTCAAACAGTGAACCTGAATACCAAACTTATCTACATCTTGCAACAGCAGAGAAGCTATAGGCCCTGGGTGAGAAGAGGAAGTGCCCATTCATAGTTTCTTCCTCAACTTTGTAAATAACTCACACTCGGCATATGGGATGAGCCAGATTTTCAGTGTATGTAGAGCTGGCTTAATTTTTCTTATGGTGGCTTTGAAGCCGTGGTTTTAAAGTGCAATACATGTATCATATGCAATTGTAGAAGAAATGTAAAAGATATGATCCTTTACTATATTTTCCAATTACATCTACTATGTGCATGCTTTAATTATTTATTTATGTGAATATGCTTTTAAAACCGAGTTACTTCAATCGGTCGTTTAATGTGCATCCATTAGGTCTGAATTTCATCTAACTCATGTGTTTGTAAATTGGGTCAAATTTAATCAAAGTTCAGCACCTGGATCTTTGTCAAAATGGAATAAAATCAGAGTAATGCCAAAAAATCTCTTATTACTATACTTCTAAGGTAGTGTTAAATTTTTGGCTTCATTATCTGAAGAGTCTAGAAGAGGCTTAGGTTTCCTACTTATTGTTGAAAGTTTCACAGAGGTTCACAAGGCTTCTACTTTTCTTGGATATCCAAAGTCACTTCATTGTTTTCCATCAAGTTAGTCTAGATTTACGTCAGTGGAATTCAACAAAATATGTCCCATAGTAACCCTTTTTTTTTTCAACTTTGAACAGTATTCAAATAAAAGCAAAATGCAAAGGCCAGCTTTCTTATTCTAGCCATAACCTGTCCTTCAAAAATGACAAAGCAGGTTGCTATTTTGAACACCACTGTAGTCTAAGGTTCATATGTGATTTTTTCATTTGCATTGTTCTTCAACAGTATCATGCAGATTATCTAATAAAAATCTTTGCTCAGAAATTGAGAATTCTGTTGCTGTGATTTGATGTATCTATATTCTGTTTTGGATAACTATGCATAATCTATTCAGTAGCTGACATTTGGGTCTTGATAGATACATTCAAGCATGTACTTTCAGGAATAATAATGCCAGTGCACTGTGTTCTACAATGTGCGCAATGAAAATGTGCCTCATAAAGCCCATAATTGTTGCTTAAGTTACAAAGATGATTTTTTTTCCCAGTAAATGAGGAACAAGCCACATAATCTTGCTAACACTATATGCCCAGGAAAGAAGAGTTTAAATAAGAAATGCATAAATTTAGCAGACTGCTGTAACAAATGAAATGGTGTAGCATTGAAAACATTTGAGGCAATTAATCAATGCTGTGTTTGCACATATCATTAAATATATTATACTAAGTTTAGATTTGATTTCTATGCTTCTTTTATAAAGAGTTAAAAGAAAATACATTTGCATTCATGCTGATACTGAAAACATGCTCCTAGCTCCTAGTTTCTTGGATTTCGAATCATTTCCATTAACAAACAGCTATTTGCCCTCTAATAAAATATGTCATTATGCTTTATTCACATCACACAAAAGAATCACTGAAAAATCGCCCCAATGATGGCCAATAATTACACATTTTGCTCCTGCACGAGCAATGAAGAAATCTGTTCATTGGAGAAAGCAGGTGCTGGGGCATCATGCTAATAGTCAATGTGTGCCACAGTAATTAGCCATTGCAATTGCTAAAATTAACAATTAGCTAACATGCAATTCTCTTTTTGCAGGCTGCAGTTTACTTTGTATAATCCTTGTATGTTCTTAGTAATTATTCTGACAGCTTATTATTTTTATTTTTTCTGGTTTGAACACAGCTTTAACATTTGAATCAGTCTACCCAAATGTTCAACAGGCAGTATGAAACAACTGCTTCACTAGGCAATTTCTAAGGAACAAATTTGTTTTTATTCTCAACTTTGTATTGTTCAAGAAATACACGATTCTTTTGTAGAGTAAGAACTTCTCATGTCATTTGAGAGCTTGGGACCACAGTGAAGGTATTAAGGCTTTTTTACACTGGTAGAACATAGGATCATCCCAACCTTTCAGAAAAATTGCTATGAATTATTCTTTGCAGTTGGGTTCCCAGTCATTGGTTCATGGCCACTGGTTGTCTGTGGAGCTCTTGGTGGCATTCTGTGGAAACTTGTCAGGTCACAAAGTTCTAATTCGCTTTGTTACTACTGTTGGCTAAGTAACACAAAAAGAATCATGGAATATACCAACCTCTCACCGCTTTTTACATGAACATGAGGTGGTGTTATCCCTGGAGTTCTTTGATTTACAAAGGCCTTCACAATCCTACTAGGAATCCTTTAGAACAATCACTAGCGTGTGGTCCATACTGTAGAAATATAAAAAAACCCAAACCCAACCAACCCAAACGCCAGAAAAGAGTAAGGACTATCATGCACAAATTAATGGTATGCCCTCATCTTGAATACTGTATGTTGGTCTTGTAAGCCACCTCAAAAGACAGTAACAGTAGATATAGAAAATAAGTTCAATAAGGATGAGCAATGGTGTGAAATGTCTTTCGAATTGGGAAAAACTAAACAGACTGATCAGTATGGAAAAGATGACTGACTGGGATATAGTAGAGGCTTATACATGTATAGGTGGTGTGGAGAAAGTGAGTGAAGAAAAGTAATTGCATCTTCTTAAAAAATATTTGGGGCCACCCAATAAAATCACCCAGTTTAAAAGGCTCAAAAGCAATGACTTTTTCTTATGGTGCATAATAAGCCGTGAAACTCATTGCCACAGGGTGGCATGGGGCAAATGGCTAAACAGGCTGAAAGAAGAAATGGCTGGATTCATAGTAGGTAGGTCCCCAGCAGTACCCATGATCTACTCATGTGGCCTCGGGTTCAAAAAGTCTCTGAAACTGGCAGGATGTGCAACTGTACAGCAGGGAAAGCTCCGTCTGCACATACTTTTTCTTGAACATCTTACACCTTGTTGTAAGCCATTGTTACAGAGAGGCTTCCAGAGCTAGTTGAAACTCTGGTTTGACCTGCTCTAGTCATCTTTTGTTTTGTTTAGCAATACACGCTGTATAAAAATCTCAGTAATGTGCTACAATAAAGATGCCAAAGAGTTGGATTTTTTCCCTGCATATTCAGGTCAAAATTCAGCTGACACATAAATCTGTGCAACTCAGTTGAAATCAATGAAGACCGAAGTATTTACATAGACAGATCATACCCTACATGTTTTGCTTTGTTTTTTTTTTTTTTTTTTTTTTTTTTTGTATTAGTAGATAAGTAGAGATAACCAGACCCACAGAAAACACTGGTAGCTTGCTAACCAGAAGGGCCATATTCTTCTCCAGCACAGGCTTACACCTGTGTAACTCCAGTGACTCCAGTGGAATTCTTCCCGATTTTATAGGTGTAAGTGAGAGGATAATAAGACTTGGGGAATTTATGTAATCTTCTGTAATCAGCATGGCATCTGTAGCTGGCACCAAACCAAGAGCAGTTCTTTAAAGCTTCTCCATGTTTTAAAAATATTTTAAAATGTGATTTGCTCCTGTGCATACTAACCAGCAAAGCCATGTTAGAGAGAAGTAAGCTGTCTCAGCAACTGTCGTTTTTGACTTTATTTTTTAATAAAAAACCTCAACACAGATGGAGTCAGAAAGAAGCAACAAAAACATTCTTTGGGATCGGTGTGATTTTCCCAAAGAAGACAGAGTGAGGTAGGAGAGTGAGACTGAACTATGGAGTCCAAGCCTTTAGTTAAGGCAATAATGGTAGAATGATCATTTACAAGAGTAAGGAGTCAGGCATGTTTCGGCTGTACCCAGCACACTAGGCTCAATAGTTCTGTGGCTTCCGTGCAATATTACAATCAGTGATGGAGAACAATGAACGAAAATGAGAACGGAAAATGCATTCCATTTCTGAGGAGCTATCTGATATTTAAGGTAATATTTTTGATGACCATAACCTCTGTGGACTTCAATGAAAATATTTTCATATACATCAGCTGAGCAACTAAACCCCGTAGCCACGGAAAGAACTAGCCACTCATGTGTGGTTTAAATATGTACATCAAAATGGGCAATCCTCAAGGTTTCTGTCTTAAAGCCACAGACACTCAATGCCTATAGAGACTTAAATTTTAGCTGGAAAAAATCTGTGCACGTCTAAATTGCTGCTTATATCGCACTAAGAAGAATCTTTCTGGTGTCTGATAAGCAGTAGTGGTAGGCTGAGCTTCGCAGTGGCCCACGAGGTAGATATATCTTGCCTGCGTCCGCTGTGAGGCAGAGTCCAGTACACGGGAGAGTGTGATTTTAACTCTGCTCATCAGGGCTGATGCGAAGTTCACAAACTTATGTTTCAGCTTCACGCACAAAAGAAGGACTTACATTAACATACTGAGCAACGTGTTGGGTGGCTGAGGCATTGGTACACAGTTATTTTTGTTGCTTCTGATACTGAAGTAGGAGACTGTGTCACAAGTGCTATTTTTCTCCCTGGTACAATTTTTCCCAGTCTAGTTCCCCAGGAGATGTGTGTCAGAGACAAAAAGGTTTGAATAGGTTCTGGCCTTTGAATTTGGTTTCCATAGGTAAATGTCCACTGCTTGTACATTTTCACAGGTGCTTCTAAAGATTAGATGTGGAGAGATTCACTCCCCACAGGGGCATTAGCATTACTTCTTTTGTTGGGCCCAACGCCTTCCCTGGGTGCATGGAAACTCCATTTCAGGGTGAAATCTGGGTACGTGCAGCTGTCTATAATACACAGTCCTTCATATGGTCAGAAGGAAAGTGTGGCCTTTGGCAGCCAGGTTCTTTACTGGATGTTACAAGGCCAGAATCCTGGACCACCCCACAGCATACACAACTTGGTGGACCCAGGCATAAAACTTGACTATCTGAATCCAAAAGAAGATTTAGAAGAAGATTTAGGAAACGGAATTTCCCCTGTAAGTCCCCCCACTAAGCAGAAAAAAAGATTTCCCTGGAACGCACCAACTACATAATAACCTTAACTGACAACAGCATGCTGGCTCTTGAATTCGTCAGTGAAGCATCTTGTTAGTTGTGATCCATCCCATGGCCTTCGTTCCACAGCAAGCCCTACAACTAAAGGTGAAAAGTAGAATCACTTCTGATCATTGCTTTGTTGTCACATTCCACATCATTTTGTTGAGAATTAAATGCCATAACTCAATCCTGGTGGGAACAAAGAAGAGAGAGGAAATGAAAAGCTTTAGCTTGTGTAGGGATAATACACATACATAGCACATAGACGATTGCCCTGAATTGGAGGAAATTCATCATCTTAACACAGCAATCTACTTCTATGTGTATACTTTATTGAAAGAGATCACCTCAGATCATCCCCATTAAAGCCACCTTGAGTTTCTGCAATAGCACACAGTGGTCCAAATGATGGGCTGTAACATATCATTTAGGAAGGTTCAAGTCATATCGTGTTATGACACTTGCTTCTATACTGCTCACATTTAGTCTAATCTCTAATCTGGTTTAAAGGTTGTAATTGGAGTATGCTTGGACTATAATCTTAGCTCTCAATAGCTACTGACATCTTTTCCTGTGAGCATTCCTGCTTGAAAATGTTCCTTTTCAGGTTTATCTTACCGAATCAAAGGCTGGGGAAAGCGAGAAGTATTAATGTCTCAACTCTTGCATTGTCTCTGCAAGTTCCTCAGATCGCGAGCCTCAAGCCTGTGGTCCACCATAAGTATTGAACAGTTGTACCATCTTGCTCCCATCCCAGACTCCCCCCCCCCCCCCCCATATGAGCCTTAAAATACAAACACAGGGGAATTAAAATTTTATGGCTTCTCTTACTTTACAATTACATTAGGCCACCCATATGGTATAAAATATATTTAATTAGCAATTTAATATATACCTAAGTACACATTTTGTATGGCTTGGGCATGCTGCTGTCATAAGATCATAGAATATAGAAAGAAATAGATTATGATTTGCTAAGTTATAAGAATTATTTTGGTATACATCTAGTATTTGGTATATACATTTGGTAGACAATGGTTCACCATTTGTGAATGGGGTAGCAAAAATTATTTACATAGGGCATCCCAAAACAGCAGTGACAATTTTAGAGCACTATATTCTGTACCTGGTGCATGACAAATGGTTGCCAAACATGATACCAAAATACTTTTGTGGCTGCTGTTATTTTTGTTTCCATTATTGAGACTATTTCTTATGTTTTTGCCTATAAGACCAAGGGCTTGATTAATTTTAGTCTAACAGAGATTTGAAAGTGTGGAACTGACTTAATTAAGACATTTGGGATGACCTGAAATTCAGGATGAATTCAAGATGAGTGGCAGCTGCTCTATATCCCACTGCAAATACTTAGAAATCAGTAACTTCTAGATCATGAAAGATCATGAGCTACCAAGTTTTAAATTTATCTTTGGACTAAACTGAACATGACCGATGTTGCATTTCAGAAATGTATTGTAGACCTTTTTAGAAAAAAAAAACAAACCATAGTGTGCAGGCAATTTACTGATAATAATCTTTATAACAACTCAGCAAAAATACCTTTACAGCATTAGAAATTTAAAATCCTGGCATGTGGAGCAAAGTCGAGATTTTTGAGATTGCTCACTTGGTGCCACTGGTGCTACCTGAAGCTTTAGGGCACTTAGAGCACTGCATGGTGGCTCACCTGGAGATGAAACTTATGTTGCTTGTTGAAATGATGTATGGGTTCTCAAGAGATGAATCAAGGAAGTTGATGGGCTCACAAGCAAAAGCTTCTGAAAATCAATGAGAGGTTTACTGTTGACTTCAACAGGCTTTGGATCAGGCTTATGTAGAGAACCTGAGATACATGAATGTTACATGGCTGATCCCTCTGAAAGAGGAAGAGACATAGCAAGGACAAAAAATCATGATTCCTTAGACCCTGTAAGTAATCTAAATGCCTATATTTCATTTCATTTTTACTGGCTGTCAACACAGGGGCACAAAATACAAAGCTAAATAATCTCCAGAGCCACGATCAATTTTAGAACAATGAAGCCTGTTTTATTTTACCATCATACCTGTTAAAGACGTGCTACAGATTACATTTTTAGCTAAGGATGTTAAGAAATTAGAAATTAATTGCACTTTAATACACATTAGCTATGTTATAAAGAGTTGTCCTATCAAAGGAACAAAGCTGTTAATTAAATGAACTCGCTTTTTTGCAAACCAAGATAGATTTAAAATGTGCAATGGCATGCTCTCCAGAATATGTATGCTATGGAGTAAATCTCTTGCAGCAAAAGGATAAACATGTTGTAAGCTTCCTTATTTAAGATGCTGCTGTATATAAACCAAGGCATTTAAAACTATAGTATGTTTCCTTTTATAGAGACATATAATCAAACAAGAACAAATCTACCACCAACCGCTTCATACTGTGTTGTGCTTTGATAGCGAAGGAAAGCCAAGTTTCTAGCCTGAGTCTAGCCTGACTCAGGCCATAACTTGTGAGTCCTGCTATTCTAACCCTTTCTCTTGATCTGCTTTTCAGCATGTCTTAGAGTACACAGCTCAAAGCAGCAGGGGAGTTTCTTAGCAAAGGGCCACCCACTTGCATATTATTCCTTCCTTGCCTGTGACATGACACAAGAACAAAGTAGACATTAACCGCTACATTAAACCCAGAAGGAAAGTAATCAGTAACCTGTTATTCCCTTAATAAAGGGAAACACATGCAGTGTGAAATCCAGAAGACTAATCAATAGCCCCAGACAATGCAATGTGCCAAACAAATTGCAAATCAATTAGAATCCTTGTTTTCTTTGAAATGGTTCACTATACCTAAAGCAATTACTCGTTCATTAGACCTAATTTAACAGCATGACTGCCCTAGCAACAACTGGCAGCGTCTGGCTATCAAATGGAAGAATGGCAGCTTATTTCTGTCTGTCTGTGAATCTAACACCAATCAAAAAAAAAAAAAATCGAATTCCTTTATATGAGACAATTTTTCATTAATGGGTAAAATATTTTCTGTGAAGGAAGAATCAAGTATCCTCTTTGATTTGGTTGAGTTTGGTTTTATTAACTAAGTAAGGGAATTGACATAGACTTTGTATGAAGAAATTCTGAAGGTTTTTAAATGTTTCAGTAAGTTGCAATACTAAGATACGCAAGAAGGAGGGGAAGTTTTAGATCTCCTTCAATAAATCCTTTGGGATTTGGAAAAAAAGTAGGTGCTATATATGTTTACATCAGCTGCATGTTTACCACAATTGAAATGGCACAATACGATTAGCATGGTCCAGAACAGGAGGACACAGATTCGTCAATTGGTCCATAATCCCTTTGATGGGCTCAGAGGGCATTCAGCATGTGATACAAACCCTCCCCATTGTTTTCCCTTGGCATAAGATCAGGCCCCTAATGCCCAAACTACAGGTTTAAAGTGATGTTTTTATATTTTGTTTCCTGCTCTATTCAGTGATATGGTAATAGCATAGCCATATGGGCCTTATGAGATTTTTTAAAAAACATCTAAGTTTTTAATATATGTTCCTTTCCCTCCCCGTACGAAACTCATGAAACCAATTTTTTCCTCTTCCTCTGTTGTGGTGCATGGCAATCTTGCGATGAAAGGGATGTACCTGGAATGGGGTCAGCTGGTGGGAAGTCACCTCCAGGAGAGGGGACTAGCTGCCTTGCCATGCTTACAGCATAGATATTTCTAGCCCTTACAGTGAATAAAAGCAAATAGGAATGTTACACACCTTTAGTGGTTGGTATCAGGGGTGTTTCCAGGACCTAAAGAAAGTTCCAGATCTAGCTGGGGCTTTCTCCTTTTTAATATTGCTGGGGCAAGGTATTGCACTGTCAGGTGCTCCAGGGTTAAGATACTGCACTGGCAATCTGTCCAGGGTTAAATCCACCACAATTTTGGCCTGTAAACTTTAACCGAAGGGGAAAAAAAGGAAATGCTTGTCTAGAGGGTTATTTTTAAATGTCGTGATTTGAAACCTTTATATTGTTTATTGACCTTTAAAGAAGTGACATTCTTCTGTAAAAATCCTTGTAAATTCTTCAGCGTATATGCATATGGATATATATAAATATACATAGCCTAAATATATATATAGCCTAAATATATATATAGCCTATACACATATAGCCTAAATATATATGCATATATTTATAGCCTCAGTTGGAGTATATTTTTGTATTAATTGAAGTAATTTCTAATTTCCAGAAGATAAAAACTCCTTCAAAATCATTTTAGAAAGCCTTTAAACATTTTTTGGGGCTATATTTAGTGTCAAGTTGATTTAATTACTTTTAGAACAGCTGCTGTTACATGGAGTTGGAGCTGTTAAAAGTGACCGTAAGTATTTATCTAAAGATATTAAACTTCAATGTTCAGTCTTGCCAGGCCTGCCAGACTTTTATCCTCCTGGGTCTTGCCATCCTTTCTGGTGGTATAATACTCTCCCCCACTGCAGAGAGGATTAGTGAGATGGTATTTTAATTTTGGGAGGAGAATAATTTTTTGGAAGTTTGTCTCTTTTTTGTGGCAATCAAGGCTGCTCAGGAGATAGAAATGTAAGAGGTAAGTGCAATAATCATAGAAGCATAATAAATGATCACAGTCCCATATTTTACCATATATATCTTGTCTGCATCTGCATGTATATGCTTATGTTATGTTTTGCTGCAAATTCACCATTCGTTACATCTCACACAAGCTCGAAGTAACTGAGCTTTGTCTACTGGAATTTAATCTGGCTTTACAGACCCAAGCAATGCTCAGGGCTGCAACTTAGCTAGCAGGCATAGATACTGAGATCCTATCTAAAAGATTTTGGACCACTGAATCCAAATATTCCTGAACCTTCTGGCCCTTCTGAAGGCTAGTCTTTTCCCTAGAGTACAGACTAAGGAGCCATGAAAGGCACCATAAAATCAATAAAACATGTCATTAAAATATTTTCCTGATGTTTTAATATAGACCTTACAGTTCACATATGCTATCCAGTACCGAGCAGATGCTTAGCTTTTTAAGAGGGTAAGAAATCTGAAATCGCTTTATAACTCAAATGGTCTCAAATTGAATTTCACAATAATCTCCTGCAGTGGCTCTGCCAACATTTAATGTTCACTAAGAATTATTTTTAACACTTTACCACACATACGTTAATAGTTGAAATATGTTATTAAGTGTGACTGAACAATTGGTTAAAATTAGTTGGAAGCACTTAGCTAGAAATTCTACCTTTTGACTGTTAGAGCAAGTGCCGTGAGGCACCTTGAACTTAATAAGGAACGTGAAATCAACTACAAATTACCTATTAACTTCTGCCCTTAACATTTTCAGTAAAGTAGGACAGCCGTTCATGCCCTCACACTGATGCAAAGCTTGAGCATATGTTCATGTCCATTCTTTTTTGGCAAAACAAAAGTAGACACTAAGCAATGGACATATTGTTCATATGCTTATATCTCCTTAGAGCCTGTGTGACTTAAGACTATGTACATGCATTCTGTTGTACAGATATGGCAACCTGAAACATGTCCTAAACTGGATATAGTTTCTTCTTGTTTTGCCAGCATTTGTAACACAACAGAATCTGAAACTAGCCAAAGGACATTTTAATACTTGTAACTGAGATATAATCATTATGTGGCTGTTGCAAAATAGCTAAACTTGACATACAATAAATAGCGCCTTTTCATTTTGTGGGATCCCTTGCAGGTGAACTCCTGATGTTTTTACATTTGTCGAATTTTATACATGTATTCGATTTTAACAATGATCTGAATTGGAACGGAAGTCATCTATAGGTAGCTCCATCACTTTCTTAATTTTTCACAGATAACGTATAGGTGTTGATTTATTGCAAAGCTGAACACATACAAGAAGTCACCTTGAGGTAAAGAAAGAGAGTGTCTGGCAACTGTCTCCACTCGTGTTTGTTGGCAGGACTGCTCCTGAGTTCCTTTACCAGCCAGGCCAGGAGTTGGCTGGTGGGAAGCTCCACATGAACCAAGCATGGATCAGAGAAACCCACTGTGTATCTGATCTCGTGAGGATGCTTCTGCGTGCAGTGCCCTGACACCTAGTGGATCACATACGGACCTTTCAAAAAGCGCTGAGCAGATGACACTTTGGAGTCTCTGTACTTTGCACGTATAGGCAGAGGCATATATTGGTATAGGTGATGAACATACTGTATGTGGAAAGTACCCACACACAAGCATTAAGGATCATTATTGCTGTTTCTTATCCTTTTAATAACGTATGATTCCCATTTTATAAACTTGAGTAGAAATCAATACTTTTTGCTCTGCAGTTCCACCTGTGTCATTAAGGGCTGCGACAGACAAGCTGAAATAACTGCAGTATTTTTAGAGTTGTTGCTTCAAGCTCTCTGGGCTATACCTATAGCAGGGTTTACTACTCCAGTTCTGATGTCAGAGGTCACCGCCCTTTTAGCAAATGTATCAGAACAGGATGTGTATTTGTGCCTCAGTCCATCTTGGCTTACTGCTCAGCATCTCAGCTTAGAACATCAATGAGCTACACATTGTTTCTAAAGACAGGATTCATTCCACCACACTTTAGTTGCCTGAAAGTGAGGCACCTGAGCTGCCAGTCGTTTAGGGTCCTTTTACAGCTACTTAAGAGAGACAAGGAATTCCAGAGACTGTAAGATAATTGAGCCCCACATTGTGCAAACTGTGCATTTAATACTTAGTTTAGTAGTAGATAACACGATATTCACAGATTATCCATCCATTTCCGATATATAATGTCCAGTTAGACTCAAACATTTGATATTAGACTACAGCTTCCCTTGAAAAACAATGCTTGTGCTTAGAACAATTGTTTGGGGTTTTTTTTTGATACAGCTAAGTATCACTTTTCTCATTCATGTTTGGCAATGCAGGAAATCCAAGCACACATAGACGACAATTGGATTTCTTTGTTTCCTGTTTATTACAAGGGTAATAGGGCTGGAAGGGATCTCAAGATGTCATCACATTGATCTTCCAGCCCCAAGGCAGAATCGACTGTATCTTGAAGTTGATTAAGGGAGGAAATGTAATCTGTGTTTTGTGTTCTGGTAATTAAGCATTTTACAAAGATGTGGCTGTGGCTAATCTGAAGAATGACTATGCATATACATATGTATGCCGTGATGAAGCATCTCTCTATGCAAGAAAGAACTGGTCCTAATAGAGCTGCACATGTTTCAGTCAATGCATACCTAACAGTTATATTGATAATGTATGAGTCAAAAGGGGATGGGATTCATCCTCTCATAGTGGCACTGGTTCAATAGTGAAAAAAAACTTACTTCAGTGTCTCAATGAACATATGCAAAGAAGAATCCAGAGGGACAGAATAAAGAGCATTCAGAAAGAGACTCTCTTTAACACTTTCCATATAATTCCACTCTTTATAAAAGGCTGTTTCCAGGCCATTGAAAGGGCTTCTTCCAGGCTATTGACAGGGTGATGACAATCACCCAAATTGTCCTGTTGAACTAATTCCCTACACTGAAACTATTTATTATTTCCTAGTATGCAATTGTGGCTTGAATAGCAAAAAGTTCATATTTTTTCATAGCTTTTAGGGCATGATTCATCTTATCTCTGTTGGAATCTATACTATATCATAGTGAGTATCATATACAGTATCATAGTGAGGCCACTCTCTGTCATCTTTGAAAGGTCGTGGAGATCAGGGGGAGGTCCACGATGACTAGAGATGGGCAAATGATGCAGCCATCTTCAAAACAGGCCAAAGGGGCAATCTGGGAAAGTACAGGCCTTATTTCGGTCTCCAGGACAATCACAGAATGAGTACTCCTTGAATGCATTTACGGGTGTATGAAGAAGGTGGTGATTGGAAAGTTAGCAGATAAAATCATGCTTTCTGTGATGAAATGACTAGATCTGTGGATGAAGGGAGTGCAGTGGATGTCATTTACCTTCCCTTTAGCAAGGTTTTGGACAGTCTTCAAAATATTCTTGTACCCAAGGTGGGATGTTATGGTCCAGATTGTTGGACAAATAACTGGTAAATAATTGGTTGGTTGATCAGGCTCAGAAGGTAGTGATTAATGAGTCATGCTCTACCTGGAGGCTGGTAACAAATGGAGCACTACAGGGATCTATCATGGGACCTGTCCTGTTAACCACCTTTATCAATGATCTGAAGCAGATGGCAGAGTGCACTTTCATCAGGTGTGAGGTGACACCAAACTGGCAGGACCAGTTGATGCACTTGAGGACAGGGCTGCCACCTGAAGGACCCAAGATGGGCTGGAGGAACAGGCCACCGGGAACGTTATGAAATTCAACAATGGCAAATGCAAAGTCCTGCCCCTGGAAAGGAAGAGATCCTTGCAGCAGTACAGGCTGGGGGCTGCCAGGCTGGGGAGCAGCTCTGCTCCCCAGGGGAGCTGGTGGTCTTGGTGGGCAGTGAGCTGAACATGAGCCTGCAGTGTGTGCGTGAACAAGAGCATCCAGGGCAATAGTCCCAGGAGCACAGGCAGTAGGCTGAGGAGACTGATCATGCCCCTCTACTGAGCCCTGGGAGACCACATGGAGATACTTTGTCCAGTTTTGGGTGCACCAGTACAAGAAAGGTAATGATCAGCCAGAGGGAGTTCAGCAAAGTACCACTGAGATGCTCAGGGGTTGGAGCACTTGCCCTGTAAGGAGAGACTGTGGGACTGGGGCTTGTTCAACCTGGAAAAGAGGCAGCTTTGGAGGGATATAACAGCAGCCCCCCAGTACCTGCGGGGTGGGCATTGCTTCTCTGGACTGACCTACCAGCCTTACCTCAATAGCCTGTGGTTTCAGCTTCTGGAAGGACAGCTGCCAGTCATGATGGTGGCCCTAGGAAGGTCATTCAGCTCTGTATAGAGGAGGTGGAATTTGGGTATTGCTACCACACAACCAAAATAATAACCTGTAGCAAAAGCAATCAATTAAACAGATCTGATTAAATAAAAAAGACAGGAAAAGAGAAAGAGAAGGTATTGATCAGTGATTAGAGTAAAACAGCATTTCTGAATAAAAAGTATGTATTTTGAATTAACAAGCAATGAAGAAAATTTTGAACTAGCAGGGAGAAAGGTACTTCCAGAAACATCAAGGTAAATGAACTCATAACACACCCAGAGTAGTCACAAGTTTAGGACATTGCAGATCCTCACTTGGAAAGGTTTCAAATGCCTTTTGAAGTCTCCAGTTTTACTTATTTTTCATTTTCCCCTGTTCACTGCAATCAATGGAAGTTTAAGGATACTTTGTAATTCACAGAGGCTCCCCGACAATTTGAAGGATTGGCACAACCTCAAACTCTCTAAGAGACTTTGGGCATCTGGGCAAAGATTCTTGTTTGAACATCTCTCAAAGGTGTGGTCTCTTGCCCAGGGCAGGAATAATTTGAAAGCTCTGGAAATTTATAATCCATATTCCAAGCATACACAATATGGCCATACATCATAAAAAATACTACACTATAAAAAAAAGTAAATATTGCTGAGACAAAAGCAAGATAATATTTTATTCTATGTTTATGGTGTTTCCAGAATATCTGGGCCCTAAATTCCTACTTTGCATCTTCATTGTTATTGCGATAAAAATTATAACAATATAAGGCAATTAACTCCAGATACTTGAATAAGAAGTGAACAATACTTTCAAACTAATTAAAACAATTCAAACTGATGCAGATTACATCTGAGAACCACAGATAAAAATACTTGGCAAGAGTCTACTCACATAAATAAAAATCAGTTTAGAACAGCCATTACATTTTATACGCTTATTAGTAAATAATTTTCCTGTTTTCACAAAAATGTGTGTCTACTTATAGGTGTATGAATAAGTGATCTGTACTAATGAGGGACCTCAATGCAGCTGAAAAGATTACAACAACTTTCTATTCCTAAGATCGTGCATTTGCATTTCCAAAATCTATGCATGTTTGTTACTAACAAATTAATCAATTTTTTACAAAATTCATTTTTTATACATATGTCCAAGCTTTTGAATGCACCTAACATTTTTGCAAAATGGTGTATAGAGAAATTCAGGCAAGCAACTTCTCTGCCACTGATTTTAAAAATGTTGTTCTGTCATTGGTTATTAATAAGCAAGTCTATTACAAATGTTTTAACTTGGTTTTGTGGATTTTCCTGTACCAGTAACATTACATGAAAACCCTAAACTCACTGTGAAACATTCAGGGTGATTTAAGACAGCTGTCTTGTAGCAGACCCTAACTGCTGAGGATCACCCTAGGCTTTAAAAGGAAGGAAAAGTTCAGCTTGACTGTTATAGTGAAAATTAAGAAGTAGGGAGGCTGTAACATTTTGATGAAGATGATGGAAGCAATGAGGTTTTATGTATATGAACAATTATTTGTTTTCCTCTTAAGGGAATTATTCAAATTGTCCACTTGCTTTCCAACAAAAAGAGACAAAATTAGCTATAACAGTATTATGACAGCAAACTTAAAGAGACCCTCTCTCATTATAATTCTTCACATATTGCCAAGACCAGTCAGTCAAAATTTATGACTGATAGCATTTATAGCACCTATCAAAATGCTTTAAATGGCTTTTTCTAGCAAGAGACTGGCCAAAAATTATTAAGGAGATTTTCTATATGTGATATATTTCCCTATACTACAGCACATGCTTCAGAGACTTGATTACTGGTAAAGCAGAGATAAAAGCTATAACAGAATGCTGGTCAAACAAGTGGAGCCTATAAAGTATGCACTCCTCTTTTGTTTGCTGCTATACAAAAAGTGAATAGACAAGCCCTTTTGCAAACTTGCAGAGGACCCACTTTTTCCCTACCCCCCACTCCTGGGAATAAGCCATTTTAATTATTGAAGTTTTTTTGTTTAATCTTCCACCAACAAGTAATATGAATATTTTATACAACACTGATGAATGCTTAACTAATACAGTTCTTCATACAAATGCAAACTTCCTTTTTACTGGCCTCTGGTGACTATGCATCTAGTGCCAGAGTGGCATCATTCAGCTCCAGTTGCTATAGCATTTTCAAGAACCTCTCTGTTCTTGTCATAAATTATCTTTAAGTGAAAAAAGCTCCAAGGAGGTCTGCAGCAAACTGTATCAAATAATGAATTTCTAAGCTGTGGTAGAAAACACTCATCCTACTTATGTTCTTCTACCATCGATTGTTTAGTGACCCTTCTTTGGGATACAGATGAGCATAACCCTGAAAAATGTTTGTGTTGTCTTTCTCTTGCTGGCAGCCTGCAGCCTGCATGATCTAATAAATATTGGCAGGACCAAATGAAATAATATAGAAGAGCTTCTCTTCTTTAAAGTCCATAGACCAAGAGACTCTTGTCACTTGTTAATATCTCCATCAAACAGTGAAGTGTTAACATATGTGATACGACCACGCAATCAAGTAAGGACCGATTTGTTGACTAATTAAACCAACACAACAAGCTCTTTAGCACCTACAAGTGACAAGTTTAGAGCAGGCAAGTGGAAACTCTCAATTGAGTCCCCTTTTATGAGACTATCATGCCAAATTCAATTCTGACTGAGTAGTATTTGAATGTACTTGACTTCCACTATGTGCTGACATGCTTACAATAATTCATCATGTGTGACAATAGCCCAATATTAGAGATTTATGATATATACAAAACAGTTACAAATGAAATGTAGCCCTAACATGTGTCTGCTTTACTTATCCACAGCCTATTGATATTATAATTAATGGTCAATTACTTAGGGATAGAGAATAGAAAATAGTCATTACCAGTTTCAGTCATCATCTGTTTTTGGCAAATTCTGGAAGTAAATGAAACCATTTTCATAGTGTTTGGCGGTTGCTGGAAAGTACACTGTTGCTCACTGCAAGAAGAACGGGTTTTCTATCTGTTCTGCAGTTGAAGAGTTATTTTAGGAACATAATATTTATTATTATCATAATGTAGGTAAGTTTTAAAAAGTGTATCTGGGAAAAAGAAAATACAGTGAACACTGCATATGAGTATTTTATAAAGATTGCTAGCACTGGACAATTTTACACACAGACACATAGAAAAAGCCAACCCTCCAAGCAATTTAAAAAATTCAAATTCAAATTCCTTTTATAGAGAAAAAAAACAGCTTGAAAGTGAGCACTTTCTATTAATCTTTCACAGTTTTAGGTCCTGCCTTAATATTGACAAGATGACTTGTGAGTATAGTATTCCAGTTTAAGGGAGAGTTCAAGCTACTGGGAAAAAGTCATGTGAATCACTTTTAGGTCACTGATTGTGCAAATGATTATGAATGCTTTCCTTTTAAATTTGAATAGTTCCACTGAAATTAATGTTGCTATTCATATGCTGAAAATTATGAATATATATGTGTTGCAGTATTTGGACCCTTGTCTTTAATAAGCAGCAACCAAAAGCCCAGACCCTTTCAGATTCTTGGAGAGCTCATTCCAAGGTTCAACCTACTCCTTGCTAAACTTTCAGCCCTCAGGGGACATGAAGGCTTTCCATGTTCAGGAGAGAGTCAGATACGGAGGAAAGCATTTTCAGGGATCAACCACCTGGTGGGCACCTTCCTAATCTCCCAAGGAGCAGAATGTGAAGAAGAGGCACTTCCCTGGCTCACCTGTTGAGTGCAGTTGGTGGGCCAGAGAAAAAGTGTCCCTTAGCTCAGGATCCTCAACTATAAGCCTTTCCTGGAGTTAGGTCACAAAGATGAAGTACCCTTAGGGATCTGGTCTAGAGGAAACCACATCTTCTCCAACATAATCTTTTTGACAATCGCTCAAGCATGGAAGTGAGGTCAGGAATTAAAAAAAGGAACTCAGAACACGCAGAAGTAACCTGACTAGTGTCTCCATTTTAAAGACATATTTAACTACTGACCTGGCGTGGAGGACACAAGGTTGTAGTAACACAAGCACAATATAGGCAGTCTGTTGGTTTGGGTGTTGGCATGCCTTTGCTTGAAAGAAAAGGGGAAGAATGAGAAATAACCTTGGATTTATGTCGAGCAAATTGCTCTAATTGTTAATTTCAGCACCAATGTTTGCACAGTGCTTTGACATCATCAGTTGGAAGAACTGCAGAATATCTTTTTCTGCATCAGAAGCTGGCAGTGACAAAAGGAGTTCTTTCCAAAAGCAGGGGGTAATAATGATAGTGATCCCTTTTATACGTTACTGCTAAGTGTCTATTAACAACCAAACTTTTAATATGAATTTTTTTAATGTCTTTAAGAGCACAATGTTTTGTCCCTAGATGGAAGTGTATTATTTTTTTAGTACTCCCAATTTACCTTAAAATTATATACAAATAAGTAAATATCCCTAATTTATCAAACATATAAAAATACATTGTCAGCATTTTATGTAATAATGATCTGGAATCTAGGTAAGTACATTTTATTTCAGAAGTGCAATCATTCATAGTTGGAAAAGAAAAGCTTTGATTCAGTTCTCAGTGATACCGGTGCAAACAGAGAGCAATAATATAATACTGAACTCATGCAATTTAACTCCAGGTTTAACACACAAATTCATTTAGATATTTTATTACCTAAAAGCCTAAAAGCATTAAATAGAAATGCAATTATTTTAGTAACATTAAAGGAGATGAGATCTTATAGACTTGTGTTGATATCTGCATCTCCAGAGGAATCAATGCAATTTCAACAAAAGAATTGTATCACATTGAGTTGTTTCATATAATGCCTTTGAAATGAAAGACGTTCACAAAGGGTTGATTAAATTTAAGTGGAAGAAACACAATGAGCAAAATTCATAGCTGGTGTAATTCTATTGTGTCCTGCAGTTCCACCATGAATGGATAGGGCCCATGACAGTCTGAGCTTTTTCTGCACTTCGGCAAATTAAAATCCTTTAAATTGTAAAAAAACCCCAACAACCAAAAATCCAATCCCTGCCCCCATATTATACAAACCAAATTGAACTAAAGAAAAAAACACTGAAAAAACGTTAAGAATTTGATTTGCTAAGACAAGAGCATACAAGAGGAAGCTCCATTAGCAATGTGCACCGTAGTCCATATTGATCTTGTAGGTCACATCAAAAGTGTTTCGAATCAGTCTAAAGATACCATGTGCACTATAAAGCTACTGACATTATTGAGACAAATCTACCTTCTTCTCTTTTTCTTTCTTTTTCTTCTATTTAGGGAAGAAGAGAGCAGGGGTCCATGATAGACTTTTAACCAAATTCTTAAAACTGTCCTTAAAGACTATTTCTAAAAGATATTGAAATCAACAGGAACTACAGATAGTCATCATCTGTCATGGTTTGACCCCAGCTGCTACCTGTAGTCAGTACGTCATGCTCAGGTCTCACACTGTCCAATACATTCTCATGACCCACCACCACCCTTCCCATCCTTTGATATAATACACAGATATCATTCCTTTAGTCTATGGACCACCCCTGTGAAATGTCTGTAAAATGTCCATAAATGTCCACAAAATGTCCACTGAGTTCATTTAATCTATGACTTTGGGCTCGGTCCGTTATGGTGGTCACTCAGGACAGGAAAGATGATGTGTTGCGTGGAGTTACTGGGCACCAAAGCCAGTTCAGGATGGGTCACTGCTGCAGTTGCACTGCTTCTTGTAAGGCTTGTCCTCCATTGGTTTGGGTGGTTCCTCCTATAGTAATTACTATAACGTGCAACTCAAATCATGGGTTACAACAATTTAAAGGTATTTCCATTGCAATCTCCACCCCTGGTCCCTTTGGACCAGACCATAGGGTTTAACATTGCAATGAACTCCTCCCCTTGCCCCTGCTCCGGCTTGGACTTATCCACAGACTGCAGTCCCTTAGAGGTGTACCTGCTCCAGTGGAGCCTTATCTATGAGCCACAGTCCCTCCTGGGATATACCTGCTGTGGCATAGACTTAACCACAGTCCCTCCTGGGATATACCTGCTGTGGCATAGACTTAACCACAGCCATAGTTGCTTTGAGGTGCACCTGTTCCAGCGTGGTCTTCTCCATGGGCCACAATGCCTTCAGAGATATCCCTGCTCCAGTGTGGCCTTACCCACAACCCTTCAGAAGTAAACCTGCTCCAACATGGCCTTACCCATGGTTGCAGTCGCTCCAGGGATGTACCTGCTCTGTCGTGGGCTTATCCATGGCCACACACTTTGAGGTGCTCCAGCATGACCTCACCCACAGCCACAGATACTTCGAGGTGTACCTTCTCCAGCGTGGACTTCTCCTTGGGCCACAATCCCTTCAGAGGTATACCTGAGGCAGCACAGACATAACCACGGCAGAGATGTACCGGCTCTGGCATGGGCTTATCCACAGCCACAGCTGCTTCAGAATGTCCTGCTTCCACGTGGACTCATCCACAGGTCACAGTCCCTTTGACTTGAGTTCACGCTGGAGTTCCAGCCTGTCCAGTACAGCAGCACAGAAACAGCAGTGATGCCCTGGCCATCTCCCAGCCCAGGTGCATGGCCATTCCTGTTATCAAAATGTTCCCAGGCACAGCAGAGCAAGACGATCAGCAGTACAGCAAGCAGCGAAAGCAAAAAGCAGCCACGAACGAGCACTAGCCTCTAATATACAGAAAGTCAAGCAAGCTCCATGGCAAGCACAGGAGCCTGCCAACTAATAGCTAAACAGCAATAACAGCTATAAATTCGATCTGGCACATTCCAATCAAATCTGTCGTTATCTCAAACCCTTTGAGCCCCATGTTGGGTGCCAAAAAGGACTGTCTTGGTTTAACCCCAGGTGGCAACTAAGCACCACACAGCTGCTTGCTCACTCCCCACCCCAGTGGGATGGGGGAGAGAATTGGAAGGGTAAAAGTAAGAAAACTTGTGGGTTGAGATAAGGACAGTTTAATAGGTAAAGCAAAATCCACACATGCAAGCAAAGCAAAACAAGGAATTCATTCCCTACTTCCCATTGGCAGGCAGGTGGTCAGCCATCTCCAGGAAAGCAGGGCTCCATCATGTGTGATGGTTACTTGGGAAGACAAACGCCATCACTCCGAACGTGCCCCACTTCCTTCTTCTTCCCCCAGCTTTTATTGCTGAGCATGATGTCATATGCTGTGGAATATCCCTTTGGTCAGTTGGGGTCAGCTGTCCCGGCTGTGTCCCCTCCCAACTTCTTGTGCACCCCCAGCCTACTCACTGGTGGGGCAGTGTGAGGAGCAGAAAAGGCCTTGACTCTGTGTAAGCACTGCTCGGCAGTAACGAAAACATCCCTGTATTATCAACACTGTTTCCAGCACAAATCCAAAACACAGCCCCATACTAGCCACTATGAAGAAAATTAACTCTACCCCAGCCAAAACCAGCACATTATCTCACAGGGCTAGGCATTTAATTTCTCTTCACAATTTATCATGTATACGACCCATCAGCTGCAGTAGCAATTGAACAGATGGATCAGCAAAGAATATCTAGCTACACTCTGTAGGATTTATATTTACAGAGGCACACATATGTTTAATAAGTGAAGCTGTTTTGAAATGCAGCTAACACTAGAGCTTATTGCACCCAGCCTGTATTTATTATGAAAATGAATATACCTTTTCCCCTCCCAGGTACTTCAGAATTGTTCAAAGTTCTATTTCTAAAGGGTCTTACCCACTACTGAAATTAATCTAACCTACATCTTTCTATCTCATACAAAAGGAGTAACCTACTTTTATTGGAATGGAGTTTGCATACTAACTCCATCAGCATGGTTTCAGTAATCATACAAATAGCTGCATTCAGATATTTATTCATTTAGACACTATAATTGAGAGGCCAGAAAAGCTTCCAAAAAGAGAGGTAAGATACTAGGAAAAAGCCCCTTGGATTTCCTTTAAAACCAAGTCAGCAGATTTCTTAGTTTGTAGATATATTATTAGATTTGAATGTAAAAGCCTCAGAGAAAGAAATAGTTCTGTGAATATCAGAATTCGGAAACCTGGTTCTATGGTCTTTCTCCTGTGTTAGCCTTGATGTCTTGTGGCTTGATGGCTGATATCATACCACAATCTTACTGTCAATGAGAACACCTTAATTTTACACCCCTGCCCAGCTGCCTACTTTCATGTATCTGCTACTCAGCTTGAATCTGAAATCTCTGTTTTAAGAATTCCAACCTTTCTGTATAATTTCATTGAAATTAGACTACATATTGAGGAATTGCTAAGGGGAGTGGAGAGCAGCAGGAGGATAGGCAGAGCATTTACACAAACCTTTTTAACCTTTAGAAAAAAAGCTAACCCCCCCCCATATTATTTGGGCTTCCATGACCTCAAAAAGTCCATTTCTTTCCCTGTTAAGCAATACAATTGAATCAATATTGGCATATTTTAGGATTATTTTCATTCCGATGTTTAAAAAGGACTAAACATTAGAGAAATTATTTAACCTGTTTTCAGTAAGCCATACAGAGTTGTCCTGTGGAATGGAAAAATTGCAAGACTAGAGCACATACAGGATGTCTTATAGTATTTGTGTCAGGGAATTTCTGGAATTTTGCATTTTAGTTGAGATTTTTTATTCTTGGGATAATCTTGGGACATATCTCAATAAGGAATGAAGAACTGTATCAACAGGATCATGGCTGAAAGGGTATACTGGGCCATAGTTTTGCAAGTACAATGATCTTTACCTTTAAGAGACAGAGCATTTGAGTATGATCACATTTGTATCCTGTAAAGTTTAATCAGAGTAAGCTCATGTTAGTTCTGGACCAGACTTTGTACTTCTGCTCCCAATTTGACTCAAAAATATTGCATAGTCTGTTTTATTTAACCTCTGTATAAAAACAAAAAATACGTCAAATACTGAATTTTTCATGCTATTTGAAATACATCATGCCTTCTATTTGTAGAACTGCCTTATTCCATTTACTCCAGTTTTGTACTTGGATAATATATCAATTTCAGTGAAGTTATACCTGGTTTCTGCTGATAAAGATTAATTTCTGACAGGGTATGTTGGCAAATGCCACCAGGAGCACCCACCACAAGTCAATGGGTAAAACTAAAGGCATTAGATCAAAGTATTCATACTTTCTGTTACCTATAACATACCAGTTTGAGGATGTGAACTTTTCACAGTCTGATTTATGAGCATATTGGACAGCTCTGCCTTGGAGAGTGGCAAGACCCACTAGAGGAGTGGTAGCTGTCTAATTTTAATGTGTCACCAACGTCTCTGTCAGAGCCCTAAATATCTTGGATATCTGCCTGCATTCCCACCTTGCTCTCTCTCTTCCCTTCCCCACATTCTTATTTTTCTTTATTATACTCCCACATAGCAGCACTGGGCTTTGGTCAATGTGGAGCAGTTTTAAAACTCAGGCCTGCATTCAGGACAAGGAAAGGAAGAAGTAAGAAATATGGTGACTCAGAATGACACAGTTCAATGGCTCCAGTAAGTTAACTTTCTCTTAATAAAGGTTAAATAGTGTTGTTATGAACTGACTGCAATAGGTCTATACACACATGGGCAGGTCCAGCAGTACAGTGTACCTTGGGCATTCAGACCACATACTTGCTGTGCCCTTGGGTAGTCTTATGCACCATGCTGCATATCCATTAATGCCACTGACATTACATGGGGATGCTGTAGTGTGAAGTCTTGCCTGCCTTGAAGTCAAAAGAAGAAACATAATTGACTTGAATGGTGGCTACAGTCTCTCTCATTGGCTTAGTTGCACTCAAGGAGATCATAATCCACTCTAGGTCATGGGAGTCCCGTTGATTTGAATGGAGTTATGTAAGTTGTGGATCTGGTCTAGTCATGTCAGTGGGCTACCTGCAATGCATTAAGCTAACTGTGCACATAAGCTTTGAAGGAGTAGCACCTGGGAGGAGACTAGAGAATAGAATTGTTCTTAATCTGCTTTAATCACAACTGTGATTTCATTTAAATAATTAAAGTGATCACAGTAACTGTGGGTTCCAAACACCATGTCTGTGACAATCTCACCTCCGGAGGTGTCATCTCCATTGCTCTGTTTGGGCTTATCACCTCCACAGGAGAGGAGGACAAAGATAGCATTTCAGACAGTGAACTTAAGATGTAGGCACGTGATCTTTTCTGCTTCATTACTACAGCAGCAGTAACCTTTGTCAGGAAAGCATGGGAACATCTGTGTATGGTTACACCTTTAAAACAGTAAGAGCAGTAAGACTTGCCAGTGACATCCCCCAGCACCTGCAGAGATGCTTCCTTCACTAAACTCAGCTCACTCCTGCATCTGATAAATAAATAATGCTCATATAACTAACAACCAGAATGATATTTTATGGGCTGTGGTTTTGTGTTTATTTTGTTTTGATTAATAGGACCTTGAAATTGAATAGCAGAATTCCAGCAGCCAAGTATTATTTTTTAGTAGAGCTAAGCTCGAGTTTAAAACCCTTCACCTCTGGAATCTTGAGCTGAAATATTATTTATGTCACAAATGAAAATGAGTACAGTGACATGAACCTACTAGCATGTAGGCTGAGATTACAAAGCCTTCCCTCTCTTCAGTAGGATTGTCGGTTTCTGTTTAAGCGAAGGCCAAGGACTTGAACAGTAGGGATGTTTGAGCCCAGGACTCAGGTGCATTAGAATAACTGGAGGAGACTCAACAGTTTCCATCTGTAAAAAATGATATTAGAGTTCATGAGACAAAGAAACCGATGTAGGACTCCAATCTACAAAGCAATTAACATTCAGGCTTCAGTACTGCAAAACACTTAAATATATGCTGTTACTGAGAGAAGAAATCGAAGATGTTAATGCGGACTTAATTGCTCCTATCCTTTTTAATGTATCTAGTTCTTACAGCACTATCTCCCCATTTTGCAAAAGGCAAGTGAGACAGAGGCTGAGGGAGCCACTTCTGTACACAACAGTAAGCAAATATGTTAGTTTAAGACGTTGCTTGTCCCATCTGTTCTCCCTTCTCGTTTGCCAGAGGTTGCTGCCACCATTGCAGGAAGAGAAAGGTTTGAATCAAACGCGTGCTCATTCCCCAGCTGCTGCACTTCATATTCCAGTCTCAGTGCAAACTTCAACAGCCCTAAAGTTAACACACAAAGTTGTGAACTAGAATGGCAGAGGTACAGCCACATATGCTTTTTGCCATCTCTGCTACAGGGTTAGTTACCTGCAGGAGAGGGGTGAGGCAGGGAGCTCACGGTGGTGATGTGTAAAACTGCCCCAGCAATATTCACCAAAACTTACTCTTGGAGCTTGAAGATCTGTCTACAAAGGGACAACTATGACTCCCTCAAAGGCCCAGATTAAAATCCTTAAAATCCTTGTTTGTCCATGAAGGTGCCTAAAATCCACCTGATTTTCTATTTTTCTGGGTTTATAAGTGCTGGGATGCCCAGTATATCTGTCTTGATAGAGGTGAACTACTCCATTATAGCTAAGACTTGTCACGATCTACAAAGTGTTCCCCTGTCTGTCACACCTGGATCTTGTTCATACAGATCTCATAGAGCACACTTATTAGAGTAAGATCTGTACAAACATGGGAAGGAAAGAATACATAGACAATACATACCTACTCCTCATAGCATAGAGGAGTAGGTAGAGGATTTTGATCCATTATGGGAGATTTTTATTAATGTTCTTTCTTAGCTGAAGACTTAGAAAGTCCATCTAGAAGTACCAGAATACTATAGCTTGTTCTGGGCTTGGAGATCTCTCTCTGTCCTGCAGAGCTGTGATGGATGGCCACCAGATGAAAGCAGCACATAAAAAGACAGGATGCAATTCTCCAACTCAGTTGACAGGGAAACACGAATAGGCGAGGGAGGGAAGTAGTAGGGTTTTAATACCTCCTCTGTTGACTATTTATGTATTTTGTATGAGGAATTTACTGAACAAAACAAATGCATTTTGTGAATAGACTTCTAGAGGATTTCCCAAAGTCACAAGGGAAATCTATGGTGGACCTCAATAGGAAGTTTCCCAGCTCAGCTAATGCCCCAGCCACTAGGTTGTGTTTTCTTTCTGAGCAAGTTTTTTTACATCAAGACTATTCAGTAACTTCAGTATTTCCCCAGAGCATGGCCAGCATCTTCCAGGATAAAGCTCTTAATTCCTAAAGCATAGCTAGAAAAGAAGAAAAAACCCAGCACGTTGTTTGTCTTTATCAAATTTGTATCAGGGCTGGCAGAAGACACAAACTGTCGTCTCGGTCCTGCAAAGTTATTTGTCCATCTGCAGGTTTAGTGATTAAATTCCTAGTTGTTGAGAATCCGTCTGTCCTAAGTGAAGATAAAGAAAAGTAGGATTTCTTTTAAGCAGAAAATCATAGAGTGAGCTGAAATGAAGGGGTACAATTTTGAGCGAGGCAAGGGGAACAAACCAACACAGTTTGTTTCATTCTAGAAAGTAATACCAAGACTATTTTTGGTATTTTGAGACCCTGCCTAAACTCATGTGGCAAGACTGCTGTATGCCTATGCATATGCATATTCCATTTGGCAATACACTCACTACGGCACGCAGCCACCTACTAAATAATAGAACTTAAAAATGGAAAATCAAATGACAGAAAAAGCTATTTCCAGGTATTTAATCAAAGGGAGGATCAGAGTACAAAGCTCAAGATAGGCCCAGCACACAACTCTGGCTGAACTGTCACTCTACAGCGGGTTTCAAACATCTGCATTACTTTGACTGAAATACCATGAATAATTTATAATAGAATAAAGAATTTAAGAAAAATAGATTTAAAAAAAATTAATACCCCACAGTAATCACCTGGCTTCTTGTTTATTAGTGAGGTGTTCTGGGGTAGAAAACATCATTGATTTTATGAACCTTTGGGGAGGTTTCTTTTTAAAAATTAACATTTCAGCTTGATATTATTTTAGTATTTACCACTCGGTATTGTCTTAGATGTCATCTTGGCAAAGGGCTCCTAAACAACTGCCACTTTTAGCACTGCTGCCAAAAGGCCCCCTTTCACAATAAAGCATGCTGTGCTTTGGCAGGAAATCAATAAAGTGAAAATCTGTTCTCATCATCCATACATTTACCATCACAATCAACAATCAAAGGCAAGACCTGGGTTCTTTATCCACAGGCTCCAGCCTCCCAATTTTCTGCTATGAAAGGCAGCATAAATTAGAACCCTTGGTTCCTGTTAGCTGGGCTTAATGGGTATGATTTATGAACCATTAAATGAGGTTATGTAAATTGATCCTTAGCAGAATGCTAGCACACAGGTGACAGGTGCAGTACATTTGAATGATGAGTCCACAAGGGTTCTGTACAAATCAGATTTCAGTGACATTCAGTTTTAGGAAGGAGAAATATGTTGTCAACAAGGAAGTGATTTAAATAGTGCCCTGGGTTTGTCAGCAATTATGCTTTTCTTCTTAATTGCTGCAAACTATATAAATTCTAATAGGAAATAAATTACTGATTTACCAGTTAATGACAAGGGGGTATAGACAAGAATGGTTTAAACATTAAAAAAAAAAAAATTGCCTTGTGAGGCCATATTCAGTGATGATTTCATTTATGCTGTTAAAGTTAACAGATGCTTTAAAGTCACACGATAAACTTTGACATGAGCTAAGTAAAATTGTTTTTATTGCTAAGCTAAAGGAAATTGGTTTTGTGCTACAGCAATAGATGTTCTTAAAAAGATGAAATAATGTATTTATATAGAAATAAGGATAAATTTTGCTTGTTATTTTTTGCTTGTTTGTTGTCTTTATAACCTTTTCAAAAATCAGATCAAATGACATTAACTAGATTTAAAGTATTCTGGTTTACCCTGGCAGGATTTTTATACTAATAGTGAAAATGATCACACCTAGTGATCTGATGTTTAACTCATTTCCTTCTCACTGCTACACAAAGTGACCATAGGGATTGACTGACTGCCTTATAATAAAGTTTTGATAGGAAAAAATGGGCTTGCTGTTGTAATACATTTAAATGAGTGCTGTCAGTGTCCAGGCTGCTTTGCTCTGGGTTAGGAGGGCTCTTGGAGAACTAGATGTATTTGTGTGATATTTAAGTTCTGCTTTTCCCTAGCCTCGTTAATAGCATGTTCCAACTAGTGGCCTGGCACACCTCTGTTTGCATCTTTCTTTGGAATTAAATGAAATAGCGATAGAAATGAAATAGCATGGATAAGTCTGTATGTAACTCAAGGCTTTGAGGGCAGCAGTTCTGGAGGAAAGATTGTACAGAAGGGTACTGGAAATACATAGGATAGTAGGATGGTGTGAAAATACTTTCAGAGGCTTAGCCTTGTTAGATCATTTTCATCTGTGGAAGAAAATACAGAAGATGAGAGGGAACCAGAAAAACCCCCCACCAGTAAGCAAGCCTACTAAGATCTAAGGCAAACTGAACAAACTCAAGATATTAACACGTGTCCGTCTATTTTTGCCAACATGTTCATTGGCTGTGTATTTCTTGCTTTTTTTGTCAAAATTCCATGAAGTTTGTTCAAGCACCAAGCATCAGTTGCTAATTGAATTAGCCTCTCCTATTGTGTTTTACTTCAATGGAGATTCCCTTCAAGGTTCAGCTGCTTACTCATTGCATTGTTCTGCTCAATGCTCATATGTCGCTTGCTGCAATACTTCCCCTTTCACAGAAGCTGTCACTTTTATTTCCGTGAAGAGGATCAACAGGAGTGAGTCCAGAGTGTGTAGTGCTTTTGGGGGCGTGGAATGCAAATTAAAAGGATCGCAAGGTTGCGATGTGGATAATGGGGAAAAAACATGATGCAGTTTCTTCCGTGAGGTGATGAAGCACTGGGTTTTACTCCAGGTATTAAGGAAGAATTCCATAGCCTTCCTATCAATATTATATGACAAAGCTACATTGAAAGAATGAAAAAGACAAGCCCTCAAAACTAAGGAAAACCTCACTGCACTTGTCTATGCAAACCTCATTCAGTATCTTCTGTGACTGCATTACAAAACAGCCTTCATCATACAGGATCCGCTGGTGCTTTGGAAGGTCCTGCTTCTGTTTCACACCTACAGAAGGGACTGTGTACCCAAATAACTGTGTACCAGTTATTTTCAAAGGTATTAGCCTCATCTTATCGAAGTTATCCTCTCCCACCACACAGCTTGCCTTAGGCTGCTATCTTTAAATCACCATTGCAACCACAACCCTATAACTCCAGTCACAAATAACTCTCAGATTTTTTCTCATGTGGCCGTGCCTCATTTAGTGTATGAGGTGGTTGATCTTCGTGGAATAGGTTACTGCTGAATGTTTCTCTGTGTCCAGTCTGCCTGCTGCATATCCCATGCGTTAGTCCCTTGCTCTCTGACAGTGGCAAAAAGCAGACGCTGCAGAAAGAGTACAAGAAGAGGGGAAAAGATGTATAGTACTTCTGAGCCCTCTTCCAGTCTCCAATCATTGTCCACTTAGAGAATTCCTGAGTTGGATGCGATTTCTCTATGTTTATTAACTTCCGATGGATTTGTCTTACATACAATTGTCCCGTTTTCTCTTGAACCCACATAAACTTCAGCAAGACATTCCAGATGTCAGCCTCTCTCCTTCTGTTTGTTTTGAACCTGAACCTGTGCGCAGAAAATTGTCTTAGGAAGGAGCATGACTAATGGTTAAGCACTAGATTAGAATGAGGATTTTAGTTTCTGGCATCTCATATTTTACATTTTAGTACAAAACAGTTTCTGTATAAGGTACAGAGACAGTCCCAACTCTATGCTGGATATATCTATCAAGACCTGAGGGACTGACTGAAATCCTGAACATCTCCCTCTATAAAATGCCCTATGGGGATTCCAGCTGTATTTACTCTGGTTTTCACTGACTGAAGGAGCATAGCTCCAATAACTGGCCATTGTAAGAAAGGTGGCAGCACCTCCTCCTCTTCCTGCTGAAAATGGAAAGAAAATGGTGCCCACAACTGCATTTTGCTGAGATCTCTTGTCAGCTGTGCTCTGGGAATGTCTGTGGCTATCCCATGGAAACTGGGGTTAGGACTTGGGGGTGAATCTGCTCAGATCTGTCAGAACTGGGCAGTTCTGGCCATGTAGAAGTGCCTATGTTTGCACCTGGGAATGCCACAATTAGAAAGGAAGGTGCTTCTGGAGATTAATCATCTCCATGGTTTGGTCACCTCCAGGAGTTGTCAGAATTTTAACTTTGGGCAAAATGGAGCTCATGACATTTCCTGGAGGTGCCCAAAGGCATGTTTTATACTGCAGTGGATCTCAATGCAAAGATCCCTGAGCCAGCCAATATTGGCCTGAACTAGTACATCCACACAATGCAGAATAGCTTTATGTAGAATCAGCAGTTCAGGTCTGAAAGTAGTGTGGTTGTGCTGGTGCAATGCAGTGATGTAGGGAAGCCAAGCCACATGAATTAACACTAGTGTAGCCACAGCAGCCAAATCCTGCAGACTCAGCCCAGAGGTCTTTGCATCATGATAGTGGCAGAATCATCTGATTTAAGTCCCTTTTAGACCTAGTTCTGAGTTCTTCAGAAACACTAGGACCTGTGCTGCTCCTTCCCTGAGGGGTGACATTATCCTTCCTGTGTTCCAGATGGGCAAGCAAAAGGCAGGGAAAGTGCATCCCGTGGGTACAGCCTGATTGTCCAGGTAAGGGAATGTGGCAATGACTCTGCTTACTGAAATTCTCTTTTGGACCAGATTTAAGGGTTTATTTTGAATAAAACAAGGCTAGGAAAAGGGATTGATGCACACACCTTCCTCATCCCTCTCTGCAAAGAGTTCTCCGGTATAAAAGTACTTTGAAATCCCATAACGCAGACATAGGCACTGACATTAAAGCCCAAATTGACAGTGACAAGTAAATGTCGGTGGCTGGTTTGAAGGACCAAGGACCTAATTTTGTTGTATCTTAACTTCTCAAGGCACTTAATTTTCACGGTAGAGCTTCCAAGGGCTCTAAGATCTAGAGGTCAGAGCTTGGTACAACAGTGAAGCACAAACAGGATATATGAAAAGTGACAGAATAAAAATAGTGGCCTTGCATGAAAACGGTGGCTTGCGACTTCTCAGCATCACATAGGAACTCCATGGCAGAATTTGGGACAAGAAGCAGTTCGTCAGGACAGTGTTTCATTGCCTTAGTCACCAGGGCACTCTGTGTCCCTTCCTGTAATTCCCTTTCTCACTGAGTCCATGCTTTCTCAGGTTTCAGCAATTAATGAGATAGGGTTATTGAAGTGGTAATATTCTGAAGCATGTAACATGGATTCTTCTCAGACTAGCCCCTATATACACTGAAATGAAGTTAAGGTTTCTCATGCTGAGAAAGCTTACAAAATCATGGAATTAAAGAGTGTATTATTATACTCTTAATAATAAAGGCAGTCTTAATTCTGGTAATTCTTATTTTGAGTTGTTGACTATATGACCTTTATACAACTCTTTATATGTGGATTTTTAAAAATTTGCTTTTTTAATAATTTCCCAGATTATAAAATCTCAGACTTTGGAAAAACAAACTTTTCATTGTGTGTCATTGCATGACCCCACAGGGAACAGATTCTTTAGTAGGACTGAAATATTTAGGGCCACAGAACCTTTTGGAGCTGATGGAAAGGTGAATGAGAAGGTCACCTGAAGTTCTGGTCCCCTGGGGTCCCATCTCAGACAGCTTCTGTACTTACTGCTTTTTCTCATGTCCCCCGAGTCTTCCTCTTTTGCTGTCCTCACTGTCTCATCCTCATTGTTTCACAAATGCCATTACTCCCATCCTCCCATCTCCAGCTTCTGCCCTACTCCTAACTTCTTCCTGTTCTCCAGTTCCTCTCCCTTTATCCATCCTGCTTCATTCTTCATGTTGCCACATCATACCCGCTCTGCAATACCCTGGAAATCCCGGAGGTTTCCTTCCCTCAGCTGAAGTGCCAACCATTGCGTCAGACACCTCTCCCAGCCTCCACCAGCTCTGCCCCAGGTTTACTGCAGAGAACGTCTAGATCAGTACAGCTTAGAAAGGCCCCCAAAGTCACAGAGCGCTTTCACTATGAGGCAGAGGGCACAGAAGTCCTAAGGCCCCATCTTCAATTCAGTCTTTCAAAGTATAGAGGATTATTGTCATAGAGTGGTATCCTAGATCCTGGGTTTTTCTACTGGAGCCAGGACTCCTAGATCTCCTCACCAGGCAAGCCCCAATTCATTGGTTAGAGACTGCAGAAGGGTTCCTTCTCCAGCAGAAAGCCAGGAAAACTGACAGCATGTCAAAATTGCTATATGAATACAAAACAGAAAAAACCCTTGTCTTAACAACTCTAATTGCCTAAAATGCCTTCAGCTTTGTTTTCTGAATGATTTCATTTCCATTGACTCTGCCCTGGACACAACATTATCTCCCATGGTAAGGCCCACAGACTACGTCCTCACAAAGGATGAAGGATGGGCTGAGGCAGAAACCAGGCTGCTATGAAACCGTTACAGTGGGAGCATTTCAGTGTGGCTATGGGAGAGCAGGAGATCAGGCCCATTGTCTCAAGTATCATTAACTGGCTTTTCTCGAGGACTGATTGTAGTCTGGAGTGAGTATCCATTTAGCTTGTCTCTGACTTGTGTCTCCCCATATCTGTTTCTCTTCTTATTCCAAATGATTCGTGGAAGAATGTATTTGGAGAGAAGAGGTTTAGGTAGGAAGGGAAAAAACCCTTCAAAAATCACTTTCTTAACTGCTTGCCCCTGTCTTGGCTTTTTCAATAGATTTTTCTCTCTTCTGCTCTATGAAGTAGTAGAGGAAGTATATTCATATTGGTTATTAGCATGTATTTAACCACTGCTAGCATTCACTGAAGGGATTTCAGGCCCCCTGATTCTGTGACTTGAACAATTACATTATCTAGACATATTAGTGTTACACATTTTTTTACCACCATGGTTCATACAGGATAAATCCTTATAGGAGAAAATGGTGGTAGACCTTAGAGTGATTTGCTGAACTTTCATTTTTCATCCTGCTAAAAATCATTATAAAGTCATAAGAATTTCCTTTAGGTATTATTTTTTTGTTTAGGCTATCAAGTTTTATCAGTTTCCTGATTTTTTTATCTAATGCTCAAGTATTACATAAAGCAACATAATGATGTTGCTTCTTCTCCTTATAAACAAAAGGGCTAAAAAGGCAAAGTTGCTTTTTTCTCAAATGCTAAGAGTTCCTGGTAATTAGTTCTTTGCTATGAGCTTACTCAATTAAAAAAACAAAACAAAACAAACAAAACAACAACAGCAACAACAACAAAACTTTGCCATGAAAAGTGATGTTTTCCAGATATCTTAGGCAGCCCATCGGCACCAATCACATGGTATTCCCAGCAGTCGCATTATACCCACGGTATGATTTCTGTATTTACATGCTTAAAAACCAGTTGCTTTCCTTCTCTTTTGGAGACCACATAAAGTCTCTGGTTCTTTGTACTCCTCATCACATGCCTCAGCAAAAAATATTTCAAAATTGCCCAAATTTTCCTTTTGTCATGAAATGCCAGTTGTGCCAGTTATCGGTGCTGTGCATTGCACCCTCTTCTTCAGCAAAGGCTACACCAGAAGAAAGCAATAGCTGCAATGGAGACTGCGAGCATGCGCTTCTGCTATTCCTATCCTCTTTGGCACAGGACCAAATAACAACCCTTCATCACTAGTGAAATTAGGACTACTAGAAAGCAAAGGACAAATTCAGGAAAGACTAGTCTCCATCTTCTGCATGGTGAGGAAGTCTCCATTCCTTAGAAGAAGTTCAGTAACTGATTCGAAGTCACAATCCTTTCAACTTTTCTGCAAATACAGTTGAAGAGTTCAAGCTGAAATGCAAATTTCACTGCTATTTGGGTTTTGTACTGTCAAGTTCAAAAAAGACCCAAAAACCAAACTTAGAATAATTTATCGGAAAGCCTATATAGCCTAATTCTATAAAATAAAAATAGTGATCTCAAAAAGCTGGAAACATTTTTGATGAAAGAGCTTTTTCCTTCTGCAGTTTTAACCAGACTTTTTTTTATTTCTGCTCAGATTTAATACTCTGTTGTGCTTAATTTCTTTCTCCATCTATCATTAGTTTTACAGATATTTTTCACCTGTATTTGGCTTGATCCTTTTTACTTTGGCAAATTTTTTATCAATTTAATTGCATTAATATTAGTAGAATAACTCCTGCTTAGCGCTTGTCCCAGTAAAGACAGGTTCTGATTTTATATTCCAGGACTTTTGTAAATGAAAACTTTTTGTGCTAAGTGATTGCTTGAAACTCTAGCATGGATAATGTTGAAGGAAAATTACTCCTTTACAGCCTTATATTAGAAAACAATGGCCTCTGTGAGCGGAATAAAGCTGCTCCGTAGGAAAATAACTTCCACCTAGTGGCTTTCCAGAAAACTGCCATAATAGTGAATTTCTTGTGAAACTCAAATTTCTATTTTAATGCAATTTGGGGGTAATCCTGCCACCATACCTGCCATACACAAGCTGCATTCAGTTTTCAGCAAACTCAAATGCACTACCTACACGTATATAGTACTTAGTATATAGTTCACAGTAATCTTAGCATCATCATGCTTGTGGATTTATCATAACATCAACATCATTCTGAAAAACTTTAGACTAAAACTTCTTACGATTTCTAATGGCAAACTGATTTTATTCCAGCTTTTATATTTCTCATTGAAAACATATTTAAACACCAACTATACTAATATTCCCATACCCACTTCAGAAAAAGCTGTCTGTATTATCTCCGTACTTAAACTACCAGCTCATCAAAATTGTATACATAACCATTTGGGTAGTGTGGCTTAGTGGAATATAAATGACTCATAAATCTGGTAAGATATGAATCTACTGTTTAAATTAAAAAGGAATTATTTGAGAGTATAGTATTATACATCTGGCAGAGCTGAATAAAGAAAAACTCCTGGAAATGAAAACTCAATATATTATTTCTCATGCCATTGAAACAATAACTATTCTGGATCAGTGATTTTAATACTAATTTACACAAGCTGAGGATCTGGCCACTAGGCTACTCTGAACATTTTCTTTTTTCTGGAACACAAGTATTAAGAAATTATTTTTAAATTCAGGCAGACAGAAATGAGTTTCTGTACTATGCAATTAGTGTTACATAGCATTCATGTTGAGTATCAAGGATATATGCATTGGTTGAAAAAGCACTCTGATGAATGGCATTGCCTGATAAATAATTTTGATTTGACTCATTAAATTGCTAGCTATGGGCTAAATTCTGAAACGTAATCCAAACTTCTGCTTTTGTAATAGCAAATTTTTCCAAACAAAATAATCAGTAAAAATATTTAATATAGCAAAGGTATTTTTTAGAATCTAAGAAGTAGAGAAGCTCATAATAAGCTGTAGTGAAACTAATTTTATAATTTTTAAATGTCTAAGCTAATATAAATGCAAAAAGTAAACAAGCAGAAAAAAATCATAACAATTACAGTGAATTTTGGATTTTTTCCCTTTCCAATAATGTAAATATTTAGTAACATAAACAAGGGAATTAATAACCATTTTGCTGCTGCTGTTTTGTCCTTTATATAGCCATGTGTCTTTTATATAGCCACATATCTTTTTGCAAAATTATTAGAAGGTGAAGGTGGTAAAATCTTCGCATACATGTGGAAAATTATGCAAGATACAGAATAACAAGATTGTGCTTTTTAAGTTAACAACAATTCTCTAAACTATTAACACACATATTGAATCAATTTACTATAGTTCTCCCGTCAAGTAAATGCAGAAATGTTAATCTCTTAATATTATCAATATATGTGCAATTGTACTTGTAAGATTATCTTAAGCTAGCTGGTCACCCTGTACATATCTACTGTAAACTCTGATTACATACACTGTACCTGGGGTTTTGCCAAAGGGAAAAAGAAGGAGCAGAGTCGGAGTGGTCAAATTCAATTAAAATGTTTCAACTGCCGTTTTAAAAGGTCCTACTGTATTCCGTACTCACAATGCTTATCCTAGATAGAAAAGTTACGTTTATATTTAGTTTTGTGTGAAATGGGTAAAAATTGAGTTCAGAGTCAACCGGCTGTGTGCAAACTTGATTAACTAATACAGCCTGGTGCGTGGGAGTCAGGGGGATGGAAATATTTTTTGCACGTGTGTGAGGGCTGAACTACTACATGAAGCTAAATGAACATTATGTTGAATTAGGTGATTACTGTATGGCAGTTTGCACTGGTATGGGCCTTATCAATGGAGTTTTTAGTAATTTTTCTTTACATCATCCCTCATATATACTATTTAAGCCATTATCTATCAAGCTGTGCACTATGTGGACTAAGTCAGTGCCGTTACATGAAGTGTAACAGGACGATGTGACGAGAATGAGGCTTTAAATGTATGATGGGAGATGCATAGAGACAGGCAGCCTTCCTGAGCCCTGACTGTGGCCTCTTTGAAGCTCAATGATCTCTAAATGCAGTAGGAATTCTCTTTAGAGTACTTTAAAGGGTGGTGAGATCCTATTCCTCTCTTTCAAACCAGCAAGAAACAGGAGGTTGCCCCAGTGGATCCAGGAGTGATGGGAGAGGAGATGCAGGCCTCTAAATCAGCGCCTGCCTGTCTCTTTCTTGCCCTCCGAGGCTGTAAGCCTATGCAATAAGCTTTTCAAAATCTTCCTTTTTTATTCTGATGCTGTGCAATGAGGTGTCCGGAACAGTTTGAGGATTGCAGTGCACCCATTTCTATCTGTCTTAAGTTTTCATTACAGCTCAGAAGCAGAATGTCAGCAGTTGCTTATTTACTATAATGGGTATATATTTATTCAGGCTAGCGAATTGCAATTAATCTTGTTTATGGAAGGCAAAATTAAACAATTAAGCAATCAAACATACTGTACAAATTCATCAGAAAACATTACAAGAAAAAAAAATAATCAAAATGCATACGACTCCTTGACTTTGTTCCCAAGATTTTAAATTCTATTTTGGAATAAGGGAAATCCAAACAACCAGAACACATGGAAGTTTTTAGACAAATCATTTTATAACTGTGGGAGATTTTTAACATCATAAGATGGAATTAAACCTCTCTTATTACAAGCAATTCTCAGTACAGTGAACCGATAGATTTCATATCACGATTCTGGAGGACTTACTTAGAAAATGAAACCCGCACCTTCCCACATCCTCCAAATTAGGCAAATAAAACACTCCATAATCCATGAATGCTCTATTAAAGCTGTCAGAAAATGCATCTAGAAACATCTGGCTATAAAGCTGGAAAATGAAGGAAGTTGAATACAAACAATATCAGCAGTGAGAGAAATACAGAACTGTGATAGAGCCTGACACCCAGATCAGTCCTGCTGCCAAGCACTAACACTTAGGCAAGTCTTGCATCTTGTCCAGGAAGACAGGCAATACGTAAAGAGCTAGGGGAAGAATATTTTAAAATATTTCTGTGATGGTTATCTGCGCAATAGATAAGGAAGGAAGATGATTTTTGCTCCCATGGGAAAAGTGCTGGAACTTAAAAGGTATTTGTTGCTCTAAAAATGAATACATGTTCATAAGTTTTTGCATTTTATCAAAATCCAGACACATCCATCACCTACCTTTCCTCTCTTTTTTGACAGTAAAATACTAACATTTGTTGAGTTTGGATAAAAAGAAATCATTCTATTACTAACTGCCTAAAAAAAAAGTTAATGTTATTTTTTTTTTCTTCAAAAGAATCACTGCTACTGATGTTTTCCAAAAAGGCTACATTTTGACAAGAAACTGTAAAATCGTTTCAATTGAAAAAAGCTGATATGAGCTCTAAATATGCTTGTTTATTACTTTTCATGTGATGTAAATAAATACCAACATCTCTGTCCACCCAAAGCCTGGACTTTGCTGAATGTTTACTGGTGGAAGGGGGGTGAAAAGAAGGCGACCACCTCAATAGGTGGTGCCTGTGTGTGTGTGCACGCACATGCGCACGTGTCTGGAGGGGGGGACTGATCCATGCATATAGGGGTGAATATAAATGTTTTATGGTATATTTTACAAAGGGGAGACACAGATGTTTTATAATTTATTACCAAAAATATCTAACAACTACTACAGCACTCCACTACGTTGCACCACCAGCCAGACTGTAAGATGGATTTATAAATCCACCGCAGAAAGTGCACCGACAGAGACAGATGGCCTTCAAGAACCATATAATAGGAAAGCCAGCCATAATGCTGGCTCTTTTCTTTAAAACTCAGTTCCTCCTGTTGTCACCAGTCAGGTTGAAGTACTTCGTATTTACAGCTTAAAACTCTAAAATGGGTTCGTTTATCACAGCATAATATCGTGAGACTAGGGTATGAAGGCTAGAAGATTTATTCACTTTGATGCAAGTAAGGAAAGCTTTTATTTTTAAATTTCTACCACTCAGTGCAGCGTGTCAAACAATCAGTTTTAATATCTTTAGGGTTAAGTGCACTCTTGTAATTTAGAATTAAATGATTTTTATTAAGCACTTTTACTGAATATCTACAAGCTTTACAACTCTGCTGATTAAGGATCTGGTAGTGACTGGTAAAGCAGCCACCTCCATGAATTAGGGAAGCATTAGTGAATGCATTCTGTCTATGGTCCTTAGTGCTTAGGGAGTATTTCAAAATAAGTGCAATTTCTGTAAAATGAAGCCATAAAACTGCAAGTGAATCAATGTATGTGAAACCTAGTGCTTGCATTGCACAGTGACATCTTTTAACAGGTTAAAGGCATTTTTCTAGAATGAGGACAGATCAGATAAAATCCCCCTGGGGTGAAACTTCAAGTGCAGAGTTTCTGAAATATTCCCCTGAGACACTGAAACACTTAAATGAAAAGCTAGCTGGGAATATCCAAGGTGTAATGGCCAGCTTGCCGCTGACAACACAGATCTGAGGGAGGCCTTGGCCAAACGGCCTGAGCATGGGTCTGGGACCAAGGAATGCCCACCGCATGCTGATAGTAACCTCCTCCGCAAGCTTGCACAAGCGCCTTTATTTTCAGAGATGTTGCTCCCTCTGCACTCTCATTAACTTCAATGGGAGCCAAGAATGCACAGCACCTTTGAAAATCAAGCGGCTAAACTCACAGCTTCAGTTTCCCTGTCTATAAAATGAGGCTAAACCTTTCTTATCAGCCTCATAGAGCTGTTGTGAAGATTAATTAGATAATGACTGCAAAGCCCTTTGAACACGAAAAGTGCTAAGAATTGTTGTTACCAAATGATGGCAAAGATTGGGCTATTCTTCATTGCTGTCAAATAATAATAAAGAGATGTGCTAGTCTAAGGAAAGGAGAGGTGGGAAATAAAGGGCAGTAATGGCTGCTGTTGTTTGCGCATATGGTACTGAATAATCTTTGCAAGAAGAAGCCAATCTTGTGAAAAGCTATCTACTGTAATGGTGCTAGGGTTATTGACAGGTCTGGCTATAAGTGCAGGTTCCATTAGATACATCAGCCACAATGTATTCCTGGCAAATCTCACTGATGATTGCCCTCCTGCAGAGGGAGAGATAAGACAAACTATGATTGAAGTAAAAATGTAAACAGTTAAAAAAAGAAATAGAAGTCAACCACTGCTCTCCCACAGGGGCAAGGACCAAGGATTGTTGCACCTGTGAAGCAGTAATAACGTCAAATGTTAATGTGATATGTGATTGTAGCACAGACACTGCTTCAGGCTCTTGCTGAAGAATTTATGTTGTTTAGTATTTTTATATGTATATTAAGTGAAGTGCACTTTCCTAGTCTGGGGCAGTGCAGGGCACAATACTGGCAAACTGAAGGGGTTTCACATGAGTCAAGTTAACAAGAGCATTCTTCCGCAGTACAAGTTACAGCTTGTGCTTTTTACAGGTCTTCAGAAAAAGCCTCTGAACTAATACTGACCCTCTTAATCTGAAGGTTGTGTTATCAAGTGTATGTGCTACAGTATTCTCTTTTGTATTTGAAGTTTATATTAGACCCGTTATTGTAAAAACATATTATTAATTCATATCAATGCATGATAGAAATCCCTCTCTTTGGCAACTGGAAAGAAACTGAGTGATACGTTAATGATAAAAAAGTACCTCCTATTTTCCCAGTGATAGGGAAAACTGTAATGTCAGTAAACACTGACATTAAATCATTTTCAGATCTGAAGGATGGCATAATATCCACCCCAGAGTTTTAAAGCAATTGGCCAAAGAAGCATTCTAAGGTTGATTTATGTCTGTGGCTTAACAAATAATGCGGTTTGTGTGGCTGCCCCTTCAGCTGGCCATTAGTTCTTCTTTCCTTCCCCACCCTTTTCCCCCACCCCCAAATAATTTTCACCCTTTGGGTTCGTTGCGGTCATATTTAGCAGAGGCATAGAAGTAGCAAAAAGAATTAATTTCCTCCACATTTAATTTGAAAAAACAAACCTGTTTGGGTAGAAGAGAAAGACTATTCATGCCACAGAGAAGAATTCATTGTCCGTTACACTTAGCAGCAGCCAGCTTATTCAGTGATCCCACATGTACTAGCCAGATAGACAGCATGTCTGTGCCAGATGTGCTGGCTCTTCCCCAGCTGGTAGGGCAAAACACAGAGGTAGAGAACATGGAAAGAAGAATATAGAGAGCATGGAGAACATGGAGCTTTCATTGTACTGGACATACAGGAGGTGGAAGGGAGCTGGGGACAGGGACAACGGTATCAGAGATCAAAGACACTGGAAGGAGTGCACAGCAGTGATGTGGTGAGCTAGGTGATGTGATGGAGGAGAGCTAGACACACGGAGGGGATGATGTGGCAGAACTGCATCAGGAAAGATTTAGAAGACATAGAGAGAGCTGGAATGACAGCAGTGAGTGTGTGGCACATATAACTCCAAAGAGAATAAGATTTAATTCTTTCTACTGCTCATGGAACAATCTTTTAAAAATACTGTAATGCTGTTGAAGTTTCAGTGGTCTGGAAAACTTTTAATGCATTGGCATGTTTTTTAAATGCTTAAACATTACCAAAGTAAGTAAAAACCTAATAACCTTATATTAATTCCAGACAAAATACTGGATATAGAATACCAGTAAGTTTATAAAGACAGTAGCATAATCCATTTCAGTGAATGAGTTTTCATGAAAATTAGTGATAGAACTAATTACATCTTTTGATGAAACAAAAAGGTTCTGTTGCTAAAGGATGTTGCTTAATATAACTGAGCTGAGATATTTACCTTCTGGTTAAAAGTGACACAACGTAGAATCTGTGTAGCATATTTTAACTGGCGTGAAAAGGCTGATACAGCTAAAAAGTAATTGCACAGAGGGCACCATTATATAACGGGGTTCCACATAGAACTATTCTTAGTTCAGTGCTATTCAATATCTTTATCAATGAGATGGAAGAAAATAGAAACTTGTTGTTGGTAAAGGCTGCAGATGCCATATTCATATATAAGAAGTTAGTACGTGACCTGATTTTTAGAGGCGCTAAGCATATTTAGGCAAAGAAAAAGGAGGATTTTGGCTTAGAAGCTAAAACCACAGATATGTAGCTATTTCAGTGCCAAGCTTTTAAGCACCTTTTGGGCTAAACTCATCTCAAGATGGGCTTCGTAACAGATGGTAAGAGAGATGCCCAAACCAGCCAGTACAGAATGACCCTGTTCTTCAATGCTTAGGCACCTATTTCTGATCTGTCAGATCAGAAGAAAACTGCTTCATCTCAAAACCCTCGCACTGAAATAAGCACTTAATTGCTATTTCATACAATCAAGCTGTCTAGCAGTGAGAGTGCTCACTGGGCCATGTGGGTTACCAGGGCTGAAAACCCCCTTTGGTGTGAGCAAGTTGACAGGTTCACCTCTCATGTTCTAGGAAGGTGTCTTTTCCTACAAGTTAATTTGGATGGAGGCCCTTTCCATACCTCCTGTTTAAGGTGGGGCACTATACAGAAGTGCTAGAAAAACACCACATATGCTCAGACAAGCATTAGATGATGTAATAGCTACCGCCTTTTCTGCCCTCACTAGCTGAGAAACAGCTGACCAGAGTCTTAAAATAAAATTATTCCATGCCATCACACTTGTGTTTGAGGCAAAATCTGGTGCAAGAGAAAAAATGTGAATAGATAAGCAGAGGCTGGTAGGTTTTCTCTTTCTAGGCATGTATATATATAAAAAAAACCCAAAAGCATCAGGATCCTGCTCCTTTTTGGTCTAAGCAGGAACCTGACCAGAGTATGCTACCAGCACTGTTGCTCTTCACATTAAGCTTCATTTTCCACAGAAACCAACACAGAGCAGAGGACAGACTAAGATGGCATGCCTCCACCTGAGAGGTATGCTTCTACTTACATCCCATACCTCGATCAGAGGGTGGAGAAGTATTCCCAGATCCTGCAGTTTAAACATAGCCTCAGAGAACAGAAGTTCTTCCTCAGTCTTTTCTGCCTCTCACTATCTTACATATTCTAATCTGTCCCTTTTTATTAATTTCCTTTGTCAGGTAATGAATCCCAGACTTTTCTATCTCTCTTCATAAAACTTTCTCTAGGCCTAGGAATAAAGCAAAGGCCTGGCATAGTCATTGCTCCAGACAGCAGATATAAATGTACTAGAGGGAGAGAGTAAACAAAAATACCAAAGCATTTTTATTAATTCTGATAATTTAGTTGGTGATAATAGAAAAGGATACCAACCCCTTAATTTGTCCAAACTACAGGTACCTAGTGACAGAGGCTGTGCAGACCTTCCTGAACTACAGATTTATTATAGTGACCCTGGGCAGCTCACTCTCCAGACTACTCCTTTCTTAGTCTCACTGCAGGAAGTACTAACAAGAGTGCCACATGCAGGTGTATTTTCTATAAAGTAGACCATTACCAGCAAAAAGTAAAGGGAAACTATCAATTCACTTAATGTTGAGTACCCATGAGCATTCAGATGCTGCCACTTCTGGGTACTGATGGCTACATTTGAATATCTGTAGATGTTCGTGACCTGCATTCCAGGTTGTGACTACCTGATGAGCTGGCTGAGCTCCTCCGTGGGGGCTGCTGCTGTGCAGGTCATGGTCCCTCTGTGCTCTCAGAGTGAGCCAGCAAGACCTGCAGCTTGTCTTGGCTCAAGGTGGCTTGTGTTGAAGTTTTGGGGCATCTAAAATGATTTCAGCTATTGTTTTCAGGGACATTTTACAGCCCTGTTGTACTGAGCAAAAAGACCCTGTCCATGTTCAAAGTATGTTCCTTTATTTTTCTTGTCCTTATTTTTTTTTAACTTCTAAACCAAACTGTCTTAATATCCTTCTGCAGTAACAAAATCCCACAGTAACTGTTTAGCTAAAGTGTGCCTTCTTTGCATGGGGACTGCTCTATGCCATGTCTGGGCTGCAGTGCAGGGCGAGGTATATGAACTGGCCTTAAACGACTTAGATGCAGTCCAGCCATTCCAGCACAGCTGTCAGCTTGGATCAATTTTCCCTTCCAAAAAAATGCTGCCATCAGTAGGAATGCTTTGTGGCTGAGCTATCTTGATCCCCCCCTACAGTTGCAGCAGGGATCTAGCCTATTTATATTCTTCAGCAAAAGGCAAGGAAAGAGTGCTCCTGAACTGGCAATCGGTGTGCACCCCATTCCCGTTGTAGCTCTAATGTCAGAGGGAGTTGGGCTATTCTCTGAAAAAAGTTCCTCATCTGGATGACCGGTGTGCAAGGACGCTCTGTGGCAAACAACTACAGTCTGGTGACCTGTACAACTCCAACAAAAGCCAGGTTTTTTATTCAATATCATGGAGTTTATTTCAATTTTACCTAACATGACTTTCTGCCACTTTATGTATTTAAATACTTCTTCAACACAGAATGGAGTTCTCCACAGCAAAGGTAATTAGTAGCTATCAGTGTGCAGTACGGAAATGTTTTTCTCATTTTGCTCCTACAAAGAGAGCACACTGTGTATTGCATTAACACTGTCTGATAGCAACAGATGACAGCTATAAAAAATCCAACAAGAAAATTAACAATAATGCTTCAAAAATCATCACTAAGGACCTGATCATGCTAATTGGTGTTTAGGAGGAGTCATCCAATTAGTTCTTTGAAATAGGACTGGCTGCTGTTCTTACATTATTGAGATTGCTATGTTGTAGACCTTTGACAGTATCAAGTAGCCAATGAATGCAAATTAATGACCATTGACCCACAGATGCAGAAACAATTACATCTCTGTTATCTCGCATCAGCATCCCAGGGAGTGTCCTCACTCACTGTCTACACTGCCAAGCCACTAACCATCTCTCAGGCTGCACTTTGAGCTCTTCAACTCATAGCAAGTGGGGAACCTCAGAGGACCCACCTGCAGAGTATTATGGATATCTGGGTGGTCTACAGACGCCCAAGTTCACCCTGTCCTACGAAACCATGAGCTTGGCCCAAATTGCACTTCAGACTCTACCTCAGATGTCCTGTGCCACTCTGCAAATCAACACAGCACAAATATTTAATCTTAATGGTGTCAAACGGCTGAGATAGGGACAACACAACCTCTCATCCCAGTAGGAGGCTCATATGCTTCTTTCCAAATGGAAACTGGATCGAAGAGACTACACAGTTGAAAACAGCTACATATGTGCAGAGAGCATTGCCTATTCTGGCAAGCTGGCGTGCAGGTGAGCCAGGGAAAGTGCCGAGACATGCTTCAAGCAAGGCTAAAGATGGACAGTTTGTAGTTATGTACAAGAAGAAGGTACAGTGTCACCCACTGAAGAAAGAGGAAAGCATCAAAGAATCTGAACACAGACATACTCTCAGAAGGGCTGCAAATGAAATATTCAACATACTCATCCAGTGCAGGCCTCGTTACAACTGGACCCACAGAAACTTCTATTGTCAAGGGTCACCACACAGCTACAGTGAGACATCTCATCGCAGGGACAGAGTGTAAGATCACTGCCAGGAATGGGGCGCTATCCAGCACTGCACTTCTGCATATGCTGCCACAGTCCAGGAGCCTCTCCGTGCCTGAAAAAGGATGGAAGAAGTATGTTGAGTGGGGCCATGAGACCAGGCTCAGGGGAGCAAGATGGGAGTAGACAGGAAACTAAGTAGAAAATGTCTTCTAGACAGATGCTGCAAGCTGGCAGGTGGGGGGCAGGCAGTTGCATGCTTCCTTGTACGTTTTCTTTGTGCTCTTGTGGAGTGAATGACTGTTGCTTTAAATCCTATTTGCTGTCTGTCTTCAAAAAAAGAATTGAGAAGAAATGTGTATAATTATATACAGAATATTAATCTTCTTCCTGGTGATCTACAACTCCAGCATATTCATCACATGGAACTGTGCTCAAAAGTATTTTCATCTGATTAAAACCGCTGATTCATCGATGCATGTAATCCTTTGCTAATAGTATGTATATAAATGGCTCTTAACAATTTGCATATCAGTTATTCCTCATTTTTCATTGTTGCTTGCTTTTTCTTAAACACTGACTAAAACACTTAACTTTTATGTTTTGGTCTAGCTTTTTGGAGAGGTAAAGTGCAGTGATCTGGGCTACAGATGGAAGAAGCAAGAAATCCTAACAGCTGATTTTAGGTCAGGCCCCAACTTCCCTTTGTAGCTTCGGATAATTCTCTTCAGTCATGCCTACCCTGAGGTCAATTTTACAGTCACCTTCACTCCTGGACCCACAAATTTTTAGGAATTGTGAATACTTAAACATGATCACCAGCCATTTACCTCAGTACTGTAAACTCTGCCACGCTTCAGGGTGTGAAGCTCACTCTGACATTACTCACTATGCCATGTCTTTCTACACTTTCTCAGAAATTCACATCAGAAGATACTTGTATACTCTCACCAGGAATGCAGCAATTTGCTATTCTTTGCTTCTGACTCTTTCTGTACCTCCTTCCTTTCTTTACTATTTATAAATGGAAGCTCGCCTAGAAGAAGAGACAAGGCTGCCAAATGATTCACAGCAGTGCCCCACAAGGAAACTTGGGATAAATCTTACCTCTATGCTCATGAAATAGAAATGCAGCGCAAACAGCTTTGGCTTACACCAAACAGCCTGTATATATATGATGCAAACAAGAAATATTGGCTCATGGGGCTCAAAATGTTTTACAATAACTTCAAGGTGAACCCTTGAATGTCTATCATTATAGACATACCCTTAAGGCATATCTTTATAACAGTCTCAACACCACTCTTGTCAAAATATACAAAGCTGCAACTTAGTCCCATAGGACAGAGATACTACCAGTTAAAATTCTCACTACTTAAACATTTCTTTCCACACATGTTCACAAATGCTCAGCAGCAGAACACCCACCTCATACCCACTTTCCCTTGTTCATATCGAGAAACTGTGCCTATGCCTACACCTTTTGAGAAGCCTGAAATAGTAGCTGTGCTCAGAGTGAAGTGTGTATCATGAAGAGTGGAGTCATGTGAAGTGTGTATCTAGGAGATTGATTTGTGTGAAACTGGGTGTTAGCCATTTATTTTATTAAAAATAAAGGCATGTACCGACCTGCCCTTTGTACCATACTCTGGTGATCAGAGCATTTCCCCTAGGTTCAGTTGTCTCCTCAGGCTGAAAGAAAAAGCAAGGTCAAATCCACAGCTCCCAACAGCTTCACTGTTTGGCTGAAATCTCTTCTTGGGACACACATTTTTCATTGGTTGTTGGAGCTGTTCAGTAGCAGCTGAGATTTCCAATCTTGTGAGTGCTCGAGGCAATAGATTTTAAGATCAGACTCACAGTCCCCAGTTCTCTCAATCTCCTTTTTCTCTAAAATTGACTTAAGCAGTTCATGCCAGGAAAGGATGCAGAGTTCTTCAGCCCACATGGAGAGAAGTTTGTAAATTCCAGCTATTTATACAGCTGGAATCTGAAAACCAGTCTTTCCTTTGTGTTAGCTTAGGTAGCTTCATGCTTCATGCTCACCTGCTGTAAACATTATTCTGAGTTAATAAACTCCTCCCACGTCTTGATCCTGGATAGTTAAAAGCTTGCAATGCTCAGTATTATGGTATCCAAGATTCTTTGTGAATTTAACTACTAGGACAAAACTTTCCATTCTGAATATGCAAATGTCTTCTTCAGTGCCTCTGAAAATTAGATCATGTATCTATCTAGTCAGTGCCTAATTTTACAGTTGATATTCAGAAATGTTTGCCCAACCTCTGTATTTTCTGGTTTTTGTTTGTAAAAATGGAACATTAATACTTAATTGCTTCTCAAAACTTTGTGGAATTAATGCTTCTAAAGCATTTCAAGAATGAAAAGGACCACATAAACTGACAACTACTGTAATTAAGTATGAATTATTTAAAATGAAAAATTTGTGTTGCAAATGAAGTGCTGGAGCAATATATTGAACAAACCACCAAAAACCTCACAAAAATTACTAACCAAAACACAAGGCTTAGACATCTTGCAGTATCCCCTCTTAGCCAAGTACTGAGCATCAACTGAGCTGTCGTAATTGACCATATGTGCATGAGGCCTTATTTTCATCGAAAGCAGTTTCATGTAACGTATTTTACCTTGCATTTGGTGCAGACAGGAGTATGCATATGGTCAGTCAGTTAACGTTGACTTAATGAGGAGCCCTCAACAGTAGTTTCATAGTGACTGCTAGCGACGGACACCTAACTGTTATCCTGGGTCCTCTTTTTGCAGCATCCAGATTTTTTTCTTGTCCAATATTTCAGATGTAGGTTCCGTGGGGCAGTAATCACTGTTTTATTACATGGATGTAGAACAGTTAGGCTTAACTCCTGTACTGGCATATGATCCAGTACAGAGAAATATCAGTAATAGTACTACTACTACTAGACTTAACACATTTAGAAAGGAATATGACACCTGATGGTCTGTGTTAGCAAGCTTGTAGCTACAGCATACAGGCCATGGCACCTACAAGTGTACTAGAAGCATTCCTAATACCCGTCTTTTTATGCAATATTTTTGTATGTGTCCTACATCTACTTTTTTCTGGTTATTTTTTATTTTAGTTTTGAAGCACTTTAAATGAAATTATATTTTAAATAGCAAGGACATCTCTCTAATTTTCTGCTAGTTTTCTTTTAAAATCTGTTCTGTGAAGACTGTATTTCAGTTTATGAGACAATGTATTAGACAAAGTGATTTAGCTGTTTTCCTATTTGTAAAACAACACATTATTTTAAGGACATTTACTGTAAATGACTATATGCAACCAGGTACAGAATTCAAATATGCATTTACAGTAAATGCCTCAAGTGAGTATTTTCTAGATGAAACATAAACAGTGGATTTGGTTTTGGGAAAGGGAAACTAATAATTCTTCTGTAATATGGTATAATAATATATTGACTTTTAATAACAGCATTCCACTAATAAATAGTTACCTATTTTCAATATTTCTTTTAAAAAGTAGGTGTGTTATTATTGCAAGTTTTGCAGACATTTTACAAAGTCATTCTATTCAGAAAAAGAGCTGATGGCTGATTGCTGAGACTCGGGGAAAAGAAGAGAATTTATCACCTCTGGAAGAAGGGGCAGGCAAGTGAAGAAGAATACAAGGACCTCGTTGGGTCATGCAGAGAGGGAATTAGGAAGGCAAAAGCCCAGCTAGAGCTCAACCTGGCCACGGTCGTGAGGGACAACAAAAAATGCTTCTATAAATACATTAACAACAAAAAGAGAGCCAAGGAGAATCTCCATCCTTTACTGGGTGCGGGAGGGAACATTGTCACCAAGGATGAGGAAAAGGCTGAGGTACTTAATGTCTTCTTTGCCTCAGTCTTTAATAGCCACACCAGGTATCCTCAGGGTATCCAGCTCCCTGAGCTGGAAGACAAGGATGGAGAGCAAAACAAACTCCCCGTGATCCAGGAGGAAGCAGTTAACAACCTGCTATGCCACCTGGACACTCACAAGTCTATGGGGTCTGAGGGCATCCACCCAAGGGTGCTGAGGGAGCTGGCAGAAGAGCTTGCCAAGCCGCTCTCCATCATTTATCAACAGTCCTGGATAACAGGGGAGGTCCCAGACGACTGGAGGCTTGCCAACGTGACACCCATCTACAAGAAGGGCCGGAAGGAGGATCCGGGGAACTATAGGCCTGTCAGCCTGACCTCGGTGCCGGGGAAGGTTATGGAGAGGCTCATCTTGAGGGCGCTCACGGGACACGTGTAGGACAACCAAGGGATCAGGCCCAGCCAGCACGGGTTCATGAAAGGGCAGGTCCTGCTTGACCAACCTGATCTCCTTCTATGACCAGGTGACCCGCCCAGTGGGTGAGGTAAAGGCTGTGGATGTTGTCTACCTGGACTTTAGTAAAGCCTTTGACACTGTTCCCCACAGTATTCTCCTCGAGAAGCTGGCGACTCGTGGCTTAGACAGGTACACTCTTCACTGGGTTAAAAACTGGCTGGACGGCCGAGCCCCGAGAGTTGTGGTGAATGGAGCAAAATCCAGTTGGCGGCCGGTCACAAGCGGAGTCCCCCAGGGCTCAGTTTTGGGACCGGTCTTGTTTAATGTCTTTATTGATGATCTGGATGAGGGGATCGAGTGCTCCCTCAGCAAGTTTGCAGACAACACCAAGTTGGGCTGGAGTGTTGATCTGCTTGAGGGTAGGAAGGCTCTGCAGAGGGATCTGGACAGGCTGGATCGATGGGCCCAGGCCAATTGTATGAGGTTCAACAAGGCCAAGTGCCGGGTCCTGCACTTTGGCCACAACAACCCCGTGCAACGCTACAGGCTTGGGGACGAGTGGCTGGAAAGCTCCCCTGCAGAAAAGGACCTGGGGGTGTTGGTTGACAGCCGGCTGAATATGAGCCAGCAGTGTGCCCAGGTGGCCAAGAAGGCCAACGGCATCCTGGCCTGTATCAGAAATAGTGTGCCCAGCAGGAGCAGGGAGGTGATCGTGCCCCTGTACTCGGCTCTGGTGAGGCTGCACCTCAAATACTGTGTTCAGTTTTGGGCCCCTCACTACAAGAAGGACATTGAGGTGCTGGAGCGTGTCCAGAGAAGGGTGACGAAGCTGGTGAGGGGTCTGGAACACAAGTCTTCTGAGGAGCGGCTGAGGGAACTGGGGTTGTTCAGTCTGGAGAAGAGGAGGCTGAGGGGAGACCTTATTGCTCTCTACAGCTACCTGAAAGGGGGTTGCAGAGAGGTGGGTGTTGGTCTCTTCTCCCAGGTGACGAGTGACAGGACAAGAGGAAATGGCCTCAAGTTGCGCCAGGGGAGGTTCAGACTGGATATTAGGAAAAATGTCTTTACTGAGAGAGTGGTGAAACACTGGAACAGGCTGCCCAGGGAGGTAGTGGAGTCACCCTCCCTGGAGGTATTCAAGGAGCGTGTGGATATGGCATTGTGGGATGTGGCTTGATGGGTGCTGTGTGGTGTGGGTGGGTTGTTTTGGTGTGGGTTGTGGTGTGGTTTGTGGTGTGGTTTGTGGTTTGTGGGTGGTGGGTTTTTTGTGTGCTTTTTTTTTGTTGTTGTTGGTTTTGTTTTTGTTTTTTTTTTTAATGGTTGGACTTGATGATCTTACAGGTCTTTTCCAACCTTAGGATTCTGTGATTCTGTGATTCTGTGAAAATGGCCAACATAATGTCATTATTGAAGACAGGCTCTGGGAACACTTCAGGAAATTATAGACCATTTAGTTTGGATGCCTTTTGGGAGGAGGGAATCTTAAAAAGCATTTTTGGACATTAAATGGATACCATTTAGAAAAGCACAGCTTGATGAAGGATAGCCAATATTGCCCCAGGAATGAAAGGTCATGCTTCACTAGCTTTTGAATTTCTTTCAGGTTATACATAATCAAGGGAACAAGTAGATAGCATGAATTTGGTTTTCATTTTCAGGGAGTATTCAGGAAAATTTTAAATCAAGGACTAATATAGTGTACTCTGATGTTGGTAAAGGAATAAACTAAATAATTTTTCTAAGAGGAAAACTTTATTATTCTGAAACAAATAGGAATAGAGCAACACGGGTATTAATGATAGGGCTTTGTACTTTCGTTTTATATATATTTAGTGACAATAGAAATAACAAGATCAGGCTATTGAAAACTACATCATTTAAGTCCCAACAGAGTACTTAAGCATGTATATAACTCTAAGCAGATGCTGAATCAGTATTGTTAAAGTAAGTGGAATTACTCAGGTGCTTAAATGATTTATAGAGAATGGCATGCTCAGCCCCTTCTAATACAAGCTCACAGAATCCACATTAAAAAAAAAATCATTCATATGAAGAAAAGAAGCAATTTCTGCAACATGTTCACCAGGAAGCTAATCTGATAATTACAGGACACAGTTTTTTAACCTCTCCCCTCTCAACATTTCCAAAATACTGAGATTTCACTTATGAGTTTCTGATCCATCCAACTTCATGATCCCATCCTCTGCAATTTGTTGTGCCTCGGCTCAGAAAACTTCGTGTGCTTTAAAATATGAAAATGTGGTATGATCAAGATTTTTCAAAAATAACTGAAAATTTTGAGTGTCTCAAAATTCTTGAAATTATTAACTAAGACAAACTGTTATTAAAGTATCTAAGATTAGTTGTGCAGCACACTCAATAGAAATATGTTTTTATGATGTGGAATTATAAAATTTAGACAGAGATAGAGATATATAGACATCAACCAAATTTAGGGTACTATAAAATCTGTTCAGTAAAGTTCATTATTGTATCAATTTGCATTAAACATATCACTACCACAAGACCCAACTACGTAGTTACATAATACATAATATAAACCAGAACATATTTAGCCAAAAAATTCTCTATTTTTTCCTCCAATACTTTTCTGTTTCTTCTCCAATATCAGTAGCAGTTTGAGATTTCAACTTGAACGTCAAGCTTCATGCTGAAAACTGTTATTACAGAAAAAAATCCTTCAAACTAATTTATAGATGACTGCAATTCTGTAAATATTATGACAAAACAGTGAATTAGTTTGCACAGCAGCATTTTGCTTTTCATTTCTTCCAAGACCTGTGCAGACATCTGTTTGAAACACAAATATAAATGTGTTAACATCACGTTACCCTTCAAATCTTCACTTTTTTTGGTGTCTGATAAGAGACATCCTACCCAGGAAAAACATGGAGGAGACTGACAGGATTAAAAGAATTACAATATGTAGGAAGAGTTGTAACAATTACTTTTGATATAGCCTTAATCTGGGAATTCAAACATTCTCCAAATCATTTGCTAAAGACAGTGCTCCAAAAATGAAGTACAAGAAGAATACAAGATAGACCTCTCCCTCAAAGAAGAGATCTTGGACATCCAAAATGGTTCACTCAGGTTCTGAATAAAGAAGTCAAGACAAAACTTATCAATTAATTAAAGCAAACAACATAATCTCATTGTGATTTAGGATACACGCAGTTCATAGAGAGAGAGAATATCTTCTACCGGACAAGCCAGTGGAGGTGGGAAATGGGGACAAGCTTTCAGACAGTCCCTGATCACTGCCAATGGTATATCGGGTCTGGCTGAGATGGAGTTTATTTGCCCCATAGCAACCCTCATAGTGCTGTGCTTTGTATTGGTAGCTAGAAAGGTGTAGATAACGCACCAGTGTTCTGGCTACTGCTGAGCAGTGCTTGCGCAGCATCAAGGCTGTCTCTCCAACATTCCACCCTCTCCAGTAGGCTGGGGGTGGGCAAGATCTTTGGAGGGGACATAGCCAGGACAGCTGACCCCAAATGACCAAAGGGATATTCCATACCATATGACATCTGCTCAGCAATAAAAGCTAAGAGAAGAAGGAGGAAGGGGGGGGCATTTGTTATTTATGTTTGTCTTCTAGAGCAACCGCTATGCGTACTGAAGCCCTGCTTCCCAGGAAGCGGCTGGATATTGCAGGCTGATGGGAAGTAGAGAATAAACCTTTTGTTTTCCTTTGCTTCTGTGTGCGGCCTTTGCTTTTGCTACATTAAACTGCTTTTATCTTGACCCATGAGCTTTTTTCATCTTATTTTCTCACCCCCGTGTCCTGCTGAGAAGGAAAGTGATAGAGCAGCTTGGTGGCACCTGGTGTCCAGCCAAGGTCAACCCACCACAAGGGGTAACAGTTTGGTGAGGAGACTGCTCCCAAAAGCTTGCCTTTCTTTAGCAACTACACCAGCTGATCTGATCTACCTCTTTCTCCATGCCCTGTACCTCTGCCTATTCTTAGATCACCACTGCTACAACAGCACTACTATTTCCAGCTGAAGGCAGGGAAGACTGACAGAGGATGTTTAAATAGAGGAAAGTGAAGCTAAAAGCTATGTGCAGGATAAATCATATAACTACTCACTCTTCTAAGCCCTGTTCATTTATACCCCCATTTTAAATATATCCCGAGATTATGAAGTTAATGAAAAGGTATTCTGTGAGTACAGGTACAACACGGTGCTCACAAGATGGTAATTAGCCTGATGCAATACTACACTTTATCACAGAATACTGCAAGCCTACTCTAAGACAATAGAACATATACCACAAAAAGTGATTTATTAGATAAATGATGCAAGGTGGATGGAATACCAGTTTATCTCATAGGTGGATGGAGGCTGCACAGTTTGGGTGGCTTCTGGTGTGGAGAAGGAACCAGTCTTCTAGCACATGGACCAACTACAGGAGTCAGAGGAGGTGTTGCACTTACAGGACAGAGTGGAAAAGGAAACAAATGAGCACTTACACAGTAAAAAAATCAAGATGTTGAGAACAGACTTAATCAAGACATTGAAGAGCACAAAGAGAAGAAATTATGGAATTGCCAAGGCATGACTGCTAGAAACCCAGCTGAAAAAAAAAAGGGGCGAGGGGAATTGGAATAGGTCAATTATGAGTCTAAAATCAATCTCATCGGTATTACTGAGACCTGAAAGAAACTTATATGACTGGGATGTTAAAATCAACGGTTATCGCTTATTTAAAGACTGAAGGGGGAGAAGTCTGGCATAAGGCCGGGACTGGCCGACCTCTGCTCCCCCTCAGAGGGATCACCTACAAGACCTCTCATGTTTCTCCTGTCTCCAATATCAAAACATCAATGGATTGCCTAGAAATCCTAGGTGATGATGTCTTCATTCAGACTGTTGCCTCTACCATGTAGGTTTTCATCTTGGACCTCACAGGGAGGAGGTGAAGGGGACTTATTTGCAGGACTAAGCATTAGTGGTTGCTTGGGCACAAGGGATCATGAGGAAATTTGATGGTTGAACAGAATAAAATCCTATCTGGAAACAGATCAATCAAATGAAATGTGAGAAGAACATGCATGAAAAAATGTGACCAGTAATTGTGAGCTGCTTAAGAACGTTTTAATAGATATCTCCTAAAACATTAGCATAACAAGGAAAGAAGGGTAGACTAATTATGAAACAAACCTAGCCTACTGCCAAGTGAAAGCAGCTGTAAAAATAATTGATAAGCAAATTCACACTTCATATAAAACAAACGGAGGAACAGAAAAGTTAAGGGTAATGGATACAGATCAGAGAACAGAAATTAGAACAAACTAACAAGAATTAAAACTACGCAGAGGTAAATTTTAAAAATACATTTAAAAAAACTGGGAACAAAAGAAATCCGAAGAGAGATATTGGGACTTTATTAGATTGAAATGGCAGAACTAGTTATAATTAAACAGAAGCTCTATATCAATATTTAGTTTCTGTATCTGGAAAAGCAAGATGATATATTCATATTATCATCTGATGGTGATATTAATTCCAAGAGTAATGACTAAAATTTTGGCTTAGGCCTCTTCACTCAAAGGTCCTGCCTCCCAAACAAGCGGCATGACTACAAGGGCCCAATATGACCAGATCTCACCACAAGGCCTTGGCTTTTCTGGGAGAACTCTGCCATCTCTTGTTAAAACAGCAAGGAATATAAAAATCATAGGCTCAGGCAGAGACAAAGCATGACCGAGTCCAACTTCAGCTAAGGCGATTAGAGGACCCAGCTGGGAGGATGAGCTTGGGTTTCTTGACCCTGCTCCCCCATATGTGTGTGTGCATTTACATCTCTGACCCAGGCTCCTTGCACACGAGTATGCGCACTGACCCTGCTTCCACAGAAAGGGAGGACATTTCTGCTCAGAAGTGCCCTACAACTGCGAGTATAGTCCTGCGGCTGGGCCGTCCTAAAGGTGTCTCAGGCAGAAGTGCCTGAGGAGAAACCAGACACCAAGTCTTCTGCATTGTTAGGTAATGGGGTTCAAGCAAACAACACATGGTTTTATACGGCCTGGTTTTGTCACAGGAACAAGGAAGCTGACAGGAATTCTCTCAATGGGAGGCCCTGAACCAGAATTCTGTGGTATTGTTAATAACTTAGAAGAGATGGCAGAAATTTAGATGAGATTTCTCCCTGTGCTCAAGCTCAACCTGTAGTACTAACAGCTTTTTGGGCTCTCAATTTCAGGTCTTTTCGAAGAAGGATGCCTTGAATTGGGATCAGGCAGTTACAACAAGCTACTGACATAACTGATATTTGTAGCTAAATGCTTCAAAACCATGGTCATGTATTTTCTAACTTAAGAATGCCTCTCTCAGGAACTGCATATCTAGCTCAACAGGGACTCAATGACACACTGCCCACATCTGGTCCATTTCAGTGTTGCTTTGGATAGATTTCTGAAATACCACGATCATGCTGGTAACACTGTCCAAATCAATATTTAAAAAACCTGACTTGCTGGATCTTTCTTAGGGGTCTGCTTCTTTGTGGGGGGTCCTTATCATCTCTGTCTGCTCTTTAGCAGCAGAATACTGGGTTTCAATGGGGGACTATGAGCTGTGCTCATCATCTTGCAATTCCATGCAGTCACATGCCTGTCAGTGGTTCTGCTGTCCAAATCCATATCCAGGCTACTAATGCTGTGTAACATGTCCCACAAGATAAAATAATAGCAAGATTCCCTTGACATTCTGCTGTACCTATATCTCTTTAACCCTTTTCCAGCCTCTAATCGTGATTTCCTTGAAGGTGAGGCTTCCATTAATGTACTGCTATTAATAATGAACTTCTTGTTGGAAAAGATTTTGGCATCAAGTGTTTTCCTCCCCTGACAACTTTTTTATCCTCCCTAATTAACTGAAAGCCAATACATGAGCTTTAGGAACAATCCTATCTACAGCTATAGCCTATGTGCAATGCAGACTATAACTCAAATGATATAGTTCTGCTCCCTGACCAGACCAGATGGAAGTATAAACATACTGAATGCTTCTGAAAATATAAGGTTTAGCCTGGCCTGATGCATATATGCCAATGATAACTGCGGCCTCATGTGATCTGCATGCACAAGAGTCTTGAGTAAAGAGAGAGGATGTACATCACTTTTTTTCCTTAGTGCTGGTTCAACATTTTTTTAGATGCAGTTTGTTTCATTTCAAAGTGAAATAAAAAATGTCATGTATGTTACATTAAAATTGTCTTTAAGGTAAGGTAGTTTTTGTCTATCTACTTAGCATTCATCAGGTGGGTGTGCCTGGCAAACTAGAGCTGACTAGCTTAAGCACTGTGAATGCATATGCTTTCTGCACACAAAGTTCTGCCTGTAGAAAAGCCCAGGAAGAAAGTTAAAGAGTGATTTGTCCAAGTTCAATAAGGTTTTTACTAAAGAAAGATGAAGTTTGGTCAATGTCTTCAGTCTGGGCAAATCAATGTGTAACAAGGCTCAGTGGCTGAAATTAAAAGCTACATAAATTTAGACTAAAGGTCCCATTTTTTTCATTGTTATGATAATCATTGAAACGTTACACTCAGAGTTTTGGTAGATTTTTTATCTCTGGAAATGTTATAATCAAGAATAGCATGTTTTCTCAATTCCAGAAGGAATTAATTCCAGGAAATTCTTAGATCTATGTTATGTGGGAGGTCCAGCTAGAGAATTGCAATGCTTTCTACTGGCTTTATACTATACAAACAACCTAAGAACCTGGGACTGAATAGTTGTTGCTACACCACTCCTGTTCGGGGAACAAGCATTGTGGTCACAATGCTCTTTCAGTGGCAAACCTCAGTTTAACTACAGGATAAAATATAAGACCCTAGAAAGAGACACCTAATTTGGCAATATCACCCATTCTGGCTCTTTGTATGTCTTTAATAATTTCAAGTTTCTTTCTAGATTTACTAAATCACTGTCACTGAATAAAATCACAAAGAATTATCAATACTTTAGTAAATTAACTTATTTATTTATGATAGAACATACTGATCTGTCATGTATAAATCGATCATTAAAGTCTAGTAATTCAGTGATAAATGCATGACTCGTGTATATGTCTGTCCAGGTAATGCAACTGCAAAATAAGCATTCAATAATATATCTTCTTGCCCAGTATTATAGTTTTAAATAATACTGACAGAAGTCCATACATGTGAAGAAGATTGGCTATCACCTAAGACACAAATGAGGTGTCTTAAGTGTCTTTTGATCACAAAGAAATGAGATTTAAGGCAAAGTTTCAGCAGTTAAAAACTGGAAAATAAGGCTATTACAGCATTTTCTAGTTATAGTATAAGAAAGAGTGCTCAAGCACAACTGTATGTAGTTTAAATATCTGGCTCCTTACACTTTTTATACCAAGACTGGTACAATTTCACCTTGGAGACAGCTTTAGGATAGGGTTTATGCATTAAATCAGCTTTTCTACTTTTCAAAAGCACAAATGTGTCAGGATCTGTCACCCTTTTATCTTTGTGAAGAATGCTGGGCTAACTGAATCTGATTCTTGGGCAAATGTAAAAACTGATGAGGATGCAAGGGATCCCAACCTTTGTAAACACTGGCATAATCTGCAGAGGGACAAAGAGAGAGAGAAAGAGAATGTGAGACATTGGTGAAAGAATTCACAGTGCTTAGGAGCCCCAATTATGGGCCAAGATCCCATTTGCATTGTTTAATAACAAAAGATGGTTCTTGCCCCAAAGCACTTACAATAAATGTGGATTTGAAATTCATTTTCAAGGAATGCTAGGGTACTTGTGTGTGCACTGTGTTTAATATACAGGCAACACACTTTTGGAAATGGCATGTATTAGTGGAATTAAACCAGCCTGAGCCTGAGTATTGTTAAACTCTGTTCACAAGATAAAAATTATTGTGTGATATTGGGCAAAGACATAATTTCTTCATTAATGAAGTCCAATTTTTAAATGCCTTTCTACCTTAGCTATAGCATTTATGCACCTGACAGTATCTGAATGAGAAAAAGAAAAGATTTTGCATTCTGTCACTGAATGACTTTGATAACCATAAGAGAAATTAGAAAATATGCTCTATATTTGTTATGGCAAATGTATTCTTCAAAGTATTATAGTAATTATTTTTAAGATCACAGTAATTTAACAGTCCCTCACTTCTTCAGGTACTCTGGCCTTGGATGATTGCTTGAACCTTCACATACACACTACCTGCAAAATCTTTTTGTATGTTTTTAATACTCCAAACTCTTTACTGTCCTTGAGGTATGTTTAAAGATAGAGTGGTTTAATGAAAGGCCAGATGAAGATATTTCATGGTCTTTCATGCGACAGCTGAAGTAAAATGAAACTATGTCCACAGACGTACTATCAGTGTTTATTTTACTCTTCATTTTTACAAAAATGTTTTTATTTTCTCCTTTAACAAAAGAAGTGAGCTCCCAAAGAAGATACATCTTTCACATGAGGCAGCAAGCACCATTGCTTCACTCTCATAGGCTTGGATCTAGGAATGAAATTGTCCACCACTAGACTCCATAGCTCAGTTCTTTGCAGCGCTGGTAATAGATGAACTCGTCCCTGTATCTCACTACGAAGTAATTACAAATAGCGTACAGCACTGCTGGCACCCTTGGGACCTTGCCACTCTTTTATGCACAAACCACCTTGCTGACAGCTATGATGGTTGGTGGAACTCTCTGGGAATTTTCAGTTCTTTCCCACGCGTTTTTTTTGTCCCATTCCCCACCATCCACTCCCTACTGTAAGCTGATCTTGTGAAGCTACTCAAGGGAACGACATTCCTCCCCAAATCTCCCCAGTTTGTTTGGATCTACAGCATTGTAATCAGCTCTAATATTTCATGCAGACAATGAAATAATGTTGCCTATAAAACTACTGGAGAAGCACAAAGCCTTCTCAGACATAAGGCTTTGGCTCCATTTCTGGTCTCTTAGTGTATCAGTCACAGCAGGCACCATGCTCAGAACTCCCTCTCGCATTTTCTGCCTTCCTTTGTCCCTAAACTATTTGAAGTTCTTGGACCCATAAGGTGCAAACCTCCTCTTCTTTCCCAAACTGCTTCTTACCAGGTAAGCCATCACCTGGTTTCTTTCTTCCTCAGATTTCTTTCCCCCCTTCCGTCAAGGTTCCCAGTCTCCCACCTCTTGTATCTGTGTGCACATGGGGACCAGCAGCATTAGGCTGGAAGAGCTTCTGTCTGCACTGCCTACTACCGTATAACTGCAGTATCTACAGAAAAGGGTATCTCGCTGTGGTACTGTCACAGGATGGTCCATATATTGCATCACACCACTCTCTCCCCATGACAGCTGATTTGTGAACCTCAACTATCAGAAAGGAGCTGTTGGGTGTATATGAGCCCTACCAAGAGGAAGGAAATTCCACAGAGCTCAGAATGACATCACCCTGCCCTCCCAAACTACAAGAACCAGTTCTTTGCTCCTAGCTATCATAGGACTACATGACTTCCTCCTTGGCTCTAAAGATTCGTCTTCCTCTCTCTACTGAAGTCTGTCAGCAAACCTGAGCAGGAGTCCCGCAAACTTTCTCTAAGTATAGGTGATTACTTAAATACTGTTTATATTTATAGGTGATATATTTATATGGGGCCTAGGCTTTCCCAGTGTTTTACATCATTAAGTCCATCGTTTGCATCCACAGTAACAAATGCAGGAAGTATTTCTGTCTTCTGAGCATTTACAATGAACTCAGAGCAAGACTTCCTCTGACATCTGCCTGCCAAAGTACCGTGTACTTGCATATAGTCCAAAATTTGCCAGAGGTACTTCCAAAGGTTATGCAAGGCCGTGATTCAGAGAAATGGCGCGGAACATCTATGTCAGAAAGTGAGCTGTGCTCAGCTGCATACACTGACTCAGCTGTTATGCAGACACCTGGCAGATACAGACCTTCAGCTGCCATCTGTGCTGCCTGTATTGTGCAATCACATCCCTGTAATCTTAGAGTAAAAATGGAGGGGAAGAAGTAGCAATAACTGTGGAGAAAGGATCGTGCAGTAAGTTTCATATAACCTCTAATATCAAGAAGTGTAGGTCACAGAGTAGTTGATTTTGCTTGCCACCAAAGCAATTTTCACAGTAGGTGATATACAAAATTATCCTAGACTCATTCAGTTTTTTAGAATAATCGAGGAGAATTACACACATATAAAACTCATGTTATATATAGGGCAGTAACAGTCATTACCATAGGAACTGTCTGTCAGATGCCTGCTTCCAGAGAATCCTTCAGAGATATCACAAGGAGAAGCCATTAGGTTTTTGTAATCTGCAGAGGGTAATAAATTCTGAGTGACACTATTGGTAGTTACTTTTTACAACAGCATCTCTACTTGCTGATAACTACCCCTTACCTTTTCCCCCTGGAATGAAAAAAATGAGGATGTCTACCAGCAGGAAGAGGTTTTATTTTTTAATCCCCAGCTCTGTATCACATGCACAGGAGCATATCCCAACACCATAAATTTAAGACAGGGGAAAGCAATAGTGCAAAAGCAATGTAGTACAGTGGTGGTCTCCTCATGCCTTTTGGGCTAAAAGGGAGATAACCAAAGGACAACTAGGTTTACAGTTCCTGCAGTTAACTCTACCTCTTATTTACCTTCCCAACCTTTCACAGAACTCCTCAGAGCTTTCCAAGTTAAGCTGTGCTGCTCTCAATATTAAAAGGTTTCAGAAAGGGGCTATGTGGAATAAATGGGGTAAATCAGTAAATTCATTTGTACAACGGCAATCATGCCTTCAGCTTTTATAATTGGGCTTTTGTTCTCAGGCCTTTTCATATGTCTTTTCCTTAGAGGTAACCTCATGTGTGAGAGCTAAAGCAGTTCTCTCATAGACAGCCCTCTGCTCCCCAGATGCTAGACACAGATTAGCCAAGGATTTATTTCTCCCTTCATTTTCTTCTCTGTACCTCTGTGTTTGATTTCTGTATCTGTTTTTGGCCAGGTTTAGAGGCTATATGGATTATACATGTTCATTATGGTATTTAGAAACTTTTTTTAACAATATGTGTATGTTAGTCCAGAAATACATGTATTCTTAGTATGAATATATTTCTCTAATTTACTTTCACTTGGTTTTTTTACAAATTACTTATTACATCTAGTCTTCAGGCCAAAACCAGGCTCTTCCTACATGTTAGTATATTCAGTATGTCATGTGGTAAGATTATAGTTTAAACTATTCTGCAGTTCTAGAAAATATTAAATGATATTTCATAACCTGTGATTGTTTTTTCTTACAGAGTTGCTAAGGTAACATGCTGGAACTTGTGGTTCAGTTTTGTTCAGCTGACTGTTTGTTACGTTTTAAAAATAAAAGATTTATTACATTAAGTTGTATTTATTATTCCTATAACCTCTGCAATTCTCCATGGGCTTTTACGCCAGAGACAAAAGCAGCCTGGTGTTTGGGAGTACCTTTTCTCAGGGGAGACAATGTGGGGGAAAGGTATATAGCACTAGATAGTGGATCATTAAGTGGCTTGTTGCTCTTACGGAAGACTCAGATGTCAGGGGATTTTCAGCATCTGTCGAATTTCCTTTGTTTTGCTAGTATCTGCTTGTTCCTCCTGCATGATTAGCCTAACGTTTGGCATTATTCTTTGTTGAAGCCCTTCTCCTTGTCCATGCTTGGACCAGGCATGTCCTACCCCTTCAGGAGAAGCAGCAAGCCTCCTATGACCTGACCCTGCTGTTCTGTACTGAGGCTTCTCCTGTCTTCCTGCTTCTCAGGGTACCTGGCAAGCTTGGGAAGTGCCTCTGTTGCATGTTAGGCCAAGCACAATCAGCTGGGCAGGCTTTGCTGCCTGTGCTTTTCACCCTGCCCATTGTGCCTGCAATTCCACTTCAATGGCGTCACAATTCCTTGTATTCAAGGGCTTCTGTGCAAGCTACCCACTTCAGCATTTATTTTACTGATTCATGAATATTTTAAAACACATTCCTTTTGGAATCATAGAATCCCATCTTTTAATTTAAAAGTCAGGCGACCATCAAATGCCTATAGATTGTAGTTTCATCGCATGCAGGCTGTTCTGAAGGTACAAGCTTTAGGGAATCTCAGTTTCAAGGCTTAGGAAAGACCTTTCTTACCCACCACTTCAGTAACTCAAACTTGCTGCTTCCATTGAATTGGGAAAATGGTATGAAAACATGAAGTTTAACGTTCTTGTTCATCTAGTTCACTACCTTCCCATCTGCCCTTTACTTGCAGAGGACTTAAAATAAGATAGAAGCTGAAGGAAATGCTGTTATCCTGCTGTTGTCTATTTAGCTTTCATTAAGTTGGTGCATGGCTCACACTCATTCTCAAAACCAGCCCATCATCTAAAAGTATTTACATAAGACTCTTTGCATTATATACCAACCTCTGCAACACTAGTATTAACTACTGACATCTGCCAAGGCTGACTAGTAAGTGCTTTACAGTATCAATTCATCCTAAGCAAAAAGCATGTTTGAGTGCTTCAGTGCTCTTGTTAATGCCAGTAAGAAGTATCAGAGCTCATATGACACCTAGAAGAAATTAGTACCCACATTCAAAGAAAAGCTTTTGTTATTTTCCAGAGTATTATGTGGACTTTATTGAGATGACTGCATCTGACACCTGCTGTAATATAAAATGCAGCTATAATTAGCCAACTGATGCTCTCCGCAGTTTAGGTCGAATCCCTTCTGTGGGAATTATGCTTTAAAATATTCAGAACTCCAAGTGGCTCTCATTACATTTAATTTTTACTTAGAATTAGGTGGTCTAGAAAAAAAATTTAGGATTGTAATAGCCCCCTGCTGAATGCCACACAGCAACGTGAAAACCCATAGATTTTTTTCCAAATAAAAAAATGAGAACAGCAGACTACACTACAGCCTTCAATTGAAGTCTGGCTTTGTTTAATTGTACTTTTTGCACTCATCAGTCTCTCCTCTTCAGAGCAAGCTACAAAAATTGCCTGAATAGCCAAAGAAAAGTTTCCCACAGTCACTGGCCACAGAAAAACACCATTGTCCTTCCTCACAGTTTGATGGACAACATTTCTATAAATGGGTAGCCAGTCTGTCAATGGTACCCTTGCTGAAAAGGCAAAAGAAGAGAACAGATTCTGCCAATATCTGACAAAGCATGTTAACACATAATCAGGCATTCACTAGTCAGGCAGCTGCCCCTGGGACCTTCATAACACAGGTGCCTTTAAGCCATTTCCTATTCACAGATAAAGGAAACAAGCAGGAGATACCTGGGAAAGGAGCAGTCTATTGTGGCCTGTCAAATGTCCATCTTCTAGGCTGCCTGCATAAAATCAGAAAGAACATAAAGGGAACTCAGCCTGCACTGCTAAATTATAAAACAGCAAAATACTCTCCAACTCCATAACTTTAATCTTCATTTAAGTAATAATTTTAAAAGAGTGGCAAAGGAGCACCATGCCTTATAAGAGGTACCTTCTTCATTCTTTTTCCTGCATCAAACTGAGCAAAAGATCTGTTACGTCTCCAAGGCCAACTAGAACAAAGCCAGCAGTGGTGGTCCCAGGACTATCACCTTCACCCACTACCTCTTTGGTATGTTTTTTTCCATGCCTGATCTGTTCACTTCTTCACTCAGCTGATTATTAAATTCATCCTTTAACTGAGGAAACTGGAATTTTCTGATGGACCAGTCTAGTATGACTAAAAGTTGATTAAGCTGCAGGACGAAGACTTTTCCCTCTTTTTTTACTAACTTTATCTTAGTGAGCCTAACAAAAAAGTGACATTTCATAGTCAATGTTACCTAAAGGCCATTAAGTAGAGTGATCATTTTAGCAGTGATTAGATCATGATAAGGCAACAGTTAGCTTTATGCAGAAGAAAACATTTCTCTTTTGTGATGGTGCATAAACACACCTGTTTCATACACTCAGCATATTAAGTGCCAAAATCTATAGCCCCAAGCAGAAATTCAGTTTGCAAATAAGGAATCTAACTGATTTTTCATGGTGATTTTAGTAGCACTGCCTGCGTGTTTAATGTTAAATGCATGAAAAAAACTGTATCAAATTCTATGGAATTTCCTGATGGAAGCACCTGATGGAAGCAGTGATGAGAACAAGGTTTCAGGAGATGTATCACAATGACTGGAATTACCCTGATGTTGTTGGGAAGCTCCTACAGGTGATGTGCTGTCTCTGAGAACATAAACTGCTGCAGTGCAGCACAAGCACTTGCAGCAGAAGCCAGAATATGGCATGGTAAGAACAAGTAAGTATGGGAAGCTCTTCTGTGCAATTCTTTATGAAACAGTGCTGATATCTTGCCTTCTCCTCAAGCAAAAACATTTCAAAGAGCACAGTTATGATTTCTCACAATTATTATTCTCTAGACAGATCTACTCTTTAATACAGGAGATGTATGTATATGAATTTAAAACAGGAAAGTTTCTGAGCTTCTGCCATAAAGTTATTCAAATGGAATTCATAGCAGTAATGAAATTAAGCTGAAGCCTAGAATTAAAAATATTTATGTAAAATGCAGTATCATAAAATGTAAATGAAAAAATATCTATGAACCCCATTTTAATTTTTTCTTGGTCAGTTCTGAGAGTTCCATGTACTATGAGATTTCTTAGCACTGCCCATACCTGTGCAGCTGAGCTGGAGTTACACTTCTCAACACTTAAAAAGGACTGCTTGTTCTCTGTTGAATCAGCCTCAGGTCATTATCAAACTTACAACCTAGGCCCAGCCTTGCAAAGGCTTTTACACACAGGCTTAGCTTTATGCACATGAATAGTCCTTTAGAATTCATTAGAATGATTTGTGCACAAAGTAAGCAGGTGCATGACTAGCTTCACTGAAGGATTGGGACCCAAAATATCAAAGACTCCATATTCCCTATTAACAAATGCCTCTTCTGCATTAGAAAAATAATGACAGTGTAAAGATGAGTGTGATCTTTTGTTTTGTCCATTTACTATAATACAATGGGGATCATTCAAATAACTTCATAGTAACTTTATATCGAAAAAGGGCATTATGTATTTACTCGTACAGATGTAGAAATTGAAGAATACTGCAGGTGGTATGAACACAGAGTGATACATCCAGAGGAGCTTAAAGGATTTAGGTGCCTACCTTACATCGTAATACGGATATATTAACCCCTCAAGGCTATTTTGAGAGGCTCAACTCGACTACATAATATAGGTCCCTAATTTCAACTATCAGTCCATCTCGTATGTAAAGCAGATCTGGATCTGGTTCCTGAAGTCAATGGAAGAGCCTGCTAGGATACTGAATGATTGATCGGACCAATAATGACAGATGTGGTCTATTAGATTATAACTGTTCAGCTACTGGGGTACAGAAATTTACAAGCTAAACTGCTGAAGCAGGAGGTAAATTTAAATTTGAGCAACTTAACAGTTCCACAGAAAAGGCTAGGAAGACTGTATGTTTAGAAAAGGACTTGGTTCCCAGCTAAGCTGTGTGAAAAGCTTGTACATAGCACAGCTGAAGAACCCTATTTTAAATATTCCTAAGCATCCATCACTATTCTTTCTTTTAAAATAATAGTCAAATTATACTAATAAAGATGCAAGCTACAGCTTTTAAAATCAAGCACTCAGCAATCAAGGAATATGAAAAGTTAAAGTTTCTCTGAAGTAAATGTGCTATATTCCTGTTTCCCTGTTAAAGATAGATTTTCAAGTATCCCATTAAACCTGAGTTAAATATATAATATGTGCAGCATGTACATATTAATGCAATGGAAAATTATTAGTTTTTAGACTATCTTCAGGCAGGAGTGCTTAATTTCACAATGCTTGTGTCAATTTACTGACAGTTTACAGACAAGGGAAACACTGTGAGCACAGACACCTACTCTGCAAGACACCTTCTACATTTTCATGTGATAGTCTCAAAAGGAAATTATAGAAAGGTTTATAATCAAACCTTTGAAAGTAACTATAGAAGTCTAAAATTTGTGAACACAGAATAATTATAATAATAGTTTACTGACTTCTTAGAAGAGCTGTTGAGCTGGGCCTTGCAGAGGTCAGTTCTTGATCCCAAATTATATAACTCAACCGAAGAATTTTGTGCAGAGGATGCTAATCTTATTTGCAGACGGCAGGAAGAAAGAGAGGGCAGGCAGGAAGATAAAACTTAAATATTGTGCAAAATTACTAGACAAAGATATGAACAATAATGGGCAAAGTAAAGCAAAGCATACAGGAGTATTAGAAAATCTCAAGGATAAAAAATTGCTGGATTGAGACGGGAAGGGCCATGGGTCTATGTGCATGTCAGGTTAAGGACACTAAACAGAAAGCAGGTAACTGCCTCATGAAGATTTGCAATTTGTTAGGAATGATAAAATTTGGGCCCCTCACTACAAGAAGGACATTGAGGTGCTGGAGCGTGTCCAGAGAAGAGCAATGAAGCTGGTGAGGGGTCTGGAGCACAAGTCTTATGAGGAGCGGCTGAGAGAACTGCGGTTGTTCAGTCTGGAGAAGAGGAGGCTGAGGGGAGACCTCATCGCTCTCTACAATTACCTGAAAGGGGGTTGCAGAGAGGTGGGTGTTGGTCTCTTCTCCCAAGTAACTAGCGACAGGACAAGAGGAAATAGCCTCAAGTTGCACCAGGGGAGGTTTAGGCTGGATATTAGGAAAAATTTCTTTACTGAGAGAGTGGTGAGACACTGGAACAGGCTGCCCAGGGAAGTGGTGGAGTCACCCTCACTGGAGGTGTTCAAGGAACGTGTGGACGTGGTGTTGCGGGACATGGTTTAATGGGCACGGTGGTGTTGGGTGGATGGTTGGACTTGATGATCTTGCAGGTCTTTTCCAACCTTAATGATTCTGTGATTCTGTAATTATTGCAAGATATTAATATATCTGGTTTTTTTTCTTTAAATGCAAATACTTCACAGCTGTATTTTCCACAAGACATTTCATACAAATCCCATTCCAATTCTGTCTGAACGGGGCTTTTTACATTTTGGTAGAGTGAGAGAAACACCAAAAGGTCAGCAAAGACATTTGCTTTGAAGGAATGCCGATCATATTGGATAATTAGATTTGCAATTTAGAGCCTTTATTTGATGAAGTTAATAAGCACATGGCTACATTTTAGGGAAGCAGGCTGAGTTTTTTCAGCTGGGGTAGTGCTTAAAGTTAGGCACCAGCTTAAGCATCTTGTTGAACCAGGACCCATAACCTTGGTTGGAGCGATGCCTTTTCCTGGGTACCCAGATAGCAACAGAAATGAATTGTTCTTCTTCTGAAATCAATGCTTGGAAAAATAAATAAAAACTTCTATTCTGGAGGGACTTTGTTATGTCCTCATCTATTTTAATCCAATGGGTAGGATACTATCAATTTTCTATATATAACCTGAGATAATTCAGAGCAGCACTGATAATTTGAATATTAAGGAAAACTACATTTACAGCAGTCAGTGCCAAGCTGCACCACTTGCCTGGGGTCTGGGCAGTATTCAGGGTATTGTTTTTATCTTTGAAGATCCAAATTATTTCAGTTTAAAGTTTTTCTGAAGTGTTGTCTCTTTTGCCTTTCCATGCACTACAGCTGACATAAGCAGAGTACACAGCAGGAGCTTTTCAATTCAGGAGAAAAATCTGCTTATACATTATACAGGCTCCTTAGCTCAGCATTTCACTCTTTAGCACAACAAACCTCAACCACTGGTACATTCTGCAAAGCACCCACCTTTCTCTGGGTGTTAGGGACAAAATTAAAGTGCGAGTTCAGAAATTATGTTAATGTGATATTCAGCAGAAGAAATAGTGCTAGTAGTAATAACAACGGTGACCAGCACACACAAGTTGTCTCCATTTATTAAAGTTTACTGTGATTTTAAAGTGCTTAAAGGCACCTGAGTTGGAAGGAGGTGCATATCTTTATCATTTTACGAACCAAATAAAAAGGAGCAATAGTCCAAAACCAAAAGATAATCCTTTTAATTTCAAAATAATTTTCACTCAAACAACTATATTTGCTATCGAAGAACTTAGTGGTTTTGTGTTTATATTTTTCAAGGTGGTTTTGGTGGGAAAGGCTTTTTTACACCTTAGAGATCCATTTCAGGAAAAAAAAGCTGGAGAGGATTTAATCTTATGATAACTCTGTCCCTGAATGTTGAAAGCAGTTCCAGATTCCTCCTCCCTTGGTAGTCACACCATTCAAATATCTGAAAATGGCCATTATTGCGAAGTTACACATATTTAAATCTTCTGATCCCTCTTTCTGAACTAGTGTCTCTATCTCCGGCAATCCACTCCTTGCCAGTTTTCTACAAATTCCCTCCAAATTACCAGTATCTTCCCACCAATGAGAGCTTCCAATATTTTATTGTTTCACCAGCTTTAGTGAGCATGCCATGTAATTTCCTCTGTCTTTATGGAGGCGATTGCAAGTGTATCTGTTTGTACTGTGCACTACATGCAGTGAGCATATAATCATCTTTTGGAACCATTCTGCTCTGGTCTGTCTCTTCCTTTAGATATGAATGTTTGTCTTAGCTGTATTTGCACATGTTTTTTCCCTATTCTCATTTTCTCACCTGCTCTCATTTTTCTAATCTCTTAAATCCCTTTGGATTATTTCTGGTCTGTCCATGCTTGCATTACATAATTTAATCTGTGAAATTTCAAATATACCAAATTTATTCGGATAGCAGCTGCAACATGGGTCAAGGCCTTCTGAGATACTGAAAAGTAGAAAGAAAATCTGTGCCCTCTTTAACAATAGGAATCATTACAGTTTCTCTAAGAGAAGGCATTTGCCATCATCAGGAAGGCGGCCAACAGCCAGTCTATTCTTATAACGGGTGGACAGCAACAACTCTACAGGCTACTTTATGGTCTTTTGCCTACTTTTCTGGAAATGATCACTGAATAAGTAATGGTACATCACATCCACCCTCTCGATATCCTCCACATTCATTCATTGTCCCTTACATTTCCGTGTACATGACAGCGTAACCTCCAGTATCTTTCTGACCTTTATGTGCTTATCTTTTTATTTTTCATTTTTGTACCCCAAAACAACCTCTTGCTAGAGGTAAAGGTAACATTCCCAAAAACAAAGGAAAGAGATCAGGTCTCTCAACTACTAAAGCTACATCTAGCCATTGCTAAAGTAGGCATATATCCGCTTCATCATCCCAGAAAGGCTGCATTTTTCAGAAGTTAATTTATCAGGTAGCTGAGCATTCATCACTTGAAGTTAAAAACTTGGTTCAAATGTCTGGACTTGATCTATTTTTGCAGGTCATTGGAGATTCTGTCAGGGCAAGTTGCCTCCTCTGACACTGAGAAGCGACAATCAATGCCAGGGTGTTACATCTGCGCTCCATATTCTGTTCTGGCCAGCAAATTACTTTCATGTTTCAGTATTATAGTGCTGGTGGAGGAAGGGAGATTGTATTTTCGTTTATTCTTGAAAGCTTCATGGTTTGATCCAAATGAGATGATTATGTTTTGCAGAGTTGCTTCAGCTGCCTGTCCAGAGATAAAACTGCAAGAGGCAGGGCAGGCTGAAGCAGCAAGTCCTCGACCATAAGCTGGATTTAGCATCATTGGACAGAGCTGCAAAATGAAATTTCACAATCTTTCTTACCATTCATAACTGACTACCATGTTCTGTGTATGTGTTCAAGATGTTGTCATTTGACAAAAACAGTATCTTTGCAGGAATTAAGTGAATTTCTTTATATTTCAGAGCTTCTAAATCAGGAACACGTTTTGCAGTGAGCATTTCTGAATCCAAAGAGTGGTTCTCATCTTCTGAATCCAGCCAAGTGCCATCTAGCTCACCTTAGATAACATATTCTTGCAAAACACAGCTCTTCATGAAACATATTTGTAACCATTAGCACTGAAGCCCTTTTGGAACTAAGTTTCCTCTGGAACTGAGCAGGACTTTCTCTACTTGAGTCTTCTTAAATATTTAAGTTGGTTGCTGAATGGAGACGCAGAATACTATGTCTTCAGTTTAGTGGGATTTATTTTCACTGAATTAAGGTAAGTTTTGTCTGGATACCTTAGAGAGGAATGCCTTCAAAATACTCCCCAAAATATCAGTCAAATAAATTAATCTGCCTTTCTAATATCTTTATTTAAGAATGCTTTACCATTTGTATATACAACAGCATTCACTGTTTCCCAATGGAATAAAAAATACTGGGGGGGAGGGAACAGGAAGAGGTATGAAGGTTAAAGGATCAAAATTAGGCTATCAAAGGAAACATCAGGTAGAAAATCTTTGTCAGTATTCCTACTGTCCTAGGAAATGAATCAAGTCGACTGTCTTAGAAGAAATACAGTCTGGCAAGCCCCATAATCAGAGTACTCTGATAAACTTGCTCCTCAGGTTTTGATGAAAAAACAACCTTGCTGTAACCAGAAGAGTCAAGGCTTTGAAGAGAAGCACATATGAATGTATAAAAGTGAAGGTATAACCAGAAAAGCACAGCCAAAACAAGTCCAGTAATCTGATATACTTAAGTATTAATACACGTTTTCCTTCCGTCCATGAATGAGCACTCAGTGGAGGCACTCCTGTAAGTGTGCCTGCCATGTGCCCATGCCGACAGCTCCGTGGAGGCTGCTGAAGGACAGGCAGGAGCCAGGAGGCAAAGAAAAGGATGAGGGGGCAAGGTGAGCTGGCAGGGAGAGGACACCCCACAGGAGCTGCTGCAGTCCAGGGTTCAAAGCCTGGTGGTACCAAAGGTGCCAAAGCAGCACACAGAGGCAGCCCTACGCCCCTGGGCCAGCACACCGTGACTCTGTGACCACTGAGGTGGTCTTTAACCTGATAGCTGCAATGGACCTGAGCTGAGAAAAGCTTCAGGGTCCCAGAGAGGCCTGAGAAAAGAGCAAAAGCTAAGATGTTTCCTCAGGTTTGGGAAACAGGGCTGCTCACTATGCTGCAGAGACAGGTACTGCAGGAGAGGGCCCTCCACACACCACAGCACGGAAACCCAGGGGGCCAGAGGAGGACGGGCAGAGCCTGGCCAGGACAGCCAGGCCTGAGGCTGCCTCCCCAACCCGGGCCCTGCTGCCACAGCCGAGAGGCCGCCCCGAGCCGCCGCTCCTAGGCGCTGGGGCAGAGCAGCCCCCAGCCCAGCAGGACGGCCGGGCTCAGGAGCCCAGGCGGAACCTCCTCCCCCCCAGCGCTGCCGGTAACAGACACCTACCCCGCCCGGCAACGTAAGCCAGCGCCCGTAGGGCGAGCCGCCCCCCCCGCGCAGCGCCGGCCTCGAAAGAGCAGCCCAGGATTGGCTGCCGCGCCTGTCCATCAGCCCGGGGAGGCGAGGCCGGCGGGCACGGCCACCCGAGGTGTTCGTCATCGCGGAGCGACGGCAGAGACGTCGCTGGCGGCTTCGGCTCGGCCCGGTGTCATGGCGGCGGCGGCGGTGCCCCGCCTGCTCCAGCCCGGCGGCCACGCTCCGGAGATCGGTGCCGACCCTGCGGCCTCGGAGGTGGCGAGCAGCGCCCTGCGCTCCCTGGCCGGGCTGGCGGGGCAGGTGAGTGCGGGGCGGGCGGAGGGGGAGGCCTGAGGCAGGGCTGGCCCGGGCGCCGCGGGCCCCGCACCGCGCCTGGCTCGCCTCGCCGTGGGGCACGGGCAGGGCGTGCTCCTGTTCTCCCCGGCCTGCGGGGCCCTTTTGGTCTCCAGGGATGAAGTACGGCGCCGGAGAGAAAAGAAGCCCGCCACAAACAAGGGAGCGGCCTTGCTTCGGGAGGTTGTTCACGCCTGCCTGCGGGAGGGGTGAAACTCCTCTCAGGGCTGGAGGCTGGCGGTGCCACCGCATCCCTCCTGGCGTGGGCACCCCCAGGGTGCGTGGCCTGCTGCCGCATCTCATAGTCGTGGCCGTGCCTTTGCCTCTTAGTGATGGGACGTCTCGTGTCACTTTGTAGTTTGAGGGATCATCTCTCCCGTGAGAAACTGCAGTCTGTCTAATTGCTGTATTTTAATTATTAACGATACTGAATTGAAAAGCTGCTAAAGCATTACATTAAATCAAAATAGATGATGAGGATCTTGAAGTTAGACTTGCCTTGGTAAGAACATACTATGAAACACACAGTGCATCTCAGTAGGTCAGAATTTTTAAAGTGGCTTTGCTCTGTGGTACTTAAGTTAAAACACCTACTTTAGGTTTAGTAATGACTATGAATTATTTAACATGTTACAGTAGTGGTGGGAGGCCCTTATCAGGAGAAGGTTTTAGTAACAACTTAATTATTACCATAAATAATTTACATATTAACTCCTTTTCCACTGTGGAAGCTTATATGTAGTTCTGTGAAGGCAGTAGAAACACACTTTTGCTTCTGAAATTAGATAGCAATTTGAAAGTTTGGGGCCAGATGATGAGCGATATCTGGGGGAGATAATATAACTTAATGTATGTTTATGTTACGAAAATACTCAGAAATGGACTCTGTTAGATACAGAGGCAGTTTAGTAGTAGCTGCTGACTGAGCTGAAATTATTTTTTAGAGCATTTCACCTCCCATCTGAATACAATTGTGTATTATATTTGCTTCTGACCTCAAAGTCTGCTAGTAGTTGTCTCTGTTTTCAAACAAAAGTAATCCAAAATTAATGGCCTGGAAATTCAGGTGCTGACTAGTAAGAGTTCCAGTTTTCCTATCTCTAAAGTGGTTAAAAACTATCCTAGCTTTTGAACAGGAGTACAGTGCTAAATAACTTGATGATCAGACACTGCTGATTCATAGGATTACTGGGACAGGAAAACTATCTGTGTATTGAGGATGAAATATCCCATAATTCTTACTGGTTAAAATTCTAAATGTAATCAATGAAGAACTAGTGACTGTCATTTTGTCCAGATGCGATACTGTCATTCATACTGTTGTTCTTACAATGTTAGCATGAATGAAAAGTTGAACTCTTATATTTATGAAAAACACAAAGAAGAATAAAGGAAAAGTTTACTAAGCTCTTAACTAGGGTACTCATCACAAATTTAATTGATCGTTTTTAAAACGACATTAAACACTCTATTTTCTCTCTCCTCTTCAGTAGCTTACTTGTTCTCCAAAGTTTGCTCTATGTCTTGCGTGTCACTGGAGAGAGCTTAGTGATTTTTAACAATATTTGGGTGTGCACAGACAATTGCAGGAGACCAGTTTAGAGTTGCTACAGCCCCTCAGTAGAGTTACAGTAGTTATGGTGCAGAGTAAAATTGTCTTCATTGGTGTTTGGAGTGTATTCTTTCTATGACAACAAACCCATTTTACTGTGCACTGCATTGAACTATGAATAGGGTTCTGGTCGCTCCATCTTAGCTGAGAAGGCCCTTTTTGTTGCTGAGTCATGATTGTTTCCAGTTCTTGAGTTACACTCTTGTCTGCCAGCACTTGAGTTCTGGTAGATTGAACTGTGATGTTTTACCAGCTTACTGACTGTAGCAATCCATCTTGCATTTTTGACTGAAACTACTGATTCCCCATTTCCATTTTATAGAGATGAGTGAACATATGCCAGATCGTTAGCTGTCACAGTTTGTGATCTGTCATAGTAGTTTAAATTGGATTTATGCTAGCAGGTTGGACTGTAAATAGGAATATTTCTGACACAGTGACATTTCACTTGCAGCACAGTGACTAGGAGGACATCTGAGGATAACAGCTCTTAAAACCTGGCTGATAGTGAAGAGTTCTTTAAACCTCAAGTAACAGTCAGTGTATTTCATAAAACAATTTCAAAGGGCTGAAATGACATGATCCTGTAAACAGCTACAGAATAGGCTGTGGACTTGTAAATATACAAAGGCTTTGAAGTTACCAAATCACAGAATTTATAAACTTGCTTGTCACAGTTCTTATAAGTAGAAGGATGTGAAACACTGAGAAAACTAATTCTATTGTACTAGAAACATGTTTGGATGCAGGAGGGGTTTATTCTTTACTTAAAAACAGTGTCTATGAGTTTAAAATATCACTGGCCTCTAAATTATTCTAAGTCAGAAGCCTTACTGTTTTTGTACATTGAACCACCGAGACAGGAGTCACACGCTGTGCTATGAAGGCACACATCAGCTGATTCTTTTTGAAAAAGGAGGCTTATTAGGAAATGGCAGTAGGACTCCTATTTTGTTTCATTATGATGACTTACATCTACACCTTTTTTACGCTGTCAGTGGACTGTAATGTAGCGTATAGGAGATGTTACTTTAGAAACTTTGGGAAGAAATATGTGCTTCAGATAATCACATATGCACAGTGGCTTAATTCTAAATACATTCTTGATTTTGTAAGGTGTTCAAAACTAGTATTTCCTAAAACATTACTTGTCCTACATCCCGTGTAGTTTAAGAACTAAACAGCAATAACCATTTCTGTGAAAATTATCTAAAATATGTTATATATCTAGTCAGACCATCTCCTTTGCTACGTAATTTGGAATCTAACCCTGGATTTAACAAGGCTGTTCTTTGACTAAAGAAGGAAGGCTCAGGCTTATAGCTCTTTGCATACAAAATTGTGATAATGTTGGGGTTTAAAACTAACGTAGAACAACTTAGTATCCCCTGCTTTGCCTTCAGAGGGATGGAAGTATTCTTGGGTTTAGTTCTCATTGTTTCCTCATACACTGTGCGGTGGATTCAGGAAACAAGTGCATATGCATTCTGTGTTCTTGTCCATAATATTTGATGCTGTTAGAAGTTAGATATCTTTAGACCATATGTTAAATGTTACTTTTGTCATCTGCCTGAGGTCTCTTTTTCTTTTCTTTCTTTCTTTTTTTTTTTTTTTTTAAGAAAGGAAGGAGTGAGATGTACCTGTACAAATATGCATATGAATTGGGAATTCTGTGTCTCAAACAGAGTACCCATAGGTCCTCTTGATTTTAAACAAGAGTTTTATCAGTATTTAGAATTTGGGGGATCACTTATGGGTTGTTTGTTTGGAGAACAACCTAGTTGGCTTTGGGAAATGAAAGTGCTCATTACTTCAAGATCTGGAGAAGAGCTTCAGTGTAACAAAAATGGCAAAGGTGAGTGTGAAAGTGTGTAGTTCATTAATGATTATTAACAATCAGCTTTGTATTAGAAAGTGGAAGTTTATTTTTAGCTTATAGAAGATATTTAAATAAAACTTCAGATTCACTATGTGTGTTTCTCTTCACTGCTTTGGGAGCTAAATATTGCAATTCCTTGGCAAAGAGAATAGACTATGGCAATTGCTATTTTAATCTGAAAGCATATAAAAGGAAATAGTGTGATTTGGAAATGTGTTTGATAGTGGTGCTGTGTAGTCTAGAGTTTGTTTAACCCTGAGGTTTTTTTTTTAATTATTTTTTTTTAAGCACTTATTTTTAATATAAATCCTCCTTTGGATTAGCAACAAATAAAAATTTCAGGAATGTGGCATGGTGCAGTATCAAGACCTTGGTCATACAGGCATAGATAGCCTTGCAAATCTCAGAATAAAATACATGAACTTACAGGAGACTGCCATCCTGGGTGCATTTTTCTTCCTACTGGTGGTTCTGTCATCTGTTAAAAGAAAAGATTTGAGTGATTAACATGAACACTATGTTTTCATACAATAGTTAATTGAATTGAGAATTGTCTAAAGTTAAAGATAAAATTAATACAATGAAAGTGTGATGAGGTAGTAAGGTATTTTTAATTTTTGAATATACTCCACAAATACTAGCTTTGAAAATGGCAGCTGCTTGAATTATAATTAATGTCAAACCTCTCCAATGTCCTCATATAAAAATGGAGTCTGTATGAGATTAAGCGTAATTGTTGTCCTGTAGAAGTCTTGTATACTTTTGTGACGTTAATGCAACATAACAGCGTAATTTTTTGTTGTGTTTGTTTTGCCCTCTTGAAGCTTAACCTTGGAGACGATATTGTGAAAGTTGTAATTGATTGGAGCAAGCTTCAAAGCACATCAGCACTACAGCCAACATTGCTCTTTAGCGCACTTCAGCAGCATATTTTATGTTTGCAGGTAAATGTTTCATTGGACACATTCGACTTGACGAAAGTAGTAGTAGTTGTATGAATGCAGTTGTATTATCTGAACTGTAAAATTTCAGTCGTTTTCATCTTATATTGCTATGTCCAACAAAAAAGAATGCAAAAGTATTATAGTCTTGGGATTCCACTATGCTTCATAGGTACTTACGGATTTTTCAGATTAGTGGTGGGAATAGCCACTGCAGGTGAGCAGGCTGAATAAATGCAGCCTCATTGATTTCTAGACTTGCATTGTAAATGTGATACATTTCCATCTATGGTGGGTTATAATTAAGCAATAAGACACGGCAGGTGTGTGTCATGCTATGATAATGATTCCATGCGTTGGGTGAGTTTTGAGGCTCATGGAGTGCTTTCAGTGGTTCAAGAAGTGGCATTATCCCAGCATGACACATCCTGGAGTGTCTTGCTGCAATTAAATATATTTTCAGTGTAGTTTTTTTTTTTAAAAAGAGTAATTTCTTTGACATTAATGTCTCATCTTGCCAAGTAGCCAGTCACCATTACTGTCATTTCTTTTAACTATTTGAAACTTTCCAACCCTGCCAAAAGTATGTGTAATTTAGTTGCATGGCAGGGAGGGTGAGCGGTTTGTCAGCTGGTAACTGAACAGTGTTTTGACCTTGATAGTTCAGCTGTAAAAGGTGGGGATTTGAATACCATTTTTTTGCTTCAGCTAGTCAATGAATTATTTCAAGCATGCAGTATTGAGAGGGTGAAAAAGGAAGTTCCTGTATTTGCTTGTCTGTAGGTAAAAGAAAGACCCTTTATGTTTTCCAGACATCCACCAAATCTTTGGTGTGATAAACAAAAAGAAAAAATATGCAAGATAAAAGCAATTAACAATTACATCCAACAGTAAGGACACTGCAAGTAGGAATTTGATTCCATTTCAGGAAATGTGACTGGTAAAAATCATGCTGTCTTTAAAAAAATAAAAATAATTTCTAGAGGGAAAATAAGCAGTGAAATTCAGACTAGACGATACTGGTAAAAATTAAAAAAGGGGTGTGACATATGTACAGAGGTTTTGTTATTGTATCTTCTGTAAGAGTTATTGCAGTAGAATAATAAGGATTTATTTTTTCTGCTACAAATGTCAGTGCATTTTCTCATTTAATTTCATGACCTAAGTAGATAATCAACCGTGTCAAGAAAAGCATGTGTTCAGGATAACGCCTATATATTTCATGTCTGTGTTCTCTCATTCACTCGGACAACTGCAGTTTCAAGTGGAGAATGTAGTGCTGTGGTGATAAAGTAAAGGCTTTACAGTGTGAAAGCATTGGCTTTCATGTTAAGGAGGAAAAATACTAAGCCTTACTGTTCTGAGTAGGCATTTGAATGACATGTTAATTAAGTGGCATTGGTGCCAAGGATTGAAGAGTAGCAGGCAGATTTTCGCAGAAATTTGGGAGTTTTCCTATACAAACCTCTAAAAGGCACAGGTCAAAAAGGCCAGAATCATGGTGTGCACAGTATTTGGAACTACAGCTTTTTTTTTTTTTTTAATTTTATTTTATTACTGTGTTCCATCAGAGGCAGATGTTGTAATTCCTAAAATTATTTCAGTTGGTCTATTTTAGAAATTATAATAGTGCTTGGATTTTTGCCTTTTATTTGGGGAATTTTTTGACTTTTTTTTTTTTAACCCTAACATACTGTTTTATTTGTTCAGCCTCTTTTAGAAAAACTCCAGTCATTGATTAAAGAGGAAAATATAGGCCATGTTGAACCTGCAGGTGAAACAGAAGACCAAACTTGTGAAACAAGTTTAGATGTTTATGATGGTAACTGTCAGACTGAAGAAAAGTATGCAAGTTACGACTTGGGAGATCTGAAGGATGCTCAGATTAATTTTGATCCAGAGGTGGTCCAAATAAAAGCTGGAAAAGCAGAAGTAAGTGATTTACCTAAATATAAAAAAAAAAAGAAAAAGACCTTTCTAAATTTTAAATTTAAAGAATGAAATAGATATATGCCATCATGTTTATTACCTGCAGATTGACAGGCGGATATCAGCCTTCATCGAGAGGAAACAAGCTGAGATCAATGAAAATAATGTCAGGGAATTTTGCAATGTTATTGATTGTAATCAAGGTAACTGGCTAGCCAGACTTTAATCTTCATAGCAATTTAAGTTGGTGGGTTTTTTTTTTTATTTTTTAAAAGCACTATTCTATATTTAAAACAGAATTTTGTTTAAGAGTAACTTTGTTTTAAAGTAAGAACTTGCATGTGTGCTGCAGATGTTGTCAGATAGACAAAAAAAGAAAGTAGTCACTGGATGACAATGTTTAATGCACCCCATACAGAAAGATTGTAGCTATTACTGTGTTCATTTTAAGAACTGTGATCTTAAATCAGATTATTTTGTAGCTATTGTTCCCAATGTTTTAGCTAGATGTTCAAACAGAATTGCAATTCAGAAATCTCTTGTGAATTGCATATTCAAATTGAAGTTAATTTAATGCTATTTAATTTATAAAGAAGTATTTTTTGCAATCAATTTGAATTACTAGCTACTTAGAATAACTTTTTCCTTGCAACATTACTCACTCTATTCGTGTTTTTAATGCACCAACTGGCAGAATTGGCTGTATCTGTAACCAAACAATCTTAAATCCATCTGGTAGGCTGGATCCCATTAGCATGAGCTGTAGCTGTGTAACCAAATGCATCTTAAAAGTGACGACACTTATGTATACATAAATATTACGGAGACATTTTCTAAGTACCTCTGAACCCAGATGTGCATTGTCTCTGTGATGTACTCATGCTTTTAGAGATCAAAGCTTATTGTTTTGTAAGCTTTATAGGAAGAGAGTTTATCTGCTTGAATATTAGTTGAAATGAAAATGACATCTGAAGTCCAGTAGAATATGCTATATAATAAAATACTGATTCCTAAAATTGTGAATTATGTGTAAACCTTTGGTGTATCTGAACAGAGATTAAAATATAACATTAGAATAAATTAAGATGGTCTGTACTGCAGGTTTTTATGATTAAACAAATTGAAGAAGTCACAGGCATCAGACTAAATGCAGGAAGGTGAGAAAAGAATGCTGATGAGTAAACTAGACCAGTCTAAAAATAGGAGGAGAACAGTTTTAAAAAAGGACATAAAAACAGAGCAACAGTGGTAAGCAGGGAAGAGACTTCTGTACTGGAAAAAAGAAATAAGTTACAGAGAAATACAGTGAAAAGTAAGAACCAATTAAAATGTAAATTGGAAGACATTTGGTCCTGATCCGATAAACTTGTGCATACATGCAATACACGTGTGCATACGTTTATATAAGTGACTTATCCGATTAAAACTAGTAGGTCCATGCAAGTGTGTGAAACTATTAATGAGCAAGAGTTTATAGAATGAATGAAGTATTTCTGATGTTTTTATTGTATGAAAAATTTTAACTAGATTTGTTAAAAGCCTTAAAACTGATGATGGTTAGAATATTTTAAATTATAAATACATAAGTAGGACCTCACTTCTTACATTATTATTATTTATTTAGAAAATAGCTGTGCCAGAACAGATGCAATTTTCACACCCTATCCTGGATTTAAAAGCCATATAAAGGGTAAGCAGCTATTTTAATACCTATTTATTAAGAGTGTCCAGATAGAACAGCACTCATGAATTTTTGACTTAAAAACTTTTTACAGAATGCTCAAAAAATGCAGACTTAATGTATTGATTTTTGACTCTAGTGAATACTTTTGCATCTTCACTTACTTCCCCAAGGTTTTCAATCCCGTAACTGCTTCATTAAACTGATGGTTATGCACTAAAGACCAAAACAAAGTAGCCTATTTTCATTGTCTGAAAGAAAAGATGCGAAAGATAAAGCAGGACAGAGAAGCTGAACAATTCTTAGCTTTTCTTCTAAGGTGAACCCAGCAGTCCGGTTAAGGAATTGAGATTAATAAAATTATCTTCTATTTTTCATTAGCCGGTGTAAGTATATTGAATTAGAAAATTTTGGGACACAGTGGAAGTTCTGAGATAGAGATTTATGGGAAGTGACAAGCTAGGGAACAAGCTTACCACTGCACTACCTTTTGAAAAGGAGTAAATAGTGTAGAAACGATTGTCCAACAGAAGTTATAAGATTAACGTAGAAGATCGCTTGTCCATCTGCTGCACTCTAGGTGTATACAAGTTACTCTGTGTTTAAAAACAAACAAACAAAATCTCCAAAATGAGAATGAAAGTAACCCTCTCTTCCATTTTTGAGAGTGGTAGTATTGAGTTATCCACTTGATACTGGTTCTAGAAACCAATTCATTATTCTGAATTCAGAATAATACTGTGAAGCACGATGATAGGTATAAGCATTAAAAGGTCTGGTGAGCTAAGAGGGAGATGGGGAAGTGAGTTTGAGGTTAGAATCTTTCACTAAGAACCCCTTTCAGTAGTCACTTTTAAACTGAGTGCTAGTTTGTAACTTGGATGGTAGTGTATTACAGGAAGAAAGAAAAGTTTGCACTTCAGGTATCTAAAACCCAAACAGTTCATGACTGAAACATGAATAACACTTAGAAAGGAATTGGAGGTAAAACCAGCATAAACTGAAGCAAGAACATAACATGTGACCTTCATGAAGTACTGAGTAAGAAGGTGTGTTTTTCAGTCTGGAGTTGCCAACATAGTCTGCAGTACACTGCAGTAGTCCTATCAGGAAGGACCTGAGAAATGACTGTGATTTAAAGAGAAGTGACTAAAATCTTCTGATGAAGACATGGTTCAGCAGGGGGAAAAGATAGACCCAGAAACAGCTGAAGAGTCATTAAAGCTGTTACCTGAATAACAAAAATTAGAAGAGAACTTCTTTGCCGAGATTCATAGTGGCTCTTCTAGTTGTGTACCTCCCCTCATCTTTGTATATTTATGATGCTTCCTGTAATATTAGGCCTGGCCTCTCCTTTGCATTCACAGCAGCTTGCATGTGCAACTGCTGACATAGATATCGGGTTTTCTGCTATTTATCAGCAGCTGATGACAAATTCTTGATACTGCCATTCTACGTGAATGTGTGAGTAATTCTTTTACTTTGCATATGTACAGTCCTAGGTTTTTGTTTAGTTTAGTTACTTGTGCAAAAATAGGAAAATGTTTTTACTTGAACCTTTGGTCTTAAAGTGTGGGGGACCCTTCATATGAGAGACTGGTGTGAAATTGATTTAACGCAGGTTTTCGGATTTTAATATTTTGATTGTTTTAGTTAGATGTGCTTTGTGTTTCATGTGCATATATGTTAAATTGGTGTTCTCTTTACCTAGTTTCTAGGGTAGTAAATACATATGGACCTCAGACTAGATCTGAAGGAGCACATGGGTCCAGTCATAAAGCCAATGTACCCATTCATGATTGTGGAAACCAAGCTATTGAGGAGAGATTGCAAAACATTGAAGCACACTTACGGTTACAAACAGGTTTGTATCATGTTTTATTTTTGACGTCGGTGTGCCAGTTTGTACTACAGTTATCATTACTGTAGTAGAACTGGGCAAGTCTATAAAAACTGTGACTGTAAAAACAGTGGATAGATTCAACAAAGGGTTTAGTCACCCCAAGTACTGTAATCTAATGTTTAGGTTCTTATGCCCAAAATATAACCCAGATTTATGCCCAAATTGGGATGCCGAGTTAGTAAATCTACACTTGATGTGGTGGCAAGCGAGAGAGAGGCACTTCAGAATGGGATTTAAAACAATCTGGAATATCTGGAGGTAGGTTTTCTCTACAGCCAGTGGAATCCTTCTGTCTTGACCCACTGAACAGGAAAAGCTGAGGTTAGGACTTAGTCCTGCTTCATGGAAACCTTGTGGGCTGGGGATAGGATGAACCCAAAAAACAACCTGAAACCTTTTCCTAAAGGTAGATGATTCTTGAAATACAGTTAGATGAGAAGCTTATTTTTCAGAATGTGGGAAGCTCGTTGTCAATACTTACCTTTAGCCATGCAAACATAAGTCCACACCTTTCACTAAAATAAATGCCATAGCCACCAGGCTACTGACTTCAAAAAAGTAGTTGATTTCCTCACCCCAGCCTCAGTTTTCTAGAATATAAATCAATGAAGCAGTTATCAAGGAGGAACCTGAATTATTCCTGAAAAATGTTTTCAAAACAGAACAGAAGTCTAGATCTTCACCTAATAAAGTGAATGTTCTACACATCAAACTGCAGACGCACACTGTCCTTTTTTGTCTTCTGAATACTGAGTAGATGCCAGTCCATTCTCTAAGGATATGGTGAGCATCGACTAGATTACTAGATTCCTGTGAATGCATACTGGATCAAAGTCCCCTGGTGGCAAGGAGAGTAGAATACTCCTAGATACTGTTGAGGCAGCAGTCAGAGCTTGATGCTTAGCTGTATAGGTGTCTCAAAAATAGGGTGACTTTTGTGCATGGAAATAGAATTTGCAAGTGCCTGGCCAGCATTAAGGTTACAACATGTAGTAGCTTTGGAGTTTATGCATGTCAAGGATAATGATTGGGGGTAGCTAAGGAGGGGCCCTTGCTTCCAGGATGAGCCTGTAATAGGTATAATAATTTTGTTTGAAGGAACAGGTCAGCTAAACTACATTATAGGGAAAAAGGATGAAAGTGTGCAATTCCAGCTCAACTCCTGTCTGAATCAGCATTCCTGGGGAAGGTCTCAAGATCATTTGTTGCTTACCCCAGCAGCTGTGCAAAAAGTATTCATCTGAGCAGGTAACCTCCCTCAGCTACCTGCTCGCCAGTTTTTGTTTCTGATAACTGAAAGAGTTGTTCTTGAGTCAACCTGCTGTTTTTCAGAACAGCTTCTTCTAGTGCTAGTACTGCTCTTTTCTCTTTACATTAAGAGACAGCAATATTAAGAAGAGGGAGAGGTTAGCTGATTTAATTAGTAGCTGCTGAGTGATGAGTAGAGAGAAGAACTGAAGGAGGGAAGCTACCTGCAAAATTGTCTGTCTGAAGTGAGGAAATAGATAAATGGTAAAAAACCCCATTAGTGCCTATTTTCAGTAGTTTGTGGAATAGAATTGTCTTATCTAACAGACCTAGAAATAAATGGAAATGGGTGGCAAGAGAAGAAGTAAAAGCTTGCTAAGGCCTTGGTTGTCACTACTGTTTAGAACCAGACTATCATTTTAATTGGGATAGCCAGTAGTTAGTTGTGATAAATAGTGATTTCAGTTTATAGAATACTATGTAGCATAAATAAGATGCTTTCTAAGGCTGATCTTTTGATCAGTTCTGTTCTTATGTGAGGAAACAAGCCCAAGCTGCTGTAGGATAGCTGCAAACAGCAAATGGATTGAGGTGGGGTTTTTTGTTGCTGTTGTTTTTGTGGTGTTTGTGGGTTTTGTTCTTTTGTTTTGTTTTTTTTTTTGTTTAGTTGGTTGGGTTTTTTCCAAAGCTGTGTTAGTCCATTCCACACACACATTGCCCACCCCTGCTTTTCCCATCTGTGGCCAGGCAAATGCTGTTCTTTGTGAAGCTCAACTCATACCTGTCCTCTAACCTTTGGTGTTTGGTGGAGGTAGGTTTCCTTCAGAACAACCTTAGATACCAATGCTGAATGGATGTGTGGTCTGCCATCCTATCTGCTCCCTCCTGATGCTGCTCTCAGTTTTGAAGTGATAACATTTGGTGTGTGACCAATGTATTGTAAGAGTGATCGTTACTTGTTCCAGGGACCTTGTCAGGCGTATTTCAACCACCTGCATAAAGTTGTCTGTTGCCTTCACTGACTGCACTGGCTTATCAATCAGGTTTTACCCTGAATCATATTAATTACCCTTCCTTTTTATTATCCCATCCATTCATTTTGTTTCAGCTACTGGTTGATAGCTGGACTCGAAGAATTCACCTGTAAAAATTGCAGTCTTTAGTTTAAAAAGTTATTCAAGCGCTTTTCCTGATTTCTTTGTATTTGTACTGGTGTATTTAGGTGGTCCTGTACCAAGAGACATTTATCAGAGAATTAAGAAGCTTGAAGATAAAATCCTTGAGCTGGAAGGACTGTCTCCTGAATATTTTCAATCTGTAGTAAGAAATTCTCTCAACTTATTTTAGCATACCTAAATGCATTCAGGACTTTTGCGTTTAAATCTCTGGTGTAGAGGCAAAAAGCTAAGGAGTTAGAGGGCAGGCACTTTTGGTAGACAGCTCTGGCTTGGCGTAATGGTTACATTTCATGTGGACCATCTATCTAAGTTCATATTTTACCTAATTTCTCATTTGAAAGAAAATAGTATATGTTGGGGGAAAAAATTGTGGCCAGCAACTAATTTGTAAGAAATGTATTATAGGGGTTGGATTTCTGCCCCCTCGCCCCTGCATTAAAATCTGAAGTGTTTCTAACAACAAGAAAATTGACTAAAGTTTTGATCTTGGCACAAATTATTAATGGCTTAAATCAGCTGAAATCCTTTGGGCTTCTGTACATGATCTGTTTACTAAAGATCAGCTGTGTGAAATAACTGTTCCAATAGGATGAGAGAGTAAACCGTTTAAAAATTGTTTCATGTGATTCTATGATGTAGATTTCTTTGTTGCTAGTTTTCAGGCAGGGTTCTGTCTCTTTCTGAATAGTAATCCTTATCCTTCATTCACCAAAGGAAATCAGGACAAAAAGAACAGTTGTTACTACATCAGGATCTGCTTGGCTATAGAAATTTCTTGTCTGTTATCTTGCTCTTCCTTCTTTCCCCACGTAACAGTAAAAATGGCTCTTTTACTGTTGATCGTGTTTTGATTTGTAACTTCTCCCTTGAGAACAGTCAAAGAAGAGTCAGCATTTAAAAATCGGTAGCGATATTATAAATTTTTGTTTCATTTTTTTTGTGTTGGAGACCAATAAAGTAATTTATTTGTGAGGCTATTTCTTTAAGTTGTTGGAAACTAGAAGTTAAAACGTATACTTTCATAAGCTGAAAATTCCATGGAAAGTGCTTTAGGATCTTCTCTAGAATGGGGATCTGGGAAAAATTTGTGATTGTGGCAATAGTAGTGTTGTGCAGTAATTAGCATTTTTTTTTGCCCAAAGTTTTGCATAAATATTGGTGTGGATATATGAAAATTTTAGGGAGAAAAATATTGACAGTTTCAAAAGCTGGATATTGATCTTGATTTTGTCTGAAGGAAGCTTCAGTTGATAGGTGTTGGGTGGCAAGTATGGAGAAGCTTCAACAGCTTCTGACTGCTCTTCAGTAGTATTTCTCGTGATCCAAAGTACACTTAATTATAAAAAGATTTCTTTAATCCATGGAATGGCAGTCACTGTTCTTTCTGTACTCCTCAATGTTGTTAAAGAATTACTTGTGGTCTTCTGTCAGTGCAACATTAAGTCTGTTTTGATTATGTCTTTTCTTTAGAGCTGTTCTGGCAAGAGGAGAAAGGTTCAACCTCCCCACGTAAGTGCTGTTAACTTTTGTTTACCTTAATTTTAGGATGTTTTGAGTGAAAAGCAATCAGAAGTTCTACAAAGCAACTTCTCAGAAATGGCTGCATCAGTATTGGATAGCTTGCAGGCAAAGAAAGGGTGGGAAGGAGAATGAAAGTTAGTGGGTGTCACAATGAAATGGGTCTTCTAAGAGTCTGTACTAGGGTAGGTTAGTGTTTTCACCAGTTAGAAGGATGATAGAATAAAAAAAATCTATAATGATGTTAATATAGGGGTAACAAGCAATTTGTGAATTCTGATCAGCTTCCTAGTAATGGCTTCTGATTTTATTTTGCGGTTTGGTGGGTTTTGTTGGGTTTTTTGTTTGGTGGTTTTTTTGTTTGTTTGTTTGTTTGTTGTTTGGGGTTTTTTTTTTTGTTTGTTTGTTTGTTTGTTTTTTTTATTTATTCACTTTATCAGTTTATGAAGAGACAATAAAAGTAGAAATGGCCGGCTTGGCAAAAGTGCTGCAGAAGCACCTGACATCATAGCAGATATTGACCTAAGTCAGTAAGACTTGCTATTTTCACAACACCATCACATAAGGGAATGCATTAAGAGTGTACCTTAGGCCACAAGAGAGAAATTCTCATCAGTGCAAGTGAAACCGTAGCTGGAACACTGTCTGCTAGTAGCCATCACACGTGGAGACAGATGGACTGGGGAGAATGCTTAGAATGGGATGTGGGCCATCTGAGGCTTGAGGAAGTAGGCTTGTTTACACGAGAAGAAAATCGTCCATAGGGTGAAGTATTTTTATAAAAAGGGTGATGACCAGTTCTTTGTGTAAGAAGAGATCAAAAAAATTGTCAAGTCAAGTGGGCATAGAGGAGATCAATATTGGGCAATAGGAGAAAAACCCTTCAGTTTTAAAGCCGGGTTCTACAAGATCTAGATAGTCTCATCCAGTGTTTTACCATCAAAGGATTTTTGGTTTTTCATGAACAGGTTAAACAAGCATCTAATGGAAGTAGCGTGGATATATTGATCCATGATTAGGACTGTCAGTTTCTTCCAAGTTTACATTCTTTTTCTTTCAAGTTTAAATAGCCATAGACTAGATTCAGACAATTCTGCAAAAGTATTTCTATCATTTAGTGCAATATGCAGTGACCTCAAGTATCAAGTGCTAGGCCACTTCTCTAGCAATTACAAGATGTAAATGATTGTGGTTTTTATTTTGTTCTTTTAGCAGAACTACTCATTGGCTGAACTTGATGAAAAGATCAATGCTATAAAACAGGCATTACTGAGGAAAACAAAAGAAAGCAAGTCCAAGGAGGCTGAGCGGCTTCTTCAATAAAAAAGAAATCTTTTCAGAATCCTCATGATGCTTTACACATACCTAAACCATAGAGCTGAGTAGTGTTCATTGGAGATGACTTTAGCAATGAAAACAAAGCATGCATATAAGCTCCTTTTGGATCATCTTGAAAGCTTGCTTTCAGAACAACTCCTTTAAAAACAGTCTTATTAATTAAATAGTTACTTTAAAATGAAGAATGTTTTAGCAATAGCATTCTAATAATACATTCCCTTCTGTTATAAAGGAGGATTGCAGTATTGTTCGTATGTGGAAAGTCTTAACCCGCATACAAAAGCTACATTTCCATGTAATTCTTGATGATTGAGTTTTCAAAAGGGCTATCTTTTGAATACTTTTCCTATAACTAGTTTGCATAGGCTTGTGAAATAAAATGTAACACTTCCTCGTAAGTAAGTAAACTGTCTTAGGAAAAAAAAAATTACAAAAAACCTTGTAGTATTGCATGCTTACTTGCATTTTTTTCTGTATTTGTCACTGTTTTTACAGCTGTTAGAAATGCAGCAAATTGCATTTCTGTTTGAAAGATGGTTATGGAAATACTATATGTGTAAATAGAGACACCTGTTCTTCACTTCCTTAGTACCCTGTAGGAATTCAAACTTCATACCCTGCTAACAAACTTAATATATTCTAAAGACCACTCCAGGTGAGGTTTTGAGGAGCGTGCCAGCAGGCACCAGCTTCCCTTTCTTTCATATGCATGTTTACATGACTTCTGAAGCATGGATGCTGGATACGTCGTTTAAATTAAAGTCAGACCTTTGGCCACACACTGAAGTGTGATTTTGTTTGTTTTGTTTTTTTTTAATAAACCATTTTCTATTTATACCAGTTCTTCAGTTTCTTTGCTGTCTTTGTCTTTATTCCAGTTTAGAAGAAAAGTAGCTGTTACAGAGGGAGTCTTTTATGTTAACTGCTCTGCTTACAGCAATCATACCACTGATGTCCTTCTATGAGTCCCTGTGATGGGTGTTATGAACAGTATTGACTGGACACAGTCTTGCACTTTGAAGAACAGTTGGCATTTCCTGTGATTCCGTGTTCTTACCTGGACTAACATTTGTTGTAGCAACTGCACCTAATGCTTCTCTGAAGGTGAACCAGCAGAGGTGGGAGACAAAGCTGCTTGAGCTCTGGTCCTAGCTCCAGGAAAGAAGACAGTATAATAGTTACCTGTTCGGACACTTAGTGTCCACCCAGGAATAGATAAACCCAAGCAGTCATGAGTGCCTCAAATACATCATTGGATACAAAGAGGTACTTTTGCAGTTGAAGACTGTGACCTGCTTGTGTGTAGGACCGTTACTCAGATTGTATGCTATGTATCAGTATGGTGTCCTACAGAGACTACTTCTGTTACACGAAGTGTTGCAATTGTTGAAAATCCTAACAGTATTTTGGCGAAGCAGCATAGTGAGCTGCAACTTTTACAAGTAGATAAGCTTTACTTGCTGTCTACAAAACATTTTATTTTTTTGTCCTGTTACAACTGGGGACAAGGAAGGATGACCACAGGGATTTAGTTTTTATAATGCAGTAGCCTCTACTCATGTGCATCGTAATTCAAGTACTGGTGGGACATGCTGGCTAAGTCTACTGCAGTTGCACTATGCAATTTTCTCTGGAAAATTCTGGAGTGAAGCCCTAGAAGATATTAACCTGTGGCAGATACCTAGGTCTGAAAGATTTGTCTAATATTAAGTTATTTGTTGTCATTTTACATTAAAACAAGTGCATATGTGTATATATATACAGGAAAAAATAATACTTCAGTCCTCAGATGGGGTCAGTTCTTGGAATAAATTGCAAACACCGCTGATTTCCGCAAGGGAGACTGGTTACAAAAAGACTGCATTAGCAGCTTCAAAGTGGCTTTTTCTGTCGTGAATTGCCTGCTACTTGAAAGATCTCTTGCCATGGGATTCTCCTTCTCTTCTTTCTCAAGATGGCAGCAACGTAGCAATTAAGGGTTGAAAGCATAATGAAGATGTATTGTAACAAGACAATAGCTAAGGAGACAACAGCAAAAGTACTCTGGATGGTAATTTATTAGCCCTATATAGTTTCTCAAATAAATGCTACCGATATACTTGAAAAAGGGCAAGGTATTCACCTTGCTTTGTTATTAGACCTTTGCCATTCTTTGGTTTCAAGTTGTTAATTTCCTGTACACTTAATGCCAATGTGCATGTCCTATAAAAATTGATTGGAAAGATATTCTCTGCTGTGAGTTGCACATTAAAAGTAGTTGCAGTTTTCAGACGGCTGCCAAGCTGTTGGAAGTTTCCCTTCCTCTGCTATATGATTTATGCATAGAGGGATGGGGGAACAGGACATTGTTCTGGTATTCAATGCTATTGGTCTTACCAGTTAATCCTTCCTTGCCTTTTGTCTCTTTGGGCTTTACCTTTTACAACTAACTTCCACTATAAGGACTATTTCTGCAGAAAGAGGTGTGCTACCCAATAAAGGGGATGCAGAATAGACCTCTTACACTGTCCTTTTTCCAGAACTACCAATTAAGCTGTTTTTCCTCTGCACCTGAAACACTGCAGTGCTGATAGGTGGGGCTGCAGTAGCTGAAAAAGTCTGAAAGGTAACCACAAATGATGCAAAAGCAGAGGATGCATTTACTCTTGTTGGCATGTCAACCCCTCGACTGAGACATTTTTACTGATGTTGGGCTGATCTAGCCTCCCTTCCAAAAGGACACACCAAAGTGTTCTTAAGAACAGGACTTTATTTCTTTGTTTAACATAATTTTTCCTTCTCCACTTCCAGCTAGAGCTAGCAGTACAATATTATGCTGAGGGTGCCTTCCCTCATACAATGTTTTCCTCTCAGGCTGCTCCTGGCAATCAGAAAGGCTGCCTCCATTTCCCAGCATTAATGTCTCTTGTGTGTTCTCAGTGCTGTTACCTAAAATCTTTTGCAACAGGCAGCTTGGTGTTAAGCACTTCATCTAACCCAATGTAACATGACAGCACGCTCTTAAAACATGAAAGGGAATTAACTATATTAAAGTCATTTTAAGATAAAAATGCCTTAAGGCAAGAAGAGTCCTAGAACAATGGCAAGACACAAAAGGGGATTGGTGTTCCAAAAGGACCTTTTTCATTGCAATAGGGCAGATTTTCTAGCAACAAAACACCAAACCACCTCATATGAATACTGAGAGCACTCAGTGGTGATCATCTAGGACTTAAGGCACTAGAAGGAAGCAGCTCTTCCAGTTGACGATCCCAGGCTTGACTAAGCCTCTACATTTATTTTGCATAGAAGTACAATGGCCTGAGCATTGCAAGGAAATGACACGGTTCTTCAGACTCTTGAGTCAGAGATTTCAGACAGAAGCGGGAATTCAGTAAGTTTAGCCCAGCATTACTGGCTGCCTTTCTTTCGTGTTAGAGCTCTAGCAGAACCGTGCTGACGTTCGCTGAGTTTGAGGTAAAGAGTAGAACAAAACAGTCCTCCATTATGCTTTGAGAAAGACGAAGGAACGCAGCTGGGCAAGTTCAGATTCCAGAGTAACGAGAATCACTGCTGTGGCTGCTGCTACTACAGCAGTATCTGTCACTCGGCAAAAGGCCAGGTTTGAATCTGAACTGGGCAAAGGAGTGGTTTGGATATGCATGCTCACTCCAGAGGATAATTTGCTGAATAGCTAAAACTATACAGAAGCATTTTTATAGGTTACCTAAGTGATCCAGTTCACCATCCTCCAGCATACATAATCCCATTATTGTTAAAGGTTTGCCTGTGAAAGGACACCAGCGCTTTTGGGGAAACATCTTCTGCAGCATAGCAAGGGCATCAACTATTGTACAGCAACAAGTATTCTGCCTGGCTGTCAGTCCAGAGCTCTTCAATTTGCAAGCAATTTGAGAAAACTATTGCTGCTGGTTTTCCTGCAAGATGGTATCTCAGTCCATGAGCAAGCACACTTGCAATAAAAATGATAAACGTGGAGCAGATTCTTTATTAAATTAGGCTTACAAGCAAGTATGCTGTTTGTTAAAAGCCCGTCTCACCTTCAACATGTGGGCATTTGAGTGGGTGTCCCAGCTCCACTTTCCCCCACCGCAGTCAGTAGTGGAAATCCTATTGACATCAGTCATACTAGAATGGCATAGCTGGATTCTGGCATATGTTACTGGAGTCACACGGGAGTATGAAAACTGATTTCTCTTTTAGGACTACCCTAACTTGGTAGTAGCCAAAAGCCACCTACATTTGGGTTACACAATGGTAATTTTGTGTAGGTTTCCCTGTTGAGGAACTCTTGCATTGAACATAACTGCAACCCATTGCAGGATGGTATATCACCAGGTTCAGATGAAATTCTGTGAACATTTCCCACACATGTCCCATCTATATATATTAAAATTGCATGGAATTACAAATAGCATTGCTTAATTAACTTATCCAGAGAAGGTTTCCCATTGTTCTAGTGTACAGGTATTCCACTTTATCCACACCAACATGCTTGTTCTGCTGTAAACTGGCTGGAAAAGAGAGAATGACCACGGTGCGTCCTGCTGGAGAGAGATTGCAAAGAATTGCAGGCTGCCAAGGCTCTTGGCTGAGCTGCATCTCTTCTGTCCTGATGTTTTCAAGGTGCACGCTTTGAAGGAAATGCTTAAAAACTTTGTAGCCAACCAAGAACTGGAAGGGTAGCTTGGCTTCCACTGCAAGAAGTCAAGACAGACTTGTATCCTAGCTGCAATACATAAAATTTCACAGATAAAATGAGACATTCTGTCTTCTCATTTATGCTTACCTGAAAGCTAACGTAGAGATCTTTAAAGGTTTTGCTGGAGTCCAATAGCCTGTGCTTCACACTTCACCTCAGTTATTAAGGGCTTCCATACAAGATTAAAAAAAATCCTACAGCAATGTAAATCTGGCATTAATTATCTGAGGAATCACAGAATCACAGAATCATGGGGGTTGGAAGGGACCTCTGGAGATCATCTAGTCCAACCCCCGCTGCCAGAGCAGGTTCCCCTAGAGCAGATTGCACAGGAATGGGTCCAGGTGAGTTTTGAATATCTCCAGAGAAGGAGACTCTGGGCAGCTTGTTCCAGTACTCTACCACCCTCAAAGTAAAGAAGTTCGTCCTCCTGTTTAGATGGAACTTCCTATGATCAAGTTTGTGCCCGTTACCTCTTGTCCTGTCACTGGGCACCACTGAAAAAAGACTGGCCCCATCCTCCTGGCACCCACCCCTTAAGTCTTTATAAGCAATAATAAGATCCCCCTCAGTCTTCTCCTCTCCAGACTAAAAAGGCCCAAGTCCCTCAGCCTTTCCTCATAAGAAAGATGTTCCAGTCCCCCAATCATCTTCGTAGCCCTTTGCTGTACCCTCTCCGGCAGCTCCCTGTCCTTCTTGAACTGCGGAGCCCAGAACTGGACACAGTACTCCAGATGCGGCCTCACCAGGGCACCTCACCAGGGACGTCTTAAGATCGTCACTTTTAAGCCAAGAACATTTGTCTCCCTTAGGAATGCTTCACATTGCTGTTTAGCACCTTGCATGAGAGATGTAGTAAAACATTGGAGCTTGTGTTACTGTGCAGTTTGCAATGTGTGTATGAAAGGTTTCTTTGCTTCAAGCTCCCCTGTGTAGGGAGTGATTCATCTCTAGGAGGCTAATTTCTTACAGTTGAGTGCAGGATTTTAATAAATAAACCCAAAAGTGAAGTGCCCTTTTGAACAGCCCTCATATCAGCAGGTAATATCAGTAATTTAGGAAACTCAAAGCATTCACCATTCCATCCAATGTATTGTGATCAGTGCTGGATTTTTTATTTTTAAATACATCATAAGTTATCTCTTTTGTTTTAATTAAGACCTTACAACACCACTGAGAAACTTTAATCCCAGAATGCCAAAGATACATTATTTGAAGGACTAGTAGTCAAAATACTGAATAAAAACATGTTTTTGATTGATGAGTTTACAAATCATTTGCACCAGTGAGAACAAACAAAACATTTTCTCCAGTAACACATGCTGAACCATACTCTCCTGAATGAAGACATGGGGAGGGGGCTTTGAAGAGGAAGAAAAGTCTCCAGAAAGTTTCCCTTACAGCTACCTTTTCCCTTCCCCCATAAGAGCAGGTCTTTCTCTTAACCCTTCCTGCTGAAGACTTGCTGAGCCTGTCAGGCTTCTGTAGCCATAGGAATCTCTCTACCCTGATTTCAGCTGTGCTGTAACATGAACCCATATAATCCTCTCACAATTGCTTTTATCTCAAAGCATGACAGAAAGTGGCTGAAAACTACCTGCAGCCCTGCAGGTTGCTGAGGATCCGGGCAACCTGTCCAAAAGTGTTGGGCTACACATTGCCTTTGCTGCCAGCATCGCCATAGCCCAGATAGCACGTTCTTATGGCTAGGAGTAGGATTTGCTGGCTTGGCGGATCATCTATCCCACCCAAGAGCAGTAAGACCCAACTCAAGTGGTCTCAGCAGACAAGTTTTCTTGTCATTGCTTCCTAGGATATATGGATTTGATTTCTTCTGACTCCAAGGGCTACCTGATGGGGGAGAGGTGGGAGTGTGTGCTGTAGAAAGTCTAATGATAGAGAAATAAGAAAAAGAAAAAGCGCATTTAAACAACTACCTCTCTAGATCCTCTAATGGAACTGCCTTCTCATGGACAAAACACTTAGGAGTAACAATGAAAAGAATAGGCATTGTTTGAAGCTATTATTTAGAAATCATCTAAATTTTTAAAGGTTAATTAGTGTAATTTACCCATCTTGGTTATTAAAAAGGGATATACATGAACAATAAATGTAAGAGTTCAATCCATTTTATTTCCACAGTTGATTCATCCACATCTGTTTAGCTTTTTATGACCATCTAATTGATTTGTAGAATTCTGTCCAGTACAGATGGGCTACTGTTCATGACTACTTTCATACCATTTATATTATCGTTGCTCTGATTTTTATTCAAGGCCAAACAGAGGGGAATATAAGAGTGTGATGCTCACCTAAACATAATAATGACATAAAATTTCTATTTGTCTCTGAGACAAGAATAGATTTGTGGAGACAATCCACTATGAATACAAATAAGTTGTTTATACATAAATATAATAAGAGGTCTTAATTATGACCTATTTTACCGGTTCTACAATATGCTCTGTTATTATGAAGTTTTGTAGCAAGAGCCAGGCTAAAGCAATTGTCACAAACTCATTTGGCTCAAAACAAGAATTATACCCCTACTAACACTTGTGAGAGAATAAAAGCTATGCCTCTGTAGCCTGTTCTATGATAATTCTAGTAAGTTCTTATGTAGTCTATCTCATACAGCTGTGCATGCATATGCTACATTATTTTAGACACAGTGTATACATATATATTTTTGCATTTGTGGAGACTCTCCCACTTCCTTTTGAGTTGTCAAAAGGAGCAGAAGCTGGCTAGATGTTTTCCACCAAAGGGTCTCCTCTCTTCCTGTGAAAACACATAGCATGGGCAAGTCTTCACCAAGTGGTGGCCTGTAAAGCTAGCTCTTGCTCTGTTTCATTTCTGAGTCTTCTGGGTATATGGGGAGTAGTTTGAATAAGCTGCACTGTAGTTGTCTTTAGACAGAAGAATTGTTATCAACCCCAGACCTTGAATCATTGAAATCATTCAAAGAATGGAGAAAGGGCCCTTAATTACCCAGTAGCCCCACCTCTGAGACGTAGTCAGAGCTGTATGCATGTAACCTGTACATGTAATAGCAAGAAAGCAGGATGCATGCAGAGCTAGTGCAGTAATGAGAGGTACACTTTCATGCCGGTAATTTTGTACACGTCATACTGTAGACGTTTGCTTAAGCACGCCAGCTACTTTGCTTGACCACCACACAGGGAATTTATTTTGTGATCAGTCACAACAGCCACCACTAATAAATGTGAAGAAAACCAGCAAGGACCTTTACTAACCAGATGCTTCTCTGGCCACGAGGGTAGGTATTATCAAACAAGCTCAAATCCTGAACTACCGCCTTTGCACAAAACTTGCGAAGGAAAGAAAATGTATGGATTGTTGCCTTTATGTATGCATTAATTTTTCAGAATCTGATGTCACCAAATAATAGCATCATAAGATGGGAAAGGAGAGCAGAAAGAGCCTTCTGTTTAATACAGACTAAACTACCGTTGTGGGAAGGCAGCCTCTTCAGGTGACACAGCTAAGAAGATTTTTCTGCCTGTAACTTCAGTTACAGGGTGCAAAAAGAAACATCGTGCTTGTGTGAGTTATCTACCACAGCTTAGTGTGAGACAGCCAAATACAGGAATTCCTCAGTGCAGTGAAAAATCTCCACTGACACGTTGCAATAGCTTATGACAAAAACATTTCTTAGATTGTGGGGATGAAAGAGATTCTCCTTTAGAGTGAACACTCACAGTTCTTCATTATTACGTGTCCTAAACAGCGAAGGAGGAAAACCACTGCAAAATGGAGTTGTTTTGGAGTATTTAAAAATCAGTATGTTAAAAGTTGCTGATGCTAATTGCTTCTTACCCATGGAGAAACAGTACTGATACACCCTCCAGCACAGGTTGAGGGAAGCATCAGTTCAAAACCCACACTTACAGGGAGTTTTTCATCTCTGCTTTGGTTTTGCAACAATAACAGCTGTCAAACAACAAACTGTTCTGGCCTGTGAATTCCACTTTAATACAGTACAATAACATTTGTGTATCTGGACTTGTCTTTTAGCTGTGACAAAGTGTTTCACTGAGTGCCTTTAATGCAATTACAAGGCAAGCAAGCAGCGGAGAATGAGAAAAATAGGTACAGCAAAGGTGAAAAGCTGTTTCAAATGCAATTTGAAAGAAGACAGAGTCAACAAGAGACAAAATAAGGTTGTTCCAGGTGGTGGAGCTGCAGAAGAGAAGACACTTACCCAGCACAGATAGCTGTGAAGGTAGAGAAGAGACCAGAGTGACACAACATGGGCCAAAGGAGAGTGTCAGAGATTGACCTTGCAGGATGCTACACAGAAGGGTTGTTAGCACAGAGGAGATGAAAACAAAGAAAAAGCAGTTTGACAGGAGAGGAAAGAACCAATTCTGGCTACGTGACTCTGACAGGCTACTGCTGCTGCTGAAGGTTACACAGGCACCAAGAAGTCTAAAGGGTATCAGGTCATTAACTGCATAGAGGAGAGCTGTTTCCGTGCAGAAGAAAACCAGACTATTAGTCCCTCAGAACATCTCAGTGCAAAAGGTGTTTCTGACTCCTAGTGATGCAGAGCCCCATGATTCCGCATGCAATGGCTACAGGCTTCAGAAACTGGTTTTCTCTCAGTTAATATCAGTGTTGTGTCTTATAACCAGGGTTCAGGGCTCCTGGGGAATTAACTAAAGAAGGAATTGGCTTCACAATCTAGTTTTTAAGGAGATTGTTATGGTCATTTTTGTAACTCCACAGATTTGATTAATTACAAAATATTTTTTACATCCTTTCAATTTGTCAGTCACACAGAATCTGCTGGATGACACAGTGAATTTTGCCTGCTTACTTCCTTCTGAGGGAATAGATGTACTACAGCAAGAGTTAGAAAAAAGGTTTACCAGCTAGTAACCACCAAGAACAGAGCATACCTTCATGACAAGAAAGAAACGCTACCATCCTTCCGCCATTCAGCACTCCTCACCATATCCCAACATGTTCCCTATGACTGCAGCTGCTTAGTATTTTAGTCGCTCCCATTCTTGACAATTTAGCTATGCAATCACTGCTAGCTTTCCCACCTGCTCTCCCTTGCTCAGATTACTGCCCTCATCCTCCCTTTATCTGCCATGTATTTGGTGATCTCATTCGTCACTGCTCTGAACATGTGGAAAAGCTCCCTGGGATAAGGGAAGTCCTTGGACTGCTGCCAGTGGGTCTATATAAGGGTGACATGCAGGTCTGTTTTGCAGCAAGGCACCCTGGTTTCATGTGGGGTTCTGCAGTTGAGCAGAAGTCAGCAAAGGCTTGAAATACAAGGGGGCAAAAACACTGAAAAACAAAGTATTCAATTAGACTGAATACAAACTCCTGTGTTCTCAGGGAAAGGATGTTCTCATGGTTACAGTTCTCTGTTGAGATTTAGCAGGGACGGGTCCAGTGCCTGCCACATCCACAAGTTACTAGTGAAGCTCTGTGCAAATCATTTGACCTTTCCATGCCTTATCCCTCAGTTCCCTGTAGGTAAATGGGGATCATAAAGACTGGCTGTCTTACAGGGTTGCTGTTGTGATATATCAAGAAATGTTTGGGATGTGTTTGGGTCCTGCACTTAAAATGGTGCTATCACGTATTGTATCTGGGACAAGAATTAGCAGACTTTCTAATAGGATCTTGTTTTAATTATGCTACAGAGTAAAGATGCCTGAGTTATGCTGTATTCTGCTGCTGCAAGACTTTAGGTAAACTGGTCCTGGAGCTGAATCCAAACAAACGCAGCTTTACAGCTGCTGAAGCCAAAGGAGTTTAGGCAGAGCAGGCAGTTTCACCGTGAACTGTCATCATGAGCTCCTTGAACCATCAGCACACTTTTGCCAGGCTCTGCTTTCCCCTGAGGGTCCCTGTCCAGTGCAAGTTCCTCATCATCCTCGGCCCTGCTCCCAGGCATCACCGCCTGCTCACTGCCCTTCGTCCAGGTGGGTCCGAAAGCAGGGGCAAGACTTCAAATGGGAAACCCTTCCAAGCAGCATAGCAAAAGTTTTGTTCTGATTTGAATCTTTCTGTGTGTGGCTGCTTAAGAATTTATAGTTATTTTATTCCCCCTTTTTTTTTCCCCCAGAAGAATCAGTAAAAAACATTTTTAAAAACCTTGTTCCCTTAGGAAGACATAATTTCTGAAAGCATTTCTTTCATGGAAAATTAATTTCTACCCAGTCAAAAAACACTAGGTATACCATTCTCTCATCTTAATACTTAGATGTCTCAAACACACAAAAAAAAAGAATACCAAAACCCCATATATATACTGTTTCTATCTGTGTTTATTTCAGTGACATAATGTTTTCAAATTGAAAGGAATGAAGGGGTGCAGAAAATATTGAAAAGTCATGAATCAATTTCAATCAATTTTAATTCCAGTATAAGAGGAAGTAATGCCACTTGTCGAAAACAAAGCAATCATTTCTGACAGCTAAATTTGCAAGAGACTTACTGCTGTCTGGAGAGAGGTAAAGCTGGATGCTTCCCTGCTTCTACCTCTGCATTAATTGACTTTCAGTGATGTTTGATTTATTCTAGTGAAGTTTCTCTGTGTCCTGCGACTCCTACTTTTCTTCCCTTAAGCCAGCTTTTTTTTCCACAGATTTTTTTTTCCCCCAGAGTTTTAACTTGAAACTTGGTCTTGAGTTTACAAAAATATATGTAGATATTTTGTGTAAGTACTTTTCTTTAGGAAAGATATCTTGATTTAAAACAGTTGCTAGGGAATGTTGGAATGATAATAAGGCTAAAATAAAATTAAAAATAAGGATAAGATTAGAAAGAGCATCAAGTCCCACTTTTGTGAGATTGTACTTTTTTTTTTTTTTTCACAAACTGACTTTTTTGGCCTGTGTGTACTTGGTGGTTAAAATAAGTCAAAGTCCTCTTACAACACATATTCATTGTTTAGCACCCAACAATCATTTTGGCTGGTGGTTGCCTAAACATTTTGCTGACTGATTCCCCCTGAAATCTATGAGGGTTATGGATTTTAAATTCATATATTAAAAAGCTGAACAATTCTACCTTTGCTACTGCAAAAAAATAGCAGAGGCCTCTTCCTTTGGAGGAACACCATGAGGGCCCCATGAGGACCCCCAGCTCTCTGTGAAGCTTCGTTTGCAATGGAAAGACCCCCGCGAGTTCAGGACCCTGGAAGGGGAGACCCGCAGTGAACGAGTTTGCCAAAGTGTCTTCAGGGTCTCAGCAGCAGGTCTTGGCTTTCACCCTTTCGTTCATCTATAAACTCGTTCCTCCACATACAATGGGCTCAGGTAAACCATGAAACGAACATCAGGATGGCAAACAACATCGAGCATCGGCTTCATTCAATAACCAATTCAACACTGTGTTTTTTCATTACTGATTTCAAGTTTTTGAACTGAAGAGGAAAAATTCACTGCTCAGCGTAGCTGCCACCTTACTTAATTGCCACCTTACCTAATTGCCACCTTACTAACAGGCAAGACTGTGTCTGTACCTAAAGGCTGTTTTCTTCCAGACCGTGCTGTTGCCTTTGGCAGCAGCGGGACTTGAGTGACACGTATTTCCTTGTGCATGTGCTGGAATTGTTACCAGAAGTGATCAAAATATCTTTTTTTCTGTTATAAACAAGTCTGAACATAGATGTTTTAAAGTTAAAATACATTAATCTTTTATTTATATCTGCAACATATTTTTCCTTAGGACAGTTTGAAGGAAGTCACATTTTCCACCAAAAGTTGAATGCTGAAAGTAAGAGGTTAACAGGGTCTAGTTGTAATCTAGCAGGTTAACAAGGGTCTAGTTTCAAACCGCACACCGGGACTCCCTACAAACACAGGTCTCATCCACACCCCGGCAGGCATCAGAAGCCCTGGACTCACATGGGCGTTGGAAAGTCCCCAAGGTAATAGCAGTAGGAAAGCCTGGAAGTTTTGAATTTGGCTGGAGGTATCAAAAAAAGGAGAAAAAAAAAAAAAAAGAAAAATGCTGTGTGGACTACATTTAAAGTACACAGTAGCAGAAGAGGATTTGACTTGGTAAATTAAAAATTTTGATGATAAATTCACTTACTAGACTTGACCAGTACCATTAGAGCTCTGCCTTTTCTACCAAAAAATCTCGGTCTGTGTCTCTGCGCCCGTTACTTGTGTAATTCCTCGCAGCGCAGTGAGGGCAGCTGTAAAGGCTCCTTGCATCATTAAAGCCTCATAGGACTGTGCCCATCTTTTGTTACGTATCTTGAGACTGAGATCACTGTAACGAGGAACTTTCACAACTTTTAAAATACCGAGAAACAAGTATTTCATCTTAGATTTCGCCCCTGAAGTCCATCATTACCGGTTAACTAACCTCTAAAGAGAGCCCACAATGCAGAAGTATATTTTCAGACATTCAAGAGCCTGTCAACGTGACACCCAGTCTTGCAGGCAAATTCATTAGGCCAGAATTAAATACTTACTGTGGAGGAAAATATAGGAAGAGAAACTTCAGCCTTTGTCACCCATACTTTTGTTAACCTAGACTTTGCCAGATTTGCAACATGTCACAACCGGTGCTTGCCGGGGCCATTGAGGCACCAGGAATGCATTCGCTTTGTGAAGAAGTAGTTTCCGCTTGCATGTGACAAAGCAGCTAGCTGGCTAGTCAGCCTCAGTCAGTGTCTATTTATGGCAAAATGTCAAAAAAGAATGTCCTGCATTTGTGGCTCAACAATAATGAACATGGCTAAATCTGAAAATGAACAAAGGGAAGTGAACAGCTTTTTAAATCCTGAAGAACATTCGATTCTTGGTGTCCTTTTTGTTCCGATTGTTTGGGCTGAAGGCTGTGAAAGGACCACCTGTTGGGCTGCCATTTTGGGATTGTGCTAAATGCAGGGATTGCATGAAAGAACACTTTCCAAAATAACCTGGTATTATTATTCACTTATTTTGTAGTAAATCTGCATTCAAAACCTGCAGGAAAGTATAAGGCTTTTTTTCTAAGTGAAATTTAAAGCTGTAAGTTCTCTATAAACGTGCTTTCTGGGATGCATGATTTTATAGTGACAATCGTGATACTTTAAAAGGAGCTCAATTAAACCTTTGGTGCAGCAGTAAGTTCCCCTGTAACAGAAAACTAACCTTTTGAAGTAGTAAATATAAGATGAAGGAGAGATTAATTTATACAGGACTGAGTATCTCTGAGGGTTAAATTAGCAAGGACTACTTGCACACAATGTAACTTAAATATTTATTTTGCTCCTGGCACGAACTTGAAATTTTCAGTGACGCCAGTTATTTTTAATGTCTATAAGGATGTCCTTGGATGTAATTTGCTTTTGCTCAAAAGACTGCATTGAATTGTGCTACAATTTTACTGAATTTTGAGAAAGTTTACCATAAACCAGTATAAACATTTCATTTAAAAATATGAAAGCTGTATTCATTTTTAAGGTGGTTTTTTTGTGTGAAAGATACTGTATACAGTCAAATGATAATTTACATAATAAAATCAGAAGAAATGTTGCCCAAATTAAAAAAGAAAAACTAATTTCTGCTTTCTAAACATCAGTTCATCCAACTGTTAGTTTTTAAGTTGAGACAGATGAATCCATTTGCTCAGTTCAATATCTTTTCAAATAATACACAAAAACTTCCACCTGATTCCAATAAACACGCCTGTTAATGTATTAACAAAGCAAATACTTTCCATGAGTGTTAAATAACCTTTGTTTACAGCCAGCATCAATTAATGCTGAAATTAATGCTGAAAATATGTTTTCCAAAGTATGTCTTCTTTTTACACACACTACTAGCTGTGAAGTTATTTTCATAATATTCCATACAGTACCCTAATTTTTCTTAAATATAGATGCCTGCTTGAGCTTATTGACACAGGTATGTTATTTACCAGGATGAGCAATGAGCCTTCTCTGTGTGTATCTGAACAGACACTCTCACCTCATGCTACGCAATACACATTTCCAAAAACTATACGAATTTTAGCTGGGAAAGGACTTCACCATTGGAGCTGGGTTACACAATTAATTGAAGGGATAGCAAAAAGGGAAGTCTACATGAATAGCTGAATATATTTCCAGCTGCTTTCACCAGTTTCAGTCACAAAAGTTATAGCTAAAGCTCAGGAGTTAAATCTCTTGGATTTTGCCTATTTTTCATCCTCAGAAAAGTAAAGGCAGTTGTACATCTGAAAATGAGCCATAAATACATTGGTATACGTAAGAGAGAGCTTATTTCCTAGAAACCCCCTGTATCTTTTATACGAGCAGAAATGTAACTTAATGTATCGCTACGACTACTTTTAAAGTTAAAACGTTAAAGTACCTCTTAGAAAATAATAGTTTTGTTGGTCAAACAAAATTGCTAGCCAAGCAGATTTTTACATGCGGATTGAACTATACTCCCTACGTTAGAGAAGAATGAGTTTTTATGTGACTATCAGTTCAGAGGGGGAAAAAGGTGAAGTGGAACACTGTGCAATGCACAAGTATAAATTAATGTCTGGGTTTATTGTTCACCGTGCCATGAAGAGTATGTACTATACCAGCTATTCTGTTAGGGAATTATGAAAACTGAGGCTAGCGAGCAAAAATTACTTATGTCCGAATAAAAATATGTATCTTCGGGAGAGACACAATATGTTCGGAACCCTGAGGGTTAATAAGAGGTAAGCTGGTGAAGGGGGGGAGAGGAGATAAGGGAAATAACAGAAGCTGAATAGATGAAAGAAGTGATTCAGTGGGAAGCATTGTTGATCACAGCTAGGTGTCAGAAACAAACTAGAAAAATGAGAACTGCTTTAACATTGGCAGGAAAATAATATATATAAAAAAAACTTATGCCACATACGAAAAAGAAAAAGAAAATAAGAAATAATAAAAGGCTTTCAGGCTTTCTTTGGGACGCATCAATGAAAAATAAAGCAAGCAAGAAAGAAAGCAAGCTCTGAAATGGAATCCTCTCTGAAGGTATCTTGGGGAGAGGGGCTCATTGTCCCATCCTTTTCACATCAAGAATTTAATTTTGCATTCTCTTTGTCTGTCGTGAGATATACTTGCAGTTATTCTACACTGGTTACTTTTTCTTTCTTTTCATCCACTTAGGTAGTCTACACTGGTGGAGAGACAGCCAGAATGGGAGAAATCTAGCCATGAATTAAATCATCCGGCTGTCCCTTGCCAATGTGATTTTTGCCTAAAGTTTGAACTGTACTCAAAGGCAGTGTGGGATCCTTATTCCTGAATATGAGAGGGAACTGCAGTGCTTCTGTTTCCCCCGTTTTCCACTCCTGTTTTTAACGTCTGTTTTTAAAGAGAAATTATATCTATCTGGAGCGTCCAGATTTCCTTACGCGTACGCTACATGGCATGCAGATATACAATACAGAACTTCATTATCTATTTACCTGTCTTTCACTTTAGGCAACTTGAAAAAAGGTACCAGCTTATATTTTCCCTCTGGAAAGACCTACGCTAAAATGTTGTTAGCAGAACATTAAAAACCCCAAAATGCCATTTGCTTTTTAGTGCCAGGGACATTCCGGTTCCTACGTACGTATTCTGTTTACACCCATCCCCCATGAATTCCTAAGACAGTTTCTCTTATATTAAGCTTCCTTCTGGTGCCCATAGCAACACCATCTAGTACTGAAATGTTCCTGCAGGATTTGCAGGAGCCCTTTCAAAACAAGATGCTGATTCTGCAGTTATTGTGCACCCAGCTACTTATATCAGATTCATAGTCTGAGCCCACGGTTGCATGTGGAAGGCAATTCGGCTGACCACTGACTGTCCTCATCATCCTTAGGGAGATGAAACATGTTAGGTATGTCCTGGTTTGTTTGGGTTTTCTTCCCATAATAACAACCAACTTGTTTATTTTTCATAGTTTACTTACTGCGCGAAGAAATTGCAGAAGGTGGCGGGGTTTGGATTTTAAGATGATTCTGCTGTTTTCTATTTTACGTTTCTCCATCTGCAAATGCACTGACATGAAATTTGGCCTCTGCCCTCTGCTAGGTGGCTCAGGACCCGCTTTCTGATCTTGAGGGCAATGGTGTGAAGGGGGAAAAAGTAAGTTTGGTTAAAAAACAAACCGGGAGAAGTTCACGGGAAGACCCAGTGGCTGGCTCCTGCAGCCCAGGAGCTTTTACCAGAGCTGTGTACCGGGAGCCCGGGTCCCCTGGGACACCTGGTAGGGGTCAGAGCCGCCCGCGTTGGGCTGGACCTCGGCAGGCGCTGCAGACGCACACGGCGGGGTGAAAGGGAAGGGCCCGTGCCGTTGGCACTGTCCCCTGTCTCCCCGTGTGCGTTGGGATTGAGGAGGCTCAAAAATGGCTGTGGGGGCCTGTCTGCCTCTGGGCCTCTCCCCTGCGCCCTGGAGAGGCCAGCGGATCTCCATGGAGTGGAGAAGGCTGAGGAGCTCCCCCAAGGCATGCTCGGAGCCTCTTAGCCCCCCCGTTCCAGATCTTTAGGATGAAGAGGAAAAATGCTGCTCCCAAGCACCAGAACGATGCTAATTGTCAGTACCAGTCATTTATAGGATTTTGGCCAAACAAAGGAACGCATGAGGGTAGTGATTGACACTACATACTTTGTTCATTCACTTTGAACACAGCATTTCATTTAAATTCTGTGTTGTGCCATGCTGCATGCTAGGAAATGTACCCTAGGATATTTTTAAAGCTATAAAAGTTCAGTAAATGGAGACTTCCCTGCAGGACTCAGCTATTAAATCTTTGCTGGAAAGTGGGAGCCACGTCCATTAAAAAAATCGTATTCTGGTGGGACTAATCACATCTTTGTACTAGTAAAGTATGCTTGAATTCAGGTGTTAATCGCATAAATATTTGGCAGTTATACGTTGCATAGAACAAACGCCACGATTTGCCAGAGTTAAATAACCCCTTGTCTCTGAAGTTATCTTGAGAACGTGGAAATATTTGGGACGTGTTCAGGGTGAAGGCAGAACACTTGCTGTAGTGAAGCAGGAAGAATCCCTTCCCTCGCCATCATTTAGCGAGAGAAAAATTCACCCGGAGTGCAGCTGCACCTACCCACTGCTCTGCACCGTGGCCGGGCTGAGCTCTGCTCCCTGCTCGGAGCCCGGCGCAGCCCCCCTGCCCAGGGGCCACACCAGCAGCACTCTGAGGAGCTGGATGTTGCCAGGGGATGTAATATAGACATAAGGTTTGGGCCTCTGTAGAGAAAATACGCAAGGGGTGGGAAGAGCCCACGCAGCCCTGTTGGTGCTCTGAGAGATGCCTTGTGTCGTGGCAAGGAGTCAGATTCAGGTGTGCAGAAGGCTTATGCTCTGAACAGAAAAACACGACCTGAAAAAGGGAGAGCTTGAAAGTCCTTTGGAGGAGATGCGTCACATCCCCTGTGTGTTGGCTTTAGCCAGAGCTATCCCACCAGAGCAGGAGTAAAGCTGTGCAAAAGGTGTCCTGCAGTGCAGCACGGGCCCGTTTCTTCCTTGTAACCTTCACACATACTGTGCATAAGGTGTAATTCTGAATAACTAAGAATCTAATTCCGAGTTTAATTCTGAATTTAGCACTTGTTAAAGGAAGAAAAAGTTCTTTACAAGTCAAATACCCTTTCCAGCTTGCCAGGAGCTGTGAACGACTTCTAACATTACTATTGGACAATCATATTTTCATCTGTCATTCTTCCTATCCAGCATTAAATCCCCCATTACTGTCAATTAACTTCTTATTTGGTCCTTGCTATTCCTGCTTGAGCAAAATCGAGATCCCAGAAAATTTCTTTTGTTTCAGGGATGGCAAACTGGTGAGCATATCTAGCCCACGGGACAGTTTCTTCCACCCTCCTGGGAATACTCCTTGGGCAGAGGAAAGCAAAACTGGGGGTAATATCATGTGTTGCAGGAATGGAGGGTTGCAGTGGGGAGGGAAGGAGGAATTTGCAGCCCAGTCTGGATCTGGCAGGATTTCTTTGATCATGCAATGCTGCATTAACATTTCTATGCTGGGTGGGCTCAGAGCACCAGGTTGGAATTAGAAGTGGCATCCAAACATACGGAATTGGGTGATCCCAGCTGGCACAGACAGAACTAGATAGGGGTTTTGAACAATACAGATCAAAAAATCTGGGCCAGTGCAGATGTTTATGAACACAAGGGCTAGAAAAAGCATTTTTATAATTGATTCATGCTGAATCCTGGGTTTTCATCCTGGGTTTTTTTGTTTGTACTCTCCTTTATATCTTATTGTTAGAGAACATTTCTTTTATGCAAAAGAATCCTGACGCTACACAAACCTTCAAAGATAAAAAAAAGAAATTTTTCTTGTCATGCATTTTATGTAGAAACTGCAATCTGAAAGAATTGTTTATCCTCCATTTCTTAAGAAAACTTTTCTTGGGAAGATACATTAATACTGTGAAGTTAACAAATCAGCCAGTTCACACCGGACTGCATCTTGTATTTGAGATTCTGTGGTTTGCTATTTAGATCTCAGAAAGGTCCAAGATGTGGGGCCTGATTCAGCACTGCATTGATTTTGGTTTACACTTGCATAAAGCTGTTGCTTTTGAGTTAATTTAAATTAGTATAAAAACCTTTCAAGACACATGCTGCGTTTTTCTGAATGTCTAGAAAGTCCCTGGCAAAACTCACAATGAAATTTTTCTCAGGATAGTTTCTAATGCTAGTAATAAATCACATGCAAAGGTGTTTTGTGCATGTGAAGGCAATGCATTCTTCATTAAAAAGAAAAGAAAAAAAGAAAAAAACCCACATGCAAGAATTATTTAATTCAAGAGCAAACCCATGTTACTCAGGGCTGTCAGATTGCTCTCAGTGCTAAATTTTGTCCCAATTCTTAATCCAAACTGGTAGTCTGTGTTTCTCTCAATGGAGATCCTAGCCCCATTTTCAAAAAACTGTTTTACTACCTGTAGGTGCTACTGAGAGAAAATCTGGGCCTTTGTCCAGCTATCGTTCCCTTTAAAAAAATTCTCTCTGCTGATAGTCAGAATCAATATTTACCAAGTCAAGAAATGCCTTTCCTTGTCTGAACACTCCGTATGCTTGTACCCAGCTATAACCCATCCCTTTGTTATCACTTTGCTCTGCCGAACAAATGCAGGTTCTTTTCTTAAAATGATGAAAAATCAGTATTGTCGATAGTAAAAGTTATTTTTGAATAAGTAAAGCAGTAATCAGATATCTGATATACAAGTTTGGGGAATGATGTATAGTTAATTTAATAGGAATGATGAGTTTCATCCTCTGAAACTATAAATGCTAGGCAGATTAGTTGCTTTTAATCCCATTTAACTAAAGCTCCCCATTTCATTCTTCTAATCTTTCCTCATAAACAAATCCTTCCAACTTCTCAGTCATGTTTTCTACCCTCCTAGGAATTCCTTTCTATTTGTCTACATATTTTGAGCATAAAGAGAGGCCCAGGGTGAATGCAGGATTCTAGGAGGGACTCCGTCAGCATTATGCTAAATCCGTAATTAAAAAGGGTTAAAGTTAATATATTTAAGCTACAACAGTGAATCCACTTGATCACACATGACAACAGAAGTATTTATAATTATAATGATTGTCTTACCTCTCAAATGGTCAGACTTAGAGTGTTTAATCTGTGCAGATTTGTTTTCTATAATGAAGATATTAAGGACATTTCTAAGGCAGTGCAAATTTCTCTTGAATTGGGGAAAGGGAATTATTTTTAAAGGGTTTAAAACATCTTATGCCCTGGCGATTTTGGTCTGCAAATAACAGTCTCTCTCTTCTCTACCTTCACTTTAACACTGATCTTTCTGTGTCGGTGTAGCAGGACCTGTACCTTACAGTGGTAGCCTCCGTACGCAGGCACGGAGCATGCAGGACGATGCACAGTAGCAACAGCAGCTGCAAATAACGTTTTCGAAACATTTTTGTGCACTTTTGCTGATATACTTAAATAACACAGTGGAGATGAAGAAAACCCACTTGTTCATTCCATCAAACGTTAACTGAATGCAAACAGAGTTTGCCTGTGTAAATTTTATTGTTTAAATGTCCCCCAAACTATTCCAAAAAACCAGCTGCATGCAGAAACCCCAAAGCTGTTGACTGCAAGGGTGTAGTGTAGCAGACAACAATTAAATGATTGTCTGTTTTTTTACCTTTCTGACCTATAACCACAGCTGAACATAATTTTAAAGTCAAGAACACCATCCCTGCCACTTATTTATTAAAAAGAAACATAGATCACATTCTGATTATATTGTATGTTTTGACAAGTCATTGGCAAACCTGCCATTTCTGTTGCTACCAATAGGCATGAACACAACACCTAGGAACCCCTCTCATGCAGTGGGACCCTAACAGGGTAATGACAGTTCCCACCTTACAAAAAGTCTCTGATCTGAAGAGCTTCCCCCGGGCACAAGTTCTCAGTACTTTGTATTGTCAAACTCACAGGCACAGGGTTCAGAAAATTTGGGTTTGTTTTTTTTTTCCAGCCAGTGACGCTATGGAATTAATCCAAACTGGCTAACTTGTGAGAATAAATTGTCTTCTCTCCAAAGACTAATTTAGCAGTATGAACCACATATGCATGTGTACCTTACCCCCCCCACACACCTGCACAAGTACACACACGCACACATTTACATGAGTAGATTAACTGCATCTAAAAATCAATTACTTATCTGTATGCACACGTGCTATTAAGATTTATGAAGACTATGCATAGATTTAACTACAGGTTCTGCTTACATTCCTAAAAATTTGAATCAAAGTATGGTCCTGATGCTCTTCATCCCTCTACTATTTACTTACACACCGTGAGCATGTGATGTTCATTTGTATACGGTATATACAGGTGTCAGGGGGAAGATGTATATAGATACATCTACCTATGTATCTGTGTATGACCATCATGCATTATTTATGAAATGAGTTTATTACATATACAAACAATAATTATTCTAAACATGCAATTATATACCCATATTTGTGTGTCTATATGGATTTTTTTTTATCCTTAATGGAAAACTTGAACTGCAAGCAGCCATGTCAGAACTCAGATGGTTAACATTCACTTCTTGCTGTTTTATTGCATATTACTGTGCGCTCCTGAGCAGCAGGAGCAGATTCAGGCAATTACAATCAAGTCAGGGCACACGCCGTGGCTGAGCAACACGATCATGATGAGGATACTGATGAGGCACTTATCGAAAACCCCACATCATCCACACTCATCAGCCACAACATGTCACCCCAAATGAGGCATCAGCTGCCTTCAAATGGCTCATTGCACACTGTTTACAGCTTTCTTTGGACCCACTTTTGATTTTGCGGTCAGGACTTAGTTCAAACAGCAGCTGACTGGCACTGGCAAGACTTGGGATTCAGCAGAGCCGACTTCCCGGGAGTCAGGAGTGTTTTGACACGGGGCCTGACCAACAGAGAGGAAAGGTGCCGGCTCAGTGCCCCCCAAACATCGGTCCCTCCGAGTGGGGGGGTGAGTTATTGCAGAAACATCTGCAATCAGGCGAGGAGGGGCAGTGAGAGAGAGGGGGAAAGCAAACAAACAAACAGTCCTACAGCACTTTCCGATATTTTTCATTTCCTGCCTCCACCTCAACGAGCGGCCACCAGCAGGAATTCAGGCAGAAGCATTTTGGACCAGGTCCCTGTCATTTCTGAGTCCCCTTGAGCCACTTTGATGGTGTACAAGGATCCTTAAAGTGGGGGCACAAGTCATGGGTTCTCTGTTCAAAATTGTCTTTGCGTGGGAATTGCACTAAGCTGGGCAGAAAACTTTTCCTGGGCTGCAAAACTTTCCCCATTACTAACTGGGATTCAGGAAGACCTTTCTTTCTTTCTTTCTTATAGAGTTATTTCTGCAAAAAGCAAGCAAACAAGAAAGAACCAGCAAGGAAGGCTGAGAATACATGGATGGCTCCCGAGGATCAGCCCCCTGCTTGAGTGAGGGTCAGGGATGACTCAGAAAGGAACAACTTCAAAATAGAGGGACAGAGAGAGACTCCCTCCAGCCCAGCTGATGGGCACTCGAAAGAGGTGTTTAGAGACTCACTGGAGTAGGAAAGACCTGTCCAAACCCTTGCCTAAATCAAGTGGAGTGAGAGCTCTGAGCCGGACATTGGTTGCTACCGCAGAGCATCCCCCAGGGCTGAGCTAGAGCTGAGATGCTTTCTCCTTCCACCACTGCCTAGAAACAGATAATTCTACAGCATGGATTAAAACTAATTTGTTTTGACAAATAGAGATTTTTCTGATGAGAACGTGCTACGTCATGGAGTCCCTGACACTCTGCCAAAGAGAGGTGAAAGGACCTTAGGGTGAATAGAAATCTAGTCCTTGAACTTCAGACGTTAGCTGATGAAAACGTATACTAATCAACTATTGTCAGTTCGTATCAGTTTACGTGAGAGACTGGAAAAAATGAAGTTATTGTTCTTTACCACTCTTCCTCTTCTATCTCATAGTATATTATGAAATTAATTTATTAATTTATGACAATGACAAATGTCAAAGTTCCCAAATAATTGGCTTCTATATCAGTTAAAAATCTTATTTTATAAATAGACAGGCTTATGAACTGAAAGCTGAAGTTATTCACCCAATCTTACATGGCCAGCTCAGGCCCATGAAGTAAATGATTAGACAACACTCCCTCTTCTGATTGTTCAATTAAGTTGTAGGAAAAAAAAATATACATATATTTACCTTTATGGTTATTGTCTGCAGCCTGTGTGGTCTGCCTCAATAGTTCTCAAATTCTAGAACACAGCACGCTCCCTCCGGATGCCAAATTTTAACAGCGTATTGCATCATGAAAACATTTGAAACAAAAACAGAGGATCCATGCAGGTTTTCCTACATTTGTACATACATCTGAGAGTTTTTTTCCTTGCTGCTTTAATTTCTAACCTGTGTTGCACAATACTTTTTCTCTTAGGGGCAGAATCTTCCTGCTGGTTACTAAGATTTTATTTAATGTTAAGCAGAGGGAAAATATTTTCCAAAAAGGCAAAATAGATGGTCCCAGGAGAGACAGAAATTAATTTCTACAATCTGTTTATTTGTCGTATTTACTAAAACCTATTTTCTCTTTCCCAGGGATAGCAAACATTCTACACAAATCCTAAACCCATTAATTTCCTCAGAATAGCTTAAACGTATTGTTAGGACTCCTCTCATGCTATCTTCTCTGTGGTGCTGAGCAATATAAGCAGGGGGAGGAGGTAAGGAGTCTGCGTGCATTAGGATGGCACAGCAAAAAATCCCTGAGAACCGCTTGGCCGAAATAAAATTGAGCTGCTCGTGCACAGCGCCGCAAAGACACGAAACTCTGTGTGAATGATGCTGCATAAGGACTGAAGCACCGGTGGTAAAGCATCCTAATTACAAACCTGCGGTGCAGGCAGAATAATGGACAGAGTAGCAGCTCTGGTAGCTGTGTAAAAAGAAGTGGAAGTTTGCATTTTTGTGGCTGTATCTTGAACTGAAGTGTGTGTGCATGTGTGAGAGAGAGAGAGTGAGTGTGTGTGTGTGTGTAAAGAACTGTTTTTGGGTCATCATCTTACGCTCTTTGTGATGCACATTCTAATTTAGGCAAAAGGGATGCATCTTTCAAATGCAGATCATGTTTGCATTAGTAGAGCAATGAGAACACTTGTCACTTTCAGAACATTTATGTGCTAGAAGTACTGTTAGCAGAAGAGCAGTTTAGATAAATTCAAGACTTTTTTTTGCTGATCACAAACATTAAGCTTCACACCTGAAACCCTCAACCCCCTGCTGTGCTCTAATCCTAGCACCATTCACCCTTAGAGACTCAAAGTGCTGTGCCACTGCTCTCAAACATTTGATTGCCCTTACTTTGAATGCCACCACCTGCAAAAATGCCTTTTTATTCCCTTTGAGCCTCTTGAGAAGGAAGTAAAAATGATAATTCATGACAAACATTAATTAATTGTTTACAAGATGATCTTTTCTTTTTCTAACTTCTGTTCAGCAGACATGTTGAGCTGCAAGACTCCACGCTTGATGCCAGAGCTTGTCAAGAGGTCTGCATTGTTGTTTATCACTCAGGCATAGGATAGACTGCAGGTCATTGTTTCTGCAGTTCAAGTAGGACTGTCTAGCTCTTGTTTGAAGAATGGAAGTGCCATGCATGAGTTCCCCAGTATAAAAGAACTACCGGTTCTAAGAAGGAACAGGGATTTAGCTTCTAATGCAGAGTAAATAAACATTTTTCACCATCGCTTGCTCCATGTGATTTTGGAAAGGTCAAGAGGTGCCATTACAGTATTTTAAAAGCTTCAAATTATGTTTAAATAACATATCGCTAAACTTGGAGAAATCTTATCAGAATTTAAGAACCTATTGTCGTTGTTTTAGTTCTTGAATTCATCATCAGAGGAAGACGTATTTTGAAAGGAATGCGCTGTTGTTAGGAAGGCTGAGATTCACTCAAGGCTTGGACTCAGCTTGTCCCCCAAGCTAAAGCATAACCTCCCCCCACGACAATGCAGACTTGATTTAACCGAGTCCTTAAATTCAAGAATTAATTCTACCAGAGATGTTACACCATGCTAATAACCGACCCAATCACAGGCTGAAAGAGAAAAATACAGTAACATTTAAAAGAACACTGCCCAAACATTGAAGCCTGGCCAGCAAAATTTAGCTCCCCAAATTACACTTATGCAGCTAAAGGTGAGCAAACAGGTTTGCGGAGAAACTGAGCTGCCACAACCTGGCTGAAATCATCATTAGAAACTGTGGCGAACAGCACCTTTGCAAATCAGACTTCTAATTTACTCACATATTTTTTTAATGTATATAAATATATGCTTATTTACACACATGTAAGCAGACATGTTTTGGACATGTTGCTCAGTTCCTCTTGCAACAAAACAATTCCAAGAACTTTAAACCACATCAAAAGTCTGGCAAAAAGGTAAAGAGAGTGAAAGGTCTTACTTGTAGGAAGTGTACAGTAATATAGCCTCTTGCAGAACTCTGGTTTCCACATTCCAAATTAGGAGCCCTTAGATCACGGCTGCAAGGCTAAAAATCAATGCTATATTTTCTGAGTTAATACTAAGGGTTGCACTTAACAGACATGGAGACTAATAAGGTATGCAGAAGGAGTAAAAGCAGTGCACAAAAAATGCAGGCCTTCGTCTTGGCGATGATCCAGCACAATGATGTTTCAACCAGATTTGAAAAAAAAAAATCAATAACATCTGTGGTATAATGGTTAATTAAAGAAGCTCTTCAGCAGAGCTCAAGATGAGAGGCTCGGCCTGAAATTCAGACAGCTGAAGCTTGATTATCAGGAAAGAATGCTTTTTTAGCTATGAGTGGATAGGCCAAAAGCTGCAATGTGTGGAAATGGGGGAAAAATTGCTTTTATTTTAACTTTCTTTAAGTAATCAATACATGGTTTTCACCTGCATTAGGAGCTGTTTAGAGCAAAAGCCTCTTTCTATACATCTATATAAATATAATCCACTTCCTTTGGAATCTATAGATTTAAAAACAGCAGCAAAGATAAGCAGGTTGGCTGCCTGCTCTTAATTCACAAATTCTCCACCTTCTCTCTCATCCCCAGACCCTCCGGCTGTGCCTGACGTACAAAACCCATCCCATGGCAGATCCCTCCAACTACGTTTCCTTCTTATTTAGCTTAATTTTTAAGACCTGAGCCTTTCAAGATTGAGCCTGAATGAAATGAATAAAAGATTGAAGGTTAAAGCATAATATCTGCAGTAACCAGGCAATTCTACCATCAATCTCTGCACCTTTATATTCTGTTCTTTCTACTCTTTTATATGTCACGTCTGTCTAAAAATGTATATGCACAGATTTACAGCCAGAAGGGACTATCCTAATCCCTTGCATGACACGGGACAGAGGTTTCCAGCTGGTAATTCCTGTGTGTTGTCTATATCCCAGGGATGAGCTGGAAGACACATAGTAAAAAAAAAAAAAAAAAAAAAAAAGATCCTTATTTAGAGATTTCAAATGACAGAAAATCCACTCCATCTCTTGGCAAGTTTTTCTGAAAGTTAATTAGTAACACCATAATACTGCCTTATTTTTAGTCTGAATTTTTTCTACCTACTTGTGTCTTGGTCTGTAAAGTTCAAGAGCCTTGGGCTGTCAGAAATCATCTCTCTGTAGAAATTACAGACCATGGTCAAGCCTGCTCTTCATCATCTTCCAGATAAACTGAAAAAGATGGTACCTCTCTACTTTCTTACCATAGACAGACTTTCTTACTGTAGACAGATTTCCCAGATTTTTTCTTGTAACTCTTTTCTGAACCTATTTCACTATGTCAGGATCCTTTTCAAAGGCAGATACACAAGCTCTTCTTCCAATAGCAATCTCACTAATGCTTAATATTAGGGCTCTGGCTTCTACTTAGTTTTTCCCCGGTTGATCCCATCCAAAACCTTCTTAGCTGCCAACTCCCACACTAGGAGCTCAACGATCTTTAGCCCTAATTATTTCAACCCTTTTTTCCAAAATGCAAGTCCCTTCCTTAAAAACAAGAGCAGCATTCCTTCTTCCAGAAGATGAAAATACCTTGTGTTCGACCGTGTTATAACAAATTTTGTTAGAAAGACTACAGCTCTGCAAATACAACAATCCTTTCATTCTGCAATGCTAAGTGAGACATCTCCCACATATTACAACTGTCAGGAACTGTATTTTCTATTTTCCAGGAAATTCCAAAATGGAATTCAAACAGATGGCAAGTATTTTTTAAGTTAGCCAGCAAATGAAGTTTCAGGCAGAAAAATTTTGCTGGGTAAAAATGATTTATTTAAATAATTTAAACATTTCGTTAAAATTTTTATTTTGCAATTAATATTGCTTCTATTTATATATAGCTTCTTAAAAGAAACATAAAATTAATTATAAAAACCTGTTCCAAAATGTTAGAACAAGTTGTTTCAACACTAGCACACTGTTTCCTTTCTTTTTCCTAGGTGCAATCTCTTGAAAGCATTACTTTTCCCAGACTTTACAAATCTAAGGGAAACAACACTGCTCATTAAAAAAGATTATAATAAATGAGTTTAACTCACACTAATGAAAATCTAAGTAGGCAGGTATTTCTTTTTAAACTGTAAGGCACAAAGTAGCAGTAGAAGTAAAATCAGAAGTTTTGTGAACACAGAATTTTCAGGGCAGGGCTTCCTAAAGCAATCAGGATCAATTTACTTATGCTTCCATTTAAATCAATGTTAGCTCTACGGCTGTCTTCAAAGGGAGCAGACTTAAGTCAAGAGAGAGCGCAAAGTAAAATCCTGCCCCCTCAAACTTTCCGTCAGAATTCTTCAGATTGCTCCAGAGTTCAAGTGGAATTTTCCTAAGCAAGCAGCGTACCCAGTGCAAAGATCTTCTATGTCATCAGCGCTGAAGAAATGAAAACATCAGCAAGTACATATTTGGAAATATAACTGCATTCACAGTCAAAAGCAAAGGAGACAGATATCATCAAGAAAGAACTGCACCTGACTTACTCCATGTAAGATTATGTCCATCGGTGCATTTTGTTGCATGTGCCAAACATATCTTAGCATGCATTTTTTTTCCTGAATAAAGTTTTATTTGATATATACATATGGTATCCAAGAAACACATAATCGTCTTTTTTTTTTTGGACAAGAAAGGTTCCCCATCCTTTAGAGCTGTATTGCAAAGCATCACATTAACTGTTCTCTGCCACAACTATAAGCTGCTGCAGGCACTGGACCATTTCCAGTTGCCCTGTCTCACACAAGGTGAGAAGAGCACTGGAAAAGCCTCCTTGCTCTCCCACAGCATCCAAAAGAGCCAAACACTCCATTAATAAAATATTTCTGCCTGTAGACCTCCTCACATGAATTGACAGCTCTCCGCTCTACAGCAGCCCCCAGTGAGATCCCTTGCAAGGGTCCTCTGAACAGGCAGAGTCTGCCAAGAGATGACACACTGAAATGGTGTAATTTTTAAACCCAGCTTTAATAATGATCTGGCATTCAGCTAGGTCCATCAGCCCTACCTCTCACAGTCCCATTTAGGTAATCAAGTAGTTCGTTGTTATTTGGCATGTGTCGTGCATACTTATTGCTCCAGGGGGAATTCCTCCCAAAGAGGACCAGGGCCTTCAGCCAGATGAATGGTGGCTGTAAGGGCTGCAAGGGCGGGCAATGGAGTTAACACTGGATTAAGGATTTGAGGCAGCCACATGGGCATTGGTCATGCCAATAATACTCTCAGGATCATTTAGAAGGCCCAGGAGCCAGACATCCAGCTGGGAAGCTGAGGTGGCGTGAAGATTGTATGTCACCCACGCAGATTGACGTGTGTCAAGAGATAACCTTAAACTTCCCTGACCTTTGCGGACTCGCTAACAGGACCTCAACACCAGACTGCCTTTCCTCTCCTTTCCCTCAGAAGGTGTCAGTGGACTGTGGCATGGCATTGCTCTACTATGAGTACCCAGGCAGTCCCTTCTCTCTGGCACCTCGTTAGGAGCCTCTGTGAACCCTAGAGTCCCGTGAACCTCTTTCCTACCATTTCCTCCATCCCACATCTATGTCTGTCCCAAAACTTAATCATAGGTAATGTATGCAAAGCTTGGCCCCTATGATCAGCAATTTTTCTCATTTTCTCTAAAAGTTGTTCCCTCTGAAGTTGCAGATCCCTGAAATCCATTGGGCATGCAGACACTGGGAGTAGCATGTGCAGAACCTTGGACGTGCAACCAGTATCTAATTACTGGGTCTGTCCTGTTGGTTTAATCTGATATGATTTGGATCTGGGCACAGCACCAGGTTAAACACATGCGGACCTCTCACGGGATTGCTTCGAAATCCAGCTTGAGCAACCAGCCTGTAACCATGCTTCAGAATCTGCTGTTTTGCAATGTCCAGGAATACACAGGAAACTTGAACTGCAGCTAAACCCTAACTCCTGTAGTTACTTTGGACAACTGAGACCCACCAGGAGCTTGCAGAATGCTCTTGCATCCCTATGAACCTTAAAAAAGACCAATGGTATTCTTAACATACGTCTGGGATGACGCTTCTGGGTAAGATACTGAGCTCAGAAAAGTTACTTAAGTGCTGGCTTTCATGTATCTAGCCATAAGAGAGCAATTCGTTTTCTGTGACTTGTTTCACCCCTGGCTCTCCTAGAAGGCTGGTTTATAATGTGAAGTGGCAATCTTTGAAACATGGAAAACATACACACTAGGAAACAAGCAGACCACCAATGTACTTCACACACTGTAGCCCACGAAGGAGACACCGAAGGTATCTTTAAGTTACCGCATAATTGAGGGGGTGATGTAGAAATGTGAAGCTCTATATTTTAACATCTAAATTCTCTGAGACCAAAGGGTAAGTCAAAATGTGCATTGCAGTGTTTTCCCTGGCCTGCAGGCAGAGTCGACTCTCCTCTACTTGCCTTGGCCTGAGCAAAGACAGGTTTGTGTTTTCTCTTCCTCCTTTAGGCTGAATAAAGAAGCCACGATAGAAGTTTGCATCAAAAGAGGAAACAACTGGCACGGAATAGTCATGAAATTCCAATGTGTTATCGGTTTCAATGTTTTTCCTCTGTATGCTTAGGGCAGGTGTGCCAAAGGAACACTTCTGATCTGAATTATTGAGCGAGGTAAATTTCAGAATTACACTCTGCAGTTCAGTCTCTGAACTCCAACCAGCAAAACAAGATTCAGCGCGAGATCCTCCCACACTGCTTCAAAAATGCACACGGGGATATGCACATATTTCTGCAAAGTCTGAAGCAACATAGCAGCTGGCAAAATCAAGAATTAAGAGCCTAACTGCATTCCAAAAGAACTCTTGCTCAACAGCCTCTCCTTAAAAGTACTAAGAGCCACATGCCTCGCTGATAAAAGATACCTCATTTCTGCCTGTTGTTTCTGTACCTCTGTTTTGAATTCTGCAAGTTTTCATGCTCCAGTGTTTTGGAGAACATTGTGTGAACTGCAGTGAAAAAAATGACAGGTAAAAGCTGGTAGAAGTGATAGAGTTTAAATAGGATCTACCTGGGTCAGAGGAGCAGTGAGGTAATGGATCTCTTTATACAAATGAATCCAAAAAGCAGAAGTTTCAGTTTAGAGAATGAGCTGCTTTTAATTTTGCCTGAACTGATTCATCTACGCCTTGACTCATATATCCAGATTGATGATGTCACCCCCACCACCGCAGAAGAAACACAGGGCAAGAGGCAGACCTCTGCTATCTTTGCAGAAATCCGGAGCAATTCCATTGGCTTCTAGGAGTTACTCTGAGTTTACAATGAAATAAATGAGAGCAGAATCTAGCCCATGAAACCATAAACTCAGCTGTTATCGGGCAGAGTCTTAGAATTCACTATTAATATCTGCACTGAGAGCTATTCTGATTACAATTGCAAAATAATATTTTATAACCACTTTTACTATCTTATTCAAATACAGGAAATGAGTCAATCTTCAGAGAACAGAAAGACCAGTCAAAAGAATTGGAGAGTCGTATAATTCAGCATCCAACTTTGAAGTGAAGGAAAGGAAAACCGATTCCTGCAAACAGTCTGCAAGTGAGACTGTTAACATATTGCTAAAGGTCATATCCATAAACTCTCTTGGTACGGTGGTTTCAGTTGTTTTCTTCAAAGCACACACAGTCATGTGGATGCCCCACTTCGCTAAATGCAGAATGAGCGCAAACACTGTTGAACAAAAAATGGCCACCAAAATCTTCCTACAATAATTCACTGTGAAGTAACTTGGGATTCTCTGAAGAAAAGCAAGGAAGGTACCTGCAATTCGCATCACTTAAGCATTTCCATCTGATTCTAATTATAGTTCTCCTAAATTTGGGAGGTTTGAGTTCTAGTATGTTTTGTATAGTTCCCACTTAAAGATGCATTTTCTGTAAAATACAGCTAGACCCAACTCACTTGCTTTTCACTATAAACAAAGTGTTAAAAATAGAAACCAAACCACTTCGCCTTCCCTGGTGTGAAGGCTCAAGCCGGCGCTGCTCTTGGAGCTCAGACTCTCTTTTCCTTTAATGGACTATTACAGACATGGCTCAAAAAAGAGGCAGCAGCTAGTTCTACTTTTGTCCCTTATTTTTCATTGAAAGCCGATGCCTTCTAATGCTTTTAAGAAATCCAGTTCTTCATATTTACATCATATGCTAGCTTTTACTGATGTGGCTTTTGCTGTGGGAGTGAAGCCACAGAAGTAGAAACAGGCTTGAGGGTAGGTTGTACGAGTCTATCCAGAACTTTGGGTATAAACTCAGGTGCTGGTTCGCTACGTGCTGGCAGTGCCATCCAAGGCAGAGTTTAAACTAGCTGAGATACTTTTATAGGACAGCCGCAACATTAAAAGGAAGGGATATAGGAGCCAGGAAATGGCAAAGAAAGTCTAAGGAATCACCAGGAAATAACCTTAATGAGGACCTAGCTGAGGAGCCAGGAGCTGTGAGAAGCAGCTCTTGCTCTGGAGCTGTGTTCAGAAATTGCCATGGCAAAAAAACCCCCCATGTTGCCTTAGCTGATGGCTTGCCATTTTATTTACCTCCCATTACTGCCCTGGAGTTTGCCTGAGAAGTCAAGTATCATGCCTGTCCTCTAAAAGAGCAGTGCTCTTGCTCAGTGGACTGAGAAGACCCTTGCTGTGATCTCCTCCCTGGCCAGGCACGGGAGGGCTGCTCCATGAGAGGGATGGTGCAGCAGAGCCTGGGGGTCCGGAGCAAGGGCAGGCACAAAGTTGTGAGCTTCCCCTTGGAAAGAGGGGACAAGTTTTAAAGGATGGTCCCTATGAGACAGCATTTTAAATTAAAGGTCTTCCATAATGGAGAGGAACATTATTTCTAACATATAATTCCATATATTTTAAGGTACTGCCATAGGGTACTCTAGCAGGACACACTTCAGAAATCCTTTGAGGAAGAAAAATTGTGAATTACATACTTTTCTGATTCGTCCTAAACAGCAATGGTGCAGCTACTGTGGTATGGGTGTCTGGGTCACTTCTCCTGTGGCTGCCTTAAATATTTTACATTTAACAGGAGGAGGACTTAAAAATGACTGACAAATCAAATGGGCGGAAATGATCAGCAATGTGCGTTGAGCACCCCCAGTAGGTAAACTATAAAAGCATTTAGTTTGTTAATTGTTTTCAAATGACATCAAACTCCACTTCAGTTATTGAAGTCTGTTTTTTCTCGATAACCCGGGTTACCAAGATTATGTTAACTGCAGAGCTCTGCTGGTGCCTGAAGTCATTGTACGGTGGATGAGACATAGGTTTCCCTTGCTTGTTTTTTTCCTTTACATTTTCTTGTTTGAGCTGTTCTGGGTATTTTTAACCTTATGGACAATAAGAGCAGACTGTGCTTTCCTGCTCCATGGGCAGAGAGAAGCCCATGCAGGCTTCAGGCAGTTGCAGTCCTCCAGCAGAATTAGGATCGTGATTCACGAGGAGTGGGGAAAAGGGAGACAGGGCATAGCACAGACCACGCCAGTGAGCACGCACATCCTCCTTGCTCTTTGGTACCACAGGGCACACCACGGCGGTGGGGAACCTGTGCTTTACCCTTTCAAAGGAGTGATACTGCAGAAGAGCTGAGACTTAAATGGCTTCGTCATCGGGAGGCTGGGAGGGAGATGAGGAGTCCCAGCATGCCGCAGCTCCGTCTTCAGAAGCCTGAGGGTTAGTCTACACGGAAGCACTCAGGAAAGTTAACTTGAATTAACTAAGCCCAGCGTTTTAAAGTGAATGCACTAAGCTACATTAGGCCCCTCTTTGCTCTCATCTGTTTCAATCGTAATAAAGTATCATCTGTTCTTTTTCTATTTAAATTAGATTGTCCAATAAAAGATATTGCTTCTTCTTAAAACTTTCTCTGCCTTGTTCACTTCAGCCTTAAGACTCCTTTGTTTGTTAATGAATTAGCTCTTGTGTACCCTTATCGAGGCAATGGTGCAAAAATTCACTTTAGAACTATGTAGGAATATATGATTACCCTAATAGATAAGTATTTTGAACTGCATATCAATTTGGCTAAATTAATCCTTAGTTTGTAATAGAATTTAATAGCACATTGATTAACTATGGCGTAAAGCTGAGCCCACGAACTATGTGTGCTGCAGCTGGATTAAGACAAATACCCACACAAATGTGACCTGATGGCACAGGGTGTTGTTAGTGTCGACGCTATCTGATTCTGGGGGAGGGGGTTACGTTCACACAGCAGCTCATCCCTCTCTCTCTCTCTGTGAGTGATCTTCAGTGCAGCATGCGTTCACCCATGCAGCTGGAGGGGTTCAGCTCGTTTGCAGCAAACAACGTGATGTGTTGCGCACATGTGCTCTCAGGACAGCGCAGCTCCCTGAGTTTGCTGCCTTTCATCTGTTTACGCCACAGCCCTTATGTCAAAGACCTTTTGTTTGTTTGTTTCATACTAGGGTGGGTGGGAAGGTGAAGCAAATGAATCTCTGGTTTAATAACATTTTTGAGTCTTTATTTAAGCATGTCCCATATAGTTATGTCTTCCCTTTGAATGTGAATGATATCTTTTCCAATTTTAATTAACAGTTCACAAGTGGATAAGCTAAATAGCCATTTAGAACTATGGAAATGTAATTGCTCCACCATCTGGTCAGCTGCAATATTTTATGATGAATAATGAAGAAACAATGTTGTTTTTCTACCGCCAGTGTAAACCACCATGATGCTTTCAGAGCGCAGTTGTGTAGATCTGGATTCTGCGCCAAGGTCATCCTTAAACCTGAAGACCAGCTTCCTGGGCATCATGGCTGATGGCTGGGTAAAGTATCGTTTATATTTCTCTTCACTTATTTTGAAGTTAATGCTTACAGATGCTTTGGTTCAGTTTTGACCTTTGTTAAGCTAGCAGGAACACTGAATGAGCTATATCACGTTTTAATTTTCTCTTATGCAATTCTGATTACTGCGCAGTACACAGAGTTGAGGCAAAGGAGGTATCATTCCAAGACCAATGTGATATTCTTTGTATTTACACTGCTACTTCAAAGGGAAGGAAAAAAAGTAATTACCATAACAATGTACTGTTCATGTATCACAACTATAATAGAACTTGCTGGCTACTGAGTCTTGGAAATTTAAATGTAATAACACAGTTTTGCTGCAAGTGTCTGGTGGCAGAGGCCATTTCTTAGGTGCTGTTGTAGAAAGGTTCTAACCACATTGGAAATGTATTTATTCTTTCTGAAAGGAAATGGTGCGAAAACCAGGAAAATGATCTGCAGAAATTGACTTTTTTCTTTGAAGTTGATGTCTGAAAAACATGTAGATCTTTTATTATTATGAGTGCAAACTCTCGGATACAGCTTTGGCAGATTTAAAACTTTGATGAGGTCTTATACAAAGACAAATAGTGAAGAGATGCTGTATACTGAAATCGCTATGGACAAAATTGTGTGGAAGTCAGTAGGAATTTTACCACTGACTTGAAAGGAATCCAGACTTCATCCCATACTGGAAAGACCTTAAGAAGACTCAACAACTTGAACCCGGTTTGTTATAGGGAAGTGTAGTGAGAGGCAAAGGATGGGCAGATCATGCCTACAAACTGGAATTGGGACTGAATCAGTCAAGAAAAGGCAAATTAATTAAAACAATAGTGACTGCTACTTTGCAGCTAGAGTAGTCAAGAGCAGTAAAGCCAGGTTACGAGATTTCTTATTTTTTTTTTTAAAGATTCCTTTAGTATTTGCCTTCTATTCCTACCAGTTCTGCTGGGGGAGGGTGCGGGGGCCATGGCTGTGTGACCAACCAGGGTGGGGAAGCTGCTGTAAAGCTGGTGTTAATGCAGCTTTCACAGAAGTTCTGCCTGCTTGGGGAGGATGGCAGGGACTCAGCTCCTCACTCTGCCTTTGACCATCATGGGGCTATTCCATGAGCAGTAAAATGAGTGAAGCTGGTTACTGATATATCTGTGTTCTCACCTTCACATCTTCACGCTGCCGTAACACCAGTGCCTCCCATCTGCTGTGCAACCTCACTCCTGTCTGCTATATCTCTAATTTTCCACTTACACAAACAAACAACTTCCATGGCCCTGATAGCTCCTACAGTCTCCCAGCTGCACTACTGGGGAGTTTGAAGCCATGTGGCTGCCGACTGGCCAGCCTCCAGGCTGAGCAAAAGAGTCCTTGGTAGGCTCAAGCTGGAGCTTCAGCCTTGGAGCAGCACAATGTTGAGCCTCCCTGTCCTTTTCCCAGCCACCAGTTTTTACAGTACTTGTGGGAAACCCTAACAAATGTGGTTGGAACTAGCCAACGGGCTCAGAAGCTGTGAGAGGGAAACATGAGGGGTGGAGGAGAGAATGAAACAAGGGAAAATTTAGAAAGCACTGAATTAAAGTCTTTACATTATGTTATTCCTACCTCATCCATAGCAGCTTATCACAGCAATCAAGGAACTGAAATACTGCCAACAATCAGTTCCTTGTAGGCCGTGGGATAACTACCAGGTAATACTGAATAAAGCAGAGAGAAGGTGGATAACTGTGCATAACTCGCACTAACTAGAACACCAGACATAATACCAGGACCAACAGAGAACACAAATTTGTTAACAAATGACTAGTGAGACAAGTCTGTGAACTACACAAGCCGCCAAATAATTTCTTCACATAAGGGTACAAGATATTGCAGTGTGTAATGATTTGTCTAGAAATTCCCTTCCCTTACTGGCAAATCCTTACCTCTTACATAGTGAGAAGTAGCTCAAAGAAAATACCCTGTTTGGAGGCTGGAGCTGTAAACTTACTTGTGGACTTTAGTTCAACGTTTGCTCACTAGCATTGAGGGGATTTTGCCTGTGATTTGCAAGGAGAATACAGGGCTCAGGCTCATTCTCTTGCACATATGAGGAAAGAATTAGCACCTTCAGGATGTTTCATTTTTTGTCAGCACTAACAGAAATATCAGATTTTGCTAAGAGGTTATGGACCTCCGCCCTGAGCCTCCCGCGAAACATGACCCTGCGCAAACAACTGGAAGTGATGCAGAACAACAGACCCACAGTTATCTAGGCTCCTAATGGCCATGTCTGTGTTAGCATTTGGGTTTGGAGGAGCCCTGAGGTTTTGAAGCAAATCCCCCAGTCATCTCCACTTACCGTGTGTTGGTTCAAACCACAGGACGGTTTCGGTGAGCACTGGCTGGATTGCCTCCCTTATCACATCTATGGCTACTCAGAGCCTCCTGACGCCACTGGGGTTTGGATTTGGGTTCCCCCGTTTCAGACTTTTTTCCAGGATCTTTTTCCTTTCTGAGCAGTGCCGTCCTATGGCACAGCTGGGATCAGTTCCAAGGCTGTGCACTAGAGGGCAATTACACTCATACACGGGCACTGCTTCATTACAATAATACTCTTGCAGTAGTGCAGAATACATCGATGCAGATATCCTCAATTACCTGCAGGATCCTGATGACTACACATCATTCACTGCGGGCTAGCAAATGGTACTTTTTAGCTGTCTCCATTGTATAAGATAGCTTTGCATTTTGAAAATTACCTGAATATCTTATTTTTATCCACCTGGGAGATGAGTCTCCTTAAATAATCCTATTTTCCACTGATCTCCATTTAGATATTATTTCTTTATCCATCTTTTTTAACTTCAATTTAAGAATGCAGCACCAGTGATTATATGTCTCTATAGTCAGATATTGGAAAACAATTCAGAGTTCAAATTGATGTTTTGTTGCATTAGATTTTATTTAAGGTTTTATGTCTTCTGGAGAGAAATATTCCCAGTTTTGCACTGAGTAAAAATATATTTTCTGTAAGAGTCTGATTTAAAACCATTGAGCTCAGTTCATTTTAGTATTTGGTTCAATAAAAATGGAGAACCCCCCAAATTTTATTTGTTCTTGTCAAGACATCAATTAATTGTTATCTTCTACAAAAATATGGGGCTTTTTGTATAAGATAATGACCACTTACTGCTTAGAAGGAGTTTGTGTGCCACCTGGTTTCTGGTGACATCGTGCCTTAAACTCTCCTAGTATTTGTTATCCATAGCAGCTTGCAGGTAGGTGTGATGGGAGTACCTTTAATGTCTGTCACCAGGAGAAACTTATGTGAAGAGGGAAGCAGAAGGGCCTGACACAAAGCTTTGTGAGACCTCAACAAAAAAAACCTGGCTGAGAACAATTCGTCATGTGAATTACTGGTGACTTAGAAGGTAAATGACAGCTGCTGGAGCTGAAGGAGGAGACAACTGCTAATGGCAGAAAAAGGGCAGTAATTCAGTCTTCCAAGATTTGGCCAAGCATAAGTCACGTGACCTTTTAGTGAGGCAGTGAGGACTGAAGATAGATTAGAAGGATCTTGGATGAAATAAGAGGGAAGGAAGCATTTTCTCCTCTGTTATTATTCAAGTAAAATGCAAAAATGTCTAAAATAGCCAAGATCTACTCCAGAATCACTGGATCCATGATTCTCTCCAAAAAAGAAGGCAGACTTAAAACTGTGGGTCACTACATGTACACACTCCACAGGAATTAGATTTAGAACACAAAAACAATATCTCCTGGCCAAAGTCTTCATCTGACATCATACCTGTTTTCACCTGATGATGTGAGCTAGGCTGTCCCATGTTCAAGGCCCAGCGTACTTGCTGAGCTTCTCCTACCAGTAACTGATGAAGCCTGGAGACCCACACTGGGGTCCTGGGGACCACAGCATCACCCTTGGGACTTGAGCTGATCCTTACTATGGTACAATACTTACTTGGTATGGCCAAGAAAAATCTTAGGGCTGCGTTCTTCTCCAGCTTCCAGCTTCTCCACAGCCCAGAGTTCACCTCCGCAGATCCAGCAAGACGCCTCCTAGGAGCCCACTCCTCTGGTCAGAGCAGGTGTCAGGGGAACTCACTCCTGCTGCTGGCTGTTCAAAGAATGGTGTGCAACTTGCTGCCTCTTGTCCCTGGAGAAGCAGAACCTGTGTCTGTTGATGATACTCTGTCATCTGAACATCATCTATCTTTCCCCTTTTTACTTCAAAAAAAGTCATGAAAAAGGTAAAGGCTGTATCAAATTCCCAGCCTGCTATTCCTACTGTTTCATTTCAACCTTTTCTCAGATTCAGGGGTGGTTTTCTTGCCAGCATTCCTCATGCTTTTTAAGACTATCAGCTTATCATTCCTCCAGAAAGCTTATTCAATGAACCTATAGGGCATTTCTTCTGGATACAATGACCCAAAACTTTGAAAACTGAGACAGGCTCCTTATTTTCAAGTTCAGTTGTTCATTCCTCTTTAGCATTCCTGTTATTGTGCATTTAGAAACACGAACCACTTTTCTGCTATCCCTTGATAACAGAGATCTCTCAGCTGTTTACAAAGAACAGCCTCCTTAGGTAAGACCAGGTTAGATTTTACTTCAGCTAGACTGCCTGGGTCAGGCTGCAAGGGGCATAATTGTTTATTTGTGGGTGCATTAGTTACAAGAGTCTCAATGGAAAGAAAAGTGAGGGACCTTGGACAAGGAAGAGAAGAGAAGACGGGACAGGGAGAAGATGTAGGAGAGGCAGAAAGGAAAAAAGAAACCAACCCTGAAAAGTCAATGAGATATTCAACCAACTATCAATGGATGGACAGAGACTCATACTGTGCTCCAGAAGCCTGCAAATACCCCTACCAGCTGCAGGTTGGTGAGTTCTCCTTGCAGTTTGTCCTCAGGATGGAAATGGAGTGGGACAGTTCAAAAAAGGAAAATTCCTTCTTGGTTCATCATGCTGACAGTGGGGGATGGAGAACGGAGGGGAGCAGAGTGGGAGAAGAAAGGACTTTGCTGCACTCCAAGTAGCTCTAACTTGCTAGAAGTGCACTAGTCCATAAAAATAACCCTGAACAACCCTTAAGTCATTCCTAAAGATTATGAGAGTAATATTAATTATGGATGGGAAATTCAAACATCAGATGACCAAAAGTGCAACTCAAATCAGAGTATGGCTACTAGATGGAAAGGATAAACATAAAAACCAGAAAGGAAAAATTAAAGTGAAAGAATAAATATACTGTGTAAATATTACCATTTGGTTCCACTAACATACTAAGCAATCTTCTATTTCTAACTTAAACACCATGTTTCTTCTTGAGTTCAGGGTTTTTTTATCAGTTACCATAATTTTTAAATACTGGGGGAAAAAAATTAAAAAGAAAGGAGATGTTTGAGACCTGCAAGCCCCCACAGCAATTTAAAGATTATACTATGCTAAGAAATAATTTTCTTTCTTTAAAAAAAAAAAAAATTGGAATGATGTGCAAGGGGAAAAGATTTCTGTATTTTTAATAGAAACAGTATTATATGTAAAACTTGGCTACACAGCTTTTCCATTAATTAAAACAGAATGCCATCTGGGTTTTTTTTATCATATTCATTAAGGCCAGCATCTAAGCTAGCACGTATATATACTGCAAAATATAATATACATTATATACAATTGTACATTATATAAAAATACACAATGGTACATTATGTACAATATACAACATTGGCACTGATGTTTTCCTCTGTCTTTTCTATTCATCCCACTTTTTTCTCATTGATATCAAAACCTATGGATATCAATGAAAAAATGTGTGTGAGGATATTTTAGTAAAATATTTGTAACAATAATACTCTAATTTGTGTTACTAAGACATCTCCTAAGCGTAAAGGAAGACTTGACCTTTTTTTATGGATCCTTTACACAGAGAGAGCTTTATGGTCAGTAAAGTCAGGCATGATCAAGAAGCGTGTTTTGAACACCTCTCATTTACTATATATTAAAGAGAAAGCAAACATTTTAATGATGTTGAAGTAATGGGAAGACCAGGGTCAGGGTTTTACCCAAAATGTTTTTCCAAAGAAAGTGAAAACTAGCTGTCAAAATGTTCCCTGCTCTCAACAATAAAAAGAGAAGAAGGAACAAAGAAAAGAGGATGAGGTTAAAAATAACATCTGTATGGCCCCCAAACTAAATTATTATTTTACATTAGGTTTCACCTAGGATAACAAAGTAGAAGCTGGGAACAAAAGCAGCTTGGCTAATGGGAAAAGTATCTAGAAATGGTTAGAATAGAATTTTCTGTCTTACGTGGAAGAAGAATTCAAAGAGCTCAATGTGCTCAAGGAAGGTACACGAGATAACCTTCCTCCCAGACTACTGAAAGGACTGACACATGAAATTGTGAGCTCTATAGAAAGGAGTAAAAATAAAAATCTATCAAGTCAGGCTGGTATTGTCTGACTGAAAAAGAGCAAACAACACCTGTATTTAAAACAGCAAAAAATTCCCTGGGCTAGTACAGAGCAGTGGTAGCTTGACCTCAGTAGCATGTAAAGCTTTCTGGTGCACTTTAAGGGAAGCAAATACCACATTTCAAGATGTATAAATGATATACAGTATTTTTTTGTTTGCTATGGAGCATCCCCTTGGGTTGCATACATGTGCAAGCAATAAAAGTGCTTGTTTACTTGAAGCAAGCAGGCAGCTCAGATCCAGAAGAGAGGCCCCTGGAGTAAACATCCTCTTTAGAGACTTCTGGGGATACTCCTTCCCCATTCCTTATTCTGGTCTTTCCCATGCTCTGAGCCCTCCTTGACCTATTAATGTCTTCTACCCAGGACCTTATTCTGGTACCTCCCCTCCCCTCCCCTCCCCTCCCCTCCCCTCCCCTCCCCTCCCCTCCCCTCCCCTCCTCTCCTCTCCTCTCCTCTCCTCTCCTCTCCTCTCCTCTCCTCTCCTCTCCTCTCCTCTCCTCTCCTCTCCTCTCCTCTCCTCTCCTCTCCTCTCCTCTCCTCTCCTCTCCTCTCCTCTCCTCCCCCATTTTGCTCAGAAAAGCAGTTGATACTGTATTGTCACATATATAACTGACATGTTACCTGATGGGATTGGATTACATGGGCACCTACCTTCTGAGTACAATAATATTAAAATTTGATAGTTATCTGACATATGGGTTATACCATGAATAAACAATGATTAGATGTATGAAGGATAAAAAGATTTGAAAATGCAATGTTGGTTTTACTTCATCAAAAATAGGTCATGCCTTTTTTTTGTTAAGAATTTTCTAGTGTATAAAATAGACGTGGTAGACCTAATGTTTTACAAAAGCCTTTGATATGGCAGAGTGTAAGAAATTGTTAGTTTACTAGGACAAATTGAGGAATAGTCCAAGAACTGAAAGATGGATAAAGAACTGGGTAACAGAAAATTGATTATTCAAAGAGCTTTTGGGCTGGTTGCAAGTTATTGACAGAATCCCTGCAGAATTAGCCTTTCAAATGATTGTATTTCATCTTTCCTTCAAAGACATGACCAGTCCAAAGTATCAGTCATGTCCTGCAGAGCTAATAAAGACATTTTTTGGCGTAAGCTAGGCTTAAGGCATTTTTGGTGGGCATGGTGGCTTTTCGATGGCTGCACAAAGGAGACGATCACCACCAGTGTCTGAGTAAAGTGCAGACGTCTCAGAGAGCAAGAGGGAAAGGGTTTTGTACATGTACAAAACAGGTAGCACGTGGGGTTAAGGATCTCTGTGGCGCTATCTCTAGCTGACTACTGAATTCAGATGTGAAACTGGTGCTAGGAATCTGGCAGGCAAGTGGGAGGGCACAATTTAGTGGGAGAGTGGCAGAGTAAAAGGAGAAGTTAGCAGCCTAAAACCTTTTATACTGCTAACATAAGGAGATGATGCCAGTCTGTGATGACCACTGCATGTAAAGCACCACTCAGCTTTGCTGCTAGCTTGTATTACACCCTCAGTTTGTTGAGTTGTGCATGGCCCATCCCTAGAGCCCAGCAGTCTCCCGGTCCCACGTGGTGGAAGCTCAGCAATAAGTGCCGACAGCTGTGCCAGGCAAAGATTTGCTCCTGATAGGAGAATCCCCTGGCTTTCTCTTTGCAATGGCTGAAGGCTCCTTTACACAACCAGTCAAGTTCAAAGTGCTTCAAGAAAGGGCAAGGGTTCGCCTGAGCATTTCTTTCAGATAGTGGTTTTAATTAGTCATTTAAGCAATTAATAATTCCATGCGATATCTTATCTAAAGCTGGCTGCAAGAATTACCCAGGAGCCAGCAAGGGCATGAAAGGGGGCAGGAGGGGTATAGAGGCAGTTTTGGCTGAGGCAGGGGCTAATATGGAACACACTGGCCACACGACTCTAGCATGCCATTGTCAGATAAACACAAAGAAATGGCCAGGGTTTTGTGCCCACCGCTGTTTTCAAACCGCTAAAACACCTCCTGGCTATCTCCAAATACCTCACCATTTAAAAGCAGCAGCTTCCCTCCTCCATCCCCTTCCCTAAAATGTATAAATTATTCTCAACAGTAGAAATCACAGACACATTTTTTTCAGTAATAGCAGCAAAAATTCCCTTCCCCTCTTTCCTATAAAGAAAATACCAGAACTTCTAGCATACAATTGGGAGCTTATAATAGGAGGCTATTAGCATGATGCTAAATTTGGGATATTTCAGAGAAGTACATTGTTACGTCTGTTGCTTGATTTGTGGCACATGTACAGTTGCAGTTCAAGTTTCCCTGGAGCTGGAAGAGAGGTCTGCACAAAATGCCGTGATAAATTTTACAGCAGACACTAATATGCAGAAGAGGTTGGTTTAAAAACAACAAGCCATCACTTCTAATCAATGCTTGACACGTGTTCAGTTTTCTGAAATTAAAGTGAAAGGCAAAATCAGTTATTCATTCCACAATCCGGTTGTATTTATTTGCATCCACGTATTTGAAAATCCGAGTTTACATTTTTAAATCTAAATAAAGTTGGCTTGTGACACTCATATTGTATCTATTACATATTTCACTTCAAAACCTCATCTCTCCTAAAGCCTCTTCAGTGTGCTTGAAGTAGCACAGCAAAAGAAAAGGAATTTTCAATTTAACTAGAGCACTGACATTCTGTTACACAATTCGATCTTGTCTATTTACCTGCTCTTAAAAAACACAAGACACTAAACAAAAAAAAAAAAAATGCTGAATGCATCCAGCCAGCAGTGCCATAGGTGTCTGAATGCATCTGTAGCTTCCCTCTCACTCATCAGTGTAATTGTTGTCATGTTATTCCATTTTTTGATTAGGCTGGTCCGCCAAGCTCCCAGCTTTTTCTGGCCAAACGTTCTTCTGCTGGTTGTCATGGTGACTGCATTGTTAGCGGGGAGAAAGGCTCTGTTGTCTGGCATTGTTCTGTTGTGCTTTAGGTAATGCACGAGGCATCACAAGTGAAGTGGATGGACCTTTTTTGCTCGGCATCATTGCCGAGTATTGAAAATCTCACATAAAAAAGGAGCAAATAGGCCCTGACCAAAGAAATAACCAAGTTGTTTTTTTTTTTTAAAAAAGAAAGCACGCATTATTATAAAGAGGTAAAACAGCACTGACGACTAACTGAATAATCTAAGGAAATGCTATAGAAATTATGTTTATTACAAGAACGATTGCCGTGATTTGAATGTTACTATACAATGCTAACCATTTGGCAATTTAGTTTGAATATAGTTTTTAACTATTCATTGATTTCTCTGCAGCTTGCAATGTCATTTAACCCCGGATTCTATTTAGCTTAAAACACTACACTTTAGGAGGTGAATGCAATAATTTGGCTTTTAAAATTTAATCTATGAATGTCTGCCTTTTTAAGTAAACTACCATAGTTAGTTTGTTACTTTTTATATCACCATCAAAGTATGTAATCACTGATTTTTCTTTTTTTCCCCCAAGAAATAAGGTTTTACTCCAACATTAATTAAAATATCTGAAAAAATATTGAAACGTCAGGCACTATTCACATGTTTGACTTTGATATTCAGACAATTTCTTTAAGAGCCATCTTAAAATAGGAAAATTAGGGGACAAGCCCTGAGAAAGTTCTTTGAAGAGCCTTAACTTATTTAAACGGATTGCCAGACAAGATATTGGCTTTAAATTGTGATTAATTAACAGGTTTTCAATAGCAATTTACACTTTGAAGATTGAAAGTAAACCTAATATAAATTCCAACTGCTTTAAAACAATCAATATTATATGGTTTGAGAGCCTGATTTCAGTCCGTGCTCAAATTCATCTGCTGATCCCATTAGGGGAAACCAGTAGGGTACCAGCATTTCTCTCCTGTCATTCCAGGGCGAAAAATACCTTTCAGCAGAACCTGTCACTGGATGTCACCAAAGTTCCATGGATTTGCAGGCAAAACAGCACTAATTTGTCAATAAAACTCAAGAGTCTTAAAGAAAGCAAGCAAAAATGAGTATTGCAGGTAACCCAGCTTACCTGTAAAGCTGGCAGGGCCAAAACCTGCACGCAAACGGCTATGGATGCGCTCACCGTCTTCAGTGGAGCCACTGCGGTTCATGTGCCGCGGCTTTGAACCGCCCAATATCCCACACATGTGGAGTCAGGAGAGATTTTGACTGCTGGCACAGGCGATGGCTGTTTTGAAAAACTGCACAGAGCGGCTTAAATTGGGTGGTAATACCTGTTAACATAAATTTCCCCCACTCACATCTATAAAATGAGAACGACATTTTCTCTTTTCTTCCCTATTTAGTCAGAATTGTTTGTCTGGACTGTTTATTGAGCCCAGCAGGGCTGGGACCATCTCATATCCCATGTGCTTCCTGCACTGGGGACTGCTGGTGGCACACACTTAGCACCTGAAAGCAGTTTTGGCCCCTCAGGTGCTCAGCACCTCCATGTGTCAAATTGGGAATCTAAAAACAAAAAGTAGGGTATGCTAATTTCCCTGCAGGGGAACAAATACAAGCACATAATCCAAGGAGTATCTCATTGACTGATGCCAAAATAATTTAGGTGCAGATGGAAAAAAAAAAATTGCCACGGATATGAAACATTTTAATAACTATTATGTGTAACAGAGAAACAGTTTGTCTTTTGGGGTAAAAAGATTGTCGTATCATGGGGAGTCCACGTGCTTTTAAAGCTTAAGAGTGGGGATTTCAATAACAAAATTACTTGGGCATCTGTGTCACAATGACTTCCCATGGGTATTACATCCCCAAATCCCTTGTCATTTCTAGTTTTCTCAGAAATTTCTAATTTTCTCAGAAATTACTTTTAAAGGCTAGAGAAATCGGTAGTCTTCATACCATTTGCCAAGGGATGTTGAAGTACAGTGACTCTCTTACTTAGAGCTCACCTTGGACTCCAGCTGGCCCCACATTTTGCAAGCACTCGCTGGAGCAGGGTCTGGCCCCAGCAGCAGTCCTGCCTTTCTGTGCTCCTCTGCTGCAGGGTGCTCCGGACACGTGCTTGGCACTTCTGGCACAGAACATGCACACCAACACCTCTGAGACTGGGTAGTAAATCAGGATTTATCATGCTCGCATACATGCACACAGATTATATACTCACACGGCAGAGGCAGGTCTGCACACAGTCTCGCGGCAGCTAATGCTAGCCTCATCTATGGCAGAGGTATAATTCCTGCTAAATTCCTAATTCTCTTTTAATTCTATGAAATTACTATATAGCCCTGTTCATTTTACCCTTATTAAATTCAGGAGAGCTTTTCCACAAGGGATAGCTTCAGAAACATTAAAATAGGACAATTGCTGTTTTTTGGAGAGCTCTATTGCAAGTGTATTGCCTTCTCAGCTGGAAAGGATGATTACTGATGTCTGAAAAAGGTACTTACAGCTTAGTACACAGTAAACATGTATTCTGTTTTTCTTTTGCTCTGTTAAACAATATAATACATAGCAAAAATCTACAGAAATAGCAATCAAAACAGACACACTTTAAGAAGAATCCCAATGCTTCTTAATTTGTACTTCATTCCTCCCATCAGCATTTCCATCCGCATTCATCACTGAATATTCATTGCTGCTTCTGCCTTTGGGTTGAGCGTGGCAGCAGCCCAGCAGAGTCACACAGGTATTTCGGTGAAGGGTGTGACAAGACATCCCTCCCCCATTCCTGCTGCAGAGCAGGAGGGTCCTCAGCCCCTCTCTGGTTTGGGAGAACCGAGCTCCCCACGAGCCCCCTTTCCCCTGCCTGATGCGCTGAGAGCTCCCCCTCCTGTTACAGTCAACCTCAACCGCAGTCGACAGATTAATATTATTACCTCATTTTAATTAATTCCTCTCCTCAATTCAAAAAAGCACATCTGGTGCTTTTCAGAGCCAGACAAAGCTTCTTTCCTCCCATCCTCTCCTGAACATCAATTAATAACTTGGCAACAAAAAGAAAATAAGAGTTTGTTCTACATACCTAACAGTCACAAGTGCCAGAGAGAAAAGGGACTTGCTCCAGACAGGGATCAAGGAAAATGACAGAACTGCCAAATCTTCTGTGTTTCTGCACCTCAGCAGGGCTTACTAGGTCAAGCCACAGTGACACAGCTACTGTGGCTATGCAGTTTCCAGACCAGGGCTGTCTCACATCTCTTTAACTTGAAGCGCACGAGAAGTGATGTGTAACTCTTTGCACCCATCCAGGTAGGTGACGAACAGGTCCCGTGCAACTGCTCAAGCCCAAAAGGTGACTTCAGACCTTTCTGCCAACATTTCAACTCTCAAACCCACCGTTCACCTTCTAAATAAGTGACTCCCCTTCCAGAATTTCTAAAATCTCTCCTAATACAAGCAGGAAACACACAGCACCCTGAGCCCATAGTCCTACATGGCTCTGTGCCCTGCAAACATGACACAGCAACCAGTGGGGCTGAAGACGATGAGGATGAAGACCACTTGCCAATTCTCCAGAGCAGGTGGAGCTCTCTTTGACTAGAGAGGTGAAAATAAAGTTCAAAGGAGACTTTATTATAAAAAAAACCTGAGGACGGATTTTGGCATACAAAAGGACAAGAGTTTGTTACAATCATTTGTGCAACATTAAGAGATGCAGGACTAAACTCTGGCCCTCTGGGTATGCCTTCACTGGCCCAGGGTCTCCCATAAGGCCAGGTCTGCAGGCCAAGGGGACAGCAAGCCCATAGGAAGGGTGACAATTGAGCCCAGGAGGTGCCCAGCTGGCTGGCAGGACAGGTTCGCTGGCATGGGCCATGCACCGAGCAGGAAGCCGCTGGTGCTCTGCAGGCAGGAGGTCTGGCGGCCAGCAGATCCTGCTCACCTCAGAGCCACCCCCTTGGATGCACATTCAAATGAGGCTCCACATTCGCCATTGAATTTTGTGCATGAGTGGTTCCTGTTTTCTGACCTGACCTCAAGAGAGTTACTGATGCCAGAAAAAACACGTGAAACTTTTCAGGATGATGAACATCCATGATAAGCAAGGAGTAACGTCACTGAAGCCCACTGAGTCAGAAACAAATGTGAGATAAAAACTAAAGGAATGATTTATTAGTTTTCAAAAAGGGAACTGGTGCCATATTGTTCTGTTGTTGTCTACAAGCAACTCCAGGACCTCAGTTCTTCAGTTCTCATTGGAGATACAGTCTTGGAAGTTACTGTCCAAACTGGCTTTCTTCTTTTAAACTCAACATTATTGCAAACTCAGTAATTCAGGTTTGTGACTTGCTCGGGAGCTTGGCTTTCCCTTAGAATTTCCCACTGATGATGCCTTTGTCCCAGCTTTGTAGCAACTACTTTCTTCCTTTCTGTCTCCATTTTATTTTACCTCCATTTTTCTCCCTAAAGAAATTCTGAGTGCAGATCACTCTCATGTGATTTCAGTTACAATTCCAAACTGAAGTTCTTCTTGGGAACCTTTTTTTTAATACCCAGATACCTTGTGGCTATTCTTGATGGTGCTAGGAACATGAACAGCTATATATTTTTAAAACCAAACCAGACATGAGAACGAGATGGAAGATGGATTTATGCACATTTTATATCAAACACAAACATATATTTTACATCAGATGGGAAAGTGTCTTCTCAGAGGGTGGAATTTTACTAGACATGAGGTGAATTTCACTACAACTAAACCAGATCCAGAAAAAAATTGGAGAAAAAATAGCTAGCTGCTGATAAACACAGATTAAAAAAATGCAAAAATGAGTTCAACTGTACCAAAACATGAGATTCAGCAAATTAGAAGTATGCCCACCCTTAAAACTTGCTTTAAAATTGCTATTTTATTTTTATTATAGAACTGACTGTCACACAGAACAATACAGGGAAGGGAGCTGTGTTAGCTAATCTGCCGTAATCCTTTCAACTCTTTGAAAGAACAACAAGCGGTTGATAAGCAGGGTCAGGCTGGGTCAGGATTTCGATAGGAGACATCTAAGGAATGCCTAGGTGCTTCAGGAAGGGGATGTGGGTGATTTAGCGAGCTGGCTAAATCAGCAAGCTTGCTCTCCCCTCCACTTCATACGAGCAAACAGAGCAGACCACGTGCTGCAGAAGGGGTAACATTTTGGGGGAGGTAGATGTAATAAGAGAAATCCCGATCGAGGCGTTATTTTACCCTTTTATCAGACAGTGGCTTTAACTAACACCAGCCCAAGTAAGTACATTTTGCCTTGCTGACAGATGGTTAAACTGTTTCCCACATCCAGCCCTAAAATTTGCAGGGTGTTGTCAGGTGCAGTTAAGACACGCCATAAACCATGTTGTCAACCCATTGTCTCAATTCACTTCTCTCCCACATGCTTAGGACATACTAAAAATACACTTCTGCAAAGTGCTTATAAATTGCAGGAATACCAGCTGTACCCATTACAGCTATCACCCATATCAGTTCTAGTGTTTGTTTTAACATCTGATTATATATATAATCACCAAAAAATGGATGATATGTAATATCAGTAAATATTTTTAATTCAGCCACCACATCTTAACCATCATCATCTGATCTTAACCAGAAAAATAAATGAGATAAAATTATTTTAAAGTACGTACCTTGCACTTCTGAAATATTATACAGGCTGTGCTGGCAAAAACAACCGCCCTCCAAGAAAACATTTCTTTGAAAAGTCCATATCTGTGGGCTACTGAAAGAAATGTAGCAGTTTCAATGAAAAGAGTAAAAGCCTCTCTCTCAGACCTCATTTCATGCTTTTTTGTTTCCACTGAGCATATTTTAAGAACTAATCAGCCTTATAAAAGGTACCACTGTTAATCTACTGTTTGTCTTCGTCTTCACTGCAGCTGCTTAGTAGATAGAGAGCAAACAAAACCAGAATTAAGGTCATTCCATTTAAATCCTTCAGAGTGGAAGACAAGGACTAAATTATTGCTGAGAATTACGTGAAGGAAAAGCCCAGGATAAGATAACTATTGTTTATTATTTGCCAGACCTGTAGTGGCACTGCATTTACATATTTGTGAAGGGATTACATTAACATTTTATGAGATTAATCGGTAGCATGGGGAAATTCTCTGATATACTGTCCACACAACTTAAAAGTATGCTCCTGTGCTTTCAAAGACTGTATGTGGTACATATGGTAAGTGAGAAGCAACCCAAACCTACCAGCTACCAATCAGTTGTCATGCACAAAATGCAATGACATTTTTTCACATAAATAAAATATAAATGACATTATTACATTTTATCATACAGCACAGGTCTGAACAGCACAGGATCATAGTAAAGACCTTAATGGATGATTTTGCTTTCCTTCACCAGACACCTTAAACCTGTATTTTCCCGTCTTTAAGGCAGAAGGAGCAATAGCACAAAAGATCTCTTTTATGTTAATAACAGGAAATCATTTCACAGTAGTGAAATATGAGTAGAAAATGAGTGGTCAAACGAGTAGAAAATCTTTTGGCCATCAAAAATCCACAAGCTTTCCCTTCAAATTAGGAAATATTCCCTGGGAGCTACTCTATAAATAATACATGGTGGGTTTTAGTGTAATCTTTAGTACGAGAACATGCTTTCTTTAGAGCCAACAGTAATACCACTTCAAGAAGGAAATGCTGTGTGAAGAGAGGATCTTGCAGCTCTCTCCCACTTTAAAATCAAGTACATTGGCTCCACAGTATCTCCAGCCCCCAGGAGCCTGATGGCTACAAGGTATGAGTCAGCTCCACCACTCCGACCTCTCAAGTGGCAGAGAGGTATGTCCTGGTTTAGTACCCCGTGCTGGCTCAGGCTTCCTGCACTCAGCCTCTGTGAGGCTCACTCGACACCGAGGCGGGTCAGATATTAAATATTGGCACTAGGTATCCACAAAGAAAACAAAAGGAAGGGGGGCATTTCAGGTGGTTGGAGAAGGACTCCCACCTATGCACGATGCAGGCGCGGGATGAGATGCTCATGGTGTTGTGATCTGAGCTGGGGAAAGCCGTGCGCTGTAGTGGGAGGTAACTGCTGACACCAACACAAAGTTTGCATCTTTCTTTTTTCAGGCAACGACTTTGATAGGAGATAAGTCCCAAACACCGCAGCACTGCACTGTGGATTTACAGATAGCCTAGAAATAGTCCTCCTTTCCCCCATCCCTTCCTCCCTCCCTCCTTTCCCCTCACTATACACAGAGATTTTTTTCCTTGTCCTGGTTTGTTTGGTCTCCCAAATCTCCTTCACCCAGCCTGATTTCACTCATCCAACCCAAGTTGGGAGCAAAAGGCATTTAACCACAACCATTCATTGCCTGCTGCGCCTGGGCTCTGTGAGAGGTGACAGCAGGCTGACGGAGGGGGGACCCAGGCAGGGACGTGACCCGCCCAGGGGACCAGGGGGACCAAGTCATTACGGCTCACTGTGTTTGCAGACCATGCGAGTGATCCCTTCAGCTTGCTAGGAACCAGCAAAGCTTTGTGAGGGAGGTTTGCATCGACCCCTCAGATAGCTTAGTAGCACACTGGGTCAGTCGGACCGTGCTCTTTCGGTCACATCCCTTCTTCTAATAATTCACCTGCTTATGTTTAATTTTCTATGGCTCTTCTGGGCTGCAATATCAGTAAGCAGATGAACTGCAGCAGAAGATGGAAAGTAGGTGGGTCATAAATCTTTCAAGTGTCAATAAATCACTGGCACCAGTGGAATTTCTAGGAATATCTGCAAATAGAAGATTCAGGGTGAAGCAAGGATAAAACTAATTTTTTCTCACGTTTTTAAGGAGAACAAAATGGAAAATACTGCTTTATGTTCTACTCTTCTCTGTGGAATACGCCTGTCTGTATTGGGAAACCTAACCTATATCTCCATTCCCCATACAAAACACTCTTTGTTTATCCGTTTAGGACATACACAGCTTTAGTGTCATACTGCTAAGGACTTCCACTAAGGAAATAATGGCTATATACAATAATAACGCTGAAGATAACAGTCATTACCAGAGCCACTGAAGAAACACATAAAAATTCTAAAACTCTCAGAGGTGACATCTGCAAATAATGTCACTTGCATTCTTACATCTCTGAAACATATTTCGAAACACTTAGACAAAAATGCCACTAACATAATTCACCACAGAAATGTTACAAGGATGATAGGACTATACAAAAAACAGCTGGAAATACATGGTAGCAGGAAAATATTTTTCTTTATGTGCATATACAAATGCAAAAAAAAAAAAGCTTCTGAGCCACATGCTGAAGGCAGTCTGAATGTATCTTAATGCAAAAAAAACCAAACCCACAAACCCACCTTAATTTTTATAATATTGGGAACCTAACTTCAGCTCAGGATTTAACACCCTCTGTATCTGAAAATGTATGTATGTTCTTATATGTACATAAGGCCAGAAATCCTTTCCCTCTCATTCCCTGTTCTTTCCGAGAGATGCTGCTACTGGCTTGTTCATTGTTATAATCACCTGTAATCATGACATGTGTGTGCCATTTCAAGCACTAAAATAATAAGACACTGAGCTCTGAGCTCTTCCTCTGCCTACAGCTGACTTGGCAGGCCAGAAGGGAGTCGGACTGGAGAACAACAAAAAGTCCTAACAGAGGGAGAGGCGCAAATGGAGAAAGGCACTGTTGATTCTAGCCCTAATTTGTTGGAAAGCATTAATCAAGAAACAAATCACCAGCAGATGTATGTCATCTAATGCATTACATGCATTTCGGTCAGCAAGACACTGGCCATACTAGCAACTGCCAGATCCTGTAGGCTTGAACTTTAATTCTCAGATGATGGTATACTAAGTCTATAGCATACAGCATTAACAGCAAACTTGGAAAATACCTGTAATACAACACAAAAGCTAGTTGCCCAGTTTGATGACATTTAAAAAAAAAAAAACACATTATAGGGCAACAAAATCCAAAATGACTTTATGTATCATTTGTAAAACACTCCATCATGTTTCACCAAAGCTGATCAAGTAGTTGGGGTAAAAAAGAAAAGGCAGAAAAGGACCATATTCAGGTTATGATTATAGTTAAGGAACTAAAATGTTATTTATTTGTAAAAGTTAGTCTTTTGAAAGGAAGTTTCATAGAGGTTGAATTAAATAATTTATCTAACATAAAGAAGGCATTATACCTGCAACATGTAAATATTGACTGACTTAGCTAATGAGTGTCTGTGTATAAACAGCCTCCTTTTTTATTTCGACTGGAGTCTAGGGCAGACAGCTTTGTATATTTTACCATCTCTTGTACCTGAGCCAACAATTGATAGTGCAGCAGATCAAAGCCTTGATACAGAGATGCCAAGCAATTTGTGCATAAATGTGCTCCTTAAAAAGTGATAAGAGCACAAAAGAAGTTTTAAGGTACTTTCACCACAATTTAAAAGGTAAATAGCTAATTACTCTGATGACTGTGTTAAAGTTGTACCCGATGGTAAAAATGTACCAACAGGATAGGAGTTCAAAAAATGCTTTCGATTTTTTTCCGCAAGATTTGTAAATGAGAAGATATTTTACATTAAAAGCAGCCACAACTCCTCAACAGAAATATTTCATTTAACCCCTTAATTATTTCTTCAGATTTTATGTAATGGCCTAGGACATAAGTTTGTCTGCATAATTTAACTGAGCTATTTAAGGAGACGAGTAAGAAAAATGCTTTCAATGGCCATAAGATCCTCACTAGTACTGTCTGCTCAATTAAAGTAATGATTAACACATTAGTCATTAATGACACATGGAGTGACAACATTCAGTCCAAGATTCAAGCTTCTTCATGGTTTCTATTATAGTTACACTGCCTAATTTACGAGCAGGCTGAGCATGCTATGCCTGCATAAATCTTTGTGTAAAGAAATGTCAGTTAAAAGTATAAAAGCAGTAAGATATATTTCACAACTAGCGTGCTGGGACTGTAGAACTATCAGAAGCATTGCACTAAAATGCCTTCAATAATTTGAAAAACTCTATGGATTACACTTTGATTCCTAAATCTTACATGAAGGGTTAAATTGTGGGTATAAGTATTTTCTACTCATACAACAAAGTACTTGGCTTCTTCACTTTTTATTACGCAATAAAAGAAAACAAGTCAGAAGTACAAATGTAACACTCACTATGGCTCTTAGAAACGAACATTATAACCCTCTCTCTTGACTTGTTTTCTCACACTGTATCGACAAAATTGGCTAGAACAAAAGGGAAAGGTGAATAACATCTGAACAACAGACACTTATTTACTGCTGTGTAGTACCAGGAGGCACATAGGCTGGAGAAGAACTGAGAGAGAAAGGCACCTCTCCATGCAGATGTGTATTTAAAAAAAACAGAAAAAGTAGCATCTTGCACTAATTCTGCTCAGTTACAAACGATGCAAAGCAACAGTCTACCAAAGCCACAGTAGACTTCAGGGCATACTTGAGTCAGAATGAGTTCTGTATTGATTTTTAACAATACACTCCATATAGTGTTGCTAACTATTCTTGCATCATTTATACCCAGATCAGCCTGGGTATAGGAGGCAGCCAGGGTATGACACTTGGTCTGTATGTGCAGTGCTGTTAGCAAAAGCAAAGAGCCCTGGCTGCAGCAACGAAGGAGAAGACCACGCAGGGGTAGGTGATTCCAAGTTCTGCCTATGTATATGTGCATGCGTGCGTGCATGTGTGTGCACACACGCGTGTGTGTCTGCAGAGCAGCGTGAAGAGAACGTCATAGCGTCTGGAAATACCCACTCCAGCTTTAATGCAACTAGCTCCGGCAATGAAAGCAGTGGCAGTATGCAATCCAGCAACCAGAATACATCCCAGTCCCCAGTGATCTGAGCAGCAACCCTTGCAGAAGTCTGTGTTTGACCTACAGCTGCCATTGCACCTTCGACTGCAGCGCAGAAGTACCTGCTCCAGCAGCAGCTTCCCAAGCATAGGCAGAAAGCTACAACACCGCAGCCACTGCCTTTCGCTTGGCTCACATCTCTTCACCTTCACAGTGCTTTGGGGGAAATCTGAACATAGACTTTTCTCCCCAGCCATAGCTTATTTTACCTAGACATAATGACACAGGCCTAGAAAACTCATTTTAATATTTTTTTCCCATTTACTCTAATTCAAAATGTTGCAGTAATTAGAAATAAATACTGTGTGGGTACAAATCCCTCTTCTGCTATATCTATAAATAGCTGTGCTCATACTTATTCTAGTGCAATACAATCCCAGGCCAGCGATAGATGAGAAATTAAATAAACATCATCAATCATAAAACTAACAGTAAGGCAGAACTGGGGTTTTGCTGCCAGTTAAATCTAGGTTTGACCTGGGAGGGTGATCCTGGTAAGGCACCCTAAGATTTCCAGGCAGAAAGCACTGTAACAGAGCCAGGCAAGACCCCGTACTGTTGCTGCTACAGGACTATTTTCTGGCTCTCACCGAGGGAAGACAAAGCCCTGAGGCGAACGAGGGAATGGGATGGGGACCTCATGCGACAGCGCGGGTACCATGACAGGGGTGTGGGATGCTTTCCACTGCCAGAGGATGTATCCCCGCTGGGAGGACAGGTTTCACACAGCAGCCTGAGCTCAAAGCAGTCCGCAGCCTCCAGCTCCAACACAGCAAAAGCAAACCTGACACCGAGCACAGATCCAAGGCAGTGGTTTTGGTCTTCCCTGCCACAGCCGCAGGGAGAGGCTTTACCCCTCTTCTGCCCCTGGCTCCTGTCCCACGTTCCTCTGCCTCCAACTGGCTCTGGGAACATGAGTGGCACCAGTGCTGCCGCAGGGGTGACAATTCAGGAGGGCACAACCCCCCCCCCAAACACTCTGAGTCTCTCCTGCTGCTGCAAGGTGAGGATTTTTTATTTTACATGGCCTATCTCTTCGTTTCCTTTGGAAGCCCTCCATTTCTTGGGGAGAGTTGGAATGTCCTTTGTTCCTCTTGAAGAGGAACCAATGGGTTTAAAGTAATGACAGTTATAAAAAAAAATAAATCAATCTATTAACATCTCAGATTCAGGGTATATTCAGTCCTTGGCCTCCTCAGTGCCTACACACTCAGATGCACTTAGAAAATCCCCCAATAAAATAAAAGTGAATAATAAATACAGGTCTATAATTTCTTATTGGATTTTCTAGTCAAACTGAAAAGGAGTAGACACAAGACCTGGGACTTAAATAAAAGATTTGCATTCACCTGATTCAAGGGTGTATGCATGGCAATAAAAAAAGGATGGTAAATGTGTCCTAGAGCAAAAGACTAAATATGTTGTATTTATTTAGCTAACTACAGGGGGTAAATACTAAGGCGTAACTTCATCACAGTCTACAAGTGTCTGTGTAGGAATCAAAAAGGTAACAAAGGCCTCTGCAGTCTGCCAAGGAAAAGTACAATAAGCTCCAGCTGCTGGAAGTTTGACCAAGGCAAATTCAAGCTTGAAACGAGGTATGGCACTTTCAGAATGATGCTAATTAGTCACTGCAACACTTTGCTGACGATAGTGGTGACTCTCTGGGAATTATAAAAGCAAGTTTAACTGCTCTTTTTTGGGAGCATGCTCAGCTTCCAACTAGATGTCATTCAGAGGAGTCCTACAGCAGCTCTGGGCTACGCAGGCAGATTTCATGTTGTAGGTCCTGCTAAAAGAACCTGGCCCATCCTCGCCACAGACCTTCTTTTCACTTGGCACATTATAGGAGGACACAGGGGCATGATGCAGCTGCAGACACATCATAACCACTTCACTCCACATCTCTTAGGTTCATGGACTATAAACCAGAAGGAACCATGTCTCCAGTTGAGGGTTTCTTCTACATGGGAAAGAAATCCTAAAAGAAGCTGCCTCTTTAAAACCTTTTCTGTAGTACTGTGCTATGTGGTCAATACAGTCAAACAAATAATTTGCAAACAAGCGTAAAGCTACCTAGAAGAAGCAACAATTTTCATTCACCATTGCAATGTCCTCTGAGACCCCTGATATCAAGTACCTTTCCCATTTACATTAAGGATGTGCAGGTTCTTTCCTGGCTATTTATGGTCCAGGGCTGACATTTCTTACACACAGATTCATGCATTACCAGATTTTAAACCAGCTCATGAAGTGCTGTTGCCTCTGTAACCCCATGAATGTCCTATGAAAATAGGTGGAAATGCCAGGCACTACAAGAATTCCCCACTTTCCTGTATTTAGGGCTTGCCAATCTAGAGAAATAAAATGTCTTCTTGTAGCAGATCGCCCGGAGCTGGATTTTTCACCAACTATGATTTAGCAATCAAATAATTTATTGTTGTAACACAGAATGGCAAAACTACAATAAATTTGCAAACACTAAACAAACTATACTTTCAGAAAATTCTCATAAGTTTATGATACTTTTCATTATCTGGTCTAGCATCTTAGAAGCTCCTGATACTGCCTAATTATTCTCCAAAGTTTGGCAGGCAAGCCTTGGAAATTTCTCAAAGTTGTATATTTCCTGTTTGTTACTGTTTAAAAGATTACCACAGCTATTTCAAGCAGGTTCCCAAGGAAAATGCTCCTTCCATCCTCTGTCTTCCTGTTCATCAATATCTCATTTTCTGTGGCTGGTCCTGGGAAATCATATGGTCATGCAGAGGCTTAAGTAATTTTAAATCATTACTCCACCCTCAAGGTACCTGGCTTTGCATTTTTTAGCTGCATAGATCTCTAATAGTAGATTCCTAGCTCTTCTTTAGCTTGTTCCACAGCCTTAAAGACAGAGTAGCCAAACTTAAAATTATAAAGCAGTTGTTAACCACGTATACGTTCAACAATACAGACAACAAAAAGTATTTAAAACATCTTTAGATGATGAAGGCAAGTGAGGTACTTGGTTTGGGGTCTTTCCCTCTCCTCTCCTGTTCGTTGAAGGGACATAAACACTGCGTCTGTACTGTGAGTGTGACCCACTCCCTGTGTCCCTCCTGTGCCTCCAGCTAACCACCCTGCAGCCACCTTCGCTTCCTCATGGACCCCTCTGCAACAAACCTTCCAGGTCCATCCAAGAAGAAATCCAAGCAGTGCTCCGGCCTGCACAGACTAAGCCTGGGGCTGCTCCCAGCGGGAGGTAGAGGAGGGAGCAGACAGAAGCATCTCTGCACCAGTGTCTGAAGGGCCAGGGGCTGCCCCTGTCCTTGAACAGTCCTTCACATCCAAAGAAGGTAGGTCTGTAATACTTGAAAATATGCTCTTTCACTGTTAAAAAGACTGAAATGATTTATTGCTTGGCAGACAATTACAGTTTATGCAGACTGAATGCCAGAAGGTGTTTCTGCTAGGATTTCACTACTATCTGACATTGTCCAACATCTGTAGATTTGATGATGTGGTTGAGTTACATTAGCTTTGAAATTATTGACCTGTTCATTACACAGGTAGCAATTTACATCCCCTGCTAATTCACAGAGGCCAAACTTCCTCTCACTTTCAACTTCTCAATAATATGGAACCAAGCCAAAGCTAACTTTGCCTTCTGATCCTGATCCCATGTCTTACTAGTCACAGAATCACAGAATCACAAAGGTTGGAAAAGACCTGTAAGATCATCAAGTCCAACCATCAACCAACACCACCATGCCCATTAAACCATGTCCCACAATGCCTCGTCCACACATTCCTTGAACACCTCCAGTGATGGTGACTCCACCACTTCCCTGGACAGCCTGTTCCAATGCTTCACCACTCTCTCAGTAAACCTCATACACTTGGCCTTGGCCCATCGATCCAGCCTGTCCAGATCCCTCTGCAGAGCCTTCCTACCCTCGAGCAGATCAACACTCCAGCCCAATTTGGTGTCGTCTGCAAACTTGCTGAGAGAGCACTCGATCCCCTCATCCAGATCATCGATAAATATATTAAACAAGACCGGTCCCAAAACTGAGCCCTGGGGGACTCTGCTTGTGACCGGCCACCATCTGGATTTTGCTCCATTCACCATGACTCTCTGGGCTCGGCCGTCCAGCCAGTTTTTAACACAGCGAAGAGTGTACCTGTCTGAGCCACGAGTCGCCAACTTCTCCAGGAGAATACTATGGGGAACAGTGTCAAAGGCTTTACTAAAGTCCAGGTAGACACCATCGACAGCCTTTCCCTCACCCACTAGGCAGGTCACCTGGTCATAGAAGGAGATCAGGTTGGTCAAGCAGGACCTGCCCTTCATGAACCCGTGCTGGCTGGGCCTAATCCCTTGGTTGTCCTACACGTGCCCTGTGAGAGCCCTCAAGATGAACTTCTCCATAACCTTCCCCGGCACCGAGGTCAGGCTGACAGGCCTGTAGTTCCCCGGATCCTCCTTCCAACCCTTCTTGTAGATGGGCGTCACATTGGCAAGCCTCCAGTCATCTGGGACCTCCCCTGTTATCCAGGACTGTTGATAAATGACGGAGAGCGGCTTGGCAAGCTCCTCCGCCAGCTCCCTCAGCACCCTTGGGTGGATGCCATCAGGCCCCATAGACTTGTGAGTGTCCAGGTGGCATAGCAGGTTGTTAACTGCTTCCTCCTGGATCATGGGGAGTTCATTTTGCTCTCCATCCTTGTCTTCCAGCTCAGGGAGCTGGATTCCCTGAGGATACCTGGTGTGGCTATTAAAGACTGAGGCAAAGAAGGCATTAAGTACCTCAGCCTTTTCCTCATCCTTCGTGGTGATGTTCCCTCCCACATCCAGTAAAGGATGGAGATTCTCCTTGCCTCTCTTTTTGTTGTTAATGTATTTGTAAAAACATTTTGTGTTATCCCTTACAACCGTGGCCAGGTTGAGCTCTAGCTGGGCTTTTGCCTCCTTAATTCCCTCTCTGCATGACCTAACGAGGTCCTTGTATTCTTCTTCAATTGCTGCCCCTTCTTCCAAAAGTGATAAACTCTCCTTTTTTTCCTGAGTCTCAGCAAAAGCTTCTTGTTCAGCCAGGCCAGTCATCTTCCCCGCCAGCTCTTCTTACAGCACATGGGGACTGCCTGCTCCCGTGCCTTTAAGATTTCCTTCTTCCTTTGCCCTTCAGGAGTGTCTCCCAAGGGACCCTCTCAACCAGTGTCCTGAACAGGCTGAAGTGTGCCCTCCAGAAGTCCATTGTAGCGGTTTTGCTGACCCCCCTCCTTACTTGGCCAAGAATTGAGAACTCTATCATTTCATGGTCGCGAAGCCCAAGACGGCCTCTGACCTTCACTTCTCCCACCAGACCCTCTCTGTTCGTAAACAGCAGGTCAAGCAGGGCACCTCCCCTGGTAGGCTCCCTTACCAGCTGCGTCAGGAAGTTATCTTCCACACACTCCAGGAACCTCCGGGACTCTTTCCTCTCTGCTGTGTTACATTTCCAGCAGACGTCCGGTAAGTTGAAGTCCCCCACAAGAACAAGGGCTTGTGACTGTGAGACTTCCGCCAGTCGCTTGTAGAACACTTCATCAGCTTCTTCGTCCTGGTTGGGTGATCTATAACAGACACCCAGCACGATATCCACCTTGTTAGCCTTCCCCCTCATCCTTACCCATAAGCATTCAACCTTGTCATTACAATCATTGAGCTCTATACAATCAAAACACTCCCTAACATACAGAGCCATGCCACCGCCTCTCCTTCCTTGCCTATCCCTCCTGAAGAGTTTATAGCCATCCATTGCGGCACTCCAGTCACGCGAGCATCCCACCATGTTTCTGTGATGGCGACTATGTCATAGCTGTCCTGCTGCACAATGGCTTCCAGCTCCTCCTGTTTGCTGCCCATGCAGCATGCATTGGAGTAGATGCACTTGAGCTGGGCTATCGATTTCGTCCCCAACATCGGCACGCCACCCCTAGGCTCATCCCTAGGCAGCCTGGTTTCATCCCCTTCCCCCTTCAAATCTAGTTTAAAGCCCTCTCGATGAGGCTCGCCAACTCACAAGCGAGGATCCTTTTCCCCCTTGTCGATAGTTGAACACCGTCTGCAGCCAGCAGGCCCGGTGCCGTGTAGATCGCCCCATAGTCAAAAAACCCAAAATTCCTCCAACGGCACCAGCCTCTGAGCCACGTGTTGACCAGGTTCGCTTTCCTGTTCCTTTCAGTGTTCCTCCCCACTACTGAAGGGGTTGAAGAAAGCACTACCTGCACTCCCAATCCCTCAACCAGTCTCCCCAGTGCTCTGAAGATCCTCTTGATCACTTTTAGGCTAGTCCTAGAAAGAGTTATTCCTGAAAATACCATGCACTTATTTTGGAGGTTAATATCCCATTTTTCTTTAACAATTTTTCTACTGAAAAGCCTAGTCACGCTTTTGAACACTGCACATTCAAACAATAGGATATAGGTGCAGCTGTATGATATTGGGTGATAATTTTGTTTCTTTCTGAGCACCTAAACAGCTGATTTGATTCTGTATGTATATCTATAGGTCTCACTGCATGAGAGACAAAGTGGGTAACTCCAAAATTATTATAATTATATCATAATAAATACCTTAAAAATCTTGTGCACATCACCACTATCAAGGGGAGTCTCCCATTCCTTTCAGTGGAGTTGGATAAGAGCTAAAGTAACCTTTGGTTTTTTGGGTAGCAAATCCATGGTTTTTTAAATTATTCTTTCACATACAGATATTCTTACATCTAACTCAAAAAAACCCAACCCAATGCAAGCTGTAGCATCCCATTTAGTAGTAACGTTAAGGATTTCTAATGTGGTAATACCCCTAAATTTGGGTTAGAGTCCATTGGAGTGGCACATGCTTACCTCTTTTGTTATAGCCCTCTGTTATTTCTTGCCAGAATGCACTAATAAATTTTTATGTGTCCTTCACAGTCTTAATAATTTTACTTTAAATATCTATGTTGTTTCCACAGAAATGATGAAGAGTCATATTAGGCAACTTTAGATGCCATACATTTCTGTAACACCAGATCCACAACTCTTAATTCTTTAATTAATTTAGTATTTACACATTACTGCAAGAAATCTCCCCAAATGCTAAAGCAATAGGAAGAGCAAAACTCTATTCAGTGGCAGGCAAATAGATCAGATGTTGAGGTCAGGTATTGTAAGCACACTATTGTAAACACTTTCCAACCAGGGAGACAGAAACTGCCCAGGTGACATGAAGGGCAAGTGGAAATGAAATCAATAGTCAGCTCCTCTACCCTATCATAACCAACCAGTTGGCTATAAATCACCAGCTAACTAGACCCTCCAAAGAATTACTTTAAAAAGAGCTTGAAGATTTTTTTTTTAATACCATTACTCTCGCTACCTATAAATTAGGTATTTGAAGTGTACATGTTCTTCTAGCATATTCAAGTATTAGTTATCCTTTTAATTATACTTCACCCAAAGGAGAGAAGTAAAATCTCTCTTTCATCATCCAACCTGAGACTGCAGATATCAAGAGTCAGAAGAAAAGAAAAAAGAGATGGCTCGTATTATAACACCTTCAGTTACTGCATCTAATAAGTATTATTACACCAGCACCAAATAGGGGATATGAAAATGAGATTAAAAAGCACCCTTTAAAATTTAAGAATGTTAAATTAACCCTGAAGATTTGCAAAAGGTGAATTTCCATATTATTATGGCACTCTACGAGCTGTCAGTAGTCCTAGCAATCTGAATACTTACATAATTGCCAGGGGAAACAAATGCATCTTTTCTAATTTTCCTGAAAAATTAGAGGAGGAAATAATCAAAGATCACTAGAAAATTCAAACTGAACACTGATATTAATTTAAAAATTTCTAACCACAGTGAAAGATGCTCTGCTTGTATTGTGTAAAATGTAGAAGCAACATACAACAGTTTGACATTTTAAAATAAATATTTTCAAAGAAAAATGCTAAAAATATTCCTTTTCTATATTTACATGTCCAATTCAACCCTAGATAACCACTAAAACATAAATTCCGATTGCAATCTGGTTACAATGCACACCAAGCACAAAAGCCTTCTAATGATCTTTGATTAGTTCTTTATTAAATTCATCAAGGGAGCAAAGAAAATTTAATAATCTTCACCATTTGTCATCTTTCTGATTACAGTTTTGATTAGAACTTTCAGCTTTTATTTTCTTCTTTTCTAGTCATTGCTATTACTGAGGTAGTGCTTCTTTCCTCTAGTTTAAGAAGAACGAGATAGGGTAAATGAAACAAATCTGTAATTCCGGATATGTATTTAAGTAGGTGTGCTCGTGCCCTGAAACAGGCTAGCTAAGAGTATGAGATCTTAAAAATGCAAAATAGCCCTTAACGGAATGTCTCCACATTCATACCATAAAAATTTTCAGAGTCCCAGGTAAATAATATCTTGCTTAACTAATCAAATACCTTAAAAATACCCTACAAACAGATGTCTGCAGAAGAAAAAAAATCCAACATTTGAAAAGGAATTTTTATTTTTTAGAAACATTCATAAATTTATTCTACTATTTTAGTATTCAGTGTTACGATTCACATATTTAATACAAACAATCAAAAAGATGCTTTACTGTGCATTACTGATATACTTATCATAAAAATCTGGAAAGAAACAAATTGGAATACTCTAAATAGATGAAACAATTGTCACAATACCATACACTGTGTCAGTCAAAAATATGTGCATTTCAGTCTCTGTTACAAGTGTCTAATTCTTTTATATTCTCAATGCAAAGCCTGCCCTATCACCATGCGGCGTGAGGCAGGCCCTGATTCACTGGGAAGAGCTAAGGGAGTTGCAGCTTTCTTATTTGCAAGGATTACTGCTAAAAACCTGCAGCAGCAAGTGCTGTTTTCATCAGCTTGCAGAGGACACATTAAACAGTCACTGGGTAAAATCCTGAAACAGTCCTGAATCAGGAGGTGAAATCAGGCAGCCCGTCTTTAGCAGGTGGACATCCCTCCCTGGCCCAGGGAGCCTTTAGATCTTCCTACAGAACTGAATGTCTCAGAAGAAACAGAAAGTTTGTGTCCCCCACCCCTTGTACGGACTGATAACTCTGCATGTCAGAAACCTGCACTTGAATTCCCTTAGGCAGAGGACAGACCTGAGTCCAGGCCAACGCTTGTGACACCTGTGTGTAGAAGGCTTTTTCTGATAATTATGAGAAATGAGGGAGGAAAAAGCACACCAGGCTTGTTCCAAAGTTATTGCACACAGAGCCTGTGTTGTTGCATGGACTTTACGGTAAAGCATGGCATAGATTCAGAATTTCACACCAGGGGATGTTGGAGTGGTAGCTTCTTGAATGCAAGGCAGAGGAAAAAAATCTTTGTTGGTACTGCAAAATCTTTGTTACTACTGCAAAAGAGAAATTCAGCAACATCTCTCTTACCCAGACTAAGGCAAAGCTGAAATCATTACAGAAGAACGTCTCACGTCCCTGAGGTTCACAAACGCACATCACGACCTCTCTCAGCCAGGACACCTTCTCCTGGCTCTTCATGGTCACCAGAAGACTGTTGCTTCGCAGCCACCCCTGTAGTACTACTGCTGACTTGTAGCTTAGGGAAGGTGTCTTCAATTATCTCCTACATTGCTTGGAGCAACGTGTTTCAGAGTTGCCTCAGGACCACAATCTGAAGGCTCACCACGACCAGAAATGGGGCACCAGTCACCATGAAACCAAATACAATTATTTATTTATAAACTCCAAAATAGAAAACACAAAGATTTGTAAAAGTGCAGGGTGTAGCAAGGAAGTTAGAAATGCACTTATTCCACTTTTTCCATCCCCATTACCCCACCAGAAAGATAATTCTGTCTCTCTAGCTGGCTGATAAGTGGTGTGGACTTACTTAACCACTCTGGTTCAAGGGCACATTCCCTATCATTACACTGCACATATGAGAAAAGGCCCTTCTTTGCAAGAGGGCATCTTTTATAGCTACACCTTTGAATTGTGCTCGGGGGTTCTTCAAAATTCAGATCTCCCGTTTCTTCATTTGTTCCCCCCACATACTCAATAGCCAATTGCAATATTGTCATCCAAACTGCTCTCCAATTGACTACTGTCCCTTTAGAAGGCAAGGTAAAATACCTTCTGTGCTTGGGAAAAACATTAGAAAAACAATAAATAACCCACAAAGGGATGAAACTCTCATTCCTACCAGGAGAAGGGCTCTGCACAAGTACCTGAAGCCTTCGTGTGTATGGAGCCTCATATTCCAGGTGGACTGAACTTTCCCAGCCTCACCAGCCATGCAATTCTTCACCAACCAACCCTCCTCTTGATACGTGGGCAGACCCTTCGCTTGTGAGCGGGGAGCATTGCCTAACTGGAATATCCAGTTAGAAGGTTTTTCAAGGGTTCACAACTACTGTCACCTAAAGGACCTCTCTTTCAGTGCGGGCAAAGGGACTCCATCCGAAAGCCAAAGGAAGAACATCTCCAGTTCCCAACTCCCAGGGACATATTTGATTTATATAGTTTTATCAGTTATGTACAATATAGGGATTTCAACTTTTCTGATTGCTACTAATGTACCTTTTTCTCTCTGAGATGCTACTTACTAATTTTGTCTGGGTTTATCTGCTCTAAATTATTAAGCTGACAGCTTCTCAGTACAAAATAGCCTTGCCCTAAAAAGCAATTTGTATTTAAACATATGTGAAAATCTGGACTTACGTTATAAAAAATATAGGTTTGTCTTTTTGTTTGGGTTTTTTTTTCCCCTGGGTTTCAGTATGGTTTTTAATGTTATGTCATTATAGGAACTGCTCTGTGAAAACAAAATGCTTATTATGATGTTTATAATTTGCCTTATTGCAATTCCACTGAATGATAAGCTCTGTATTTTTAAAATCTTTGCATTTCCGAGCACATAAAGGAGCACTTTCCCTAGCTAATTGGAGCCCTTTTTCTTCCTCCCAGGCTGTCTACAATCTCTTAAATGGTCCAAACAATTATGTGATGTCGCAAATGCGAGACAGTATATTGGAGCTTTCCCTTGTGTGCAGTGATGTATTTGTCATGTGGCCCCAGAGGCAGCAGTCATTTGTTTGTATCATGTTTGGCTTAATAGTAGTAGCAAGGGGAAAAATGAGGAGAAGGAATAGAAGTAACAGAGAAATTTAACATTGATGTTTACGGCAAAATCTGTACACGTCTTCACTGCAGAAGATTCATGATGTGATGTTGACACTAGGATATTAAAGGCTGCATTTTTAAAATAGAATTTTTCATTCAGCGTGAAAAAAATCATCTTCAGCACAGAGAACTTGCAGAGGGACGGAAATGGTAAAATCTGCAGAGGAGTTGAATAGCATAGTTGGGAAGAAGTCAAAGTTTTACACCTCCTAACTGCTCTTTATTAGAAAATGATTTATTCAATATAAAATAGGTTTTCAAAATGATGATGGGATTAATCAACTTGTTAGCAGAGAAAGTATTGAAATAACTTCACGGTTGGCATAGCTAGTTGTCAGATCAGCTCTCCCTTTCATAGGCACTTGTTATAACAGGCAGGGGGCTAACCCTCTCAGACATGGAGCTAATCAGTCCTTGAAAGTCACTTCATCCAGTGGAGTGGAATAATGTACTCTAGCGTCGTTTGTCCACCTCTACCATTTGGAGCGATGTTATTTAGATTGTCCATTTTTGCCTCATCAGCTTCCATTTCAAAGAATTATAATTTTTTGACAGTATCTTTTATCAGAACATCAGGTTAAATGTATTGTCTCATACTATCCGCTTATAGCCGGCATTGTTAAGACCAGTCCGTGAATATGTAGTAAGATAAAGAAAAAGCAGCTGCATAGTTGGAAAGGCTATGCTTTAAGCTTGAGTAAGGTCTCACAAAAAAAGTCTGGACAAGAAGTAAGATCACAATTAATGACCAAGAACAATATTTCCAGCAAAGAGTTAACTTAATCAACCTGCTGAACTGCAGGGTCCATTTACAACTGCCCTGAAGATGCTGGTAGCTTTCTGGGTGCACATGCCTGCCCATCCTGCGCAAACAGATGTTCTTTGTCTCATTTTACAATATTTGTTGCTGCCCTCCCCACCACCACTAGCCACTTTCCCTGCCTGCAAGAATTGGTTCTTTTCCCGACTCTGGGCTGAGCCTAATTGAACATGAATAGATTCCCTGGCCCCAAATGAGGTTGCTGAACTTGGAGAAGACAAAAGCTGATGGACAAGGACAATAGAATAAACTTCACGACTGGCTTTTCCTCGCTGTCACTCAGCACTATCAGCAAAAAAAATTATCAGAAGGAAAGGTGTTTTATGAAAGAGGTTCCTCTTTCTCCTAGCCCCTGGATATTCCCCCTTGGGAAACTCCCCGGGTTTCTATTTCTTGTATAACATAAACCCAATCTTAATTGGCGCTTAGGGGCTTTGGTACTAGGTGTTACCGAGCCCTTTAGAGTAGCTTCACAGTTTAAGCTTCACAGTCAAAAATACCAGTTTTCTTCTAATAGTTTTTCAGACTGTTCAGTAATGTATTGAATCTAGTGAACTGTGTATTAACGAGAACAAGTGGAAATTGTCTCTAGCAAATTGTTCTTCTAGCTGAATTTTCCTGAATCTTTCATTACTCAATTAAACATGATTTAAATTAATCAGAAAATCCAGGAAATGAATAAAAGTAGGACTAGACTGAACAATGTTGACAATTTGATTATGTTGTAGACAGAATTCATCTATTCACTGAAATCCTCTTAGTGTGATAACTCCACTCTTCTGATTACAATTATTTCATTTATGTGGCGAATGTGTTTTACTCTTGTTCTAATACCAGCTGTTATTTTACGCAATTTTTTTCTCCTGTCTGGAGGAGGCTGGTGTCAACAAGGCAATAGACATCTTTTGAAATTTGTTCACCCAAATGCATTAATAAAACAAGCACCCAGATATATTCCTCTTTTTAATGCCGTAGCAGCATGCAAGTGGCTACTTTAAACATTGTCTCCTAGTCATGGGCTCATCCTTTGTGTCCGTGCAGCTATAATGTGTCTGCTGGATGGCCACCATAGGGCTTCCAGTGTCTCTAGCTGTCTCTCTGTCTCTTCCAGTGATTCCTGTTATCTACAAAAGATCATGAAAATCAATGTTATTTTTCATAAATTATTGTAATTTCAATACCAATAGCACAAAAAATGGTGCATGGGTTTAAGAGAGAACATCACCTTCCTTGAGCTGCGAAGAGTGTGAGTCTTGCTGCCATGCAGAGGGGAATATTGACGCCAGCAGGACATTTTCAAGGGGGTGGCTGTTTGCACTGCTTGGGCCATAGGGTAAAAATCCCCTTGCTCAATAAGCTTTATCTTTTGTCAGCGTCACTGCTTTTGTTCGTAATCACGGTGCATAATATACCTATTTCCTGACCAAACAGTTGAAGCAGAAAGCAAGCTAATCTGAAAGCAATGGCAATTTATTATGTACATTTTTCTCTTCTGATTAAAGAAGGGTTTCTTCTTTATCTTGAAAATTTTGATCTTGTATTAAAAAACAGGGAGCTTTACTTTAAGAAAATAAATAAAATTTAAAAAAAAAATCTCCCATCAACATTTCCTGTAAAAGCAGAAACTTTCCACAGACTTTTTATAACTGAAACAAATTAATTTAGTTTCATGACATTCATCACAGCGTACATAACACATACCTGACAGCAGCTGCACCACAAGGTCTGATAGAGCTTCCTACAGGGCTTGGTCTTCTGCTCTCCCAGCCAGGTAAGTGTAAGAAAAAGTCATTACACTACAGCAAAGAGCAAATGGGGAGGAGGGTGAGAAAGAAAGGCAACCATCCCAGGTCACATTTGCTGCTTTCCTCCAGGAATGGTTCCTGCTGCCATTGGTTTGAATAGAGAAATGAGTTGTAGTTCTTCCTAACCTTCTCCATCTAGTTATAAATTGTGCTACTTGAAAGCCTAACTCAGGTCTTTTGCACTATAATGAGAGTAATAATGAATAACGGTACTTATGTGTAGTAAATTAGGCCCTTGCTGATAAACATCCTTTTTACCCAGATGCTTACTTTCTTGAATTTCATAGTAAATCAGAAATAATCTACATGGAACAGGATGAGAAATTAACTTAAGCAAAAAAGTAACTGCCATGTTCAGCAGAAGTTACTGGGTAATAGTCAGCTTAATTAAACATACCTTAATAAATCAGAATTACAAAAAAAGAGTAAATTAATTTAAATATTTATCTCAGAGTCTTCACACCACAAATCACAATGATGAAAAAGACAGCTGCAGATAATGAAATGTGTTGCTCTCGAATACACCACATGATTACAGATTAGTTTAGATACAGTTTATGTTCTTTGTTTATGCTTTTGTCACGATCTTGCCAGATTTTCTTTTTGTATCATGGCTCTCTGTAACGTTCTTTGTTACTATATGTATTTCCCTCACAAGAGTAATCCCGCTAAAATCGTTAGTACTTCTCCATATGAGTCTGTAAGCAACTGTTCACTGAATCACCTATTTTACACTTACATGAAAGAATAAATTGATGCTTAATCGTTTTATGGGAATAATTGGTGCTTCAAAGGAGAGCAGGGGACCTTTCTGCAACTCTCCTGTAAAACTTGTTTAAAAGAATTTTAAATCCAATATCTTGACAATTTCTTCCTGAATACATCAGGTGAGATCTTACTCTTAAAAGTCTATGGAAGTTGGTAACTGAAGTAAATCCCGACATTAGCTGAAAGCAAAATTGAACGCATAACGTATAACATATTAATAGTTGAAATCAGTTTAACATTGTTTACAGGAAAGCATAGTTATCTTTTTCAAAATCCATATAGGCATCCTGAAACCTTGTTATTGAAGGAGGAACATATGCCAAGGCCCACCAACTCTCCTACAATGCTTTCAGTATCCCAAGTGAACAGACACTATTCCCTTGCCTTCCTTGCTTACAACTATCAAATCTCTCCAGCACCCTCTCCTACGACTCCCCATCCTAAATTTAAGAGCACTGTATTTCAAATCCTGATACAATTATGGGCAGCTACATGTCATATTACCTACTAAGATATGTGCTTAGTGCTGAAGTTGGGGAAATCTGGCTGTTAATATTTCTCTGCTGTCTAACATGACAGTGCAATTGGACCAATGTTTCTGAAAGACCAGTTCAGTACATTAGCTCTCAAATATGAAAAAATGCACTTTCATCATTGAAATTATTCACTTAAAGCAGCACTTCAGCAAAACATTGTCCACGCTGACCTTGCAATTATATCGCATCTAGTGTGTACTGATTTACATACCATATGCTTTTCCACCTGTAATTGAGGCTATTAAACAGAATGCAGAGGCTGAGCTCCACCCTCTGTATCTACCAGATTGCACAGAAGGTGTAAACTCAACTAAACACGTGTTGGGGACGCTGCTGCTGAAGTTACACTGCGAGGGCTCATCTCTGGTCAGAGTAATAGGCAGTCCTCCTACCTGGAAGGTGCAGCTCAGCATCTTTTGTTCAGTAGAGACACTGCCATTCCCAGCGTAGATCGCAAACACTGATTAGTAAAAATCACCCCAGGATAAACTAATCCAGAAAAAAGAGAGACCCTATGATGACACCGTTCTCATTTTTACAATTAGATTTGAAATAGAATTTTAGATTAGATTAGAATTATTTCTTTTTCAATAATTTTAATACTGCTGTTTTGCTGTTTGAATTACTCCTTAGAAGATATGGCATTTCTCTGACTGAATGAGAGACTTATAAAAATGCTGAATTTTAAATAACTAAATCACTTTCAGATTTAAATAATCATTTCTTTACAAACTTTTCAGGATTTGGGAATTAATGTGTCAGGCTTGTCTGGCTACTGAAAATATCAACAAATCAAAATCACCACTTTCATTCATACAAAAATTTCTTTACATCTTTCTTTTTACAATACTTTATGTTTTGTACACTGTTTGTCTCTGGTTATTAATATACTAAGAGCTGAGAATGCTGATGATCTAATTTGCTTCTGAAAAAGTGGAAAATGTCTAAATCTGAAATGTTTCTAGAGGCCCAGGAGAAAGAGTAATAAAAGTAAAGCCATCTTGAGATCCTAATCTGGGATAGTATTTTATATTGGTCTTGCAATATAAAGTAATTATGGAATCAACTATTAGAAGATGCTGAATTACAGTCTGGATGGCACCAAAAATCACTGTCATGAAGGACGGGATAGGACATTTGCATGTGAAAGGATTGTGAACAGTATCTATAAAGAATTGTGAAATTACTACCATATTTATTATTATAATTTTGTATCATCACAGTCTCATTTCAGCATGACCTGTAAGAATAGATTAAATTAATGTCATTTTCTCTTCTTGTTAACATCTTTATCACAAGAGCAAGCTGTCACAATTTTAGTGTCTAAAATAGTCTGCGAATTACAGAGGGCAGGAGCTGGACCATTTCCCCATTCTGCGCCTTGGCTGGTTCACCTCTCCTGGTTCGCTCTTCCTTCCACACCACAGAGGGTGACAATCAGCATAAAAGCTCTTTATATTCTGCTCTCTGGGAAAAAAAGAAAACAGCCTTCAGTGTTTTAAACCTCAAGGTGAGTTAAAAATGTAGAAAAACTGAGCTGGATGAAAAGAGAGCGGGGAAAGAGGAGGTTTGAATGGAGGCAAGGATCAGAAAGGATGGTACAAGAAAATTAAAGCAAGTATATATACATCCTTGTTCTAATGAACAGACAGACACATGGTTAGAATACACACTGTCAAAATAATTACTTTTATACCTGCAACCACCCAGTCCCTCAAAATGATTTGATGATAAGAGAAAGACTTCACTGGCAGTTTTCAATAACAAGTATTTAGGACTTTAAAAAGACTAAGACTGCTACATGAAAATAATTTGGCCTTGGGAATTGTTGTCTTTTTATGTAATTGGACTATGAAAAAATAAAGGTTATGGTTGGTAAGTTTTGTCTTGTTTTTCCCTTCCATCTCCCTTTTTCCTTTTTTTTTTCATCAATTTCAAATAAAAGGAAAGACCAAAACATCACAAAGGAATTTCCCAAGTGAAATTTTGAGACTTTTTCTTGAGGATTTATAAAAAAAAAGAGAAAATCTTTCATTTGGATAACTGCTGAACAAAGGTTTCAGGACTTTCAAACTAGTCAGTCCCTTCTTTCTCAAACATTTTGTTTTCTTGGTTTTAAGGTACTATTCAGTAAGTGCAGGTATTTCTGTGAGATGTTGCTGTTCCTGATTCAACATTGTTAATTATTGTCTGAGCCGTTCTAGTCCACTTGTACCTATAGAAATGAGGTCTATATCTCAGGTACAAGTTACATGAGATCTCTTATAATTTTTTAGGAAAGTAGGAAGTTGCTGAAGGAAGTAAAACAACGGGCTTTAGATATCAGGTAAGAGAATGCTTCAGCCTCATCCTACTGAGTTATGAATAAATATTACATCCATTTAAAGGTCTCTCAGATCATACTGTTCACTGAGTAGTTAAAAAAAAACATTGATAAACACAGACAGTAGCTATGTACTGTTCTCTGAATAACATCAATTCTGTTTTGTACTTTCTATTAGGGAAACAAAAGCAGAGATTTCTAGTTTGGAGGTTTTTTAAATAACTTGCCATGGTGTTTATGACATCAGGCAAAAACACTTTCCTTCAGAGTGAAAGACCCCTTCGTGATGCCTTCAGGCTCCTGGTGTAAGGGTGCGATGGGACCTCTTTCCTCCATCCCCCAATTACCCATGGACCAAATGAGACCTCCAGTCATGGAGGGAAGCCCTGCTTTTTTTCAGGCTAAATGTTAGCTAACCAACGTGAGGGACTGGACATGTGGGTATTTCACCAAATACCCCAACTTCAAATTCTCTCTACAAACCCCTGCAATTGCCTGTAATGTCTCCATGCCATATGATCTTGTAAATTTATTGTTGCACCACTGAACAGGTATCACTACTGCTGCTGTCGTGTTATCATTGTATTCTTATAAAATGTGATATAAACATACAGAGCCACATAAACAGCATTTGGAACAACGATGGTTTCCCAGTTAGAGCTGACCATTCTGGACATTTAAATACAATACAGATAATGTCCCCTCTCTTCCCTCCAGCCAGTGGAGCTCTGTCCTCTGGTGCTTCAGGACGTATTCCTTTGGGCTCAGTAAAAGGGCTATGTGCTCAGCTGAGTCCCAGACAAGTAAAGGGATGTAGCAGGTTTTCCAGAGAAAACCCTAATTCCAGCAACAACTGTAATTCCAGTACTGCCTGGAAAAAGCACAAAATGTGTATATTCCGTGGAAAATACTGTCAAAGAAGAAAAAACCTGGTACCCCAGGAGTACTTTATTGGATGCCACAAAATACTTGCGCACGGACATAACTTTGCTGAAAGCCTTAGCCAAACTCGTGTCAGGATGCCTCTGCCAATGAACACCTGTGCTGAAATGCTCATAGACCTGGGGGATGCATGGGAGAAGTAGCATCGTGAGCTACGCCAGGCTGTTTAAATCTGCTCAACATGCAAGGCTTTTAGGAGACCCCATGTCTACTCCCTTTAGTTCTACTCTGCTTCATAATCAGCAGTAAGGTGAAATAAATGGCTTAAACAAGCAGACAAATTGCTCTAACTGCTAATGAACGGATTTGGGATGGTTGGTGCCTTCTTCACCTAAACATGGTTTCCAGTGCTGGCAATTCAGAGGCTCTGCCTGCACGACCACTCATCTGACCATTCCTTTACCTTTGTCTGTCAAGCTATCATCTGCATTAAAAAGAATACCACAAAGTAATACCAAGGCAGCAGCTGAACAACAAAGCTGACAGAACTGGGGGTACAGTGAAGAATTAGTTTTGGGCAACCTGCTGTTCCATCTCAGTAGCAAATAAAGCTGTTTGCAGCATTATTTACATGCATAATTCATGAGCGTTCTTCTGAGAGAAAAGTAAAACCAAACCCTTGTGGAGTTCCAAAGTAATCTCTACCTTCTCTTTGATATGCCGAATATGTTGACAGCTCATTTGTATTGGTTTTTTTTGGTCTAAGACTGTCCAAGGGGTATAACTGCATACCAGTTTCCAGAAGGATTAGAAGAATAAAGCATAATTTGATGCAGGTCATGTTGTTGTCTAATGATGGCTTTTCAACACGGTATATTTATATACTACTAATTCCAGTTTCCATTGTATGTAAAGGATGATTACTTATTTAATGAAGAGACTTCACTGGAACAGAGTTTTGTCACAAGATAATGGTCTCATGCTGTTAACTAAATGGGAAAGCATTTACTGTAAAATATATACACTCTAATTTATGAGATTAGCGTGTACAAAGGGAAGATCCAGCAACGAGATGTGGACAAACATAAGAAAATATATTATGATAAAAAGAATATTTGCTTGTCCATAACAACAAAAATGGTAACACACAAAAAAAGACTACTTTGTTGTATCTTTATCCTCACAATACATGTACATGTCAATAACTGGTTATATCAGTGCAAGTTATACGCATCTGTGGGAAAAAAAAAACCCGCTTAATCATGATTGCTACAGAACTTCAGGATTCAACCCTTCTGCCATTGGAGACTAGGTAAATAAAACAAAAGGGTATTTTCTATGAGTTTCTATGCCTCTTGGCTTAGGTACCCTCTGGCCCTAAGTATATGTTACGTTCTGCATTCAGCACGTGTTCAGAGAGTGCTCTAACTCCTCTTTAAGTTCCTTTATTTCTATTACCAATATAAATTAATTTGCATATAGGAGCTTCCTAATATTACTGAATGTGGTGTTAACATACAGCTATAAACCCAAAGTGTTAATCAGGACTAGTGAGACAAAAGATCTCCCTAAGGGAAAATTGTCAGTTACATAATCAGAATACATTAAAATCTAGTAGACTGCATGTTTTTAATAAAAAAGAGCAAAATGAAGGCCTGAATTTATAGTCAGCAGACAAAGTTCCCTTAAAAATAAGCCCATTAATGCTTCCTGCAAGGTCAGATCAAGGGTGATGAAATGAGAATTGACCAAACACGAGAGCAATTCCCAGCTAAATAAAAAGCCAGATATTCTTTTCTTCACTGACAACAGAAAATGAACATAGAGACAAGAAGGGTTGATCACTGATGCCAAAAATGTACTTTCCATTCTCTGAGCTTTCTAAAGTCTCTTCTTTTATCCATTTTCTATTTTTCATCATATTGCCATTCTCCCTTTTTTGTCAATGACCTTTCTTCAGTCCAACTCAGCTTCTGTCTAATGACCTGAAGAGGCCTTCTTCACAGGCTGGAAAGCTTTAGATTTAAGATCCCCCTCCTTCATTAGAGTGAAAAGTGAACAGCCTCTATGTGCTGGGTGTTAATGAATGTGAAGAAAGATTTTTTTTGTATGTGTTTTACACATTATGTTCTTGACTCCTTGAGGTGCTACAATAAATTGCTGCGCTTCATTTACAAGGAGTGATAACAGAAGCAAAATGAGGATCTGGCGGCAAATTACTTCTCAGTTCACCCTGGGTCAGGCTGCTGGGGCTAATGAGAAGAGGTGCTCTAATTTTAAACTCCTCCTCGACCAAGCTATTCTTGCATTAATGTTCACTGCTATAAATTGTAAAGTCAAATGAAGGAGCACTGTTGAAAATTAACCAGTATTTTTATCCTTTGAGTACCCAATAGAACATATTTTGGCTTCTAAGCCTGGTGCTTATCAAAGGCAGCACAGCTACACCAGCCACTCCCGCCCCACCGCGGCAGGATGCTCCCCACACGCACACACCACTATTTCTGCCTTTTCTTTACATGAGAGCAGGAAATGGTCCGGGTTTCCAACAAGATTATGATTTAACCCAAAGAAGAAGGTGTTTAAAGCCAGCCTTTTTGTGTCCCTTTAACAGGACACTGCACACAGACATTAAAAGTCGTGCAGAATTACTCCATCCATTTAATGCTGCCACATGTTTAATGAATTGTAATTGTGTATATGGAAAGACCCTGTAAATCACTGACCCATTTAGGTCTATGAGCACTTTGTTGCTATAAGCCCAAAGCAGGATTTGAGTAGTTAATGAGAAACTAATGCAGCACCTGCTTCTCTCATGAAATATCTTCCTAAGCCTGTATTTTGCCAATTTAACAATATTAAATACAACACGAATTTAAAAAAAAAAAGAAACAAACAAACAAACAAATAAAACCCCAAAACAAAACCATAGCCCAGCATTCGTACTATGGGAGTTAAGCGTCTTTGAAGAACACGGTTCCAGATTCTCATCACTGAATTTTTTATTGATAACTTGGCACTGACTGCAACAATGTTAATATATCTAAAAGATATATCAATGACATGGCATTCATTTGTTGTGTGATGTGTCTGTCCTGGTACATTCTTCCATGAAATTGCTGCATAACACAGAAATTAACCACACTACCCTTCTCTAATCATTGTAATCAGTTATGTTTTCATGTGTACATTACTAATATATAAGGTTGTTGTAGTTCTTGTGTGTGGTTTAATTGCTTGTTTTTGCATATCTTGTGTGATTGATGATGTTCTAGAAATCTTTTCCCCGAAAGGAGACTTTCTAAATTACTTTGTTTAGATGCTAATGATTGTATTTCATTAGTGGCCCTCTCATCCAGAATCATCTTTAAATGAATGAATATGCCATAATTAAAAATCTGAATTATGAATTACTTTGAAAGGAGACAACATTGTCCCGATTTCCCACTGCGACTCAGTGTTATTTCAATTATGTAAATATGTTTAATCATTCCCCTTTTGTTTTTCTAATTATTTAATATTAATGTTGCTTTACCCCTTTATTGCTACAAGAAGGGATATGGCATCTTAAATGAGAGTACTTAGACAAGTGATACACAGATGACTAGATTCAAGCAGACATTTACCAGAATGCATAACCCATTTCAAAAACAAACATGCTATTAACATTCATACTAATATAGCAACACTAGCAGTAATTGCACTTCATGCATGTTTTGTCTTTATAAACCTAATGTATTCACAATATACAATCTCCAATCAATTTTCTTATCAAACTTAAAATCCATTTGTACAACTTTAAATTCTCTTGAAGTGAGGATTTTAAATAATGAGATTTCTTTGCCCACAGGCTGCACTTTTTCAACAGTTTAAAAAACAGATACAAATTATAAAGCAGCTGGACATAAGATACTGTTTTCTCACTGATACAGCCAGTTCTATTTTATAGGACCAGCAAGCAAGTTCTTTCCTGTGAGAAATTAAATTAATGCTCCTGAAAATTCATGCAGAATACAGCCTTTTTACTGAAATTCACAAAATCAAAGGACTGTGAAATTAATATCTGTAAAATTATCAACATCATAAATCCACGTAAGGGGTTATACATGGGTTATATCCCAGCTGATAATGGGAATTAATTATAAAATATTTATACATCATGGAAATGTTAAGTGAGTTTTTAACTAAATGCAATTATAGCCTAAATTGTAATAATTTGGCAATTGCTTTGAAACAACCTGAAGTAGGATTCCTAGAACTACAGTATCTCACTCCTGATAAGAGTAGCGACACAAGTTCAAAGCATTATTTAAAATATCTCTCTTTGTAAATAATCTGAAACACAACCATAGGAGACAGAAAGAAATGTGAGTTTTATTCCCATAGTCTTTAAAGACCACTGCAGGCCTGTAAAAAAGTGGGAACCTGTTAGTGGAAGCTTGTGCATCTGTTTCAGTTTTTATCAGCAACAGCCATAAAATTTGTTTAATATTAAAAAATCCATACTTTTAATCATAGGTTTTACATTTTGCCAACCACCAGGGTCAAAAAGGATAATGAAAAGTGCATGGGTATTATCAATAAAAACATCCTGCCACTTCCAGTTTGAGTTTATTACTCTCTGCTGTGCGGTTTTTGCAGAGAGAATACTTCCAATTAACATTGCTGCTCTTTCAGCCTCTGAATTGCACTTGGATGATTAAATAAAAATGAAAAAAAAATTGCTAATAGCATGTTCTTGTTTGGATTTTGCTTTAAATAAAATTTTTCTTAGGCAAAAGGAGGGTAATCGTTTTCCATGGACTTCTCTGTATTGATGCAGCCACAGCGGTGGGCTTTATTCAGCACATGGCTCTTGCCATCGGAACGAAGGTCCTGCCTGCAAGCGGATTTGTGCATTTTGTCAAACACACTCACACTTCTGGCCAGTTCAGCAAGTTCTGTTATGGCACATATTTTTGTGTAGATTTGTTTTTTGTCAGTAACTTCTTTCACAGTCTTCCTTAGTGGCACCGACATTTTCAATCAAAAAATGACACAAGGTTGCAGCTGCAATTTCCATTCTGTTACAAGTGTCTCTGTGTGTGTGTCTGTATCTGTGTGTGTGTGATAACTAAATTAAAAAAAAAAATGAAAGCAACCCCTTAGTTCCAGTGAACTACCACTTCTACGGAGACCACATTTTTTTGAGAGAAGATACTTTCCAAAACAACTTTGGACAAAAGTCAGAGGAGGAGAGAATAGAGAAACAGATACCCAAACTTTTATGGGCTGGTAGGTTAAAAAATGAAGAGAGCAAACAGCAAGGAAGCTCAGCCTGGCAGCTTCCATTTTACATGTTAAATTTTTCACAAGACAATTTAATTACAAAAATTAGGAATGGTAATTGCTACATATAAATGTAAAGTGTCTCTCTTGGCCCAGCACAGGGGATAAAAACCCCAACCAAATCCCAAACTATAATGCCACTCTCTGTTCTCAGGATTCTTAAGTATGCAAATAGTTTTTCCACTTAAGATCTCACAGACACAGATCTGGTCAAAGCAAATTACCCAAACAGTTTGCATTCATCAGAGAGGAAAAGAGATGGTAAGGCAGATAAAACCAATGAATGTAGACATTTTGAACAAAAGCCTGCCATTTTACAGAGGCGATTATCTCGTACTCCAATTCTCTAGTTATATAGGTAGCAAAAACTTATTTTCATATTATAAGATAATGTGAGGTGAAATGGCAAATAAAACCTGACTTCACTGAAGTGAATGACAAGATTTTCATTGGCATGAATGGAGTCATTTGGTTCCAGGGGGTTTATGCCGTGTGTCTTTTCAGTGTTTTTTGTAAAAATACTAGCCTTTTCAACAGAGTTCTTTAACGTTCAGTATTATTTGTACAGCCTATGTTCATCCCAGTCACAGTCACATCCCAGTCCCCATCATCTAAAAAAAAAGATCAGCTAGAGTATCAGTTGTAATTCAGTTTTCTCATATTCATTTTGTGAATAAAATGTTCCCCCTTTTTTTACATTTTAGTTAAGATGGGCATAATGCATGGAATTATCATGTGGAATGTTACTCTGTGAAATGTTCAATAAGACTGATCTTCTAATAAAATACAAAGGTACATAAAATCTTACTCTCGGTATAAATGCTTATAACCTTGTCACATAGATGTCCCCAAAAGCATCATCTGTGATTTTATTACAGCCTTTTCCTTATCAAATCTCTCATTGCTCAACATTTAGGACCAGACTTATGACAGAACCCAGGCCCTAACACAAAACTCAGGCAAACTTCAGGTGCCAAACTCCAAAACTGCAATTAAAAATTATCCCTGCTCAGCAGCTGATACTGAGAGCACCTTGCCTTTTTGGGGGATCCCTGCATAACCAAAAACCTTGCTGAATGTCACAGTTCCTCTGTACATCTTGAACACCACTGCTCTGCACAGCAGGGTGTGGAGCACCCACCGGAGTCCAAGGAGGAGGAGCAATGGTGCCACGATGCTCTTGTTCAGATGGTACAAACCACCACCTACCACGCAGTGCTCGTGGCCATTTTCAGTAGCTCCATGAGTGCCACCCTAACATGAGAATGACGGCACAGTTGTCAGTTTTCTGGGCGAGTCTAAGCAAACTTTCCAACATGTCTTGGGTGAGGACAAATATTCATATTATGAATAACAATACAAATAATTAATGAAATTATGAATAAAACTGGTTGTTACAAAAGTAGGGAAGATTAAACAGTAAGACTATGAAGTAACATGATTAACACAATATGCAGAAGCTGAAAAAGCAGGCAAATCAATTGCAATTGCTGTTCTGGTTATGCTTCAGCCTTCTGGGTTTATGCAGAGACTGTCACTGACCCATTTGAAGAAAACCCCTTAAATTCCTTGTCCTCCCTGTAGTGGACATAAAGAATAACCGATCATTGTCCTCTTCATAACCATCTGTGACACAGTGAAAGAATTGTGTTTTGTTCCTTTTTGTGTTTCCCCTCATTTAGCATAAACTGATCCAGACACATCATGCTTTCCGCACAGCTTAGAAAATATGACTACTTCATCATTCCTGTGGCCTCTCTCTGCAGTGACCTGCTTTGTTCTGGAAGTACCGTGTCCAAAGCTGGACACAGTACTCAACAGGAGTAACCACCTCTCGCATCCATGACCTGACGCTCCCATTAACTCCTCTCAGAATGAAGTCTGCCTCTTTTTTCTGCAAGGATTCCTCCAAATAATTTCCAGTTCTACTGCTGTTTACAATCTTTCCCAAATGATCACCTCTGGGATCTCCTCTGATGCAATGGATAAGGCTAGTCTGGCTTTTACTTGTAAATGGATTTTTCTCAGATCAAAGTCTTAGGTTAACCAGTAGGAAAAATGAGATATTTGTAATAGCTAGTTCATTTTAGAACAAACAAATCACTCCAGACCATAAGGAGTGACTGGGAGTGTCATTAGTAAAAAGTATCACCACTAGCAAAGCCCACTTTACAGCAAACAGTGTAAAAACCGATCTTCATCACAAAGTTCTTTTCACCTCGATCTCAAATAGGAACTTAACATTAACAGGCATACAAGGGGTTTTAATAGAATCAGGTTTTAATTGCTTACAGCTTTTTCATCAGCTGCTGAGAATATTAAACCCATCAAACCAGCAAAATCTTTAACCTGAACAACACAAAAGATCTAATTTAACTCCATCTGCCTCCCCAGAGCAAGTGCTTACACTACATCACAGAGATCGTTCTGGAGATGTCCTTGTAATAGCTGGAAACACTTAAATAGGCAGCATCAGAAACAGCTTCAGCTTTATTTAAAGAAAGGAGCTGGAGGAAACGCTTCATTTACCAAAGCCATCAGCAGGTTAAATTAAAGGGTCCCAGGCCACAGCAGAAGGCAGGTGCCAGGGTAAGGAAGGGGACCCCTGGCCCAGGCCTGGGGTGCTTCCTCTGTTCTCAGTGATCTGGGCATGGTGATGCCCACCTGGGTGTTGGAGAGTGGGGAAAATGAGACCTCACCTACGCTGACTAAGCTCCCGCCAGTCTGGTGAAGAAGATGGAGGCTGAGCGCCATGTAGGTATAGCCTTGCTACTGACTTTAGAGGGATGAATGTCAGAAGAAATAATTATTATACATCTAAATTGTTAGACTCACCATTTCAGACCATGAGAAATGCCTGCTAAGGTTGCCTGCCACTTTCAGGGACGGGAGAACTGGGCTTGGACCACCAAAATGAGTTCTGTTTTTCCAGGTCAATGGCTGAACTGAAAAACAGGGGGGAAATAGTTCCTTCTTGGTTTTTAAAAACTTGCCTTTTCTAGTCTATTTTTAAAAACCACTTCCAGGTTCAGCATCTTGACTCTGAAATCAATTTTAAAAAGAGACATCAAATTATTTACTTTTGAAAATATTGAAAGAATTTCAACTTCTTTTCCAACTTCTTTTTGTCCAAACGCATCACCAAACTTGACCTAATTTTATAGAAAGTTTTGATTCCTATCCCTAACATTCCATTTTCAGCAAATGTAATGTTGACTGAAAAAAATTCTGCCTGGCTGCAATTCCCAGAAGAAAGGTGAGATGTGTTTCAGACAGATTTGGGCAGACAGGATTTTGTGGGAATGGGGATTGCTTAAAATTCTTCTGGATCTGAAGAAGAAATGAGTCTCAATACACATTACATATTTTTGACAAAGAGCAAAGAAGTTATAAAATAAGATATCCAAAGATGCAACATATGAAAAAGTAATTTTATTTTAATCTTTTGGACTATTCAATGCCTTTTAATGAATTTCTAGCAATGTCCCAATTTCAAAATCCAAAAGCCATTTCAAAATGGTAAGTCACATTCTTTCTTGGAAAATACTGGAGTATTTAAGCTTCTCCCCCTCATTTTTTTTGGGTCCAAAATCTTCACCAGATTTGATCTGATTGACTTATCCTTTTTTTAGCACTGTGATTCTTACTCCTCCATAAAAAATGCCTCTGGAACAATTTTAATGATCTAGTAAAGGCTAATACCTTTGTACTCGGCACTGATGAGGCTGCACCTCGAATACTGTGTTCAGTTTTGGGCCCCTCACTACAAGAAGGACATTGAGGTGCTGGAGCGTGTCCAGAGAAGGGCGACGAAGCTGGTGAGGGGTCTGGAGCACAAGTCTTATGAAGAGCGGCTCAGGGAACTGGGGTTGTTCAGTCTGGAGAAGAGGAGGCTGAGGGGAGACCTTATCGCTCTCTACAACTACCTGAAAGGGGGTTGCAGAGAGGTGGGTGTTGGTCTCTTCTCCCAAGTGACTAGTGACAGGACAAGAGGAAATGGCCTCAAGTTGCGCCAGGGGAGGTTCAGGCTGGATATTAGGAAAAAGTTCTTTACTGAGAGAGTAGTGAAACATTGGAATAGGCTGCCCAGGGAGGTGGTAGAGTCACCCTCCCTGGAGGTATTCAAGGAGCATGTGGATGTGGCATTGTGGGATGTAGCTTGATGGGCATGGAGCTGTGTGGTGTTGGGTGGGTTGGTTTTTGGTGTGTTGTGGTTTGTTGTTGTTGTGTGGTGTGGTGGTTTGTTTTTTTTGTTTGTTTTGTTTTGGTTTTTTTTTTTTTTTTTGGTTGGACTTGATGATCTTACAGGTCTTTTCCAACCTTAGTGATTCTGTGATTCTGTGATTCTGTAAACCATTTTATGATTCTATTAAAAGACAACTTTATGCAGGATAGGGGAAAAGAGGGTTTCCCAGAACTGTGATTTTCCTTATGCCATTGCAGTGTTATTTTAGTTTACATGAACAGCAGCCTCATCTAAACAGACAGATTGGCTAGAGGTCAAAAATCCAGCACAGACAATTTTGCACGGTAGCAATTTACACCAAACTGATACTGGTAAGAACTGGCCACTTCCCTGCTTCCCTCACTGTTTGCCTATCAAAACTCTGGCCACTGCTTTCTCAGATGCCAAGAATCCTGCATTTATTTCAGCACAGTGGACCAGCTTCCAATAAAAGGAAAAGGAGAGCCCCAGGTTTCTCAGTGGTTAGGTCGTTGTCCTAGGAGATAGAAGCTGAGCATTTCCATCCTCAGCCTCAGGGGCATCTACATAATGCTCTGAACCATCAGCGGATTTAAGGCAACTCATCTATTAATTCATTTTTAGGTATTTCCATCAGGACTTAGAACTCTGTTGTTAATAGGTACTATAGACAACTGTCCCTGCCATCTGGAATGAGTGTCAGTGTCTATGTGTGAAGAAGAAAAGCCCTCCGCTTCCCTGGTATTCAGCTTTTGTTAAAGCTGGACAGCACTGAGGGACTCCCTTTTCAAACCTTCTACATCAGCTTTAAACTTACAGATGTCTCCTTCCAACAGGGTTGAAAGAGAAGTCAAATGACACAAAATGCCTGAGGAAAATGGGAAGAAGGTAGGAGAGAGATGAATAATGGCACTGTTCTTACAGCTGCTGTTGTTGTCAGGGCTTTAACAGTGCCTCAGAAGATGCTAAAGAAAAATTATGCTTCCTTACCTGAAGGGTTTACAGACAGAATCACAGAATCACAGAATGATAGGGGTTGGAAGGGACCTCTGGAGATCATCTAGTCCAACCCCCCCGGCAGAGCAGGTTTCTCCAGAGAAGGAGACTCCACAACCTCCCTGGGCAGCTTGTTCCAGTGCTCTACCACCCTCAAAGTAAAGAAGTTCCTCCTCATGTTTAGATGGAACTTCCTATGACCCAGTTTGTGGCCGTTACCTCTTGTCCTGTCACTGGGCACCACTGAAAAAAGACTGGCCCCATCCTCCTGGCACCCACCCCTTAAGTATTTATAAGCATTAGTAAGATCTCCCCTCAGTCTTCTCCTCTCCAGACTAAAAAGGCCCACGTCCCTCAGCCTTTCCTCATAAGAAAGATGTTCCAGTCCCCTAATCATCTTTGTAGCCCTTTGTAGCAGACAAACCAGTGAAGAATATACAAGATGTATTGGGAAGACCAGAGGTGGGGATCATTAGGATTGAAGTACTTTGACTGTAACTTGAAATGTCCATCCTGAAGGAAGAGACAGATTTTGCCCAAACTCAGGACAACCCATGTTGAATTATTATTTTTTCTCCAAAGTTGAATCTCTAAAAAATATCTGATTTGAAATGCCACAAATTTTGAAATTTCTAATTGAAGGAAGATATTTCTACTGTCTTGAATATCCATTAAAAATGCCTAAAAAGCACTTCCTGGTGCATCAGCTCAGCCTAAATTGCTTTGAACACATTGTTCTCTGGGAAAGAGACTTTGCAAAGACTTTTTTCTCATGGGGCGCAGGGAGGGAGCAGGAGGAATGTGCGCACCCAAAGTCATGCAACTCACAGGGAGATAGAGTGAGGAGAGATGTGGTCCTCCAGCAAGCTGATGCAGTAGAGAGCTAGTGGGGACTTGAACATTTACTCCTAAAGGCAATTCACTGCCATGGAAATTTAGGTTTCTATTTTATCAAACCAACATGAAACAGAACATTCTACCTAGAGTCAAACCAACCCTAGTGAAAACATTTCGTTAAATTGAAAACATCCACTAAGAATTCATGTTGTAGAAACAGTGTTTTCCAGCAGTAAACTGTTCCAATGGAAAAACCCTACCTACTTACATCTATTTATTTTATTGCTTCCCCTTCTAGTCATAATAAGCCAATATTTGGGATTTTCTGAATTGTTTCTACTAGGTGGCAAAGCTTGTGATTTGAGTCAGATATTTCTTTGCTACAAATCTTTTTATACACAAAGAATGTACATATCATTCTGCTTCCCCGAGCACAATAGGAACAGACAAGAAACAGTTCATCTGGGCACACTTCCAAGCTTGCCTTTTCAAACACCAATCTGCTCAAAAGAATCTCGGTCTTGGCTTCTTCTCAGGGCCAATGCTGCTCCAAGTGCCCCTGCCTCTCCTGCTGCAGCTCTTGCCTTTCTGCTTCCAGAGCAAACATCCACAGCTGTGTTCCACCCACTGCCCTTGCTCTGCATTACCAAACAATGGTAATCCCCCCAGCTCCAAAAAAAATCACCACCTTAGTCTTTCAAAGATAGTTTTTCTGCAATATTTTTTCCTGTTTTCTGCTTTGGGCAGAGATATCTCTTATTTCATTGTTTTCTTTCACAAAGGAGCTTGACTGCATTTTCTGTTCAGTTAAAATTAAGAGAACCAGTGTGTCAAATAGCTTAGCTATGATTGCCAAAGATAAGCTTGCTGAAAACCAGCCCCTTCAATGCCACAGACCTGTTCATTGTCCAAGTGGAATACAGAATAGAGGTCTCTTGTAGAACATATCTCTGATTCATCCCCACTTAATTAACAGTGCACAGTTGTTTCTTAGCCCAAATATCCTCTTATCCATGGCGCTGTGCCTTGAATCATGTTTCATCTTCTAATGATGCCTATACCAAAGTGAGTAAGTCTAAAAAAAATATTTTTCAAGATACACAATTCAGGAAACTTCACCATTGCTTGCAGAAAATTATAACACGAAAAGCCAACCGGGCAAGGAAAGACATACAAATTAAGCAGCACAATAGCAGCTTTCTTTCAGAAAGCTTGAGGAAGAGAAAAGGTCAATCCACCACAATAACTGGTGATGTTGCCCAGTTACTCTAAGGGGTTTTGGAAGTCAGATATTCCAGTTCAGGGAAGGTGAAAAGATGCCCTGCCAGAGTGAAAATAGGACCAGGAAAGATGTAGCCCTAGGAACGCCTAGCACCCCTCTGGGGTAGGATGGAGAAGCTAATAGCCACTCTTTCAAGCTAGCTGAGATGCTGAAGCAGCAAAAAAAAGGAACTTGTTTAAGAAACAATCTAAAATGGTGTTCTCTTGTCTTTCGTATTTGTCCCCATGATTGCAGATCCCATATTATTTACTCCTTATTTTCACAGAATGAAGTAAAATTACTTTTTAACTTAAATGTTGTGATAAAGCAGGATCACCTAGTAGCACAGGGTGCCTCATTCACTTGGAGAGTGCATACATTTCCAAGAACGCGTGCAATGCTCCTGTAACAACCGAATCCTAGGTTTGCAGAGAAAAAACTTTGTTGTCCAAAGCCCTGCTGGCAAGCATTGGAAAAATGAGGGAGGGACAATATTTTAGCGACTACAATATTTCCAGACTCTTTGAGAAACTATGCCTTGGCCTGTAGCAGTATGGAGCTTTCTCTCAACAGCTTTTCACCTAAAAAAGGGAGAAGTAACAGGAAAGAGATCGCCTTTCTCCCCCCTTCGTCATGAATATCACTCCTACACAGTGGTTAAAACTAGAACCAATGTGCAGGGTTTCTTACTCTGGAAATTGGCCTAGTCTGCAGAGAAGGAAAAAATGTATGGGAGGTGTGGAGGCAGGTTAATGGGTCTGCTAGGGGGAGGCACTGCCCCATATCCTTCTGAGTAACAGGGACCAGTGAACCAAATTTAAAGAAAACAACCATTTCCAGCAAACCCCCAAACCACCATATGAAACAGGAAATGCAAACATCATATACCAGCTATCACAGAGCAAACAGCAGATGTGATCTCATTAATCCCTGATTTGATATTATGCAAATTAAGAAGCATATTTGTCTTTTCTACATTTCCATCTAGACTTTGCTAACAAACCCTGTGTTAGCTCCAAGTGAGAGACCCAGCCAGGCCTCAGAATATTTTGACAAGGACAATGTTTTCTGGTGGGCAGTAGTGCTAAGAATGACACCTCCATCAGAAGAGGGCAGCTCGAAGGCCACAGCAATCTCATTGCAATCAGTGTTTTTAATAGGAGTCCTTGTTCCAGCCCTTCAGCTAAGATGGCCTTGACCACTCATCCTGTGCCAGGGTGTTGGAACTACCTACAGACCACACATAAATTTGCTGCAAAGCGAAGGCAATGAGCCCTGTAGCTCCCTGTGCGTGCTCTCATGCCATGCTGCTCTGGTGACCGGGCACCCAGGCAGTCTTCAGGTTCAAACTCCAACCGCAATAATTAAACCTGTTGCTTTTCTGCCCGAGACAATGTTTTTTCTGTGTTGCGTTGGCAATAACAGAATCTGGTTTGCTATCCAGCGGTAGTGTAGAACTCAGGCCAAGGCATAGAGAGGTAACACTGCCATCAGTGTTAAATCAAGACAGTCAAAACTGCTTTTGCCCTGGCAATATGCCATGTATGTCTTTGCCATTTCATGAGACTTTCTCATTTACAGTACTGGCATTATTTCTTCTCATCTTCTAAGTCTTTTTTTCTTTCAACTGCTACAGAGGGATGTCATAGACATGAATAATTTTCAAGTTTGACCACCAGTCTGAGATCAGGCACTTTTGTACACTCTTTTCACCAGTGTTAGCAACAGTACGAGCTAACTAACATTTTGGGATAATACCATAGTCAGCTTGTTATAATAAAGTTCATGCTATACAGAATCAGCTGGTTAAACTATACCAAAAGCAATTAAATAAATCTGTGCATTCCAGTATCTGCAAGATATTCTTTGTGGAAATCTACGCGTTAGGTTACTTAAAGAGCTTTCATAAGGACAGTGACTGTCATGAGGGGCAGCCTAGTTATGGTCTGATGTGCAATGTCCTTCAACAAAAGAGAGCCTTTTTAAACGGTTGGGAAAATTTTATTAGCTGCAAGATAGAATATTACATTCTAGTTATGAGAGAGAGAGAGAAAGATGCAAAACCATGAAAAACTAAATACTGTTTCTCCCTTATGAAGATGTATAGCACTACTGTGATAAGAATACATGGGAAAACTCCCACAAAATATTTGGATAAAACATTCGCATTAAATGCCAGCAATGTTATGTAAATACTGATGATGATTAAATGTCTAATTAATTATTATTATTATTTGTATTACATCCATATTTGAGCACTCTAATTAAGAACACGGTTCTACTGAGTTCAGTGCTGTACAAATATGTCAGGGGAGAAGCTCGATTTCCCTGGTGAGTTTGCAATCCAAATAGCAAATACCAAGTATAAAGGGAAAAAAATTCAAAAAGTGACTTACTCAAGGGCACATAGTATGTCACTGTCAGAACTGTGGAAAAAAAAACCCCCGAAACAAAAAAAACCACCCCAGTCTTAGTGCCATCAGACCACACTGTCTCTATTCAAATAATGAAACATGTAAGCCTGTATGGCTCTGTTTACCACAAACACTTCTTCCTTATCCTTCTCTTTTTGCATGCCCCTGTCACTATTTAGTTTATAAGTCAACTGAACCATCTGAACATAATCAGACATTCTGAAAGGCACAGATATTCTTTCCATATATCACAACACAAACTGGAAGTTTAGCCCTTCCCATGCTATATATATTTTATCTGGGATAATACAGCATGTGCACACATAAACCAAAATCAAACAAAACCCAAGAGGGTCAAGTTAAGGACCCAAGAAATCACTGAAAAATATCAAGGGATGAGATGGCCAAAGATACCTCAAGCAGAAGAGAGTACCCTTGCATTGGTGTTTGGAGGAAGACAAAAACATGCTCTCACAAAAGGAGGTTCCCAGATCCAAGGAGGCACTGATCGTGCCACACAGTTGGGCTAGTGTCCAGGGCAAAGAGCGAGACCAGCCAGCCTCAAAAACAGGCTGAGAAACAAACAGTAAGGAGAAAGAGGCACCTCACAACTTTGGTAATGGAGTAATACAATAATATAAGCTGAATTCTCCAAAATTTCTCTACAGTTCTACGCAATTTTTTAACTGTGTTACCAGAGAGCTGCTCTCAGGTTGTGAAACATTGCACTGGGTCAGGGGTACCTGCTGGTCCCAGCTGCAGCATCCTGCTGGCCCGGCAGGACTTGCTGGTCCTTCAGCTCCCAGGTAATCGATACATAGCAGCGGCAGTGTGCAGCCGGAGCAGAGCACACCACAACAATTTGGCAGCATTTCCACACATTTCTCTGCTTTTTAATGGAAGAGGACAGACACTTTAGCTACAAGGAATACAGAAATCCTTGACAGAGACTGGGAGGGGAGAAGACCCACTGGAATACTTGGATGAAAAAAGGCAACTTGTGTAACTGCACTTTCCCTGGAGCATTTTTTCAATGTCAATGGAAGACTCAAAGAAATTTTAGTGAAATACTTTTGGCCAAATACAGAAAATTCAGATTTGGAGATGTTGCCACTGTGACTTGTGTTGCCACTCACCACTGGGGACAAGGTCTCCTGCGCTCAGTACAAGGTGGTTTCCCTTCCACCTGAAGCATCCATCACTCCTGGCCTTGATAATGCGTACCCTACAAAAGTCAGCCAGATAGGGGAGTCAAGCTCAGTGAGAAAAGTAGACAAACAAGCCACAATTTCCATGTGGGAATTCCTGGATGCATAATATTGGTGGTAGGCTAAGGTTTTGGTCCAACCAAAACTACAATTCTCTAGTTATTTTGAAGTTTTGTTCAACTCCAGTCTTGACAACTTCAGTCACCATAAAGGCAACACTCCAAATCCCTGGTTTGGGTTTTGACATGTTTAAGTTTTCCAAGAAATCTCAACATTTTTAAGGAAAGCACATATTATGAAAAGGAAAAAAAATCATAATTTTATCATTGACTGTCTTATCTGACATTGAAGAAATGTTTCAGGCAAAAGTTTTCAACCAGCCTTGTAAATAATATTTATTTCCACTCACTGTGTTATTCACATTGATTTATATTTGCACCTGATTGCAGAATTCATGGACCAGCCTCTGCAACTCTATTTAGAGATAGTTTAAATATAAAATACAAAAAAGCTTTGGTTTGCTTTCCTGTTCAGGTTCCCGTCTGCCACTTCTAAATATAAAAATATAAAAAGCACCTCTTTCTTCCATTCCCTCCCTGCCTGCTGAAACACACCTGGCTCACCTCAGAAATCTTTTTACAGAAAGATCATGTAATAACTTGCAATCAATCCCAACACCAGCTTTATTGCACAGTTACAGCCAAGCTGTACTCAGGACCAGATCAAGGGATAAGAAAAAGGTAATTTTCTGTCGCCCTTGTTATCCATCCACATCTCTCACACAGCAAAAAGCAAGGAGCTAATTCAGTCGTCAGGACAATTTAGAGAAGTTTTTCTGAATTACTTATCTGCAACAAGCCTCAGAAGGCTGTCCCATCAACGGCAGGCAACCAAAGCGAAGCAGCGATCTGAGCTCACCTCTCCCCATGCAGCATGCCAAATGCAGAAGGAAGCAGGGAAGAACAAGACCTGTGCAAGGTAACCACAGCTGGGACCAGAAATGTTGTAAAATCCTGCAGAAAGGGTCAAAGGTGTGCCTGAAACATCAAAGATCAAACTCCTGTTTTTCTCTGTAATGGGCTATCTGTTATAACTTCTGATCACTACAATGGTATCTTGAGGATAAACAGCAGGAGTTAGCTATTTCTGCAGGGAAACAGGTGCCTGCAGGTCCAACTACGACTGAAATCTTCTGTCCAACTAGAGATGCCCCCAAGCCCTCTCATGAAGTTACTGTGAGTGTTTCCATGATTCTCAGCCCGTGCTGGGATCTCTGAGTTTCCTCCTTGCTGTCCCTGGTAATGGCACATTCTCCTGCTTATTTGTGACCCCAGCTAACAGGGGAAGCTTCCTACGAGACCCCAGAAAGCATGAGAGGATGACACCAGAAAGACGAAGCAGACACTAGTGCTTGCAAAAGAGCTCTAAAGAGCCCAGCAGCACTGCAGATGGCAGTGCACCACAGAGCTGTCAAAACTCAGCAACCTGGAGATAGGGCTGATTGCCTGCACAGCCAGAAGGAGGGCTCAAAGCTGAAGAAAACCATAATTCAAACACCTTGCAAATGTTTTGATGCTTCCACGGACTTTACACCTATTAATGACACCAGAAGCAGGGAAGCTCTCCACTAAATCTATGGAGGTTTATTTGTGTCCTGAGATAAATACATGAGCTGTGGTCAGCGTGACAATTTGGGTAGGAGCAGCTGAGCAGTCAGCAGCCAAGATACAGATCCCTCCCTGACTGGCTTCATCGGATACGTACACAACTCTGCAAAGATAAATACAGTAGCAGCTTTTCTGGTAAAGGGTGAGTACTGATTCAGCAGCACCAACTGGCTAATGAGGAACTGAATTAACAGAGCCGACAAGAGTTCAGTTCCCCCACACTACCTGGATCATATTGCCTGTGACAAGAGAGAGGTACACACGCTATTGATGAAGGTGTGCATTAGACCCACTTAGCCTTGCTGCCCAAGTTCCATCCCCTCAAATGCCACCAGCCCCCTGGAGATGTTGTACCTGCAACAAATGGAATTGCTTCTAACATATGCATGATTGACACAATTTAAATTCCAAGAAAATGTATTATCTAGCTCATCATCTAAATTTCAATGCTGTATACTAACCAAACTTTAATTCATCAAAAATACTTCACAAAAGAGCCAAGTAGCAGAAACAGGCACTTTAGGTATGGTTTCAGGCAATCGGCCTCCTTTATCACAACCAGAGATTTTGCAAGCATTATTTCATCTTCATTGTGCCTGAAGCTTTCGTTGTCCATGATGGTTTGATCCTTTTTGCCAAGCCTCTTCAGCTGCAGAAAGCTTTGGTTTGCTTTCCGGTTCAGGTTCCCGTCTGCCACTTCTAATCCTCATTTTCATTCTTGCCAGTTAGTCATCTGATCTCTTTGATCTTTTGTAGCAAGCCTTGAACTCTGCTTTTATTCAGATTAGAATCCAGCGTCAAGAAGTAGTGTTTTCTTTTCCCTGTGGTTTTGCAGCCTTTAGCTTGTTTAAGCTTGTTTTCTTCTTCCCGAGTTTTCAATCGCTTCGCCTGCATTTTCTGTGTTTTCAGGCCACGTTTCTGACCTGTCACACAGCATTTGTGACAACAGTTATCAGCCTCTGCTGGCACAATCGCAACTGATGAACACCTTCCATTTCTCCTCTCTTTTGCAATTCCGACATGTTCATTAGGCAGTAGGGAGGCAGCTGGTGTAAAGCACTGGGAGAGCAGTAAGTTACCCAGCTGTAACAGGCACTCCTCGGACTCTCACAGCTTTGTAGGTGCATAGGATAATGGGCTCTTTTCAGGGCTTAAGTTCACTGGGGTGGGTATGCACCCTGAGGGTCTCTGTTGTTGTACAGGAAGCTCCTGAAAACCCTTCAAAACTTATGGTGGTGTGGGTGGGTGTCCAGGCTGGCTGCAGCATCTCAAAGCACCACCACAGCATAAATGACTACTCCATGTGTGTGCCAGAGCAGATCCCACTGCAGATGACTAACACAAACAATTCATCTGGCTCATGCAAAGGAAGATGGTGCTTGGCTTTAGCATAGATTATTTGGCTGAAGATGCTGGTGGGCAGCAGGATAACTTTCTTGCTGTGCAATAATGGTTATGAGTCCTTGGTAGCCAGAATGGTCGTCTGTGGTATCACTCCAGTGGGACCCAATAGAATTTTCCTCGAGGTTCCTTTCCACAAAGAGGGAGGAAGATTCTTCGTTTGAAACCAATGAAAACAATTAGTTCAGTGGGGTTGAGGAGGTATGGGCTTATGAAGTGACACAACTGCCATAAACATCAATTTTAACTGCTAATTCCCTGTAGAGGACACTGTTGGACAAGGTGTTAAATCCTCTATTTGGATGAACCACTGTTCCTAAGTTGGTTTATCAGTATGGACAGTGATGTTGGGATTAGTACCAAGGTTCCCTTCACATCCATCACCTATCAGTGTATTCTGTATCTCCATGCAAGGGGGCAAGGGAAGACATTGAGTCTTTAGCTTCAGAGCAATATAATGTTCTTAGTCCTCTTTCTGAGGAATCCCACAAAGATTTTTGGAACTACGTTTGTTTTCCATCAGAGGCTCCCTCATGGAGACCTCAATGTCATGAGCTTGGGTATTGGTCTGACATTATCAGCACAGCAGTTGTTAGAATTACATTTAAAAAATACTGAGATGACTAGTGTTAAGGATGTTAAGCCAAGAATACTCAATTTTTTGCATTCTCAGACAGAAGGCAAATATGCTGAACACTTCTCTGGGGCCTGACTTTCTCCAAGCAGGACAGACCATGCCTATACATGAATCCCAAAAGCTCAGAATTTGGCTTAGAAGCCGTCATGGATGCAAAACAGCGAATCCAATTTGACAGGGTTGCCAGATACCCGTTTCAAATAAGGAAAGAAAAAAAGCTCTTCACACCTTTGTAAAAAGGTTTTACAGGTTTTAACGTTCTTAAAAAAGATGAGCTGAGCAGGCATTGGGTTGTATCTTAAAAGTGCTGGGGAAGAGCCATGAATTCTTTGTTCTTTATAGGTTCACATGGAGGCATGAAAGTCAGAGATTATATACATGTTCTAGAAAGACCCTGCTATTCAGAAGCTTGATTTCTCACACACAAAGCATACATGTGCCTCTGGATCCACACTGATAAGTACTCAAAGAAGACAATACATTCCTCAAAACAGAAAATAGAGTCCAAAAACAATTCACACCAGACAACCTGAAATCTATGCCATGAAGCCACGAATATTCTGATTTAAAACATTGTTGACAGATTTTAAGGACTGCTGAGCTACAAAGTTCCCTTAAGCACAGCTAACGAAGAAGTTAAAGGTCAAGGGATCATTGTAGGAATCCTTCAGAATGGACATTTTCTCCAGGAGGATGAATCACCTACTTCTCCAACAAACCCCAGTATAACTTCTCCTCCAGACTCTTCTTGTCCCATAGATTCGGGAAAGGCTGGAGCATTGGTAGTAACTCCATAGCCTCTTTGCTCTGATGTTCCAACCAGCAATGTAAGTAAGCACCGATTCATTACAGCTTTCACAACACACCCAAGACACTGCAGATGTAAACCCTGACTGGGAAAGAGATGGCGTGTGAAATTTTCTTAGGAAATACACGAAGGAGAGGTGGTCTTTTTACTCTTGGTCTTATCTGCCAGGCATTAACTGCTTCCCTGGTTCCCTATGGCTGAGAGTTTTCTTTTCCTAAGCCTCTTTCTCTTATGAATCCATTTCATGCATTTCTTACCTGTATAGAGCTACTGAGCCATTTGTTGCCATGGTTTCCTCAAATGTTTCCGTATCTGTCCTCTCCTGTTTTCCACAATGTACAATTCAAAACTTTTGTCAGCCAGGATTTTAATTACTGATATAAGTCCACCTAAGTTAACCAGAGACCTGCACCTTTAACCCCACAACATTTGTATTTTATGTTTTGACTTAGCCGTTTTGTAAGATTTAACAGAAAACAGTTTTCTGTCTCCTAAAGCATTACTTCATTGCAATTCATAAACAGCATGAAGTAAGAGAGACAAAGAGTAAAGCTTACAAACGTAAAAGTCAGTTTCACCGAATTCTTAAAGTTCAGTTTTTCAAACAGCTTGTCTATCTGTCTTCCAGGTCCCTATGCTATCTTCACCTCCTCTGAGATCTCCACACTGCTTAATAAAGAAGGTAAAGCGCTTTGTCGAGATGACAATTTGTGCCTAAAAATGTATGAAATGTAAGGAGAATTGAAGATGAGACTAAAGAGGAAAAAAGGGAAAAAAGTTCATGTTGCTTCTCTTCCATCTACTCACGCTACATTCGAGTTTCAGTGCTGGTGGCTACAGGACCAGCATGAATAGCCACATTTGCTTGAGTTTCTCTATCATTTGATTGCACAGATATTTATGTATACATTCAAGCCCCTTCTTTCACACTCATAACCCCACAGTTATTCATTCTTAAAAAGAAACAATAAACCAGATTTATTTGGCTCATATTATAACCAGAAGTTGCTTCTGATGGGTTAAAAAGAGGAAGTACAGAAAACACGAGCAATTCAGCAGTAACGTTCTGGGCAGGAAATTGCACTAATAGATAGTAAGGTCTTCTTTAACAGTGACTACACGAAATACGTGTCTTTTCTTTTAATGGAACTTGATAAAACAAGAAGTACCGCAGGCCCAGCGTGACAGAGGGCGTGTGCAGAGGCGCTGCCCTGGTGACCACACCGCACACCTCTGGCTTGCTTTGCCCCTCCTTTGCCTCCCTACCTTCCAGTTACGAGTCACCAGCGCTCTTCGCTCAATTTAGTCGCAATTCCTCACTTTCAGCCTCACCCCCCGCACTGTCACACCGCTCCTCCTCCACACTGATAAGCACCCCGTCATTTTGTAAGGGAAAAACGGGTGCAAAGCGGCGGAAGCCGGACGGAAGCCGAGCTCTGTAAGGCGCGCTGCGCGGAGCCCAGCGCAGCCCGGGCAGGCGGGGCCGGAGCACAGCGCGGAGGCGCAGACTTTGGGCGATGCTGAAGTCGCGTAAGAGAAACGGCGGGTCTTTCCGCTGGCTTCGAGAGGCACCGCCGCCCCCCCGGGAGCTGCAGGGAAGCCCCGCTCCCCGCTGCCCCGCTCCCCGCCGCCCCGCTCCCCGCTCCGCACCGCCCCGGCCCCGCTCCGCGCCCCCGGCCCCGCCCGGCCCGGCGGTGTCGCCAGTGCAAGAGCGCCATCTGCCGGGCGCGGCGGGCGGCGCTTCCCTCCCTTCCCCGCCGAGCGCCCCGGGCGCCGGGGAGCCCCGCGGCCCCGGCTCCGCTGGGAGCACCGCTGCCTCCTGCCCGCGGGAGAGCGGTGCCCGGCAACCTGCGGGCAAAACGCATGGGGACTGCGTTAGAGGTGAGGCGTTAACTCGGCAGGGCCTCGTCGGAAGGGCAAGGGCAGGGGCAGGGGCAGGGGCAAAAGCTATTTTTTCTTGCCAGGGGAAAACGTATCTCCGGGAGGCAGTTTACCGCAAGATACCAGTTTATCATGACAGACCAGTTAACCCACCGTCAGGGCAAACACCTTCGCTGAGGGTCGTGCATGGGAAGCAGAGCTCTGTGTAAGCCCCCGGCCAGCTCCAGGGGACGCCCGGTCTTCCCAGGAGCAAAACACGGGGGGCAAGAAGAGAAAACCAAGCAGGAGCCAGCTTCTGTGCTGTGAGTAAGGGGGTTCGCGGCTTCCAGTCCTCAAATAGCTACTGAAATAACTACTTCGGGGCAAATTTAAATGCCCGTGTAATCATTCGTGCTCATGAAAAACATTCACGGAAAGGTTCTTAACAGAGGCCAGCTGTAAAGTGAAGGATTTGGGGAGGCTGACCGCTCAGTCGCTTTCATCATAGGGATGATGAATTCCTGTTCCTCTAAGGAATTTGTCTAGAAAGCTCCTCAATGCTTTTATGCCTGAATGTTCATGTTTTTCTGTAGTAAAGAGATGATATTCCCTGTACCCAACAGACCACAGTTACGACGCTATTTTATACTTACATACTTTTCACCTGTTTTTCTTCTACTCACTAGTTTTCCCCTTAAAAAAAGCAACCTACACCCCAAGAAATCCCACAGAAAACTACCATATGTTTTTGGCAAGTCAGAATCTGTAGTAATTTGCAGCTCTCTCTTTCAGAACTGCTGCCTCTGAATTTTAAAACTACTTATCTCAACAGAAATTGGTATGCTGGTAGAAGAATAAATCTCAATAGCTGTATAAGAATTTGTATTCATTCAACCTCACGTTGAGGACTTTGCTTTGTAAGACAGTATTTTATAATATGTCAGGGTTTGCATTTCTGGTCTTTGTTGTTTAAACTGACGAGCAATAAACTACCTTTTTTTTTATCCTCCATCACTAAAAAGTTAACAATTTCCTACAACATCAAATGGAGCACAATAAAAAGAGTAAAAACTCCAAGTGAAAAATACTTGAAAAAAATATCTTGAAAAATCATACCTACTCTTGTTTGCAATGTGTGAAATTATTACAAGTATGTTCACTATGATGACTATTGATACATGACTCACAATTTAGCTAAATTCAATAAACCACATACTGTGCCTATCCCAGTAGGTGACTCATGCATTTTGTATTTCAAGTATCAAATGTTTGCCAAAAACAGTATTTAAAAAAGTAGGAAAATTGTTCAAAAGGGCTTGTGAATAGGTTGGGACTACCCACAGGCAGCTCGCTCTTGTGTTCTGACCACTTACGTATGATTTCACGGCACCACTGTAGTATTCTGCTAGAAGGAGTGCTTAGCCACAGCAGCCCCACCTTACGCTCTTCATATGCTTTTTTGTCACATATATTGTACCTTCTTTAAATACACACACATTAGAATTTAATGTGATACTTTAAAGCAGTTGTGTTTTAAAGAGAAAAGCCTGCAGAGTAAACATTTCCCCTACAGAGTCACTGCTCCATAATTTTATACGCATTTCCTAATTTTCCTAGCACCATGCTTGCCCTTCTGAAATTAAATGTAAAAAAATAAAATAAAACAGCAATCTCAAAGGAACTATTCAGCTGGTCCCTGAACACTGTATAATAGTATTTTAAATCAAATAACTTAATGTAAAAGTGGCAAAATTGGGCCCACAAGAAGGAATAAGTTTCAGTCCTGGTGTCGACACCTTTTCACTCTTTCAACAGCCTGCAGGGTGGCAAAGGAGGCTACTACATGCTGGTGACTCAGTAGGTTAGCTTAGATTTTAGGCAGTTTTCCAAACTCATTCATACAGACCTCAGAATACGTCTGGATCTTATTTTTAACTTTGAGCAGGGGTTACCTTATCCCGGAATATCGTGCATTGCATACGCACAACATCCATGTATCATAAAATCTTTTGCGAAGGCAGAGAATCATGTGCCTTCACGGCACACGATGAGAAAGGACAATTTTTTCACCAAGGCCTGTGAACTGTACGTATTTATAATGAGTGTGACTTAAGGTGTCTGGTTTTGGGGTGACTCAGAACAGGTGAAACATTTTTACGTGTCCAGTCTCTCCTTCAATTGGTATCAAACCATGCAATTTCATTACTGATCTTCTCTGCATCTTCTTTCGCAGTATTCCTTTGGCACTTCCCTTGCTGAGCTGGCTCTTACTCTGACTTTACCAAGCCCCTTCTGATCCCCAAAAGAAGCCAATGCAGTGTAATCTAAAAAGAAATTAACTCAAAGTTCATGTTGACTAGGGATATATTGACTTGATGGAGTCACAACTTGCATATACGTAGAAGTAGTAAAACTAAGCATAATATTAAGCTCTGAACTTTAATTTTATTCATTAAAAACCTGGCACAAAACATATTTTATTCATTGTTTTGTCAACCACTTCACATTTGCACCCTGTTTTTCTTGCAAAAACTATCAAAAGAAGTTACGTGGAAAAGTATTGCAGGAAAATATTTGATCTATTTTAGTTTCATTTAATGAAATTTAGCATCCAGAGAACAAGTAGGAGAAACAGCATCAATATGCCCAGACAATTCTCCAAAGGCCTTTAGCAATTGCTTTGTAAGAGGATCATTAGCTTCCTGCCTAAGAAATTACCAAAATTGATCTCTTCATATTGACATGGGTGCAAGTTATACTACTTGAAGGAAATACTAAATTTTAACTTTGCTGTTAATACAAACTTGTCCAATCTTTCTACATTGGGAGCAAAAGCATACAGAGTATGGAAAATCTTAAACAGCATACAGACAGTATTTGTTGATACTCTAAGACTAAGGCATTTATGCACATAGAAAATCATATTAGATGTCAAATGACGACAGCTGTAATATTAACATTATTAACAAGCAGCCAGAGTATTGTTTTACTATCCATGCATCATGCTAGAAATGCTTTTTAACATCAGAGACTCAATATTTATCAAGAGCATTTGATTTAATAATATCCAGTATAACAGTACTCCACAGTTTCCATTAGTTTGATTGAATGTTATATCTGTCTAAGCAAACCAAGCATTAGGCGCTTCAGTGAAAGTCACTTGTAATAGAGAAAAATATGATGCATGAATATTTCATTAGTAGATGAATACCCATCAAAACTTTACTTGAAATGCTTGAAAGTACCTACTGAATGTTTGCCAGTTATTTCATAAAACAGAGATGGTTGTAATGCTGCTGTTGAAACAGGAAAAAATCTATTAGATCATTTAACATACTAAAACAATTATGGTATAATTATAAGGAACATAATTATATGTTCTTGATGTCTTTAATTGTGCAAGCCTCACTAATTAACATTAGAAATTCAATCAAAACAAATTATGCTTTAAAATTTAAGGATGAACTTAAAGAGAAAGATCCCATTTCCCAACTCAAACAATTATAACTTTGAATTTTACCTGATAGTAGGCAAACTCTTCACATGCATGTTTGCAGTCTCTCTTTTTCCATCTCCTAAGCTTTATTCAGTGTATTTGGAGGTGTGTGTATATATATAGAGATATATATACACACTCAAGTGACTGACCCTTGCATAAAGTTATGATGTCAGTTTTGCCTGAGCCAAAATCCAATATAGATTCTTGTGGCCTTTGGATTAAACTTTAAAAGGAAGAGATTCATACTGTGTCCACTGTATTTGGGTGTTTTCTGCACAGCCCTGCACTGTGCATGAACTTACTGTAAGGTTTGGGACTCCAGCTCTACCCTTGGTTTTTATTTTGTTTGCCTCCGTTGCTTCTCACCTCTCAGGACCATGGGTTATTTATAGAATAAACAAAACACAGTTTTGGGGAGAAACATTCTATTCTTTTGTAAAGTTTAGATATGTCATGTCATGAAGACAATCAAAGAAGAGCTGGTCAGACACTTTCCTATACATAGCATTCTTTTTGAAAACACCTTTTTCGCAGAACTGGAATTAGCCTAATTACTTCAATCCTGTTGTCATTTTCAGTTTTCCACTGAAAAGTATTTCTCTGAGGCTGAAGCTGTTTCCAGTCAAAATACATAGGGATATTTTTTGCAAACAAACATTGTGTTTCATACCAAATATGCATCTATTTAAGTCACCGTTGTGCTTTGCAGGAAGTATGGATCAGTTGCTTGCAGCCCCGACATCCCTACATGGAGGGGACTTCCAAAGGTTGGGTATCATTTCACAGGATGCCCAGAGAAGCACAGCCCATCCAATAGAAGTGAACAGGCCAGGAGCATTTGAAAACCTCAGAAAAATATAGAGTAATATTTAATCCAAAAGAAACAAACAAATTTTGGAGTATTAGAGTGTTGGGTATTTTCATAAACAAAAATCAAATTTCAAAGTATCAGAATTTCTTATGGAGTGGAAATTCCCCATTTTTGGCAAGCTCTATTCCTAGACCTAGTCTGATAAGGTTTTTTATTTGGTTTTTAATCTCATAGACTCAACAGAATACTTACAGGAAATCATATGGTGGAGATTAAAAAGAAAAAGAGGTTCAGTTATTGACATTGCATTAAAGAGATGAATGTAAGAAATCTCAGAAAAAAAGAAGACAGCAAGTTTCTCCTTAAAACATGTAGCATTGAAATATTTTTAATGATATTTTTATTATATTTTCTTTCTACTGGGACTGGACCCTAGCAAAAATACTTGAGATACATTCCTCTCTCTGGAATTGAAAAATTTCAGAATGGTGTCATCATTCATAAGAACAGCAAAATGGAAAACTGTGAGAACTTGGTTTCCATCTTTTAAAAACAAAGCAGCATATCGTGAGTAAGCACTGCCTGTACTCCACTTTCTGTATTTTTGCCTTCTGCTCATTTTCTGCAATTAACCAAAGCAGAAATGCTGTCAGATGAAGATTTTGGCCATCTCCCACTGCTCTTTTCTTTTAAGCGGATACACACATTCAAAGGTCTGACCATGAATCTTGCTGAGCGTGTAGGCACCAGCCAGTTCCCTAAATGTAGGAGCCCAGTGCTAATTGAGAGACCATCAGATAGTCCAGGCATGCCAGGGCAGGCAGATGGGACTGTAGGAGGTGCCCACACCTTCTGGCATGGCCAGACCCTCAGCACCTCCTCTAGGACTACACGACTCTTCAGTCAGCTGACCCTCACCATACCTCTCCAGGTCTGCCAAGCTTTAGCTAAAGGTAGCACCACTTTTCTTAACTCAACTCCATGTTTCTGGCTGGTTTAGCACTTTGGAATGCAAACTCCAAAACAATGTAAGACATAAAAAATACTAGAAGAGATAATATGATTGTAGCTTAAGTTATTTTAGGCTCATCTCCAAAATAATCTTGGTATTAGGACTATGAGCTTCCAAGTCTTCACTGATCATTAAAAAAGGCTATCACTTTAGACCCAAGCATATTCCTAGAAACACTGGACTTTGCCAGAGCATATCAACCACAGCGGTGATCAGTGCCGGTGAAAACCTGTATTTTTCACAGAATAATTGCGTTGGAGTATTTGAACTGTAAGAAGAAAATTCAGACAACTCTTTGCATAATTTGATTAATCAACACCTCCTCAATGAATAGAGAGTCTCTCATGCTATCAGAGATTGAATGGATACAAGAGAGATGCTGGAGAAAGACAGAAAATTGACTGACTACCACAGAACCAAACTTGTCAAGTCCCCCACATATAAGATTGCTTTCTATTTCAGGTGCTGTTCCATTGTTCTATGGAACCAAAGATGATGGGATGTCTTGATGCTCCATATAGGCTCTTGAAACATAGCAGTGTAATGCCTTTGGTGTTGTATGATAAAATATCCCTGGTGGGGTAGGGCTGCCTGGTCTGGTTTTACCCCTTCAGTACACAATGTTTTCTAGTGCAGCTGGAGTATGGAGAAACATTTTTTCCCTACAGTTTTTCCCTGATAATTTTCACACTATGCTACACTTTCTTCTGTAGGCTTCAGTTTTTTCAAGCAATTTTATACATATTTTATTTTTATATGGTCAGTTGTGCAAAAAAGTAAGTTTCTGTTGTTTTAGATTATAAATGCATTAATGAAAAATGTCAAAAGAAGAAAGTTCAGGGTTTTTTTCCTTCAGTGAGGCTTATAATAACATATTTTCTAAAGCCTAGCATGTTCTTTCCTCCTCTAAAGAGCTGCCAAAATGCATCTGTGACCCTGGCATGCGTTTTGCTGGTGTTTGGAATGGTAGCACACAGAGACAAGTAAATAAATAAATAAATAGTAATAAAAAAGAGAAAAATAATGCTACATCCATTTCACTTTGAAACAAATGATTACAGAGCAGCTGATTACAATTGGAGAGAAGATTTAGAAAGGCAAAATGCTAGTAGTAGCAATTGGAGTGAATTAACTGGGGTGCTCAGGCACGCTCTCAAGAAATGGATTGACTCGCAGAAGGAGTTTTAGTGGTGTGAAAACTTGCATTGCGTTTCTTCAGCACACAGAAAAGCAATCTACCTGATTTTCCCAAAAGTAGCAAAGCAATCAGGTATTTTAGCAGTCTATTGCCTGGGGAACCATGGAAAGCACAGAACAGGAGGAAAAAAACCCAGAAAATCTTTAACATGAACCAGTACATTATCAAAAAATATACTTATGTCTCATAAATTTTGTCTTAAAAATTAATTTTCCAAAACACTTTTGGAAGAAAATGTAGCCCTAATTGTTAATTAACTTACTTGACCATGGAAGGGAAAAGTAGTAGAAAAGCCATTTTGGATGCTGCAGGAGACTCAGACTGAGTTTTTCTTAGAGTGTTTTTTTTCCTCAATTTTATCCAACTATTTCAGCCATTTAAAAGCCATTGTTAAACTGAAATTCAAACTTCAGCTCAGGAAATTCCAACACATGCAATAATAATTTCAAATTTTTCCTCTTTTACTCACAACCTGTTGCTGTATTATTTACAGTCACTTCAATACCTTCCCTTAACATCTTCAGCCCATAGGTCACCAAGTTAAGTATGTCTAGTCTTGACCAGGTCTAGAGGTCTTTGGCTGCACAACAATCAATGGAGAGATTCCTGTGGGGATATGTGGGAGATTTCCAAACCCACTGGTCTGAAAGAGCCCAACTTTCATTTTCAGCCTTGAAGATATTAAGCTAAATTTAATTTTTTTTCAGAGTTATTATTAATGAGCTGAGTCTGACCTGGGATGCATGTGCACTGCACATTTGTTCACTGTTTTAAAACTGTAATTAAATAGGTTGAGCAAACAGAGTATGAGTCTACAAGGTGAATAACCTGGCCTTAAGACCTAATACTCTGAGCACATGTTCATTTTTTCTTCACTTGTGCAAATCTAGCTGTACCTTTGTCTTAGATGCAAGGATTTCAATGCCTTGTCAAAGTATTACACCACAGCAGAATTAGTGTTAACATATTTTGTCCAATGATCAGGAAATAAAAAAGTAGATTCCCTCCAGAATAAGCTTACTGCATTCACAAATTAAGTCTTATTTGCTAAGCAGCTTTTTATCAGTGCTATCCATTCATAAAAATTAGCAATGTGACAAATAACAAGAACATAATTTGCTGTACTGGGACAGTGACAAAACAGAGTACTTACCCTGTAATTGTCATTCAGATCAGGCAACAAAAGGGGAGACACACTAAACTAATCAAGACACCATGGCATCCTGACCTCAGGACCAAGATCATCAACTTGGAAAATTGGTTGTTAAATATTCACAGCTGTTAATTCTCACAGTTTGTGTGAAAGATAATACCATATTGAAATGAGGGCAAAGTCAATACTGGTTGTGCTTAAATAAATGGCATGGAGACCTCCCAGGGTAGATACAGTATTTTCATATGTATTCACTTATGAACTGTAACTGATGGTGCATTGAACACTCTGCAAAGAGGTGGAATAGTAATAGAAAGAGGAAACAGCAGCTGTCCCCAAAACCTGCTTTCCCAAGAGACAACCAGGAGAACAGAAGGAATAGTAGAGAGGCTGCTCGAGAGGGATTTTGCTCCCTGAGGTGTGGCAAAAAGCGAGCTACAGGTAATATAAGGAGAGATACAATATCTGTTGTCCTTCAAGGAGTGCTCAAAGAGGCTGAGCTTTAGCATCAGTAGGAAAGTGCCAGCCTCCATGGAGGCTAAGTCCCTATCCTCAGCGGTTAAAGCTGGCAACTGCACTTACTGTTGTGCACCTATGTCAGTGCAGGAAGTCTGACATCATTCGTCACCCTGAGGTGTAACAGGCTGTGATTCATGCCTCTCTAGAGGGACTTCACTGCCACAGGATATGGTGCCCTCACCCACAAGGGAGAATAACAGCATGAAATCTGCAGGCAATGTGCTCCTAATCAAATCAGTGTTTTCTTCAATTCTTCCTCTGAAAACTAAAATTTCTGCTACAGTTGGATGTTCAGGGTTTGTTTTCATGGTTTCTTAAACAAAAACAGGTTTCAAAACAAGAATTTCAGCTAAGGAATTTCTGACTTGCTCACATGAAGGACATCCCAGTTCCCATCAGTAATGCAGTCCTTACCTATTTTATTACCCAAAACAAAGGATGCTAGAACACTAGCACACTATTTGCCTTGCTAACAAAAAAACCTAGCACCCCATTTGCCTCACCCTTTTTGGCTCTTGTTTCTTGCATTCAGTCCTTCCACCCTCGCTACATCTTCTGTAGTTTGCCTTGCATGCAATCATTCCAATCCCCTCTCTGAAACAGGGCGCTCTGTTCACAATAACACGGGCTGTACAATGGCCTGGAGAAACCTCAGTGGGCCTCTTGACTCCACAGCTAGTTCAAAACCTCCGGATTCTTACTCGAAGGGACTGTTGAAGGCTGCTGGATGATTTTTTTTTTTTTTTTGACATGGTGCAAAGCAATGTGTCTTCCCTATGCCCATCTGCTCCTGTTCACCTTGTTGCTACACAGAGGTTAATATTTTTTGCTTCTTTATTTTGATGAGCAGCAAGTTCACAAACATTTGGGAGAGGTTGGAAGGAAATAATCAGATTAGGGGCATTCATCTGGGGCTGGATCCTAGGAAATGCTGACTTTCTCAGTTCCCTTTGACTCCTGAAAGCTGACAGTAGTCAGCACATCACATGAGTAAGCCATAAACTGTTACATTCCTCCAAGTCGTTTGATATAAATGTAGTACCTACTTACTCCAGAAATGTAAAGCTGCTTCAGTGAGTGCTTTGTCCCCATACTCTTTCTACTTGGAAATGAAGTCACACACGTTAAGCAAAACCCATCTTATATACAGATATTATTGTAGGGACAGAATACGCCCCAAAAAAAAATCTCTGAAGGATTTTCTAAAAACTTTAAAAAGACATTCACTTTGATGTTATCTATCCTGTATTAACACTCTTTCAAAGATCTTAGCAAGTTAATTCCTTATAAGGTATAGCCACAGTACCATGACAAAAATAATGAGAATATTAATGAGAAACTTTATTTTTGTAAAATTGCAATTATCCATCTAGGAATCCAAATAAGTAGTCAGTAAATTTTGTCAAAATAGTTCAGACTTGTAATGCCACAAAAATCTCACCTGAAGAAATTGCAGAACAAAAATTATTAGATGTTCTGCAAATGCTTTAGAAGAACAAGTATATTTGAAAGATTGTTGGCAAATAGTGTATGACCAAAAACAGAAGGAAGACAAATATGTTAAATAACTTGTATTGAATTCTGTAGCAAATTCAAATTTGGTTCGGCATGATAGATGTTTAAAGTGCTAGCTTGAGTTTTCTTTTTTATAGCATTAAACTTTATGCAACTGGAGCCAATATTGGTCCAGTGTTTGGGGGCAGTTTAGTATGGGGTTTTGAGTATCTTTCATCTTTCACATAGGCAAGACCTTTTTGAGCTAAAGTCCAAAGAAAAACAATCTCATTTCATCAGTGCCAGGAAACGTAAAGTTCATGAACAGCATTAAGCTCAGCTGGTGCAGGATCTGTAAGGTCTATCACCACCTCGAATGGTGCTGACAAATCTAATGAATAGATCTTTAAGTGATTAGTCTTATTTATTCCTTATCACTATTGCAAACCAAAAAAGGCCAAATGAAAAGAGAAATTCTAAATAAAAATGAGCAGATGGTACTTCAGGCCTTGTGGCTGGCATTAGTGTTATTTTTAGCCAAAATGAGAATACATTATAGTTTGCTATTAGATGAAAATGTTTTCAGTTCCTAGACAAAAAAGGCTCACCCTTTGTAGAAAGACAGGTAATCCCCTGAAATATAGCATATTCCAGTAGTTTTACTTCCCCCCCCCCCCCACCCCCCCCATGTACTTCACATCTCAAATCTTCTTTGCTTAAAAGAAATGGGACAAGCCCTACACTAGAAGCAGCAGCTTTAACAGTCAGTGTCTGCATCATTGTTCAAAACTGACCTCCTTCTAAAAAGCAACATCGTTTCACAAAATATTTTCCAAGGAGCCAGTTGTCAAAACTGCATTTTCCATAGGATGGCTTTTAAACCTTCTCAAGTACTGCCTCACTAATGCCATTTGCCTGAACACAGACAAATGTATATTTTTCTTTATTTTTCTGACTTTCTTCCTGGATATTTAAAACTCCTCACAATTCTGAAAAATATCTCATCTCATTAAGACTCACTTGTGCAGATCAACTTTGGCCCCAGCGAGGAGCAAAATCCCAAGCAAATGCTTGAGCCTCTCCGCAGCAGGGAGATTGCAGAAAGGTGAGCACTGAGTTTTGTTCTCTGCTGTTCTGCAGACATAGATTTTCTCTATGATAAAATTCTGCTGATAGATGTCAAGGTCCATCTTTGTACACAATAAAACATAAATATTTTCCTGACAGTAGAAGGCAAAAATTGGCCCTTCAGTAATAGCTTTCAGTAATATTCCTGTTTTGCTCAGCATAACTATTTTGGGGGGCATTCAGGGCATAGTTAGTGGTTTGTGGTAGTGTTAGCCTGTTTTAATTTAAAACACCACCTCTCAGTTGCTAGTTAGTGTGCAAGATCTTAGTTAGGATACTCTGAAAGATCTATGCATCAGTCCTTTGCAAAGGCAAAGGAGAAGGATTGGCTTAAACCCTTGCTGAAGGTGGTTTAAGCTGATCCATTTTACTGTGCAACACAACACCTATATATTCAATTAACATTCCGCAACAAATGAGGCAATAACCAACAACATAATTGAACATGATAATGTAATTGTCTGAATATACCCAGCGAATGCCAATGTACGGGTTCAATCAGCTGACGGCAGCATCCTAGTAAGAATTACATTTATTCATTCATTATATCTTGAGCTCCTAGTAAAGCAATTAAGATTCCATTACAGAGTCCACAGAACAAGTAGATTAAAAAAATCTTCATTGTGATGATTAGAAATTTAACAGAGAATACATATTGTTGATTCCAGAAGACTTTTCTTCCCCACAGAGAACAGCCTTAAGGTATCGGAGGTCACATTTTAGGTCTAAAATATGGAGATAATGAGACTCGTCTCTTTCGTACAGTGCTTTAAAATCTCCTGATGAAAAGTGCTATATAAGACCTCGATATTATTATGATTAATGCTCATAATCACCGACTTGTCAGTACTTTTTCCCCTTCTGACCTTGTAGTTTCCACGTAGTAAAAGGCACTTACCTCACTGCTTGATCAAGCTCTTAAGACAGCTCAGGCAGCAGGTTTATGCCTCCTTTCCAGGAGGTGGATTCAAGAATCTACCTAGGTGGCTTGATAAAAAGAACGGGATGCTCTGAGAAAAATAAAAAAAATAAAAATAATTGATTCTTATTTATCCCAGAAAGTTTTTCATCTCCCCAACTCGCAGGCTTTTTTCTCCTTGGGTTACTGTCCCTTTAGGTAGGACATCCGTGGAAATCATCCTGAGTGATTTATTTGAGAGGGGATGCATTAAGGATGGTGTTTTAGCAATGGGAGACCTCTTGTTCAGCAGCACTCATTCCACTGCAGCAATTTCAGGCTTGTGGGCAAAGACTGTGGCTATCTCTCCATTGGATTTTGGCCCGTTGGCACAAGCTGGTGAGATGCAGCCCCATCAGATGCAGGATTTGGGAAGCACTGAAGAACAGAAGTCAGAATTTAAGGAGTTGTGTAAATTACACTTCGATGCTTTTCTGTTCGTATTAGCGGTCATGTTTCTTGCAGGCTACAAAACGGCAGCCTGGCAGGCAGCAAGTGACTTCTACAGGAGCTGCATCTTTATGTGAGGCCCCCAGCCTAAAGCAAAATGCAAACTCACTGAATGAAACCCTGGTCTCAGTGGAGTTAATGAACAAAACCTCCTCATCTGTCCTCTGGCTATGCAAACAAGTATTTTGAAAAGCTTCATTAACAGGTAGTACATCGTCCAGATTTTTTTAAAAAAATGAACACTTTTCAAAAGGTGCACTGAAAAAAGTAAGATTCCAGAGCAATGTAAATCATTTCAATAGATGTCTTTGAAAACATGACCACTGCACACACTTTCCCGAGAGACAAAGTCCCATTTACCAATTTAGGGCTCATTCAATGTAAATCCATTCATAATGGCCTTCAGTCATACACTTTACTGTAAAATTAAAATGGATTTTTTTTTTAAACCGAAGGTTTTTGAATGTGAGATAAGAGTGAATATAAAGCTTCTAGTTATTTATTCACATACCTATAATTGAGCTGTTCCTAAATGAGCCCATCAAAATGTTCTTTGAGTGAAGTGGGACAAATTTCCCTCCTACTCAATACTATTTCAGAGTGGACACTGTGGTAGAATATTAAACTCGCCCATTTTTAGCAACTTTTTAAATTTTATATTAAAATTCACCTAACATGGTGATGATGGACAAGTCGCCCAGGTTTGCAACTCATATAATAGATACGGCTTCATATCATACTCTACTGACACGTAACAATATCAATATAGCTCCACACCAGTGTAGGATCCAGCCTTACAGGAAACTTTAAGAAATTTATATCCTAAAACAAAGAGACAAAGTAGGGACTGCTCTATAATTGCAGATTAACCAAGTATTATTTTATGAACTTGCTTCATTTCTGTTGCAATGTTTGTTTCTGTGTTTCTAGGTACCGTTTCTCCTTACAAAACGGAGCCAATCAGAATGTATTAAGAAAACACTTAACGACATTGTAAATAGAATAGTTGAGCACGGCCAATTTGATAAAAGCAAGCAAGGTTCATTTATTTTAACTTTGTTAGTTCATGCCTTGCTGCTACAAGCAGCCCGTATTTGCATTCTAGGTAATGTGACTGACTCGTGAATGCCAGTTTCCTAAGTTCAGGCAGAAAGAAATGTATTACTTATTTAAAATGAGCAGAGATCAGTATTTCCAGGCTAGAACGTGGCACTGTTCTAGCAGACTCCCCACCTGCGGTACCAATGCACAGCTCCTGGTATTGTATCCAAAATTCTGAGGCAAAACTGTAAAACTAGGCATTTAGAAACATGGAAGGAAAAACAGATCATCAGCAGAGAATTAAAAATATTTTCTTTGTGTCATAGTCAAAATTTTCTCCTAAAAACCTAAAATTAATTTCCTAAGCTAATGAAAGTACATGGTGGTTTTGGCATTAACACACACGACCTACATTTTTCACAAAACTCTAGCCAACTACAAGGATTTAAAATAAATACAAATACCTCTGGAAAAACTTACTGAAATAAAATAGATCAAATTGTATTTTAAAGAGGAAAACTCCCCAGATTTAACAGAGACCTAAACCAGGACATATATTGTTGGAATATCTGTATAAGTATTTATGTTTCTTGTCACTAAAATTCAAGACAAATTGCCAGAAGTACATAGATTAAAACGTTTAATAACTCTGAAATAATTCTGGTTACACATGTTTATAACTGTTTTGACCAACAGCTAAGATACTTAAAAGTACGTAAACACAGTAATCAAGGAGTAGGTTATTTGTGCCTCAAATTTTCTGTTTTCATCACAATTTTCCAAAGTCAAGGTTCCTACAATAATCAGAAACTCCAATTATGAAGTATTAGTAGGAAATCCACTTTGGCATTTTTCCTCCAAAATTGCCTGCATATAAGCTGGATTCAAACAGGTTATATATTAAACTGCAGAACAAAACCAGCTGGTTTTGTCTTCCCTTGCAGGTAAGGGAAGCTCATGGTTAGGGTCCCAGTGGGAATGGTGCTACCTAATATCTGTGCAGCCATCCCTAATGCTGGTAGTAGTTTAAGCAGGGTTAATGTGCATATTACTGGAAGAGACGCGGGGAAACAGGAGAAATTAGTTTGGTGGTACAAGTTTTGTTTCTGAGAGACAAATATCCAACCTAAAAGAGGAACAAAAAGCCCTCTAACTAGCAGTAGTTACTTAACTATTGCTCAGGAAAGAGGCAAGGACTTCATGAAAAAATGATAAATGAATAAATATATTCTCATTCTTCAGAACACCTCCCTCACAGTAAATATTTAAACATATGTAGAGGAAATGTCAATAGTGCCATCAAAGCTTGGTCTTTGGAAAATTTCAGCATCCAACACATTTCATAAGCCCAAAATTCACATTAAAATATTTGCCTTTTCTTGGCAGTCACAGGCAGGTGATCAACCCTTTGCCATGCCAGATCAGCCTTTCTCCACACAAATTCTGATGCCTCTCCTAAATAACCTTGGCTTATATTATTTTTACATTTCTTTGTACATTTTTCCCATTGCTTTGCTGAATTAGTTGTGTTTATTTTTACCTCGCTCTGCCAGCTGCACAGATACCACTAGCTGTGACACAAAAACCTTCACAGCTGGAAACAACCTAAAATAGTCACTGGGATGATGCCACAGATACACAGCATCAATTAGCAGCAGGAGCAGCTGTTGCAGCAAGCAAAGACCTTCCTGTGTTTGGTTTGCTCCCTTGTCATTTAGCATCAGATGACACCACTCCTCATCAGGAGGCAGTCATTGCACACGTGTTGCAGCACGGAGGGCCAGAATACGTCTTTGGAGCCACTTACGTGTGGCGTAAGCTCTATTTTGAGGCCGGTAAGTAGTGCACAGGGACTTTTTGCTGGCCCTAATGCACGTAAGCATCTTGCCTATGGGGAGCAAAGCATAATGAGCACTTGGTCAGCAAGTAACTGCCCTATTTTCAAGTGGCCCAGATTTAGGGGAGTTCTCCATCACCTCAGTGGCAGTGTCCCAAGGACAGTGCATGCCACAGAGGCCTCAAATGCCACTGATGATGCTACCATATCTCTAAGGAAGTGTTATCTGCACACGCTCATCTTCCAAGCTGTAGCAATGATGGTAGCTCAGGCTTCTGCTACTTGTCCATGCTGTCAGGGGGAGACAGAGAGAGGCCAGGGGCAAGGGGATGAGAAAGAGAGAGAAAGAGGGAGAAAGAAAATGAGGGAGCAAGGTAGAGGGAGAGACAGGAAAGAGAGAAAAGTGATATAAAAGAGAAAAGGACTCATTAAACTCAGGTTGTAGATTACGGGCCAGATAATAAGCCTGTTTCAATAAATTAATGTTGTTAAACCAAATACAATTAGCCTCCCAGTACTGTGTGTGTATGCAGGTTCATATCCTAAGGCCGTTGTTCCATCAGGAATCCAAGATACCGTCACGCATCAATCTACAATAATCCTGCTGGGGATCACGAACAGCATTACTTGAAATATCTTAACTTCCCCAGCAAGTCTTTCTAAATGAGAAAACGTATCGGAGTACTGTGTACAAGGCATTTGGAGAGAACCATGAAATGAAATGCAATGAAATAAGCTTGTCTGGGACAAGCTGCAGCTTGGAAACATATAGAGATTTCAACGCCATCAAGGAAGAATGCTTTATAGGTGGGGTTTTAGTGGAGGTGGATGAAGCACATCACAATAATTCTGTCAAACTCTTCTGCTTCCCATTTCTCAATATATGCAAAATTAAGCACAAAAATTAATACAAGATTCCAGTAGGTCTTTAAGAAGTACAGAGCATAGAAAAAATAAGGAAATATTCAGACATGTTTTTTGAACACTTTGAAATAGCATCATCACAAAATACAACACTGTTGTGAGATAAGTTTTTTTATCTCTGAATTGTTGCATTTAATTCTAAACACAGTCACTTGTACTGAATTTAGTCTCAAATTAATTGAGGTTTAATTGTTTTAAATTATTCTTTAAGGGAAATTAGCAATGATGACACAAGTCCCTCAGAGTTGAATCACTGGGGAAATACAAAGTGAGGCATTTAATCTCAGATCGCTATGAGACAGTTCCCCAAGAAAACCAGTCATCTTGATATTACTCTCTCAAATAACAAGATTTTTTTCTATATTATCTTTTTTTTTTTCTCCCTTAGTATTCCTGCAAGTTCCAGTAAATGCCCATGTCAGACTGGGAGAAGTGCATTTTCCATTCCTAAGTGTTTAGTTCCTCCTGTGTTTTAAAGCCCCAACAAAAACATTAATTACCACACCACAACTGTTTCACAAACCATAATTTGGGTGCTTTCAAAAATGCTCAAAGAAGACTGAACAAAGCCCAAAATGGCAGAATTTCTACTCTTACCTTCATAAGAGCAGTCCAGGAAACTCAGCCGTAATCTACATCAATTCTCAATGTTTAAACCTTCAAGATGTATGTAAAAAAGTGTTGTACATACTCAGAGCTGTGCTCCTTCTTATACTGGAATATACCGTGTCTTTGCTGAACCACCTGTGTACTGATTTTCCTGCCATGAGCCTGCCTGAGATGCTTGAGCCCCTTTCCCTGCAGATCCCGGTGTGCTAGGTCTGCTCGGTCCCCCACTGATGGTGGGGGGGGCAATGCCTTTCTCCCCCCGTTCCTGAGCATCGCTCCCAGCGCTGGGCTGCTCAGTGAACACCAGGCACCCTCCTCTCATTTTAGAGGAAAAAAGCAAGGACACCTCCTCATATCAGGATGGGGCTTCAACAGGGCAGCCTGTCAAGCCAATGCAAGGGTGTATGTATGTCAAACACAAAGCTTCAGTGTATGTGCAGTCCAACTAATCCTGACAGGGCTTCTTGTCTCTAGCATCTTTGCTGGCTTGAGTTACAGTCTTTGAATACACTATGCAGCTTCTGAGGTGCATATTGATTTACACATTTTAATACACTTTGTGTTAGAACTAGTGTTGGTGATGCCTACATAAGTATTTCTATTTTAATTCTAGCATGTAAGAACATTTCCTCCTTTGTTTTAATCATCACATTTCAACTGAGCTACAGAGCTGGATTATTAAATGAAAGATGTTTCACTCACTGCAAGTTGTTGGTACAAATCCAGCTCGTTTCAGTAACACAATAAAAAAGACTACCTTGTAAAGAAGGTAATGTGCAAGTACCCACACCACAAAACCTCTCCACAGCTGGAATCAGACCGCAGTCCTTTGACAGCCTCAGATGAGAATCAAATGACTGAAGAGCATCAGAGACCAAATCAGTCTTTTATCCACCATGGGTGATCGTGTTTGGGCTGTGAAGAACACATGTGAGTATGGCTGGGCAGGGGCACCGCTACCACCCCTGTCTGCACTGTGCATGGTCTGTGAATGAGCTTAGGGCCTCTGTTCCCTGGGCTGTCAGTGCAGGGCCTTTCACAAACACTAAATTCACATTAAAGTGCTGTAAAGTTTTACTAGGGAAAAAAAACACCCTTTAAACAGTTGGCTCAGTTCTTCGCTGAAGGGAAATTTCTGCTTGAACAGTCAAAAGTACTCAGGCCAAGACAAAAGTACATTGGGAGAGTTTAGCAGAAACTGGCACCAAGCTAAACAGTAATTTCCACATGCCAAGTGTCACTAGCTCCTTGCTTTTATTTTAAACCAGGTGTGCCTATGTGTTTTCAAAACTAAAAGCAGTGGTCACTGAGTTATGCCTGAGTTCATGCTTCACTCTCACAGAGTCCAAACTAAGCCAAGACATTATATAGCACCATATATTTAAGTGAAACTGCTCTCAAGAGCTTAGGAAATTAAACTAAACAATGTTACATTGCTCCAAATGCTCTCAGCGTGGTTCTTTTCTTTTTTTTTTCCCAGAGAAATAACATGGGGTTTTAACATGGGGTTTTATTGTAGCTTGAGACAAAATGAAAAAGCCAGCACTTACTCTTTTCTTTTCCACATCTTGTGTTACCACAGAACAGATAATGCAGCAGTAAAACGCCGTAAGAAACATTTTCAGAGACACATAAGTGCCTTTAGAGCCTTTGCCCATTGGGCTTTTAAGGCTAATTTCACAAATGTATTCATTGCCTAAACATATACTAAGGCAGATAAATAGATAAATAAAGGTATTGAAGAGCTCAAGAGTCTAATTCTAATTTATTTCTACTGAAAATCCCTGTGTGCCCCAGACAAGCAGTACCAAATAGAGTGAATTGCCCATGCATCTTTGACAAATCAAAATAAAGCACTTGCATGTACTTTCATGCACTACGTATCTTTAAAAAAGTTGCCTCCCTGAATTAGATTCAAGAGAAGAATGCAGGCATCTTAATACCACTTTAGGCACCCAAATAAGAAATTCAGACCCTCAAAACTTCCTCAAGTTTCCACAAGAGAAATCTCCTAGGAGACTAAGTTTCTGCACGAGGAATGAGAAGAAGTGCTTGAGTACTGAAAGCATTCGGCAATTTGGTGTCTATCCCACACCTAAACCCACTGACGTTCCCAGACACAGCTTTCTACCACCTGCCTTATCTTCAAGAGCTGACATGTCAGATGCACTCCGAGGATGTCTGACCTCAGACAAATCACAGCCAGGAGAAGAAACCGTCCATCCCCTAATTCTAGCCCTTCTCATCCCAGTCATTAGTAGAAGTATTAGTAGCATCAGAAGTGTTTCCTTGGGATGCAGGATCAAATCCCCCTAAACTTCTATTCTCCATGTAAGCATCTTAACCATCAAACTGCATCAAGCTGTCCTGTTTTGTAGAAGCACAGAGGCATGCCTCAGCCTTCATATGCAATTAGGGATTTACTGGGTTATGGAGAAGAGACTCACACTCCTCTCCAAGCTGACTCTGGAGAGGTGAAAGAGAGGTAACTCAGTAAGTGACAAGGCAGGATACTTACCTGACAGTATGAGATACGCAGTTGTGTCTCTAATACTCCTAGGTATTTCTTCCGACAGGTAATTTGGGTACATCTTCACTGTGCTACCTACTTTCTCCATCTACTTAGAGAGCGCAGGATGGTGGATGTGAACTCACTGTGTGGCAAGACACCTCGAAGTTGGATACTGCCTTGCAAAGCCTCTTTTGTCAACCTAAGCTCAACTGTTTAAGGAGCTAACACTTCAGTTGTGGAGCACCTAATAAACATTTATTTAATTTTCAGTTAATTCAATTAACCTGGTTTATCACTTTCAAGAAATAGGACTCACATGTCCACATACCTTTAGAGACTGAGGCCTCAGCTGATTTTGAAGCTTTGGTTTAGGGTCCTATATCACTAAGAAACCTTAGGAAATTTTATCAAGTATGGCATTCCTCAATATTTGCAAAAGACTAAAATAGCTAGAGGTAAAAAACCTAGTCCTCATTAAAATATTGTAAGATCTCGCTCTGCTCCTACACCAAAACCTGTAAAATAGATTATGTAATGTAAGAACAAACTGTAATTGGATGAAGTGAGACTAAAAAATTGCAGGTTTATGTTCCCCCTAATATTAATTCTCTGCCAAAGCACTTCATTAAATCTCAGTTACAGGTCAGAGTTGCACCATGAAATAGTAGGATATGTTAAATAATTATGTACTAAGCGTGGGTCTATATTGCCTCACTTCACTTTGTCAAAAAGGTAAATGTGATTTTGTGAGGCAAAAATTCCATATCCACCAGACATTTATAGATCAGGAGAACGAAACATATTTCGTTGCAGGATCCCCGGGTGTTCTTCCTCCATAAAGTATTTTCTCAGGTTACCTATGAAATCAGTGAAGCAATGGCAGAGCTGTTACTAAAACATGCAGCTAAAAATTTTAAAACGAAGAAAAACATATGCCTTGTTCCTTCACAGCTTAGATGAAAAAACATTTGATAGTTCTTTTGTGTTTTCAGTAATTTGACCAGGAAAAAAATCAGCTGAGCAGTGTAAAGTAATAAGGAAGCAGGGAATATCTGAGTCTGTAAGGCCAAGTGCAATGCTTAATTCTTCCCTAATGCATGGGAAGAGTTAGCGCCAAGGAAGTGCAGTCATACTGTGCAACAGACTCCTTCAATAGGTAGATCTAAGATATTGGGCCTGAATCTGTGCTCTTGATAAGACAAAGCATCCCAGATCAGTGGCATTTTTGGTTTCCACTCTGGCCAGTTTGAGTTGGCTTTCAGTTCCTCCTGCCTTTGCTAAGACAGGGCATGTTCTTCCATAGAAGCGAGAGCAAGAACTGATTTTTTTTTAAGTGAAAGGGGTTTTTTTTTATGAAACAGTTTTAAAGTTCAAACCACACTATCACCTAGAATTTATAAAAATACTTTCTCTGATTTAATTTAATAAAATAAAATCAGTTGCATTATTTAGAGATGGTTTTATTCAGCTTTTCTGCTATTGAACACTCAGACTGGATAATTGGCTACCTTATACATGCATAGTCGTAATTGAAGCTTAAAACATGGTCCTTTACACTAAGCATAATTTGGAGAAAAAAGCATCCTAGACAGATGTCTACTCCATGGTTTATAAGAGTATGTGATACCATCCGCACTTTTCACAGCTAAACCCTTGAAAACTGGGAGATTGACAAAGGGACCCAAACGTGAAGAGCATTCATTAAAAGATGTAAATAGCCAAGATCCGTGCTGTTTTGTTTCAATCTTCTTTATCCTGTTGAAAACAGGAAAGCCTCCTGTCATGCAGGCTCAGGGATTTTCAGGGCCCAATAAAGGTTAGTGACATTTTCAATTCATGTTTGTTTTCATTCTTCTAATCATGAACCCTGTGTCAGCCTGAGAAACCAGCTGAGCTTAATCCATAACCTTTTACAAGTGAAACATTAACTCACAGCATGTTCTGTTGTCTTTTTAAAGCAATACAAAAGCAAAGGGAGAAAAAAAAGAGCTACAATATACATGATAAAACATAGCAGCAGCCAAATGTGAAGGTTACTTGAAAGCAGTTACAGTTGTGGAAAACAGCATATTTTTTAGGTCATTAAATTCATCATGTTCAGATGTCATAACTGCTGTTTGTTCCACAGGAGTATTCTGGATTGACAGTGATAGAAGGCTAAAGGCAAAAATGCAGAAACAATAAAGTAAATATTACCTTAGAATGTCTTTTGGCCTATGTTTTCATGTATCACACCAATATTCTGACACATTTTCATGTCATCATTTTTGATCAGTAATAACTATGGAAAAAATACCCAGCTAGTTTCTCCCCTTTCCCCTTTCCTTCTATAGATTAACTACTCCCACTGGTTTTCCCCTGCAAGTTGCATGAGTTATGTGGACAGCGCTTTAGGGTTTTATGGCAGTACAGTGCAACAGGCTGGATTTTAAACAAGGCAGGCTACTGGCCACATATGGCAACCCTCCTGCCCCACGGAGCGCGGGGAGTGACACACACTGAGCAAACCTGGAGGGAAGAACAGCTCTGACTACAAAGCACACAGAGCCAAGGAAGGATAATTATTTTTCCAGCCTGTAAAAACCATTATGGAGAAATCCTGACCTCCCATCTCTCTGTTGGATAACAAATACAATCACACGGTTATTAAGGAGGTTCTCAAGTTACAAACTTTTATTACCCAGAACAAGAAACCATGTTAATTCTTAGAGAAAAATAAAGAAACAGCAATGGGAAGCTATCTGAAAACAAAACAGTAAGACAGAAATTAAAGGGTGTCTGATTTCATAAAAACAAACACTCTAAAGATGGCAAGGGAGCCCTCAAAAAAGGGGAATATTAAGTTTGAATTAATGTACATACCACCGATAGTTCCTGTGAAAAAGAAAATGAGAGGAAAAAAGTGAAACCTAAACACTGGCTTTGTGAAGTATTGCTGATGCATCTGAGATTATAAAGAGATGTAAAAGAAGTGGAGAAGAAAGCAGTTGTTCAGCACACGGTGAAACTAAACTAACAAAGCCGATGGATTTTTGTGTTGTGGCCGACTGTTCTTTTGGCCGAGTTATGGTAACATACAGCATGAGCTTACTCGACATTAGAGAAGGCACATGAAAAAGCCCTTACCGGTGGCCCAGCCATGGGAAATGCTTCAGCCAGAAGTTTTTGTTGATTAGATATCAGAGAACCCATATGGGAGGTAAAACTTTACCAAGCAATGAATTCTCTCCTGCCTAATGGAGGCTGAGCACAGGCTGCACCATTTTCCTCAGAGATGGCATTCACAGGATTTCTTTTCCTTACCTGACCACTTGTGTCCCTAACGTATTTGGATGCTCTATTCCTGTGTGATTGGATTTGGAAAATAGGCTGAAAAATTATAGAGGAGAGGGAGGAAGAGAAAGGCAGAAAGGAAATAACTAAAAGGTAGGTGGACAGAAGTGTACACACACACACACACACACACACACAGTAAAATCATGTAAGGGCCATTTCCTTAGAAAACCAATCTAAAATATCCAGAGTTAATTAGAGGAAGCTGACATGGGGAGCCAAAAAGAGGAAGGGTAAACTGGCCCAGGCGTTACTCCACTGATGATGCACCAGGACGTGATGCTGTTTGCCTACCCAGACTGCCCAACTGTGACAGTCTGACAGTACGTGTGTGCCTGCTGGCCAGCACAGCATCGAGACCTCCTTGTCTAGCTCAAGGCTACGAAAAATTATAAAGTTGAAGCTGAGACTAACAGAGGCAGCAAAATGTTATGTTACCTGCTGCATGTTGCTCTCTTGTGCAGCAAAAGGTTTGGCGTGGAGAGCAGGACCCATCACCGGCATGCAGGCCAGCAGGGAAAGAATTCACTGTACCCGCAAAATGCTTTTCCCTCTGGTTTGCCAGCCAGAGTTACTGGTTAGACTGGAAGTCGCACAGCCACAACCCAGATGTGTCTTCAGGAGCAGAGGGCAAGGAGAGCCCAGAGCTCCAAGTCCTGCTTAATTCTCTGGACTGCTCCTGGGGCAGTGTAGCTACTTACCCAGGGCACAGAGTAGCATTACCATCAAGCCCAGAATGAATAAAATAGGGGATCGGGAGGATTAAAAAGGCTTTTATGGCTAGGAAAGTAAATATTAAAGAGAAAGAAAGTCCATTAACAGATGAGGGCGGCGAAATTAATGGCAACTCAAAAATGGATGAGATAATAGTCTTGCTAAATGAAAGGTAGAAGGAACAATAAGGAACTGGAAGGTCCACTAAAAATAACCATTGGTAATCACATTTAAGACTCTACATTAAATATTTCATTTATCCTGGTGTATTAAGAGAATTAGGTAACAAATTTATTCACTCACTGATTATTGTAACTTTGGTAAGCACATCTGCGCATTCATGCATGACCTATGATGATGTCGTAGCAGAGTTTCCAGGTGCTCCTCTAGTCCAGCTGGTATCTTTGTGACCTCGCCAGTCCATCCATCATCTATCTGATCTTCATGTTGGCTAGCCTTCCCTATGTTATTCCATGCCTAGTGCTTCTGTAATTGCTTTCCTGAATCTTTTTTCCATACATACAAAATTTAAGTAAGATTGTCAGCCAGTTTTTGACAGAGTCCCTTTTTCTCTAACCGTATTTCTGCCACTAAAAAGCATTTTATCTTTATGACTTATGTTAGTGTATGTGCTTGTTCTTTTCCACATGTCCAGGATGGTTCAGGTCCCTGGTTAGTTGCTTGTTCTTGTCTCCAGAACTCACCGTATTGCATCAGTCACTGTGGTACAGGGCATCATGCTGTTAGCATACCGGAGATCAGGTAGGACAATCCCACCAATGCAAACTTCTGCCTCTTCCACGTGTCAAAATCTTTTCACAGCAGTTTCAAAATAAATTCAGTATTCTTGTTGAAATGGCATTTTTTTATGCCCAGCCCACTGGAAATCATTAATTTTCACCTGTTGTTCTTCACACTGAGATTTTATATTGACAGTAGAGGTCTGTGGTGAGTTCAGTGATACACTATTGAATCTCAACATCTGTCAGTGGAAAGGTGTCAAATACTTTCTAAATAATAAATAAAATATGCAATTAGTGGGTGATCATGTTTTTTCAGTGACGTGGTTTCAGCACTGTGGATGGATTAGGTGCTTTACCCTTCTCTGACATAAGCTTTCCGTAGCACAGTGATATTTCCAGCATTTGCTTCCTGTGATCCTGTAACACAAGACGAATTTTACTTGAAAAGGATATCACTCACATGGCTCAATTGTAACACTCTTATGTCCACTTTCTTTGATATGGATAGAAAAACTCCCTTCATCCAGTTGTATGGCCAGTTTCTAAACATTCATACACAGTTGCAGATTTTCTACATGATCAATATGACAGTCGTCAGTCAAATTTTGCAATTGTGCTGGGGCATTCTCTCTCTACAGGGCTTTCCCAAGCTGCACTTGCAGATCAGCATGCGTCACATGCCTGGTAGAACTGACAGCCTGTGTGGCCCTGACTTTTTTCTATGTTTCTGCCAGTAGTTCTAGGGAGGAATGCAGGTTGGCAAAATGAACGCTGCGTCAGTGCCAGCTATCACCTTTTACTATTTTCAGCCAGAAAAAAGGCTGTGGTAATTCTGGCCACACAGAGGTTTTTATCGTAATTTCTCCTCTCTTTGCTTCACAAGTTGCATGCATTTGCTCTCTCTTATTTTGTCAACCTTTGAGTTTATCAGCCCACTTGCTTCTATGGTCCCTGTCCTATATCTGCTCTCTATGTGTGAGTAACTTTTTACCATATTTCACCAGCCCAAATACTTGCCTGATAGCATGGTCCAAGAGCCTTGCAGCAGGAAGTGGGCTTTACAGCTAATTTTTCACTGCAGCACAAAGGTTTTTCACCTTTTAACCTTTTACAGTGCTCACACTCAGTCTGGACATCAAATTGTCTCACGTGTTTCTGAGAAAGTCCAGAAGCTGTGACTCTGCTTAGCAATTTGAAACTACTTTGACGTGAGTCAAAAACTGGTGGCCTGGGCTTTATCTTAAACTCGAAAATGTCACTGTCCATGAACATCCAATTTCTGGCCCTGGTTATTTTTTATCAGGTTATGTTTCCAGGGTGTTAGCTGAGGAGGAGGGATTTGCAGTAATCAGGTGATTAGGACTGTTAAAATCAATTAAATGCCTTTCTGCCTCATTTCATAAACCCAGATCAATGTTCTCTATTCCTTTTGAGAATTCATATTGTTAATAATCCCAAGCCCTGTTACAGGAGTGACTGATAGATTTACCTGACCTTTTAACGGGCATCTCTTGGTCATAGCGATCACAGAATTAGAAAGACTGGCAGTGAGGCGGTGAAACAGCAATATGCAGTGCAAGCAGAAATTTCAGAAGCTGGAATCTCAGAATTGGGTGAACTTAGGTTTCTAGGTCTATTTGAACTCCTAAATGCCAGGGCTGAAAGGCTGATGATCCCAATGCTTCCCTCAGCCTCAGTGGGAGCTGCTGTATGCTGAGCATCTCTCAAAACCTAGCCCTTGCCATTCAGTCCCCATGTGGATCTAGGGTCTGGGGCCTGTTTGTGAACACCTTTGGAACAGCTTTGAAAGCCTTGCCCAACAGCAACTGGAAGGAATGGGTCCAAGCAAGGAGAGAGAAAACAGTGTTAAGCACCATGAGATCATTACTGATCACACAATACAGATGTTCAGTTGTAGTAGTTCCCAAGGGAAAAACAAAAGCCTCAACACCCGGCGTGCTCAAGCCAGCATTGCTCACCCACCACACATCTCCTGGTTTCACCAACAGCTGTGCTGAAGCTAGCAATAGTCTTTAATGGCATGTCTCTACTATGTGCTGTTTACCACCTCACCCTCCCAGAGGGCTTCCCCTGTGTTTGCCAGATGCAAATTACGAGAATTAAAAAAAAAACCCTTTGTACCTGTGCCCTGAGTGCAGAACCGCATGTTTCAGGCTGTGCATTAGGCAGAACTTGGCGCAAACTGAGCCCAAAGTCCTGAGGCTCTCTCACTAGTTAGCAGGAGGTGGGGGTCGAAGCCGATGGGTATCCTTGATCTTTAGCATACCATTTATTTCATTACATCTAATTTGGTTGATATTATCAACATTATTACACTGATAGTTGTTTCAACTCAGACTAATTTAATTGATAGAATTCTGTGTCCTTGCTATTATATGAGACAATTAGCTCTCATTAGTTCACATTTCACTCATTTTCCACTGACTGATTGCACTACATACTGATACTTGCTAATATCAATATGTAATGCAATCAGTCAGAGGAAATGTTGGTACAGTATCTCTAAAAACTATCATACTTATCATTCTGATTGTCTTCAAAGTACCAATATTTTCCTATAACTTAATGGTTTCATAATGTAATGTTTTGTATTAATAACAATCTTTTTAAGGTCACACAGTTAATCACATACAGATTAAACAGCAGTTAACTAATGAGGATGGCAACTTATTAATAAATTGCAGATGATACACTTCCGTTATTCAGTATAACCTTTAAAGAGCAGAGCTAAGACTGAGGGTTGACTTAAAGACTTTTTGCCTCCCTTCTCCTATTTCTTCCTGAGGTTTTTTTTTCCTGAATTCTAAGCTTTTTTTGTATGCTATTGTCACAGCTCTGCTGTAACCATATGGAGAGCTTTAGCAAAGCAAGAACTTGCAGCTGATGCTTTGATAGAAAAGGTGAAGAGGTTACTCAAATTGTACTACTGTTAATTTGTCCTTTAAGCACCTACAGCAGGGAGTCTGTAATGGTAAGGACTGAAGCACGGAGATTTGTCTGTCAGATTATTACGTCAGAAATGTTAAAGATTCAAAGGAAAGAAAAGGGCAAAAGGCTTTTTGTAACCAATTTAATATAATCTACTGAGATTTCACTGAGGCCTATCTGTAAATGCACTAGCAGTTTACTCAGAAAATTGCATACCCAAATTTCTCTTCTTGAATGTTTGTATACCACTACTCACTGGTGTGAATTTGTAGCTGTGTTTATAAACAATAAACTTGCAGTCCTTACATTAATATGAAGTATGAAATCCCTTGACATGCCAATATAGTACAGATCATTCTGTGAAAAATAATAGTCCAACAATCTCCAACATGCCATTCGTTAAATCTCAGCTATTCAATAGCAAAGACATTTAATCACCTCTACAGTTAGTCTGAAACAGGCTCATAATCTTTAAAAGAAAACAACTGATGTAGGAAATAGAAAAAAGCATAAAATAAATGGTTTGCAGTTTGGGACTTTAAAAATTCCCAACAATCATATTGTAAAGACTAAATCCAAATTAGTCTTAAAAAGTAAATCCAAATTAGTCTTGCTATGCTAAATTTGATGCTGAATAATGACAGAGGACATTTAAATACCATAGTTACTATAATAATCCCTGTTTGAATCATGGCTTCCATGAACTGGGCTAAGCCTTTAGACAGAAACTAATTGCTACAAACACTAATTTTCAAGTCCCTTTTGTTTCCTATTGCAGGCACCTCTGGATGCAGAAGGTACCCAATTAGCAGAATTCATGGTTCTGATTGTGCATTGTGGGGCTAGTATAAACACTGCTGATTACTATTCCACTGTAATGGTTGATTTTTATTTTTTTTTTCTGATTGCTTAATAAGGCCATCTATTCTGCATCAGGCACTGGCAAGGCTGCTGGTGAAATCAGTTAGGTCACTTTTTCTGGTCATAGTAGCAGGAGGAGCCTTGTGATGGTAACAGATGACTAAAGGCATAATTATAGGCTATTTAAGCACATCTGCTTCTCCACTTAACATTGTTTGCTCAAGTTAGATGTAGTTAAATAAATCAAAAGGAAAATAATGGTGAAGACACTAAAAAATTACTGTTACATGGGTAAAACTCTAGGGTTTGTTATAATTACAGAAAACAGAGTTTACAGTGATTTTTAAAAGCCACTAATTTATATTAGAGAGTTTCTGTACACATACACTCTGGCTGTTTGCTGCTGCTTTTGTAGCCTATGTTATTTAGATACCTGTTTGTACAGAAGAATTAGTTGAAATTAAAAAAAAAAATTGAAGATTACTATTATTTATTGAATTTAGCTGAATGTTCTTATCAGGTTTAATAATTATGTCAAGTTTAGTAACTCTTTTTACAGTTTTGTGCTTAAGAACAAATCCCCAGAATACCACTACCTCCTGTCCATGACAATTGAAAGAGCAGAGACCTGTAAGTATCTCTGTATGTTTCTTCAGTCATCCAGGGATACTGTTTTCAACCTTTTATTTACACAGGTAAATCCCTTGTTGTCATTGCTTAATATATTACTGCTTCATGATCAAATATAACACATAAATACATAAGTGCTGTCAAAGCCCATGCTGCACACGGACATATAGCCAAACCATCTAGAGCAGCAGGTAGAGACATACAGGTATGTCTAGCTAACATCAGCACACGTGTTCTAAAAGTTTCCTGCCCTATTTTTTTCTGTACAGCAAAAATGAGATAGTGTAATCAAAATATGCACTAAAAAAATGACAGATCAAAGGGACATACTGTTTTGTTGGTTGGTTGGTTGGTTGGTTGGTTGGTTTTAAATTAAGGAATTGAAGAACCAGAGCAAATATAGAGCTCTTTACCTCAGCTGCTACCAACAGGCAGATTTTTAGAGCTGCCACCACTGCAATACCCAGTGAAAAAACTGAAGTTTGTCTGATTAAGGCAGGCGCCCTTACATGCTCAGGCTATGAGTCCTAGCACAAGATCATCACATGCTTTAAAATATGCTTGACTTAACGCAGTAGAATTATGCAATCTTATGTCAGATAGGTTTATGGTCCTATTTCTTTTATTTGGGTTTTGTTTGTTTGGGTGTTTAGGGTTTTTTTGACAGACCATTGTAAACAGCTTGGGGTATGGTAGGGAAAGTAGTTTGGTTTTTCAGGTTTCCAAACGTTCACTTGCATTGGGAACTGGTTTTGCTGGATTCAGTGGAGTGTAATGATGTAGCTCTGCATCCTCTGTTAGATACTAGCACCACACTTGTAACCGTTAGACAAAAAAGAGCTAGGAAACAAACTATTCTAAAAGCAAAAATGGATTTGTAGGAAAGATGGAGTATATAAGTAAGTGGTACAATCCTAATTTCTCAAGTGCAGCAGAAAACAGTGTCCTTTCAAAACCGAACGCTCCAGGGTCAGATACAACTGAGTGTGTAAGAAGCAATGACACTGGGGTGCTCTGCTGACAGGGGCTGTCATCATGCCTCAGGCAGTACAGGCAGAACCTACTGACTCAATTAAATCGGTAAGAGCTACTGTTGACATAGGAGACTCCTACTGCGTGAAATGATCTGGTGCCAATTTTTGCTTGGTAACAAGCAGTTGCGACAATGCACATGCTTACTGTGCATGCACATTTGTACACATACACTCGCCTATGCATACACATCACTTAAGGTCAGAAGTACGATTATGGAGGACTGAGAGATTCACCATTCTGCACACTGCAAAAGCATCTGTACTTCAATTACACTGCTTGTTCCTGGGATTAGACTCCTCATTTTCATGAGACTCTTACTCAAGGCAATACATTCAACACTGAACTTATTCATACTTCATCTATTTCCACACTCTGTACAAAGAAAATGAAACCACTGTTCCTGTTACCATTATAGCCCCATTTCATTATTTTTATTTCCTCTAAACTATTAATACAGCATCTTCCCTTCTAGTGTGTCTTACTCTCGGTTCTCGCCTCTACATGCTGCCCAACTGCAAGCAGCTAAGACACCATTCCTCCTGTGCTGTTCACTCCCTTCCTCTGACCCTTTATTAAAATCCAAACTCCTGCTCTCGACTCGAAGGCCACATAACAGCTGTTCTCCAACTTCTTCTGTGCTATTCAGTCATGACTTTTAAAACAGTTCTTGCAACAGGGCTAATTTATTCTTTGACCTTTTTTAGTGAGCTGTTGGACTTGATGATCTTCAAGGTCTTTTCCAACCTAAATGATTCTATGATTCTATGATTCTAAGCCAGGCTTCCACAGCACCATTTACCCCAATAACTGTGGACATTGAAGTTAAGTTTCCAGTGTCACAACTTGATACAAATTGACACAAATAACTATAAGCAACCTGTACTATCAACTGAATTTCTTAACAACTTTCAGGACAGTCTTTGCAGTGCCTTGTGTGGACACCCACCCTTCAAGCCCTCCCCACCATACATCGGTACTATTAAGAGATGGTCAGTGCATTTGTTTTGGCTCCTGTGTTTCAAGCAGCTACCATTACCATTTGCTTGAGGCTGGCAAAAACACAGATCCTTGCTATCCTTCATCTCATTAGGTGGTTTTTAGGACAGCACTGCTTCTCCATCTGGACTACAGCAACTCTACAACATCCTCCTAGACATGGGCACCACGGAGTCATGCAGCATTACACTCACACACGGATGGTGTCTCAAGGAGTGAGCATCAATTTACCAGGGAGTAGGAAAAGAGGGCTACAGCTATAAACAATGTATATATGCCCAAATTTCATGGCAAAGTCACCATGGAATGGTTCTGCAGCTCATGCCTCCCATTACCACCAGGTTCAGGATGAATCTATTGCCACTGTAGTGGTAATGTGCCATTATTTAATCAGACATAAACACAGTAGGAAATCCATGGCTGCCACTGTTTCAAATACAATTTTGTACACTGTTTTCCCTGGCTAGTTAGGCTGAGAATGGTCAGGAGCACCAAATACATACCTGAGACTGCACAGCTCTGACAACTGCTTGACTTCCTGCCCATAACAGTGTGACTTGTCAGAAGACAATAGACTTATATATGACAATGGACAATAGATATGAGGTACATAATCACTTTCTTAGCTGCAGTATTTTCTAATGAAGCTATTTTAGGGAAATTAGGGCGAGCATGTATCTTTTTCAACTTACATAAACAAATGTATAATTACTTTGCTCCAGACTCCAATTTTCTGTTGCAATTACTAGGAACTCTTCTGTGAGTTGACCTGTGTTTTTGGCAGACACAACAGCTCAACAGCTTTGCATATGTTAATGTTCATTTGTCCATATAAAATATTCTAAATCCATTTTCATAGACTTGCTAATCCTTCATGGTTACTCACAGGACTTCTCTTTCATTTAACTTATTTTTGAAATTATTTTTATGAGTTATCACCTTAATGTTTTTCAATAAATGTTCGCCTAGTTTGCTAAAATGGTAGAGAGGCCAGGAAAATGTGACATCAGCTATCTTGTACTAATAAACATGATGATAATATCCTGCAAAAAGCATTCAGAAGTATTTCTGGCTAACACCAGGTGAGTTTTGTCTGAGACATGACAGTGTTGGTTGGTTGGGTTTTGGGGAGGGAGAAAAGGCACTCTCAGTTTTTTTAACTACACTGATAAAGTACCGCATTTATCTGTGGCTTTCACTGCCTTCAGTTGTTACAAAGCTTACTCAGCTGGCAAATAATGTGTTTTCAGCTGGGTTTTGGAAATGGATTTATCACTTGAAGGTTTGGAGCATTTGACCCTGAATCACCTGTTTGCTGGTGAGACACAAGAGTGGCTGCACCTCATTCACAAGGTCTTTCTTTAGCATCTGCATCTGTATTATAAGGTAAAGTAACATATTCTGCCTTAGTCCCTGCTCAGCAACATCCAAGAACACTGCTATTATCAGTTTCATCTCCTATTTAAAAAAATAAGTCTTTTTTCTCTACTACAACCAGCCCCACAGCATCTGTCTCTGTTGTGACCATTGACATTTATCGCCCTGACCTTCGTCTTTCCTTTTCCTTATTGCTTGCAGTCTCTGCTGTGCTATGGCACCTGCAGGCAGTGGATGTAGAACAGCCCAAATGTTCTCCACTTGTTTTCGAGGACTCTGGATTCATTTCAATTTGGTGTGTGTCCAGGAAGGAGATCTTCGTGATCTATTCAGAGTTTCCTCGTACCAAAGTATGACTGTATCTCACAAATCAGATGTCCCTGTTTCCAGATCCAGGCTCAGCCCCCAGACCTGAGTACACCAAACACAAATCAAAAGCGCAGATCTAAACACACCAGACACTCTTCCTTTCATTCAAAAGAAGGACTTTGCAAGGGAGAGAGGGATCAACTTTACTATAAACGTATGTGCAATCACAAGTTTACTATAAACATATGTGCAACCTTCAGTTTATGTAGGAAGTTACTGCTCTGAAGGCAGAGGTGGCGGAGAACACAGGACGTGTTCATGTGTCTGCTACAGCAGCTGGGATTTGGAGCATGATCATTCACAGCTGCAAGGGTGGCAAGCTCTGACAAAGCAGAAGGACAGACAACATGGTAAACTAGTGCCAGAGCCATTTGTTACAAAGGAATTTTTTTACTAGTGTTGAGAACCAGCAAATTAGCCCATTGCCGGGGTACGTGGCAGGGCTGGACATGGGCAAGACTCTGTTAACCAAACAGGTTGGCAATATCACATGGCCAGTTAACCCATCATTTTCAATTTACATAACTGTTCCATTCATTTTTCTTTAAAGCTATGAATAAGGACACTGTAAAGCAGATAGCTTGTTTGCTGAAGTGCTCAGTGTTTTTCCAGGTGTAATGGGCCCAGAAGACATTTCTGTCCCTCACCTACATCTTGGCAATTTTATATTAATATTTGGAGGACAGTCACAGTACCTAATGATAGTTTTGCTTTGCATTTCATTGTTTGTTACAGAAAGTCATTTGGTTAAAATCCTAAATTCTTTTGAGCTCTGATATTTATCTGATCATTTCAGGGTGAAAATTTTACTTGGCATTGTAACTATAATTTACATTTCTCCTGGTGATATTTTATCATTCCATTTTGCAACTGTAATTTGGTTGGGTTCAGTTGCTTTTCTTCCAAAGAGCTGATAACATCATTGTATCCTTACGTGTTTATACATACCTAGCTTGTCTGTTGGCCTTCATTTTCTGACCTGCACAATACCATTGGTTTTGAAGTTCTGCATGGCACTAATACATGCAAAATAGCTTAAGTCCCTACAATACTCTTCAATACGGTGCTTTTTTTTTCTCCTTGCCTTTTGACAAAGATTTAACCTTTCATAAACATACCATTTTTTTATATAGTATCCAAAGACATCCTGCTTTTTTTGGGGTGGAGGCAGGGAGGGTCCTCCAAAGATATTGCATGTTTTTCCACACATCAGTAAGCTTCCCTTGTACAAATAGTGATTTGGTTTTTGTTTCTCCGCTACGGTTGTACTAGCAACGCACATTGGGTAGAGTTCATGTTTGATCTTGGAGCATTCCCATTAGGTTCCTACATGTTTTGTGCTCGTTACAAAAGTAGAATGAATTGGTCCACCCTTTAAAATGTGCTAATCATGAATCAACCATTTGTGCAAGCTGGCAATATACCCATCTATTTTTTTCCCTAGATTCTTGATTACACATAAATCCTGTCACTAAACCAAACATCCCGCTGGTATAGCAGATGTTCTCAGGCCACGTTGCAGCCATAGCTTATAACTGTTAAAAGGATAGATCTTACAGAAAAAACATTAAAATGGCCATACAGTATCAGTCCAACACTTCATCTAATGGAGCTTCCTGTGGCCAAAAGCAGATACCCATGAAAGTGCTCAAGAACAGGAAAAAAAAATGATGCACTTTTTTAATACTCTCCCAGGCTTACTGTAGTCATCTTTCTTCCAGTCCTGTTGGATGTTTGCCATTTTCTATGAAGATTTAAAGACTTTACAAGTGTTAAACACAGTCTCTTTCATGATGAGGAGCAGGAATATAGGATACTACCCTTCCTGCTGTTTAATGTTGTTTTGTTTAATTTGTTTTGCGCTGAGTTCACATGTCATTAGATATGAGACACTTTTGCTGTCATACTCAGTCTTCAAGCTGAAGTCTCCATTCCTCTCCCAGACAGGCTGGTCTCTCTCATAAGCATTATCTGAAAGTACCACTCCTTTAAATACAGAGTAATATGGCACCTTTAATTGGAGATGCTCAAGCGCCAAGTAACTAGAACTCAGCCATAATGTACAAGCACTAAAGATGATTATATAACACTAATAAAGGCACAGAAATACCTCATGTGGTTCCCACTTATCATAATTCCTTATTTTATTAAGCATTTTAGGTTTGAATACTCAGAAACAGTTAACAAGATATCTAAACATAAAATATTTTAAAATACATAAATTACTTGGCTTCATACTTTGGCTAAGTAAATTTTAGGAAACAGATATCTTAAAAGTTACTAGACAGCAGACAAAGAGTGAATATTATTTTAAAATCAAAGGATACAATATTATTAATCTAGGTTGCAATTTCAAACTTTAGATTTTAAGAGAGAAGAGTCTGGATGCAGTTTTTTCTTCCTTGTGTAATAAGTTATTTAAATCTATTGAAATAGATACCTCACTATGCCAAGTAGTGTTACCAAGCAATCAAAATCTGGATGCATACAAGTGTCATTGAGGACAAAACATATAGATCATGTATTCTGACAAGTATGTTACCCTTTTGTGTCAAAAATAATATCCAGCAACTTTGTTCCAACTGGATGTCTACCAGAAAAACAAGACAAGTTGAAAATCAGTGGAGTTAAACCCCTTGGAGAGATGTAATACTGTGAGTATAATTGAAATGTTAATAATTATGCTCATGCTGATAATTACCAAGAATAGTTTGGTACAGTAGTTACAGAGCTCACCTTTCACCTCCAGGTCTTGGATTTGATTTCTACCTGGGACTACATGAAAAGAGTTCAATTATCTCCATCTCCCTTTTAGTGGATGGATTTTCCACCCCATTCACACTTCAGAAATAAACAAGAATAAAAATAGAGAGGGACAGAAAGAACATTTTATGGCCCCTAATTAGCTAATTAGTGTGAAGTTGGGGTTTTTTTAATTAAATTTGACAGAAAATGTAATACAGTTTAGACCATTTGGGAAAGATACAAAATGACTGAAAAAATGCAAGTTGAGAACAAAGCTCTACTGAAGACCTTTCACTACAGTTTATTTTCATATTTTGAGTATAATGTAACTAAAGACCTTTCACTACAGTTTATTTTCATATTTTTAGTATAATGTAACTGAAGACCTTTCACTACAGTTTATTTTCATATTTTGAGTAAAATGTACAAAAATTACAGTGGTCTCATAATGTAAAGATAATACATTTTGTTGCTGCACAACAGCCTCATAGCTATGTATCCAGCCTTATCAACATGACACAAACACTTTAGCACAACTCTTATTCCTAGTCAATCTAATGCGTAATGAGAAAAGGAAATAAATTACAGCTTAAGCACAGGATTAACAACAGAAGTTCAAGCAAATACATCAAACCTACTCAATGTTTGGATGCTGGGTTTTAACTAGTCCAATTCCATCCACCTACATACAGCAGGAAAAAAGTAATGATTGCTAGAATATGTAGGTATCTAGGCATGTGGGTCTCCAGCTTGAAGGTTTCAAAGATTTTATGAAGTTCTGCTCACTTTGCAGTACATCTGAATTGAAATCATCATAATGATAAGAGCTGGGCAATACCTGAAGCCCTGATGCAGAGCTGCAAGGCAGTATGTGGTCAGGAATTTAGGAAACATGGAAGCTTGTCTTATCATAAAAAGTGAAATCTCAGAGAGATCGGCAGTGCTGTACAAAAATTAAGCAATAAAGACCAAAATTTAACAACAATCATTGTTTATGAGATACTGCAATTAGTCTCCATCAATAACTTACCATTTGCTACGGTAAATGCTGGTTTAATCCGACTTGTTCAAGCCTTAAAAAAAAAAAAAACCAAACACCAACACCCACCATGTTTCCATTGTGGACATAAGCTGCATTCCTTAATTGTATTAAGAAGAAAGATCCAAATGGGATTTTATTCCATTCCTATCTAGAAGTGACACCATCATTATCTGCCCTCTTCTTTCTTAAGCGTTCTAGATGCTTAGACAAAATAGGCAACTAAGTAAGATCTAGGCATCATGAAGAAGAGTATATTTTCGAAAATTTAGACTCCAGTACTTAAATAACACAACACAAAAAAATAAATACCATCAACACCTGGAAATGAACAGGAATTTTCCCATGGATTTCAGCAGCATTCAAGAGGAATTTGAAATAAAGGAGGCTAGCGACAAGTATGTGAGAGGATTCAGCATAGCTTAGAATTGAAATATGCAGAAAGCGCTCCAGCTACTGACAGTAACACCCCCCATTGCTCTGTTCCTCCCCCCCTTTCCCTGGTCTTCAGCTACAAGTGCTTTGATTTTAAATCAAATGGTAAATACCATGTCAATATATGTGTTTTGTGCCTTTTCTTTCAGCAGGGTAGGGAGATATAAGGGGAACAGGAGGGAGCTGGAGGTATTCCAGTATAAGCAGAAGACCCAGATCATTGTGAAATCAAACTTCACTAGCTCCGTAATGAATGGCAAAGGGGAAGTAGATGGATGGGGCAAAACCCTTGCCTGCTGTAGGACATGTCCATGTAGCTTCCTGGTTTTTGATTTTTTTCCCTAGGTTATGCATAGTTTTATTTTTCTCGTAGCTCCCCTGGAACAAATCAAATATATGTCTTACAGGTACAATGACAACTGCTCCATTTCATTCCGAGCACCTTACATGCTTGATTCTTCATACATAGCAGAGCCAATCTAAATTTACTTTCTCTAATAAAGTGCTTTGTGATTCTTTATTTCTCTTTATGCTAAGACAACATCACCCTAAATTGACAAATTAGCCACAAGAGGGTAGTTATTAAGCAAGACTAAAGTATGCTTTCACCACCCTAGCAGGATAGCTTGTGGATGAACCATACTTCCATTTGGTAAATGTATGAATTGCTCTACATCTGCCATGTCTACAGGTTTAAACACTAAAATTACAACACATGAAAACACCGAGTACTTTGCTAAAGACGGGGAAATGTTGAATTATACTAGCTTTCCTTTGTAAAGCAACAGGATTCATCCAGTGACACATGAAGGGCTTTCCTGAGGAGAAAGCTGTCAAATGAGACTTGCATTTCCTGCTGTGAAGTAAACACAGTAGCCCTTGCATAAAAAATGCAATAATATTGGCAGTAAAAGTGCTGATCACATGGACATAATAATCTGTCCGGTAGTAAAAACATCTAATAAAAAGGAGAAGAAGGAAAAGATAGTGCTGTGGCTGTGGGGGCTGAGAGAAGGGAGGGATGAAGGGATCTGAGAAGAATCCTGCACCAAGTCTCACCAAGGAAGGACGATACACATGACCACAGTCAGAGGAGAGTGTTTGAAAGGCCCTGCCATGAGTGTTCCAGTTATCTGTGAGAGGTGTCATACCCACGTGCGCGGCTCTGCGGCGTTGTGCAATGCATGACAATTTGCCCATGCCCTGGTTTATTCTCTGGCTGCGTATCACCTGTGGCGTTGCCAGTCACATTTTAAAAAAGCAACAAACCTGCATCAACCAGAGTCTTGCAGACACAGTTACCTAGCAATTAAAATGTATTTTGAAATTCTTGACGCGGTAAAATGCATAAATCTACTGGGAATGCAGGAGTCACTGGAAGGAATAGGGCAGGGAAGAAGAACTCCCTCAGCTAAACATAATCAAAGGCTTTGATATTAAATGTACAGGTGCTATATTGCACCTTCAGAGTTTCATAACAGTGAATATAAGGTTTTCCCTCCCTGGGTTTTAAAACAGGCAAAATACTAAACCCCAAGCAAAACTGAGAAAATAGAGAATCCATTAAGGGTATTCTCACAGCAGGGCACAATAGGCCTTCTATTTAGCAGCTCACAGCTAAGGGGTGTACAAGCTGTATAGTTATCAAGTAAGTGATAGATGAAGGAACTTAAAATAGTAATTTCAAGTATGTATTTCTTTGGCCTTGTTCTATTTTATTTCACAAGAGAAGTTTACCTACAAAATGTTTAGCTGTCAAAGGATTCTGGTCTGGAAACTCCTCTCACACCTGATTTACACTGGTGTCTCTTACATTGATGATGTCTGTCGAGATGTAAGTACTTCGACTTCTTCAGGTATAGCTTGACTTATTTGTGTCCCCAAATCCTCTGATTTCTGAAGAAGAGCGATATGGTGCTATTGGTCATTCCACATGTACTCTGCATTATGTTTTTTCCCCTGTGTTAAATGTTCTTCTTTCGCCTTCGTTAGCATCTCAGTACATGTGAGGACATAAGTAAACACAGCATTTCAAGTGCAGCTGCATTAATACTGTGTGTCTTGCAAACACCGTTGCTTTTCATTCATGCACTGACTCACAATACATTCCACCAAAACCAGACTGCGCTTCAGTCTGCAACTTCGTGTTTATTTTTGTTATCATGAAAAATCCACCGGTTCCTAAACTTGCTGATTTCTAAAGAGCTAATCCCCAATTTGTATCCACCCTGTTGATTTGCTTTCCTGTGCCATGTATACAACCTTATACTTGCTGGTATTTATTATTATGTCAGATGCAATTTTTCACAGTCATATACCTTCTAAGCCTTCATTTTTTTGCTGGTTTTGCATAGTGAATGCATTGATCTCTTGCTTGTACCTCTATTTTCTTTGCACTTCGTTCAGTGTTCTAGACTAACATGTTTTCTCACATGTGCAGCCAAGTCCACCGTGAAATCTGTTGCCTGTTGCACGCTTTCACAGGGCTGCCAAAGGTCTCAGACTTGCCCTGGGACCTGGCATTACAAGAGGCAGGGGCTTGGGGTGTAGATCTTCTCCACTTCTTTCCTCCCACTTTGCCCAGCCTATTTTGTCCATTTCCAGGCTCTGCCAGCTGATTTTCATTTTGGAAGGTGTAAAATATTGCAAAGAGGCAGTGGGTGGGCAAATACTTTGAGGGGAGAAAAGCAGCTCTACACGCCTTCATGTATGGTAATCCTTCGTGGATATCATGGGTCTAAGGAAACATTTGCACACATGCATGCATACTATCAATATGATTTCTGCAAGTTACTTCTCTGTCTTCTCTCTCCTTTCTCCTTTAAAGTGTAAATTTTACGTAGTATTTTCTATAGGCATGAGTTGGTAATTAAATACCAACTAAGACAGCGCTCATCATCGCAGCTGTCAGTGCTCCCCTCCGGCAGCATCCCACGCCGCAGCCCAGGCGGCTGCTCGGCTGGGAGACGGAGCAGGCCAGCCAGAGGATGCCCACCTCTGGAATGCAGATCCCCAGCGCTGCGCGGCTCTCGCTTGGGCTCGGCTGCTTCAAAGCGCTGCGCAGCTGCAGCTTAAACCAGGCGGATTCCGCCTTGGACCAGACTAGCTACAACAGGGTTGGCTGTGACAGTCTTACCTGAAGTAGAAAGACCCTTCATTTTTTATATTAACTTTTCTTTTTCTTTCTTCTTACCACTGTTGGTTTTTATGCTGTCTGTGAAATTACACAAGCGTTTCAGAAATTTCTTCTTCAAATGTCTTCCACCTTAATCAGCATTTTCCTCGTGTATGATTATGGCTCACATTAAAATTTAATCGAAGTATGTTACAACATTCAAAGCACTGGGTGGCGAAAGGAAAAGACATTTACCTTAACCTATTCTGCATCACTCTTGGCAGACTCTGTGCTGGTTCATGTGATGTTTTGGATTCTCTGACTGATTTCTTTTGGCAAATCACTGACTGTGATTTTTAGACACCTGTTTTTTTTCCCCTGTTTCTTTGCAAATAAGTATGCCCGCTTTACACTAAAACACGTTAGCTTGGTTAAAGAGCTTGTTCTCCATTTTTCCACAAATACCGTTCTGTTGAAAATGGAGTCCTAGTGCACTGGTTCTCTGCATGTCTTTGTAAATTGACTCTGCTTTTTGTTGTTGATGTTGTTGCATGCCCTTCCTCTTCCCTCTGTCTTCTTCATTTTTCTGTGCCTAGAAGACAAAACTGAGCTGGTTATTGAGACAGTATCATTTATTTGTGTTCTTCAAGCAGGCTGCAGCAGAGCCAGAAGATAATGGGCACCTCATTTATTCAGCCTTTGAATGATCATATTTAATTCCCAGTGACAGCTGTCTTCACCACATTAGCATTGCAAATCAGCTCTGTTTTGTAATGGCCTTCTATTGAACATGATTCAATTATGTGTGGTCCGTAGTGAGGCAGGATACGGTCTTAGTATCTATAGCAATATTTCTGCAAGCTGCTGCTCTTTACACTGCTCACATTTAAGCTGTCTGTTTACCACAATGCTTTCCTTGAACTACACTGAACTCTCTTCATTTTGCAGCTAAATAAAGAAGAATTAATGTAATTTGTGAAAGCAGTTATCTGGTCAGACATATCACATACCCCATCTTCTTCACACATGTCTGGAATCAGAAAACACTTGTTAAAATAATCGTTATTATACTTAAAACATTTATATTACAAAAGTCATTAAGGTGGATTTAAATGATTATAAAGCGTTAAATGGTACTAAGTACTAAAGCTCAATGCTGGCTTGAAGAAAAATTGTAATAACATACTAAACAAGTAAATTTTCTTTTAGTGTCCTAGTTTTCCAGGAAAAGGGTGGCAAGGCTTAACATTTATAAAGCAAGCTAAAAATCACAAAATTTCAAAAATACAGTTTCGAAAGGTTTCAGAAGTCCTGTTTAATTTACTGTGAAATGGCTAAATCCTATGCACCATATATTCTAGTCTTTCTGCATCTTGGGCTGGCATGTGCAGATGACATTTCAGACTAAGCTGCTGAAGGCCTGAATCACATCAATGTAGCTTAATAGATTTGTGTATTTGTTATAATACAAAAACCTTTCTAAATTCTGATTCCACGTGTAAGGCAAGTTCTTCTATTGTGTCAGGCAGCCTCAAAAAGAAAAGCTTCCTCTGCACAGATCCAGCAAATGTATGTTTCATTCTGTGCAAGGTGAAGCACAAACCTTACTCTTTTCTCCAGGATTTCCACCCTGTGATCTCCACAACATTTAGCTCTTGCAGAAATCTCATTATGCACAATACAGCTGTTCCCAGGCTCAGGGCTCTCTTAGTATCCTTCATCTTGGTGACAAAGTGCACCTATAGCAGAAATACATTATTTATTCCCCAAACTAGAGTGCTGGACCATCATTCGAAAGTATTTTATAGAGCAACAAGAGGAAAGGTTTTTTAATCATACACTAACCTTGAATCGTTTCAAGACGGTCTCTAGATGATGATGACAGAGGCGTTACAGTGTCCCTTCTGTGGGATGCCCAGTTTGAGGTTGGTCCTGGGCTGAAGCCAAAGGCCACTGCTAGCTGTCCCAGGTGGGCTGAAAGGTCACAGACATCCGTGCTAACCACATCACTCCCTCCAATGCTGCTACATTGGATATCCCTGTGCATTTACCACATTCATCCATTTGTTAAAGGATTACTTCAGGTTTTTTTCTTTTTTTAAGCCTTCATTCATACCTTTCCTCTCCACTGTCTCCTCTGGCACATTCTGTTGTCTTTTTTGCAAAGACTTGAGACATATTGATTTCATGTTTATGTTCTTAACTTAGTTTATGAGGCTTTACTACATTTTTGAAACCACAGAGTATATGTGAAAATAATGACTGCTTCATCACTCATGACATTTTTTAAGGTTAGACCCATTTTTTGTTAATGGCTGGGTTTTTTGCATATATCAAATTGTACATTCACCTACCTGGGAAACAAACTGGCATTTAGGGAAGCAGTTTGATTTGTTCTTATCATGCCTACTGCATGAAAAAAGTACGTATGTGCAAGCAAATACCTGTGCATGCTGTTTTCTTTCATGAAGCTGCTCCATGGGACTGGATCTCAGCACAACAGTCTACTGAGGGTCAGTTACTTTAGCAGGGTCCCAGGCCCCAGTCCTTGGAAGTATTTAGGGATCTAGTGCCCATCAGTTCAAGTGCTACATGAAAAAATCTGGCTATGCTTTTTAAAGAAAAGCTGTGCCAATATTTTAAAAGTTAATGTGTAAATTGTATCCACAGTCAAAGTCTGCTCTGCTCAGACATCCAGAAAAGGAAGATGTCTCTGTTTTTTCTAAGCTACTTGAACATTTCTGCTGATTAAAAACAGTCTACAAAGTGAATGGAATAATGTGGATAATGGATAATGGAATAAACAAGTCTCCAGGATATATTATTAGAGTCACATTCTCTAAACCATTCACAGACAATCAGAGATTTTTAAAAAAATTATTAAAAGGGAGTTGTTCAATTCTTTTTCATATATTTTTTCTCTTTTTGTTGTAATAATACTTTGAAAGATGTAAACTAAAATTATTTTTCTTAACAGAAACCAACATCAGGGATAAAACTTTGTTTAAGGATGAATAATGGAACAAGGAAAAAGAGCAAAAGGAAAGCATGCAGCACAAGTTCTACCAGGAAGAACAAAGTAAAAGGCTTTAGAAAACAAAGTGAAGGAGAAACAAGATCTTATCTGTGCCTTTCAGCTTCTTTCCCTCATTGAAAAAAATGAATAAAAATTTAGTTTTGGTAAAATGTGAATTTCCAATGTGCTTAGTAAACAATTCAACTATGGCAGGCATTAAGAAAACTTTTACATCTCAAAATATGTCTTTTTTTTATCACAGTATTTCAGCTCAGAAACATTGCACTGTGACGAAAAAGGAAAAGCAAGGGTGATGTCTACACTGTGGGAGGGGCCGGTGGGGCTCCCGGTGGAGCATAACGTCGTGCTACGGCCGCCGGTCAGATGGGTCATACTGTCTGACCCTGCTAGATGGCTCTCAGGTTCACATTTTCAGATGCTGACCTTCATCATACAGAATATTTTTGCCTGTTTCTTTGCCTAGGGAAACAAGGTTTATGTTACCACAGTATCTCTCTCTCCTCTAACTTCCCACCCCCACAATCATTATTAACCCAAATTTGAAAGGTACTAGAAGTCCTACAGATGATTGCACTCCTGCGGGTTTCCTGAAGACCACCAGTTAGTGATAGAGAGGGAAAGACGGGAACTCCTGCCTGCCCAGGGGAGGACAGATGGCCTCTGCAGCTGCCCACACAGCTGGCACAAACGCACTGGCAGGAGGTCAGCGTACATCACTCCAGGCACTCACATTGCTGCTTGCTTTTGATGAGCCAAGGATTCTACAGAGGACATGGAGAGAGGTGGAAATGGTGCTGCAATAGTGAGCACAGGGGACCCTAATGAATAGGAATCCAGGCTTCATTGATTTATCGTTCAGCAACAACCTTTTTATTCTGAAATAAGTAAGCTCTTTTCACAGGAAAACTGCACAGGCAAAACTAACTTCACCTCCTGAGTATGCATTGCTGTTATGTAAGACTGGTCATGTTTACAGTCAATTACCACAGAAAACCAGGGAACTTCTGTCTATATTGCTCTATGTAATGGATACTAATGACAACTTCCTCCACCTGTCATGTAATTTGGTGTAATTAATGTAATTTGTTGTGGTAATTGTAAGAAGGTCAGGACCAGAGTTCATGAAATATGAATCACTTCCACATCCCATTTCAATATTTATCATCCCATACTATCCGTAGATACCATTAATATACGAATAACTTAACTGAGAAACAATAAAGGTTTCTATAAAATAAAATAAATCTTTCACAGAAGGAGGGAAATGGAAAGTAAATCCCATAACACCTTCTCATTCTTCAGCTGAAGGCACATGTTCTGTAGCATTCACACACCGTAGGCCACCACTTCAAAGTCTCCTAGAGGTGCCAGCCTTCCAAAATCATTACTTATCAGCTGTATTGCTGTAGTACTTTGAAGTTGTTTATGCTACTTGTCTCTGCCCTAGATGACTTATGTTGCAAGTACAGAGGAAATTAATGCAGACAGATCAATGGGGGAAACAAAGCAACCAGCATTGCTCGTCTTGATCTCAGGAGACTGTGCTCGTGCTGTCTCACGTATTAGTCACAGTTAAAAAGAATATTAAGCAGGGATTTGGAGGATAATGAAATAGTTTGGGGCTGCTTATAGGGACATTCCCCTTTTCCGCCTTAGGGGGGTATAGGAAAACTATGGTATAAAAACCAAATGTGTCTGCTGGAACTTTAACAAGTAGATGGAGAAGGTTGGGCTTGTGGGCTGACTGGAGGTTGGTGTTCACCCTCAGTCTTGAAGATGAGGTAATAAGTATGGTGCAAGAGGTTGTGAAAGGCCTTGAGAGTGAATCAACAGCTTAGGTTTAGTGAGGCATGTGAAGGGGAGAGGATTTTGCAAAGCAAGGGAATTAAAGGTAAGAGAAACATAGGGAGGAAGATCTTTGCAGAAATATGAAGAATTGTCAGAGGAACAAAATTGCAACAAAAGACAAAAAGTGTGTCATAGTAACCGAGTCACAAGATATTGCCAACTTCTGCTACATGGAAAGAAAGACAGGAAAGTTTTGAAATATTGCAGTAAGAATCATCAAGACAGCCTAAGTGGGAGAAATAACCTACAGAGAAAACCCATGCTACGTGCCTCACTGGCAAGACTAGCAGTGTTCATACTCAGAAAAATGAAACTGTAGGTTGGAATTAGAGTCAAAGGTTAATAGCTATCTCTGAACTGAACTTGAGTTCACAGGTCTCTTTGAGGGCATACAAGAAAGTTGATCTAAGATTTTAATTTGGACAAAATAAGCCAAGATGGAAGTAGAGATACAAGTTTGTGAGGCAACAGCCTAGAAAAGGTGGTCAAATTCATGTTTTCACATGCAGATATGCAGAGATACAATTAAGAAAAACAGACACAGTCCATGCAGAACCACTATAAAAACTGTAAGAAAGGTGAATCAGACAACTGCTCCAAGGGAATCTTTCTCAGAGCAGGCAGAAGTAGGAAAGAGTCAGAAGAGGACAGGATCTGAGCAAATGAAAAGCTGAGAAGGAATAATCATGTCACAGTCACACTTGGCAACAAGTCCAAGGGATAAGAATGGAATACTTGTTCACTAAATTTATCTAGAAAGAAGCTGTAGTGACAGAAAGAAATATCAGTGAAATGTAGATCCTAAAACCAGATGAACGGGATCAAGGGTAGAACTGGAAGACAGAAATGGAAGTAGAGTTCGCTAACAGAGCATCTATGAGATCAGAGATCTATGAGATGAAAAGGAGGGAAGAAGTAGGTGGGAAGGCTTCATCATTTTAGAAAAAGAATCTAAAACATGCTTTTATTGTGAGGAAAGAGTGTGAAGTGATGGACAATGTTGGGGGAGAGTATAAATGTGGTCACCAGGTAGAGCACAAAGTAGGACGGAAGGTTCACTAACCTAGGAGAACAGCAACAAAGGCAGAGAGGAGAAAGAAGAAGTCACATCACATTTTGTCAGCTTTGTGCAGCAAGAAATAGATGAAAGCCTGTGGGGAATGGATGTGGAAGCCAAATATGGAAAGAATTGGGGGTGAGTCCACTGTGGTGAAATAGCCGGAGTTGTCAGTGTGGGATTCAGGTAGCAGTCAGGGTGAGGGCTGCAGAGCTGCATGGCCACAGCTGCATCGCATGCTGAGGCAGTGTATGTCCTCAGCTCCTCCTGGTATACATCAGGGACTTGCTGTTGTCTTGCACACTTATTTTGCCTTAATGTGATTATGGCCTCTCATGTTCTTCTATTTTTATATTCTTTATGATTGAAACTTTTAACAGGATATTATCTGGTAATTATCGTGCTGAGAATATTGCCTGCATTGTAGAGACCCCCTGAAGTGGGTTGCTGCTTAGTTCTCATGCACAGTTTGGATTTTTCAGAGCCACTTTTGAAAGAGGGAAAGGTTATGGGCCCTAAGATGCTTACCTGAAAAGCCTCTGATTTCATAGGAATGTTTTGAAATTGGTTTAGTCTTACTGATACCAGCCTCCAGAAAAGGTTGAGTAAAGTCAGCACAGAATCAAGTCAAATCCGAGAATAACTTGGGAAAGCACAACGTAGCCATTTGAAAAGATTCTGCAGTTACTCCATCTACAATCACAGAATCACAAAATGATAGTTGTCGGAAGGGACCTCTGGAGATCATCTAGTCCAACCCCCCAGCAGAGCAGGTTCCCCTAGAGCAGATTGCACAGGAATGCGTCCAGGCGAGTTTTGAATATCTCCAGAGAAGGAGACTCCACAATCTCTCTGGGCAGCTTCTTCCCAGTGCTCTGCCACCCTCAAAGTAAAGAAGTTCCCCCTCGTGTTTAGACAGAACTTCCTATGACCAAGTTTGTGCCCATTACCTCTTGTCCTGTCACTGGGCACCACTGAAAAAAGACTGTCCCCATCCTCCTGGCACCCACCCCTTAAGTATTTATAAGCATTAGTAAGATCCCCCCTCAGTCTTCTCTTCTCCAGACTAAAAAGACTAAAAGTCCCTCAGCCTTTCCTCGTAAGAAAGAAAGATCTTTTGTGTAATTCAATTCCTTCATCAACTGTTCTCCCCAAATGAGCTGATGTCTGTGTATGTCACTGATTCTGGAACTTTTGGGAAATCCAAAAGCAATCGCTTCTCAGCTTTTTGTTAATATGCTCTAATAAAGGATATTGCAATGAAGCATCAGTACTGAAAAAGGCATAACTTATTAATGCTAGTTACTGAGAGCAATGGACTCAATATGGGTAAGTTGGAAATAAATGGCTAGTTTTTAAATTGAAAAAAGTGTGTTTAATTTCTTAGAAATACAATTCATAGAAGTTTTCTTTGCCAAGAGATACCACTCTTAAGTCATAAACCGTAGAGAAGTATATTTTATAAAATGAGTTTCTAATAGCAGAATGCTAATAAACAGTAACAGTCCATATGAGTTAGAAAAACAAGCAGTCAGTCCACAATTGCTGATGTAAGAACAGGCAAGCTGATTGTTTATTGTTTACCAAGTTCCCTTATTAAATAATTTAAATACCGATACAGAGAAGTGGTGGCCAGTAAACCTGAAGCATACTCCAGTAATCCATAAATAAATGTGTTATATTAAATTGTAACAGGTATTAATAAGCCCTCTAAAATCTATGTACTCTGTAAATTAACATATATTTACTTTGAATTTAATTAATCTTCATCCAAACTTTAAGTATTCATTCCCTGGATAACGACTAGGAGCAAAACCATGTAAAAGATTATAAAATTCTGTCTTAGAAGATGAAAAGAAAACCAGTTTTTCCTGGTTTCCTATTCTGCTCTATAGTACAATTTTTCTGGAATGCAATTTTATTTTCCTTTCTCCCATATAAATTCTCTGTACTTGATATGTGGTAATTCATAATCCCCATGTTTAAAAGGCCTTTAAGGGTACTATAGGTAGAACAAAGAGAAGCTATTCTGAGAGCCAATTCCCTGACTTCTCTGTGGACAAAGAAGTCACATTAGCGAACTGCCATTACAAAAGAAGCTCTCCAGCATTTTCTCAGTTTGGTTCAAATTAACAGTTGCCAACTAAAGAAAGAAGATTGAAGCTGAGAACTTAACAGAGATAAAACACATGTTAATTTGCTCATGAAGAGCAAAAGACAATCAAATAACCAGCTTATCAAATTCCAATACAGTTAAATAAACAAAGTATGGTGTTATTAACGTACCGAAGCAGTCCTCTGACTTTCTAAGACTTGCTGGTTGTCAGTCTCATGAACAGCACGGCCCCTCAGGGTTTAGCAGCAGCGCTGGAGATAAAACACAGAGGTGAGTGCTCTGAAAGCAAAGCCTGTAGCTCCACAGCTGAAGAAAACTCTGTATTAACTCGGAGCCCAACAGAACATATGACACAAAGAGGGTCAATTATTTTATGCATTCAAAGACTTTTAGAGAGATAACCTATTCTGATTTTTAAATGCCAGGCAATATAGATTCCACTACCTACCCTTAGCTGTTAAAAATGGCCACTTCAAAGTTGCTGGCATTGATTCAATGGCTTTTTCTACAAGCTCTCTTCTACCTGTATCTCTTTCCACCACTCTCTCCTATCAGATATCCCAAGTCCAAGTGAACACTCTAGAACAATGTTTCTTAATCTGATCTCAAAACTGTTGCAAAAACACTTGGAAACAGACAACTGCATTTGCAATCGACAACTGCATAGTTAGACATGCCCATACATGCAAGCAAGCAAAAAAACCCCTAAAAAATTAGAGTTTATTTGAATTTTTTTTAAAGTGAAACCTATTTTGATAATGCCGTACCACTCTGGAATAAAGAAATTATCTTCAGGTTTTTAAAGGCTGAAAACACAACAGGGTGGATTGCAACTAAGTCATTTTAAACTTAATGACAGTCCACAGGTGTCCAGCTTGGTGCAGTTCTGCACATCCTAACATGGTGCACTACCACATGAAACAAACAGTTGATTGAGGAATGCTCCTGATTTTATCTTCAGGGAAAATTCCTCCTTCTTATATAGCAGTGCCTTAATACTGGGTGTGGATGGAGAGGGTTGCAAAATATGGTAGATGAGTTGGCATTGAGGTATCCAAGATATTCATACTTTGAATACATTGTGACATACAAGAGTTGGTTTATAAACAATATACATCGTACGTGTTCAACTGCTGTGTCACAATACCTTAGGATTACTAAAGTCGTATATATACATCCTCAAAACCTCTATCCATATACCTATCCTTTTGCTTCTCTTCATTAGGAACAAACCAGTATTATTCTGAGCTTAAAGAACAAATGAGTTAAAAATCAGTGATGTCTTCATGATGAATATTTGCCCTTATGAGAATGGAGGCTCCTGGAACAATTACTATGTATCTAGGCAGCAGCACTACAAGTGAATGTGAATTAGCATCACTACAGATTATTCCAATAGTTCCTATTCATCACAAGCAACAACAGCTTCAGGAAAACATAACACTACCACATGCGACCAGACAGGGGATATATCAGAAAGCACATTTTCAAATCAAGAAACAAATCTGAAGACTATCAAAAATGCTAATGCAGAAGGAAAGCCACAAGACCTGTGTTCAAATTTAGACTATTTAATTGAACTTTTTAATAATTTCTGAGAACTGCATCAGAAAAGCTCTTATTTTTACAACACAAAAGGTTATAAGCAGACAATCCATTCAGACAGTGACCTTGCCAGGCGGTACTGGGGGATAAAAAAAAAAAATCACCATTCCCTGTCACATTCTCCAACACCCCTATTGCTCTACCTCCCCATAGAAATGTCATGCAATTAATAGAGGATAATGCATGTTAAAATGTGGTCCATACATGAAAAAGTTTGGGAAAACATAATTACTATTAGCATGAAGAATATTTTGCACCTTATCTCCATCATTTTTATTCTAGCAAATTAAAGGAAATATGCCTGCTTTCCCTATCCTCCCTCCAATTATTAGTTATCACCTGTATAACTGCATGCAAGCAGTACAGCAGAACTAGATCCTATATTTATACTAAATTGCTGAACTAAGTTTTACAGCTAAACACAAGGAACAAATGTGTTGTTTAAAGCATTAATTTTGGATGGATACTTTCAAAGAGAAGTCTATGAACTCTGCTTTTTTGACAATCTTAATTCTGACAGCTGAAACTGTATTGCTAAGAGAAAGTGAGCCAATATTTTGAGGGATTACAATCTGCATATTGTTAAAAGACTTGACAACAATCTTACCAGTATTATGTATCTCAGGAGGAGAGGAACAATTATTCATACCTTACTTATAACGCATTTGTGTAACTGTGTACAACCTAAAAACCAGCTTCATTTCTGGAGTCCAGAGCAAATTTGTGGAGACAGCAGTTACCAAGAAGATAGATTTCTTTTATACCATTCTCAAATTTTTTGAGGAAACTTTTCCTCCACAACATCATATTCGTAGTCATTTTCTTTGATAAAGTAATTTCCAAATTGTATTACCAACCTTAAATACAAAATCATTTACAAATACGGCCAAGGTTTACTACCTGCATTTTAACAGCATGAAGAAACAAAGCTTGTGGGTCTTGGCTGTTTTATTCAAAATTGCAGAATAACAGCAGGAGCAGAATCCTGCTTTTTTCACCCAACACTTTCTCTCCACTACCCTATAGAAATCAAACCTACACTGATATCGTGTCATCCAGACCACATGCTAGGAATTTTCCATTTTGAGTATTCCTACCTCAGCATAAATGTAGATCCCATTTCTATTCTGGTTTCATTGAACTGTCATTCCAGGAGTTCAAGAAGTGAGTTCAGAATGTTTCTGCAAGTAACTACTAGGTTCCACCAGCTGCAAACATACATCAAATGTAATCAGAAAGCAATTGGCAGTGACCATGGTGCATAGAATCATAGAATCATAGGATGGTTTAGGTTGGAAAAGACCTTTAAGATCATCAAGTCCAACCATCAACCTAACACGGCTAAGTCCACCACTAAACCATGTCCCTAAGTGCCTCATCCACACGTCGGAGGGATGGCGACTCAACCACTTCCCTGGGCAGCCTGTTCTAATGCTTACTAACCCTTTCAGTGAAGACATTTTTCCTAATATGCAATCTAAACCTCCCCTGGCGCAACTTGAGGCCGTTTTCTCTTGTCCTGTCACTTGTCACTTGGGAGAAGAGACCAACACCCACCTCTCTGCAACCCCCTTTCAGGTAATTGTAGAGAGCGATGAGGTCTCCCCTCAGCCTCCTCTTCTCCAGACTGAACAACCCCAGTTCCCTCAGCCACTCCTCAGAAGACTTGTGCTCCAGACCCCTCACCAGCTTCATTGTCCTTCTCTGGACACGCTCCAGCACCTCAATGTCCTTCTTGTAGTGAGGGGCCCAAAACTGAACACAGGATTCGAGGTGCGGCCTCACCAGCGCCGAGTACAGGGGCACGATCACCTCCCTACTCCTGCTGGCCACACTATTTCTGATACAGGCCAGGATGCCATTGGCCTTCTTGGCCACCTGGGCACGCTGCTGGCTCATATTCAGCTGGCTGTCAATCAACACCCCAGGTCCTTTTCCACCGGGACATCAAGCATGTCAGAGCGGATGAGAACTTAAATGCGAAAGTTCAAGAGAGTAATTTGGACATCTAATCCTCACTGATACCTGCATTCAATTTGCATCTCAATTTTTGACACAAATTCCTGAAAGCACCTAAACGTGGACACTGAAGCACATGCAACAGCACCTGAGCCCTGCTCAGGGTCAAAGCAAAGGGTTCTTAGAGTCTGTCCAGGTCCCAAAGGTCAGGATGTTGATACAGTGCTCAAGACAGCGCTTCTCTTACACTGCAGGCTTACAACCTGACAGGACCGTTCAGCCCATTGCCATTGTGCAGTAAATCCAACACTGCATGTATCCACCTCCACACGGCATTTCCAGCTGGCCCAACTTGACACACCAGGCACGCTACTCATTGAGCTGGAGCCCGCCCGGCCACCTCTCAGAGCTGAGTGTGGCACAGGCGTTGTCACATGAAGCCAGCGCCGCGTTTAACATCACCAGACCTCTTGTGCTGGAAACAAACAGCAGCACAAGTCCCAGCTCCATTAGGAAGCTGCCTGAGTAGCGGGGCGCCCATTCAAACAGGCTCTTTCATTCTTCAGCTTTCAGAAGTGAATATTCCGGGTAATACAATAGTACCTGTCTATAAATTTTAAATAAATAGGAGAACACTTGATTCTTGACAGTTCATCTCAACATTTCAGTTGCTGATGGAAACATTAACAGCCAGCCTTTCCATTTTCTGTCATTACTCCCACCTCACAAGCACTAAGGGTTTGATTCTGCCTCAAATATTTAGGGCTCTTTTTTGCATAATACTCTCAGCTAGCAGAGCAAATTTAAACTATAACTTGCTCAGCTTTGCAGTCAGGAGAATCTCATGTTCTCTGCTCAGAAAAGTGAGGAAGAAAACCCCGGTAACATTTCGCAGACCTTCCATGTGCTTATCCCAGACTTGCGGTTTTGTTCACGTTGGGCCTTGACAGAGAAAGGTTCATTGTCACGTTAGCTTTGCAGACCTGTGAAGACACCCATGTTCTCCGACCAGGCTGTTTTCTGTTCCCACAGAAACCACATAGTTAGTGGGGGCAGCCCTTGAAATGAATGGAAGTCTCTGCATTCATGGAGTAATAAAGGATGACAACAACCTGGATTACTGTTCTTCTGCTACTATTTTATAAACACAAAGATATTGAAAATACTGAACCATTCCTTCCTTCCCTATTTTTGCTTCACTAAAGCAAGACTGCAGAGAAACTGCATTAACATCCCTTGCTAGATTGTGGAGATATATCTCTCATTTGTCCTTAACCCACACTATACTTACTGTTTTGAGTCTCAAGCTGCATGTTCTAATTTATTCCTTATTCTTAGCAACATTGAAAATATTTGTATACTATTAGATAATATGATAAATGTCTAAAAAGAATAATTTGATGGAAGGTTTTGATTGGATTATTATTGAAAGATTAGCAATTCTGAAGTGCTCAGTTATAGGACATCTAATCATGCAACTCCAACAAAACCTGGTTAGCTTTTTACTGAGAACAGGCCAGGAGAAAGGATAGCAGAATCAGAGCTTACGTATTTAGAATTGAATAAACCATATTTTCTATGCTGTTTTCCATAAAAACAGACATGCTAGATCAAACTAAAAGATTTTTCTCAGCCAGTGGCCAGCAGCTGATGTTTAGAAAAAAGAACATATGAAAGAGCGAAAGTAGAGTGGTAGGTGCCAGCTACTCCTGTTTAAAATCATCCATCTCATGTTTAATAGCTCTTCACCATCTTTCCTTTATAAAATTGTTTGATCGCTTTTTGAACTTCTTTGTAATTTTGGCATCCCATGAAAATGAATCTCAAAATGTAATATTGTAATGCAGGAAGGGGCTTTCTTTTGTTTGTTTTAAATCTGCTGCCTAATAGTTTCCTTGGGTACCCCGCAGTGAGTAATCATTCCCTATTCAGTTTCTTCATGTCATTCATAATTCTGTAGTCCTCTATCACACCCGCCTTTTGTTGCCTCTTTGCCAAGCTGAAGAGTACTGGTACAGTTATATGTCTGACACAGAAGCTGTCCCATACCTCTAACCTTCCCCTCTGCTCTTCTCCCTGCCCTTTCTAGGTCTATATCCTTCCACACTTCCACAAACCATTCACTATGTGCCCATCTCATCAATATACAGATAATCGAGCTTTCTGTTTCTTTTTTTTTTATTCTTTTCCCAATACTTCGTCATATTCTGTTTGTTTTTTGACAGCTGCTGAGAATTGGGCTGATGTCTTTAAGGAATTAATCAGAAGAGCTTCAAGATCTTCTTTGCTAATTTAGAGTCCAGCACTGTGTGCTTCATCATTAAAATTGGTTTTCCTCAGGAGGATTACTTTGCATTAACTTGGTCTTTTCTCACCCAATCACACAACACAGTAAAATCTTTCCACAACTTTTTACAGTAAGATTTGGCTATCCTGAGTAATTTCATATCAGCCAAAAATTGTCTTTATTCACTCCCTTTTCTAGATCAGTTAAGAATATGTTGAATAGCAGACAGCTCCATTCATTTCCCTACTAAATGTTTTGGAAAAAGATTATCTATCCTTTTTTTCCCCCCCCTTTTCTTTAACCCATTGCTAATTCAGGAAGAAACTCATTCCATATCCCATACTAGTTAATTTTTGTTAGCCTTTGATGAAACTCCCATTAAATATCCAAGTTGTGCCAATTCTTCTCCATTACAGCACATTAAAACACTGTGGCATACTAATTCTGGTCTTTATTATGATTTCAGCCAAGCTGCTCGCTGTAGAGTCCAGACATACTAATGAACTTCAGTCTCACACCCTACAAGTTCTTTAAAAGACTTGGCTTCATGAGTGTCACTTTCTGCTCCTCAGGTATCAGGGCTGATGTAAGTCATAGTTACCCATCACAAGGAGTAGTTCATCCCTTTACTTTTGATTTCTGCTGGAGTTCTTAGATGAACTATTTTTCTTGGTTTGTTACTATACATATATTAATTTGTTCTGAACCTTTTTCATTACACCTAAGTCAAAGGTCCTTAGTTTGTACTCCCCACAGAAAAGCTCCAGTATGAAAAAAACCCCTCTTTTTTCTCTTTCTTAGTAAACAATAGAAATAATTCATTTAGGGGTTTTGTTGCTAGAATGTTATCTTTCTTGAATATTTCTTTTACACTTTGTCAGAACTACAGAGCTAGGCTTTCTACTTTTGCATTTTAAATGCTGTTATTAGTTGTGCTAATGCTTTTAGCAAGTCAAGGCTCAACAACATTTTTGGCATGTTTCATAACAGTTTTACATTATCTTGCCAGGGGTTTCTCTTTTCTCATTTGGATAGAAGTTCCACAATGGAGGATGTCTCTGGTAGCTTTAAACAGCCTCCTGCAAGGATTTTACCTTTTGGGCTGCCTCGCTTAATTTCTTTTGAGAAAGGTTCTTAATTTCTATGTACTTTCTTGTTGTAAATTATATAATGGTGGGGAGATGGGCAAGAAGTTGTTTCTTTCCACTTTCAGTGATCATCGTGGTTTAACCCCAGCCAGCAATTAAGTGCCACACAGCTGCTCTCTCACTCCCCCCCAGCGGGATGGGGGAGAGAATCAGAGAAAAGGTAAAACTCATGGGTTAAGATAAAAACAATTCAATAGGACAGAAAATGAAGAAAATAATAATAATAATGATAAAGGAATATACAGAAGAAGTGATGCACAATGCAATTGCTCACGACCTGCTGACCGATGCCCAGTCCATTCCTGAGCAGCGGCCTCCCCCTCTGCCCCCCCATTTTTTGTCCAGCGTGATGTCATATGGTATGGAATACCCCTTTGGCCAGTTTGGGTCGGGTCAGCTGTCCCGGCTGTGTCCCCTCCCAGCTTCTTGTGCCCCTGGCAGGGCAGTGTGAGAAGCTGAAAAGTCCTTGACTTAGTGTAAGCATTGCTCAGTGACAACCAAAACATCAGTGTGTTACCAACATTATTCTCACCCTAAATCCAAAACACAGTACTATACCAGCTACTAGGAAGAAAATTAACTCCTTCCCAGCCGAAACCAGGACAGTGATATTAAATTTGAGAAGGCTGTGACCAGTATTGCAGGGCAGATCATTGTTATGATTTTAGAAGAGAATTGCAAGGATAAAATGAATTTTACTTTCATTATTAATCTCTAATAATCTGTTGCTGGATTAAAATAACAGCCTTAAGAATTGTAACCACTGATGAATATGTGCACTGTATAGCATGTAGTTAACATCAAAATCTAATTTAAATCACTGCCATTAAATAAGAAAGTGGAATAAAACTTGCTGTCTGGGATTATTTGTGAAATATTATATTATGATCATCTTAATCTATTATGCCGGGCTTTTTGTTGCTGTTGTTTTAAAAAATTATTTCATTTGTGTATATGACTAAGCCTGCCTTTTTCATGAAATTGCAGAACCTTTCATCTGGGCTAAAGATTAGACATTGCATTTTATCATTCAACATGAATATACAAAATCTTGCAAGGGGAAGAGATCCTTGTTATCGTTTCAGCAATCTCTGTTTTCTATATTATTGAAATGAAAAAAAAGAGCAAAGAGGTCATTGTTATTTGCACCACTAAAGATGAAAAAGCAAAAAAAACATAATTGCAGTTTTCTAGTTAAGAGCTTAAAAGAAGTTCCTACTAAAACAACAAAAATTTCTGCATGTTGCTATCGACGTGAGTGACCTCACAGAAATTATTTCCATCTGTCAGCAATTTTTTCTCATTCTTTGCACACAGTGTGAAAATTTCAGTACTTTTTTGTCAGAAATACTTTTGCATTCTCATTTTTAAGTGTATCAAAAGGCAAAATAACCAAAAAGGAATTATTGAACTAATGTTTCTTCTGTGTGACAGTATTTGCCACATTGTACTGGCCATAATGATATTCAATGGAAGTTTGGTTTTGGTTGATCATACCAAATTTTTATTTATGTAAAATGCTAAACAATATCAATCTCCTCTGTCCATGTTTTACCAATGACTGTGGCAGACCCCAAGTTATTTGAAAACACTGCCCCATGCAACAGCACAACAAAAGTCACTTTTGGTAGACTTGGAGCAAAATAAAGGCTACAGATGAAAACATTAAAAATCAGTGTTTTAACAGAATGTGTTTCAGTTCAGTGTGTTTTTTTTAAAAAAAAGTGAAAGAGGGTCAAAAGTTTAAAAATCTCCATTTCATATAAATATCGACTCGCATTTTTTGACATTTTAAATTACTGAGGGTTGCTGCAACAAGAGTCAATGTCAGCCAATGACTCATCTCAGCACAAACAGAGCCTGCAGATCACCTGGATAACAATTAAATTGGTTTGGGGATATACAGATAGTGCTTTATAATTTTTTCTCTATCTATCTCTTTTGTAACCCACAACCTTTTTTTCCTCCAGCTCAGTGAGCTCCCCTGAAATAAGAACAAAATAAAGACAAGCCTTGCTCATTTTACTCAGAGATAAATTCACTAAGGCCACCCCAGCACAGTGAGAAGTAATCAGTGGGTGGGAAAAGAGGTTCGTATAAGTAAACGTGTATTGAGTGGTCTAAAAAAACTGTGCCGTGAAGCAAATTTTGAACGGAATTCAAGGATGAATAAAGGTGGCTAAAGACTATGTTGGGAGCTCTTATTTTCTTAAGTGAGTATGAAACTAACAACAATTTCCAGGATCACCTGAAATTTAAATGATAGGAACTGAAGAATGGCAGCACCACTGCCAAGAGGAATTTTCCATCCTGTAATTACATGGATTGCAACCAAAGCCCCCTTCTATGCACTTTACGCTGGAAAAGCAATGTTTTTCTTTCAAATACACTTAAAATACAATAAAATATTGCACACAACCACCTCATGCAAAAACTCCAGAGAAATCAAATTCAGACAATCTAAAGTATAGCCAAGCATCCACAAATCTATGCACACACAACACTGAAAATAATTTCAACTACATGTAAATACATTTTTGCAAGAAACTTTTAATCAAAGAAAACAAAAATATTATCTTTTTTTCCTCTGCCCTTTTCAAAATTAATACCTTTTTTTCTCCTTCCCTCTACACCTTGTCTTGTTGATTTTTTCCTGCCATTTTTAGATTATTTTCCCTCTTCCTCCATTTCCATGTGTATTCTTTTATTCATCTACCTGACTTCCTTCCTCTTTCCATGCCCTCTTGATTTATTTCTTTGCATTCAAATAGCCACGCTGCCTGGGACATAACCTCTGTCTAAGCCAATCTCAGCTAGTTTACACCCACTGCTTTCAGAAGAGTGTACTCTTTTCCCTCGTACCTCAGTCTCCACTATATCCAAGCACAGTCTTGTCACGGCGTGGTCTAAAAATAATAAGACCTGAAAACCTATTGGCTTAGGGATCTTTATGCCGGTTTGCAGTCCAGTGCAGACAGTAAATCTCTTAGTGTGCTCTTTTTTCTTCTCTGGTTTTGCATTTGTTTTGTTCAATAGGATGTTTTTAAAAAAAAAAATAAAACTGGGTGTCTTTTTTCTCCAAGTGACGCGCCTTATCTCCTCCTCCCATCTCTGCCATGCTGGACCACTCATCCGTAACAGAGGTACTTGTCATGCACAGCAACCAGGGAAAGGTGGGGCCATGAAGGAAGAGTGGAAATCTTGCAAACCCTATTTCACAATTTCACCACTGAACTTTGTGGTTTCATGGAATTCATGGAGAGATTTATAAAAAGATGTCCTCTGATGAATATTAAGCCATGTTAACCTCAGTGAAATGGTTGGAAACACAACCCTCAGAGTACTTTGCACAAATACAGAACCAGGTTCCAGCTGAGACAGAAGCCAGGTAAGTTCTCCAGGTATCAGACAATCACCTGCACATCTTTTCTTGCCAACATCATGAGGTTTTCAAGGAAAACACTCTGCCCTAGTGTTCTTGCATGTAATTAACTTACAGTGTAATCAAAGGGAGGTGTAGCTGAGGAGCTCTGAAGAGATTCTGTCTGGCTATAAAACATGAGAATGAAGGTTTTTGTTGCTGAATATACATCTATTCAGAGAAGCTAACAGCTATTTGCTACATTTTCTGCAATTTAAATATGTTTAATCTTCAATCATATTCAAACCTGTTGATGAGGAGAGGAGGTTCTTTTAACAGAGTGCTAGCAAGGCATTCATGAAACCTCAGTCATAATCTGTCAATTCTTTTACAAAGAGGTTCTTGCAAAAATAAATCTGCCCTAGCTTGTGACAAATCCTATACCCCAGAAGTACACAAGCTTGAGAAACTCTGGATTCTTTATGTTTATTCCTACATTTAGGCAAAAATGTTTCTCCTAACCAAGAAGGAGAAAAAAAAAAATCCCTGGATCAAGAAACACATTAAAATGTACCTTTTTTTGGCTGAAAATAATAGAATAGTACAGTTGCCAGTTTATATAATTTTTAATAAAATTTTCAAAAACAAATTAATGAAATTCCTGTATGTGAAAGATTTAATTAAATTCCTGTAAGCAAGAGATTTCCTCTTCAGAAAAAAAAAAAAATTAATAACAAAAATAATCATGAATTCTCCTGGGAATCACTTCATTGTTAAGTTGTCATTTACTAGTAAATCAAGTCACCCAATTATGCTGGTTTTGGCTGGGGTAGAGTTAATTTTCTTCATAGTAGCTAGTATGAGTCTATGTTTCGGATTTGTGCTGGCAACAGTGTTGATAATACAGGGATGTTTTAGTCACTGCTGAGCTTACACTTACTTTACTTGCTTACTTTAGTTACTTACACAGAGTCAAGGCATTTTCTGCTTCTCTCACCACCCCACCGGTGAGTGGGCTGCGGGTGCACAAGAAGTTGGGGAGGGGACACAGCTGGGACAGCTGACCCCAACTGACCAAAGGGATATTCCATACCATATGACATCATGCTCAGCATATAAAGTTGGGGGAAGAAGGAGGAAGGGGGGGACATTCAGAGTTATGGCATTTTGTTTTCCCAAGTAATTGTCATGGATGATGGAGCCCTGCTTTCCTGGAGAAGGCTGAACACCTGCCTGCCAATGGGAAGTAGGGAATGAATTCCTTGTTTTGCTTTGCTTGCATGTGTGGCTTTTGCTTTACCTATTAAACTGTCTTTATCTCAGCCCATGAGTTTTCTCACTTTGACTCTTCTTATTCTCTCCCCCATCCCACCGGGGGGGAGTGAGCGAGCGGCTGTGTGGTGCTTAGTTGCTGGCTGGGGTTAAATCGCGACACCAATGCATCCATAAAAATAGAGTAATTGTCCCACTAATTCGTTAGTAGAATTGTAACCTTCATAAACATCCAAGTCATAAGTGAATCTGAAACAGCAAATGCCATAACAAGAGTGGTTGTTAGACACTTGGGGGTAAGTGTGGATATCCTCCTTGAAAAGATTTCCTCCTTTTTTACACCTATATCTTGGTTAAATTATTAGATTGCTGCTGATTCCCTTTCTGATGGCTCGTGGGCGTCTGTGACCAGGCAAGCTCTGCCTTCATTCTCTGCACATTTATCCAGCCTGTTTAGACTGTGATCTTCTTGCCATTAGGAGTTTAGGCAATGCTATGCACCGCATGGTCTTTATTACCTATTATTTATAGAGCAGTAAATAAAGTGCGTTACTGATGGAATAAATAATCACAGTAAGTTTCTTCTTAGAGATCTTGTTATGTTGTCAAAACAGTTTACTTTTATTTTTCGATATGTTGATGTAATGCTTTATTTGCAGTTATTTTGGAAGGCTTTTGGTAAAGAACTGTTCTCCTGACACAGCAGAAAACAGCCACATTTACCTTTGCAATACGCATCCATATATATTTGACGCATTTCGTATTATGCCTCATTGTTCCACCTAACTATAATGTCAAATGTGGTCTATTTGCAAATTTGAGTTGCAGTGGTTTTGGTGACTCTGCTATTTGCTGTGGCATGTTTTCTGTGTAGGGAATCTTCAAGTGGAGCCATGTGCCATGACAAAGAAGCAGTAACCATCCTCTGTTCAGATGCAGATGGACACAAAAAAAGAAGATAGGCACATCATGCTTCCTACAGAGACTTTGATTCTGGATTTATTTTGTGTTTCATGTCTAAAATGAAAATGATTAGGCCTTGAAAGCAGAAGCTACCCATGGAATCTGGCAACAGAATTTCCAATACACTAATAAAATATTTATGAAAAAACCTGTAATTTCTTTAGAGTACTATTACCTGTATGCAAGCAGATTGAGATGACTATGTGCTTATTGTATCCAACCAGACAAGAAAGCAATGGTGTTCCCAGAAGCCCAGCTGGAGGCAGGAAGAAAGTTGCCCCGGTCATGAGAGAGAGGGCAGACACAGCCCCGCTGCCCAGGGGAGGAGGCAGCTGCTCCACACACACTGCGTGAAGAGGAGGCTCAGTACTAAATGGGTGAGCACGAGGAATAAGACAAAGGTAAACCGTCTAGCATCCTATAAGGGCCTTCAACAGCAGGCTACTAAAAAACAGGAGAGCAATCCACGGGCTAAGAAGGACTATTGGAACATACAAAACTGGCTCACTCTGTGGTAGTGAGGAACGGTTTGATGAACATTAACCATTTCTCCCATGAAAAGAGAGTTGCAAAGCCATTTGTGCAGCAATTGCTAATATGAGAGAGGATCAGTTTAGAGGTAGTTCGTATCATCTTTTCCTCATAATCAGGTACACAGACAGCAGGACCGGAGCAGTGACCATTCTGGGTGCAAAAGAGAGCTTGTGTTGAGAGACAGACCAGAAAAAAGGAGGCAGCACGTTAAAAAGGAGCTATATCTCCTCTATGACAAGTCATGAAAAAGGCACAGGGAACTTTAGTCTCAGTTATAAAGGAACAACTGATCAACACAAAAACATTCTTCTTGTCCCTGAACTAAAAACAAATGAACAGATCATTTTTAAGGTGTATTAGACAGACATCTGCCCGAACCAAAATTAAATCTTGACTGCCTAGTCAAAATGGGATAATTCTGACATTGATAGCAGGGAAATATCTTTGAGGGGAACTTAAGGTTGCTGTCCAAACACCAAAGAGCTCTGACATGACACAGTAGGATTAAATAACTACAGGTTTGCTCAAAGTGGCAAAGAGAATGTGAAATGGTTGCCCTTTGTCTGAGCATACCCATCACCTGAAGGAGTGGAAAAAGGAATCATTATGAAATCGCATTAGAAAGGGTATTAAAATACCCTTAACAACTGGCAGGGGATCATGTTGGTAACTATTTGTGGCAGCGGTACTTTGCAATTTTTCTGATCAGAATAACAAAGCTAACAACTGCAGATTTTAATTCCCACCCCCAACCCTCTCAGTGATATTTTGCCTTTCCTGTTTCCTTCGTCTTGCAGGGCAATACTGATAACATAACACTATTGCTCAACAAAGCTGGATGGGAGGCACCTCTCTTCATTTAGAAAAATTCCAATAGTGTAGGTGAAGGCCATCTGTGATAGAAGATGGTGAAATATTTCTCCAGAAAAACACATCTTTTAGAAGTTTTATGAAAATAGGAAATGTCCTGAGATGTCCAAATTGGAACAAATTTATTGGCTGAATATTTCCAAAATGGTTCAATACAGATACATCCTTCGCCATTCCAGTTTGCCTTACAGCAGGTCTCCTGCAGCAAACCAAAATTCTGCAGGGAGACAGAGAAACAGATTTTGCTCATGTTATCCGTTTCCTGGGGACATTGATAAATGAACCAAAAACCCAATCAGTCATCAGAGTCGTTAAATGTCAAAGCTGTAGGAAACAAAAGTCAGTGAGATTTCAGATAAGGCACCTGTTCTAGAGAAGAGGGCTGTTTAGCGGCAGTTGACTAAAGCATGACCTAAGCAGCACCACTCATCCCTCCAATGACTGTTCCCTCCGATGACTGTATTGCTAATGTAACAACTGAAGGCAGTAAGGAGAGCCTTGCCTCTCAAAACCTCACCTGAAAAGCTTAACCCCATTGCTCATCACCACTAAGCTACAAGTCTTCAAGAGTAACATCAGCACTCCCGTGTCCAGGGCTGTGAAAGAGCCATGGGTTTGGCAATGACCAGCAGCTCTGCAGCAGTGCAGATGCAAAAGTGGATTTATCCTGCCAAAGTGACAAGCTCCCCCCAAAAGCAACATTTTTTGGCAAGCTCAAGGACAATTCACACCACATTTAAAGGATATAAAATTGATCAAACGTTTCTCAGGATTCTCTGGGATGAGATCTCATCTGCTTGCTGTACCTCAAAGTGCAGAAAGTGAATGGATTGGAATAAGAAAAAAAAAAAAGAAAAAGGAAGAATAACAATTAATTGGGTTTTCTAATGTTGAGGAGCAATGTTGTAAAACAGTCTTTCTTCATACTTGAACAGCTCAGTGGAGACAAAGACGTAATTACAAGCAAAGTGTATCCCCAGAGCAAACAAAACTTAAGATCTGAAGGAAGTGAGTTTCCCAGCTTTGAAGCCAAGCTATAGGACTGATAGACGAGGTGTTTTTAACGCTACTACTGATTCACATTGCTTCCTACATCACATTTACAGTTACCCAGTGAAAATTTGCCAGTATAACCGACAGCCATCTATCACAATGTTATCGTTTCAAATAGAATAAACCCAAGTGCAGATATACACAGTAAATTACTCCAAAGAGTAAATGAAATAAGATTATCATAGATACATGTTTCCCTACTTTTCAAATACAGTGCTTTATGAGTAATACCTTTTTTTACTAAAGCAACAGTATTTTTAAAAACAATCTTTTAGTAAACAAGGATGTAGCCAGGAAATGGTCTTGTAGTCCTCCCTGGATTTAATCTGAATTCAAATGCAGTAACAAATAACATGCTTTTTTAAAAAGAACCTTTCAAACCATACTGCTGTTCTTATGGCTCACAGTTAATCCATTAATTAAGACATTTCCACGAAAAATACTAAGGGCCAGAAAGTGGAGTAGGGCACAGAAGAAAATGAGATTGAGCTTTACTTTCATTAGAATCTCTATACAGCTAAAGGAAAATATGGGTTTGCTGAGGCTAAGAACCCTTCCTTTTCTGAAGGACAATTTCCATCTCAATTTTTTTAAAATTCAAGTATAGACCAGAAAATGGGTGGTATTTTTCCAACATTGTATTTTCATTATGTTAATTCAGATAGCAAGCATCCACTGTTTTTTCAGATCAGATAGATATTTAAGACGATTATTTCTTTTATGTATATATACACATTTTAAGAAATTGCATGCTGTTGGCTTCTGCTATTGATTTCTATTCCCCTTTTCTAAGCTGATAAATGCAAAAAGTGTGTATCTGCTTGGTGACATTCGCAGTATATAAATGCATTCTTTCAGCAGAGACATGCCCTTTCCCAACATTTTTTTTTTGGTTTGCATTTAACAAAATAACTGCAAATGTCAGGTATTAGAAGGGTTGAAACAACCTTTTCTATTTTGTTGTCTTTAGAACCCCATCTTTTATTCATGACTTCTCTCTTGGTGCTGGAAGGGAGGCTGTGTTGCTATAGCAATGCCCTGCATATCCTTGTGGATAGCTTACAGTTTCACTTTTTTTAAACAACAAAGAGCCATTGATAGTACATGTTGCCAAAGGTTACAAAAGTTGAATTCTAAAATGGAAATATTTCTTCTGTAAGACTGCATAGGATATATGCCATGCAAATTCAAAGCTTCAAGTAAGCATACAACCCTTTTGTGAATACGGATGAACCTAGTATAATACTGGTTGGCTTCAATATATTATTCAGAAGAAAAGTATTTAAAATATACTTGTTATCTACTGTTTTCAAGATATAAATGTTCAAATATGTACAACCTATTCTTACACCTTTCTGACCCCCAGTAGAAATAAAACCTTTCTACATTTTAACAGTTCCAGATAATAAAATGCAATCTCGTATTCCAATTATGATTTAATGGCAAATACACTCCCAATGTCAGGGAACAGTCACCTTACAGAAGCTTCCCTGCCCACAATGGATATTAAATATAGTTGAGTGTCCTTCAAGACTTCTCAAGTATGGTTTTTGTTCCTACCCTAATTGATTTCTCTTCTGTCACATTTGAGTCCCACAGATAGACGTTTACATAGTGTAAATTCAGTAGCAGTGCAACAAGTTAAAACAAATAGTTAGGTGGAAAAATTTAGGGTTACAGTCATAAAAAAGAAATTCATACTGGTGATTCAGCAGGCAGAGCCAAGTAACTCAGAACAGATCAAAGAGGGTAACATGGGCAAAACATCTCCCATCACTACTACAGAGCTGTAAATCAGAGAGGAAATCCAGACTTTTCCACCCTCAAAGTGCAACGCAGGTGGAACAAATACCTCCCACACCAGGTTTACAGCAGATATTCACTGCCTCGCTCCCACTGTGCTCACAGGAGGACCAAAGCCATTTCAGGAGGTGTTTCAATGGAGTGATTCAGTTTCCTGTGTAATCCTTCTGGCATTGCTGCCTGGCAGCCACGAGGGCAAGTTCAATCCCTAAATCACTGAAACACTTAAAACAAGCCCACCTCGCTCTCCCTTCCACAGAAACCTGGCACAGGAAGGCCACCACTCGACAGACAGCAGCGGTGCCACGTGGACCCCCTCCTGCGTCTCGCAGGCTCACCCCAGCCCACTCCTCCCTCGCGGCTGCACTGATGCAAGTCTGCTGGGGCCGGGCAGGGGGTGAGCTCAAGAAAATAGCTGTCCTTCCACGCAAAAACAGAGTCGTCTTTAGTTTCCAACTCTCACTAGATTTACAAATCCATGAACAGTTGCTAACACGACTGCAGGGGCAGAGTGCAACTGAGGAAACAAGGGAAAATTAATCAAATATCATCCTGACCTGGACCATTTGGGTTCTGGACAATCCTTCTCCACTACCAAAAAGAGAGTGGGACATGTGGGCTTAACCAGAATTTTTTTAACTGGAAAAGAAGGAAAAGAAAAACCGTATACCAACCATTCACAACAGGAAACACCACCACTCCCGCAGAGTACCTAGCAATTGTCCTGACGTGGTCCTCCTCCACCTGCTGCTGACCCCGTGCTCCTCCTGAGGACCGGGTCTGCTGGACCTGGTCCTCCTGCTGAGGACCTGGTCTGCTGGTGCTGGTGTTGCTGTGCCGCCCCTCCTTTCACAGCAGTCCTGCGCAGTGCAGGGAGGCAGTGACAGGCCAAATCCACCCAGGGTCCTTGTCCCAAAGGAAGGCTTCACCAGTGAGCTCTTGGCTCCTTGCAGCTTTGGCACCTCACTTTTTTTTTCCTCCCCAAACCCTGAACTGCAGAATTTTATTATAGTAGCTCCCTTGTCCCAGGAAACAGCTAGGCTGCTTGAGCTTTTCCCAACTTATTTGCAACAGTTCTGTTCTCCCCAGTTTTACAGCTTTATTTTACAGCTTGGAAACGCCCCTTGGAAACTTAAGAAGTGCCAGGAGGGACAGGTTGCATTTACCTAGCCCACCAGCCCTTTTCAGCCATCGTTTTCCAAAAGAGGCTCTCAGAGGGACAGGAGAGCCTGAACTCGGGGTTCCCGGAGAAGCACTGATCTTTATCCCTCTTTACACCCACAGTCAAGCATACGAGGAAATATTACCATGAACAAAAGACCAGAATAAAGCATGCCACAACATCAACTCACATTCTCTAAAGTACCACAGAACATTTAGTGAAAAAAATACATTAACTTTCTTTTCTTATGTGATGACAGTGCCACAAAGCTTGCTAGAAGTTCCTTGCTGGACACCTACAAGGCTGCTGTGTTGGAGCCTGTCCCCGCACCAAAAATGATCCATAGAAAGAGTCTTTAGGCTATGACTTCATTGCCTATATGAAACCAGGAAAGGCAGGAGGGCAAACCCTGTTGCTCTCCCCCAGCCAGCTCCATGCTGCTGCCCTCATGCCCATGCAGCACCATGAGTGCGGCAGGGACTGCCAGTATGCACCTGGGATGGCAGAAGTCAGAATCCAAGCTGTCTGTAAATCCCGTTTACCTTTATGGCATTTGATGTCACGGTCTTTTCCTGAAGGATTTTGTCTTGCCACAAGGGGAAATGACGTGTGAGATAGTGCCAGGCCAGGAGTGCCGTACTCAGACAGGCTGCACGTAGGCACGCTGTTGAGCTGGGACCAAGGACACCCGAAGCAAAGTTCTCCTTGTGCCTCCTCTTGGAAGCTCACCTCAAGTCCATGGTGGAGCCCAGATTTTTGCCTGTATGTTGGTTGTGACCAGTTATTAATTTTTAATTCAGGCATGGGCTTACACCTGATGCAAAGACACTCTTACCTCTCCACTGAAACGTGAAGCACCAGTTCCTTCTAGACACCGCTAACTGGTTAAGCACACCTTTCCCAGAGCTTAAAGCTGTGGGCACCCTGCGCTTACATTTTGCTGACGGTTCCCTCTATCAGATGCCCCTCACAGGAGTCCTGTCAGGCACCAGGGCTTCCAGCAGGATCTGTTGCTTTGGCTTCTCAGCAGGAGATGTATCAGCATGGCAGGGAAGGCAACCATCTCCCTACTTAAAATAAAGCTCTCAGCCTGATACAAGGCATGCAATACTAAATACAACTAATAGATTGTACGTAGGCAGCTGCCCCAAACTATCCTATGCAGCTTTTAATTACTTGCATTTCCCAAACCTGGGCCGAGCTGTGACCATGGGCCGGAGCCAAGCTAGAACCCAAACAAGCCAGGTTAGCAAAGTCACAGGTTGGAAAAACCTTGCAACTACTACGCTTATGTGTCTAAATCTTTTATGCTCTTTTTCTGGGGCTCTGCCTACTGGCAGGCTGCTTATTAAAAGCAGCAGTTGTGGGTTACACAAAACAGCAGTTTGAGGTGATTGGGAAATTTTGGTTTTGGGTTTGTTTGCAAAAATAATTGCCTTTAATGTCTGTTTAGCATTCAGAAGGATTTTTGTTTCACATAGAGTGGTATTTAGTGTTTGAAAAGCTGCTAATCCAGTAACAAATTTCTTTGTTGCCACCCTACTTTAACCAAGATCACTACTTTTGGTTGACCCTGCTTGCTCTGATTTCCACTACGACTGAACCTGGCATCATAAACTCTTTCCCAGGAGAGATACTTACCTACCGCCTGTGAATCACCTGCAATACTGATTGCCACCTGTTGCTCCCAGTTCTCAGCTGCCTGTCCCTCTTCCCAAACCATCTCTAGCCCTATTTTCATGCTTCCCTCACACTGCTAATCTAGCTTTTATAGAATCATAGAATGGTTTAGGTTGGAAAAGACCTTTAAGATCATCAAGTCCAACCGTAAAACTAACACACTGCTAAGTCCCCCACTAAACCATGTCCCTAAGCACCTCATCTGCATGTATAGACTCCTTATACATCCTTCTTCTCTTCTCTGATATGTTCTACAAATATCTTCTTTACCATATATTGCTCTCGCAATGCTAAGTCCCCTCTCAGCATGCTCTTAAAGATGAAGTCTTGGTTTATACCCATAGACCATATGTGTAAAAACTACTCCTGGATAAAACCTGTTCTATGCTCAAATTGGTTCTGAGCAACAAAGAGATGTTATGGTCTAGATTTAGAAAAGCCTTATTTCTATCATGTTTGTCCCCACTTCACTGTTATGTTTAAACATAGGATTTCATGTTGCAAATTCTAAGTAAACCTACATGCATTGCACCTCCCTCTGAAACAGAGATCAGTGCTTATTGTCAGATAAAAACTACAGGAAGATGGAGCTGAAGAGCTGAAGTTAAGATGCATGCAGCAATGACTTGGGGTAAAACTGTCACAGGTCTGAATTGTAACCATTCTAAAAATCAGGCTTTATAAACCCTTGGAAAATCAGGGTAAGTCGCACTTGAAATAAATCCAAATATATGAAGCTATCTAGGGTATTGTTATATGATTTTTATTTTTTTTTTTTCATATTCAAAGGCCTTACATACTGGCCTGGAATAACACGAGCTAATAATCATGAGATTCTGATTAGGCAAATATGGTTGCCGAGGCCAAGTTAGGAGACCTGCAGCTGCTCCATGGAGCTATATTAAAGCTTATAGTTTTCTCATAGCCTTTAGAGAATTTGTTCTTAAAAGTATAATAATAGGTGCTACAGCAGACCATGAGAAACTGAAACTTTCCACAACTGAAAAAGGGCTCTTAAAGGATGGTGGATTTTAGTGCTTGTACTCCCAGATAAAATCCACTTTTAAAAGCACACTTAATTTTTTACGGTTTTTTGACCTCACAACAGAAGGGATATTCTTACAGTCATTCAAGCAAGAGAAAAGATGCAAAAACTTTTTACATGACCCAATTCTTAATTATTTTCAATTTTCATATTGAAATGCAATATTTTTATAAGAAAATAATAATTCTGAGTTCATCACATTTTCTGAAGAAAATCTCTGTAGCTTTCGTATATTAAAGAGGGACTTTTCTTCTTGCACAAAACAGAACTCCATGTTCAGTGCAGTACAGCGTATTATGCTGAAGACACATATTCTAGACAATTTCTTCTGTGTTTCATACAAAAATGGCAGGATAAGCATAATTCTAGGCAGCAATATTCAACAGCTGAGCTGTATGTGCAAATAATTTAATACATTGGTATTGGGCAATTCCTAGCATCCAAGTGACAAATCTTGGCAAGAATTTTACAATTTATGTGAAAGATGACTTAGAAGAACTTATTATGGACTAGAGGGACACAATGATGTGTCCAGGAAGCTGGGGAGGAGGATGTTGCAGATGCTTAAAGAGGAAGATTTCTCTATTGAAAATAACAGATCTGAAGAATATGTATGGGTATTTGGGCACTCCTCACACATGCAGTACTAACTAGCAGAAGGGCTAAGTATTATGCAGAAGCTATCTTAGCTAGTGGCACTAATAGTGTCTCTATCTTACCTGTTAGTTAACATGATCTATGTCTGTTTTCCCAGATTATGCATTGTAAATTAACACCTTCAACGTTGTTTGAGCTTGCAGAAATGATGGACATGAAAATTAAGGCCTTACTCAATCATGTCACACTGTTCTCTTGACCTCCAAAGGTTTAATAAAATGCCATGCGAAGAATTATTGTCTTCCATTTGTTCAAGATGATGGTGTCTTACGTCTCCCTCTCGTCTTTCTCACTTTCTGACTACAGCAATTAATAAGCGGTGTGCCCTTGCCAAACTTACGAAAGCCATCAAGGCTTTCCAACGTCCCAAGGAAGCTCACAGCATCCCTCTGGGTCTAGAAATGATTCAGCGAGTTTCAGCATTTTCTCTTCTGTTTTCTTGGATTTTTTTTTTTAATATATTTTAGATCACACCATAGTTGCTAGTAAGACTAAGCAAACAGTTCATTCAGTATCCATGTGAAAAATCAAGCCTATATCTGTATACCTATCACTTGGTACTTGTACACACTTTAAAATTTATATGCATGCTTTGGATTAAAGCCAACATTTCAGGTTGTTCTAGAAACCTGAAAAGGAGACCGTGGTAGTGCTCCAGCACTGATGAGGACAGTCGCACTCAGGATTCAGCCTCTCCCTGTGCGACTCAGAGCACAACTTTAGAACTAAAATTTACCTGTTTCACAAAAGCAGTCACTTACAGAAGTCCCCAAAGAACCCATCAGATGCTCTAGTCATTCCAGCTGGAGCCACCTTGCTTCATATTAAAAAAAATAAAAAATAAAAAATTCAATATCCAAGAACAGGGACTGAAACACAGGTCTCACAGAACTGTGATTGAACTGCTAATCATCTCTCTCTTTTATGCCCCATGGGTAGGTAAAATACTTCGTAACACACACACAAAATCAAGATTAAGCAGGACACAGATTTCTACTCTAAAATACACATATTTAGCTTGCTTGTTAAAGTATTCTACTGGGACATAGGAGATGTAGGGTGCAACCCCTTTCTTGAATCAAACAACAAGGAGATCTGAATGTAGGTTTATACACTCTTGGTGGGAGTCTTGGTTACTGATTACACATAGATTTGGGAGTTTTCTCCTTGCTGTTTCTGTGAATGCTCCCTACCACCTTAAAATTTGTATTCAACCCAAACCGATTCATCAAATTCCACTGGAATTTGCAAAGTATTTCCTTTCTCTTGAAACTTTCTCCTGAAAAAAGTGTCCTATTGGGCATATGAATTATCAATCAAATTAAAGAGGGCACTCAGATGGGTTCATTTTCAACTTTAAGAACCACAATTAATAACTGAAGAAACATCTGCTAGCTACAAAGAGAGTGCTGTTTACTACTTTATAGCAGAATGTTTTACCGTAGAACCTATTGAAGGATGAAGGGAAATTGTCTTATTTACTCTCCTGTCATTTTCAGTTATAGCACATGTGTTTGAAGACAGTTAATAACAAAAAAAAAGTCTGACTTAAATTAGCCCCTGGATTCTTCCTTATTCATTGCACAGTTCTCAATTACTGGTAACACCATAGCAACAAACATATGCTGGGAATCCCAATTAGACCCATTTGATTTTAATTGGGTTTATGGAGTGTCAAGCAGATAAGCTGCCCCTCTGGGATTCTAGTAATGGGTGCACAAGAGATCCCGTAACACCCAATACAGAAGCAACTTGGCAAGAAGCAAAAAAAAGAGCATCCTTTCTAAAGGACTGCTTTTCCACATGTCAGGACCCCTTACAGTGATGGAAACAATCCGGCAGGAAGCAGGGGGAAAATGACCAGAACCATTTTTGATCAAGGCAATTTTATGAAATTTTATATCAGAGGGTAACCGCGGGAGACAGGAGCGTAACAGAAGAATTAAACTGGTATTGCTGGGCACATGTAAAACTGCTAATATTTGCAAAGTCACAAGATTTTAAGTAACATAGTCCTATAATCAGTGTATCAAAATAAATGCAAGGTGCTTATTGTAGGAAACCTAGTGAAATCAAACCCAAGTTTTCTGAAGACTTAGCAGTAGAAGCAATTATTCTTCTAAGGTGAAGTGGAAGTGGCTGTTACATCCAGGCACAGGAGGTGGTAGTGTGCTGCCCCCCAGAGACTGCGTTGATTGCTTCTCTCAACACTTTCTCTTTTTTAATATTAACAGCAAAAGTCTTGCATCCTTGCTTTGCCCTAGGCCCAAACAACTCTGATCTAGTTAGTTCTGAGCTGTTACAGGCTTGGGCAGCCATATGAGGGAAACTAAGCATTTTCTTTACTGCTACAGCTGAAATCTGATTCTAAAGGCAATAGGTAGGTGCAGCGTCTTATGCTTTTTCTTACTGTGTATCTGAAGTTTCCAATATATCTGCAGTCATAAAAATAAATTTGGATATTTACTGTTTGCTCACACAGAATCACATGTCCCCACATACTGCTTCTTTGTGCTTACGTTTAAGAAAATAGCGTGAGAGATTTGACTGCATCTTATCTGCTTAGGGGCCATCAAAATGTACCAAGGTGAGGAAGGCTTCCCACTCATTCTTCCAAAGCCTCTCTAGCTGCCTGATTTCTTGTTCGGGTTTGAAAAAGCGGTAAAATGTCACAATTGCAGTGGCTCCAAAAGGTATACAAAGTCATGGATGATTGTGTAACGTAGGAAGTAGTTTTATCATTAAAAAACCCCAGGCCTAGTAAGTAAGACCTCTGGGCTCAAACACTCACAGCTGACGCAGTGGCTCAGTCGAGCCTGCTGCTCTACATATATTTCTTTTTTCATTATGCCTCTCTAATCTTCTCTGAGCAAATCAGGCTCAGCTATCTCTTCCTTTCTGGTCCTCTACCTCACCTGACGCCCTCTCTTTCTTTATTTTGGTCCCCTTTTCCCCTCATTTTTTTTAACCAGCCTAAGCATTCCCGAAGGACTTCTTTCTGCTTCATGCCTTTTCTTTGTAAAATTCTCTCCTCATATTGCCACTTTCAGCTGTATGTTTTACAATCCTGAAACCACAGTCTGTATTTAAAATTAATAAAGTGTCTTAATTTTGATAAAAACACAAAACTAAACAAAAACCTTGGCAGAGAAGATTTGTTGTAAGGTATTATAATGTCAAGGAAAGAAAATTAGCCATTTCTCTTCTGTCCTTCATCGTCAATAAAAATGGAAATTTGTTATTTACAAGAAGCTGAGAGCTTGTCATATTGTCTTCTGCTGCAGAAAACTCACATGCACTTTGAAGACAGGGGAAGTGATCTAGAAGAGGCAGGGTTAGATCTGTGGGAAGTGATTGATTACAAAGCAAGTACACATCTTCTGGGTACCAGATAGCTCAGTCCCAAGGGTTTTTCCTGAAGCAAGTGGGGAATGAGGTGCAGGAAATATAAAGTTGCACGTACATGGTTCCCCCTTAGCAGGGGCACTTCGCACCCATACAAATTTTTGAGGGATATTTTCCCAAGGTCAATAACAAAGATCCACACAATTAAATAGTAGAGGCGTATCCCCACCAGTTCATCAAATGAGCAAATTTGACAGCTGAGCACACAACGCCTACTTAGGGTTCAGGATGTTTCTCACAACTCTTCTGTTAATCTTCATGGAAAACTCTTGCCCAAAGGTCTTCACAGAGAGCACACAAAGATGCAAGGACAGGGGTAGTCTTGCATACTATCCCTATTCCAAGCCAAGCAATGGCTTTCAAGCTACAGATCCAAATCAGGCCATCTTAGCTGTAGCCTAGTAAAGAGCTCGGAGCCGACAACTCCCCCCGGCCTTTTTTCCTTAACTGTGAGAAGAAAAGCTCTCACTACTTGGTGTCCGACTGACTTAACAGAGTAGTTTTAGTGATTGCAAAGAGGAGCTGTTAGTTCCAGCAGGTGTAACTTAGAAGCAAAACAAAAAAATGGAGACAAATATTTTGTAATCACTGGCAAAATGCAATGAAAATCCTCTTTCAACAGAAGGTGATTTTAATATTGAATGCATTTGTTATTTAGGAGAGTGACACAACATAGTATCTGCCACTTTCCATCTTGAATTCACCAATTTTTGGCCAATATTTGAAGACGACTGTTACCTTTATCAAAATAATAGGCAGGAATAGTCAGAAGAGAAGGTTAATTCTGCACTTAATTCACTTCGCTGCCGCAGACATTTCATGTACATGCAAATGTGTGTGCACTATGCAGGTGAAAAATAGACAAGAGGGTTGCACGCGTGTTTATAAGCAATCCGCAGCGAATGTTATACCGATTGCAAGCTTCAAGGGGATGTAAATCCCACCGTGATTCGAGCAAGAGATCAGCTAAGTCCTCGGAGCCGCAGTGCCGACGCGCTCCCGGCTCCCAGGCGGTGGGTGCAGGCCAGAGCGGAGCACGGAGCCCCGGCGGAAGCCGCACTCCCCTTGTGGTAGGCGTCCCCTTCTCCGTGGAGTAATCAAATAGGTTTGATTGGTCACTGTCGGCCTTTGTCCGGTGCTGACCTACACGTTGCGCTGAGGGACATCTTTGTCTCACTTTTCTTTGGTCACCGAGTTCATGGAGCTCAATGGGCCGCGGCTGGCAGTCCATTAACGGGGGTTCTCAGCCCAGCCCCGGGCCACCCAGGAGCCCCGCTGCATGTTCTCACTGAATGGCTTCACTGGTGGCCCATTCAAATGCGCTCATGTCAGAAAAAAGAGTTGAATGGAGGAGCCAATGTACACCATTGCTCAGGCGAAGTGACTGCAGCCCCCAACAAAGCCTCCCCTGTGGTGATGTTAAGCGGAGTTATCAATAGTGCTAAGGCAGAGCAAGAACTAATGCCCCAATCATGTCATCAACAGGTGGCACAGATGCAGCCACTTCAATACAGAAATCACAGGGCAACATTTCCTGGTAATTCTATCCTCTTTCCAGCACTAACATCCAGAAAAATGCGCAGATGTCTTGTGGCTGTCTTGTAGTGTGTCAGACCCCCTTGAACCGAGCTCCAAAGGACTTTTTTGTTTCCTGTTTCTTTTACTATTCACGCCAACTGTAGGCAATGTTAAAGCCTCATTTTGCATGAAGCAGAAAACTTAGTTTTTAAGGTACACATAAATAATTTCCTTTCGTTTTTCTGAGCTGCATGAATGGACCTTCCAAGCAAGAAAAGAAACGGCTTCGGTATTCACAACAGTACAAGACAGATTATTACACCATTTCATTAATTCTTAGAGGGCACGTTAAGTTATTTTGATTTATTTCAAAAAATAAAACTAAATCAAAATATGGTTGAACTCACAACCACTATGACCATGACCGTCTTTTCTTCTCAGTTGAGTACAAAGTTCACCTTTAATGTTTTGGAGAAAAACCAGGGCACAATAAAAACAGGACTCCTAAGAATTCTGAATGCAACATGTATACAAAGTGAATTTGCAAAGCACATCGGAGGCAAAGAACTGCCACAGTTTCTGCTCTAATTAACAACTCATAACTTTGCAATGGATTTCCATTGCTGTGCTCAGAGTAGGTGGTAAGTGTGTGGCAGAAGGGAAGTAACCATGTCCACAAAACATGTTACTTCTGAACAAGACGGACACCTTCTTCTGTTAGGCCTGAAGACTTGCATTCATTTTCAAATCGTTCCTATGAGACAGAAGGGGAGAAAACAAAAAACACTAAAGAAAATTCCCCTGCCGGAGGAAATTCCAGCACTTAAGGAGGCTGAGATAGGACTCCTTCCAAAAGTGGTTCCCACAGTTACAGGCAATCATTCAGGACAGGTTGCAGGTCATGGATGCAGACCACTCACCAGAAAGGTTTCCTCAACTCTGTAACTAACCTGAAAACAAAACCCACAACTGCAACCAGTCATACAAGAAACAGAAGAAACCACAGCAATGCTCTAGGTCTTTATGCTGCAGAGAATTGCTTAAATACAATTCCCACATGATTTTAAGAAAATAATTGAGCACTGTGCTACAAAGGCGAGAGGAAAAATTCCCAATAGTTTCTAGCAGTTCAACCTGGGGAAAAAACGCTCTCATTTGATGTCCCAGCAGGGGATACCTTCTACTTTAAATAGACAGGAAAGAAATTGTGGGCCAGAAACATGAACTAGGCAATAGTCAGTCCTGCACAAGCAACAGATTTAACATTCCTCCACTTCAATGCAAAGAAAATTCACTTTAACGACAAGTAGATTTGATAAAGAGAGCTAAGATTAATGAGATAATGGTTTCTTTCCCATTGCCAACATGTGGACTGGTACATAGATTTAGTGTCAGAAGTGCTTTTCTTTCCAAGCTGCTGTAACTTTTTCTAAAATTCATTACTGCAAATACAGAATTCATTATGTCAATACAAACATGGAACTAAGCTTTTAGTTTACTTGTTGTTTAATGGTCTGGATATGATTTGCATTATTTATCAATGGGTTCTTCCCTCACGCATAGTTAAGCTAGTCCAAATTCAGGCTGTTAACATAAAAAATTGTGATACAGAATGATAACATTTTCAAATAATCATTACATCAACCTGGCTCTGAGATACATGATTACTTATTAAAAGCAATAGGACAGCTCCACTGAAAAAAGAATTCTTGCTTTGAATTCTATAAAAATATAGAGACATGACCATAAGACATAAATGAGATCTTTACAGATATCTATCCATTTACATCAGGTTTTCCATTACACTTTCCATGAAACTTTATGCATGTTTGTTTTCTTTCTCTGATTTTTTGAAAGACGGAAGAAAATGCAAAGGATTTCCTGATAAAATGTTTTCGCTAGTACCTAATTGTTTACTAACTGTTAGTACATGTTTTCCACTTTGCATCCAGCATACAAAAGTTCCAGAAAATTTAACAGAAATTTTGTCTAAGAAGAGGTCTAACCTGCAGACTTCAGGAATCCTTTAATTTGTGTTCTTCTTCATTACGCATTTTGTAATAATTTTCATTGCAGTTGGAACTTGTCAGAGGTTTGTTGTTCAGAAAAAACAATAGGATTTTTTTGGGGGGGTTTCACCTTAAATGCTGCTATACAATTTCAAAAGGATATCCTAAAAGATTCTACCAGAATAACATCAGGAGAAACTTTCAAACTAATTTGCCACAAAGAAAACTGCTTTTTCTTAGTGCAGAATCACCTGCTTTTCATTATTTCCTCCTTCTTTTACTTTGTATGCCTATGGCCGTAAAGGCTCAGCAGACCTCCATGGAACTTTAAATCATGAAGTGGGAAAGAAACTCCTGCTGCTTGGTACAACTTATTCTTTGGTGCCTTTATAAACATGCACAAAAACACAAACCGCAGTAATTTCACAGCTGGCCTTCTCCTTCCACGTCTCCAGTTCTCTACTTCTAAAAGTTGCTTTTTCGTGTTGCTGCCCCGCACAGCCAGCAGACCGAGGAACCTGCTGCCTCCCCCAGAGGAATGAGCAGTAGGCTTCGGTACCCAGCTGGCACCCCAGCTGGCACAACGGCTCTTTTTGCACAACTTTTGGTCCTAAAGTACATGCCAAAGTGTTTCATAGGATAACATTTATATTCAGAATTTATTTTTTAAAAATATTCCTAAAAATCACAACTAATAGCTTACTTGCTTTTCAAAACATTAGGATTTACAATGCTTCTGTTTCACCCAGGTCTTCTCACTATGCTGTCTGGTAACAGAGCATATAGTGAGGACTGGAAGGTCGTATGTGTAAGGCCTCACCCCTACAAAAGTGCTTAACATACCTGCCTGTTTACACTCAGAGGAATAATTCATTTAACTAAAACAGGCTTTAGCTAAAACAATTTTTTCTTACACTTTTTAATATATTTTTAATATATCCAAATATAGAACAGGATTATTTTCTGAAATACTAGTTGGTACTGTGAAAAGATGGGAAAAAAGATCAAGATTTATTTCTCTCTATTCTAATGAAAAAGCAAATATCTGTGTTTAAAATATTACAGCTGGCTTAAAAATGGCTCAGTTTAAAATGGGAAGCTCTCCATAGCGCGGTATTTCTCATCGTGTAATAAAAAGTTCTGTGCCTTACAAATTCTATAATAGGTAGGTCAACCACTTAATATCATGTCATTCCTATAATCATACACAGCACTTGAGCTTTACATAGATGGCAGACTTTGTCACTTCAAAGGAGATGAGAACAAAAGCAGTAAGAGAAAAGGTTCTCTTTCTTCAATGCAAATGGGCTTCCTTTTAAAGAGGTGTTTTTAAAAGCCTTCATATCATGTTAAGAAAGTTGCATTATGGCTACCTGAATTAAATGCCTTTACAATTGTCTAATAATTTAAAAATTAAACTCAAAGAGATTGCTCATATGTTGAAAATGACAACTACTATTGCCACTAAAACAACCTACATTAGAACGTTTATGATGACAGAGATCATTTCCATTTGGCTGCATTTGCAGGCAGTTGGCATGCCATAGGGATTCACAATTAGCCCACCTGTTACAGATGCCAAATGAGACAGTAACTCCTGTCCCAGCATTTGACAATGCAATAATCCTGTTTTACTGCAGTGTTGGCATTCCATGAAAAAAACCCCCACAAAACCACAAAAAAACAGCCGTAAAACAACTGTCTCCAACTTTACGGCATCTGGAGCACAGAACTTTTTAGCATTGCGGGATTTGGCCACACTGGAGACTGTGAGGGAAATGCAGCTCTCCCATCAGCACAGGCCAGGGCAGCTTTCCAGTCAAACCAGGGCTGAGCACATTCTTGACCATTTTGTGATGCAAAGACATGAACAAAAAAAAAATGTTGCAAAAGAGTCCCCACAGGTAACTTGTAAGAAAAATATATCTGGATTTATATTGTTCACAAAAAATACTTAAGAAAATGAGCACACTTTTAAATGATCACAGATCTCTGTGGGAAAGATGTGACGACCAGAGGGGTTTTCCATGTATTTAGGTAACTGAGAACTGTGAGTTTTTTCAAGATATAGTACCAGTGCGAACTGTTACAGACAGAAGTATTTGACTCCAGCTACGCTGTCCTGCAAGAGTTAAAACTGGGAGTGACTATTAGTTCTTCCACCAGTGCTAGAAGAAAGCAAGCACTGCCAGTTTGCCTTAGTTTGGTAAACCATGGGCCCAGTCCCCAGCCAGGCAAGGAGAGAGCCTTTCACTGCTGCTGTAATCTACCAAGTGTTCACATAAAACCAGAGAAAGGGAGAACCACACAGGGGTCAAAATTCAGAGCAGCATGTAGTAGCAGAGGTTCTTGACTAAACCTGTAGAGAAGCCCTCCCCACCTCCTTTCTCCCACTCCCACTCAGGGGACTATGAAAATATCCTTCACCAGGCAGGCAGAGGGAGAACCAGTAAAGGGAAGGGAACATTATGGTCATGGCATGCCTTTTGCAGTATGATGCTCTTTCTTCTTATTCCCCTTCATCCTAAGGCATTCTGCAACTTTTATGCTATCTTCAGTGTGTAAAATTTCCTCCCTCAGTACCTCCTGCAGTGCTCGGTGGGGTGGGAGGAGGTGGTGGTGGTGTTACCTTTTTCCCCTTGCTCTATGAGGATCCCCTTTTCTGCCACCTCGCTCTCCATCCGTCCTGGTCAGGAACACAGATGTGCTCCCACCTTCTCTCTTCTTACAGAGTGCAGCAGTAGCCTCTGCTTTTAAGAGCAAGGAACTTGAACAACACCATTTTTTTCTGCCCTAGCCACTTGACAATAGAAGGCAGAGAAAGGAGAGAGAACAGGACTTCGAGTACTAACCAAAATACTGAGCTATCGCCATGAAATCATAAAAATGCTGGGCAGAAATAGATTTCAAGAGATCATCTAGCTCAGCAAGGTGCATTAAGGAAGAAATCTCTCTGCTGACAATACTAATGGTAGGCTGTTAATACTACCATTCCAGCTCTGCAGCTTCTCATCAGAGTATTTGGCTGTCATTCACTCCTTTTTTTTTCCCCCCTTTAAAACACACATGGTTTATGTCTGCCATTCAGCAAAGAATCAGACCAACTCACATCTCGCGATGTGGCACTGGCTTCAGGTACCACTTTCCCCCCGTGATGTGTTCTGATGGGTTTTGGAGACATCAACACTCAAGGAATTTGTTCTTCCCGTGAGTCCCTCACAGAACAGAAGGGTAACATCTAAGAGTAGTTGTTCCTGCTAAGCCCATTGAAATTGCATTTGTGACATCCAAATGGATTTTTTTCAAGCAGGGTGCTGGATTGACAGGAAAGCAGCTGCTCTGCAGCAAACAAGAGTGAAAATTAATAGGAGACCAAGGCAAAAGAAAGACTGTTGGTTTTGCTCACGCCCATCAAATTGTTGGGATATAGAAAAGCACCCTTTGATCTCTCCCAGACTAATTACTGCTCCTGGTTTGACTGATACTTTAGTTGCCCTTCATAGAAAAATGCAACTATTGTAATACAAATCTGTAATGAAAATTTAAATGCAAATACAGCATCTGATAAACAAAACATGGCAAAAGTCATCTGACAGAATACCTGTGTCACACAACTTTTTCAAGTGTTTTGTAGCTGACCAACAGCATGTGCATGGGCTATTACAATGAAACAGGTATAAAAAGGACAAGCATGTGTCTTAAGAGTAAGAGCAACCAACACATACAGAGCTTTATGATGCATGTATTTCTTTGAAATATTACCGGAGTTCTAGGATTAGTTGATTTAAATACGTTTCTTAAATCTTATCATATTATAGTAAGAACAATACATTGCCAGAACTCTATTATATAAGAATTGTTTTGGGTTTAATTTCATAAGCTCATAGCAGCTTAAGATGAGAGACATTAACTGTAAAAAAGTGCATGAGCTCACGTAACAATCAAAGGCGATCTCTCTGTAACTAAATAATTCTGTTCAAAGCTTTAGAGCATACAGCTAAAATTAGACAAATGAAGTATCTTTTCATAAAGAGAAAGCAAATAGAAAACTTTCCTGTGACACAAATGGCAGAAAAAACATTCCTTCATGAAGTCTCATTTCCAGCCCTGGCAGCTTTTACGGTTTCCTATGTTGCCTCCAAGAGGCGATTGGGCATTCGGGCTCCACATCATCCTGCTCCTGAGCACTCAGTCCCTTAGCAAGGGCAAAACCCAGAGCTAATTTCTTGCCTACTGGAAAACAAGGAGAGTTTCTGGACAGTGTCACCTTCAGGGTCCACCTTCCTGTGAAGACAACAGATGTCTTCAAAATCTGATGTTAAAAAGGAGGATCAGACAGATATGACATTTTATTGCTCAGTCTAACAGTCTAATTTTACTTTTTTTTTTTAAAAGAAGATATACATGGGCACATTTACAACATGACTCCTTTTTTCAGTAAGAATAATTCTTATCTAACAAAAAGGAAACACTACTCCTACTCAGTAGCTCATTACATTTGTCATCATTCCATCTGTTTACAGATCTTATTTGGGGAAAGAATGCTCTTTTCTAAACACGCATTTGTTAATATTCTAAAAAGTATCTGTAAAAATTATCACAGTGTTTAAAAAACTAACGGGTTTTCAAAACTGTGCATTGCATCTATTAGAGCATAAGGATGATGTGATATTTTCTTTCTTCATGGTTCCCAATATGGAATTGCCACGGGCTGCTGTTCTAAGCTATAAATTACCAACGTAAGTGTTATGTATGTGGATTTGTTCTACGATATGTTGGTCTACTGCACCCAGGAGTGGGATATGCCATTCTTAGAACACACAGCCTTTTGCTGCAAACAGGTGATGAGCAAATTTCAGATATGGCTATAAATAGGCTTTATATTGAACTTGTACAGGCAAGGCAAAGGAGGGAGTGTGGTCTATGTTAAAACTGTCTTAAGGTAAGAAAGGAAAAAAACGTGAGATCAACACGACATACCTAAACATCCCTCACCACATTGTATCGTAATCTATCGTTTAGCAGGTGTTGGAAACAGCCCCTCTCACAGCCTGAGCCTTCGCCTGCCAGGCTAGAGCCAGGAAAGGATTGCTGCAACTGCATCTGGCTCAGGGTTACCTCCTTCACCCCGATTTGTGATTTACGAGCGGTATGTTTACCGTGTCACAAGCAGCTTGGTACAACGATGGCACATTCAGCTGGGATTTAGCTGAGAGCAGCGTGCCACCAGCAGCTACAGCCATGGCACATTTAGTGGGGATTCAGCTGAGCGTGGTATGCCACCAGCAAGCTCCCGTACTCCTGCCACGAGCATTAGCCTGGGCAGAGCTCTGCTGCCCCATTGGAGCTGGGCACCATGCCATTCCACATCTGTCACGGCATCCACCAGCACATCTGTGCCAAATTCAAACAGCAGCGGGAAGCTCACCGTTCCCACGGCCTGTATCTCAAGGCAGGGTCATATCTCAGAGCAATGGCCTGGCTGCCTGACCAGGAGACTAACACATACCTGAAACAGGGATACGGAGGGGAGGAGAAACACCTGACTGCAGGATGACACGTGCTCAGGATACAGGCAGGTGCACGCCCATGGCACCATGCAGCCAAAGCAGCATGAGGCACCCATGGGAAGACATCTCAGCTTTTGCTATGTGGTCACCAAGAAGCATCCAAACTTGTGTTCCTACAGGCAAGCACATTCTGCACTGAATAACTCTGCTTATAAAATAGGTTCAATAATGATATACTAAACTATCACGCAGTCACAGACAAAATAACTTCATTTCTTGAAATAAGATTATTTCTGAGCTGATAAGCAGTTACATGCATTGGATATAGCGCAGTGGCTTTGCAGTCTCCCTTTGGAGAGACTGATGTATATTTTTATATATATGTATGTTTACATGTGTGTATAAATACACATATGTGTGGGTGTATTGTAATCTTAGCATAAATTATGCTGGAGTGTTAGACTTGTGCTTCCCTAATATAGTTTTGCCATAATATTATTTTTGGCTTCTCTTCCACAGGGAGATGTGAACCTGAATTTATAAAGTATCTTGAAGCAAAAAATGCCTACTTGGCTAACAACTCTTGAGGCTTTTATTTTTGTAGCAGTTGGTATAGCAGATTATACACCTTCCACATTAGGCCCACGGTTTTCCTACAAATACAAAGTGTTCCCTCTGTCTTGCAACAAGCAATACTGCAAGATTTTTTACTTTTGTCAGCATGGAGCAAAACTCAAAATTTCCACACTACAGTCTAGAAAAAAAATAAGGCAAAAAAAAAAAAAGAATCTTCGGAAACAGAAACTAGATTTTCATTTAGTGATTGAAGCTGTTTCCCATAAAACTGTCTTAACAACCATATAAAATATATTAAAATACTTTTCTATGGTATACAATCAGTTACACAGACTAGAGGATTTTGGCACAGTCTAAACGGTTAATGCTTGTGCTTGTACTTTTTAATCTTTATTAAATCAGTGAGACTCATTTTACGTTTCAAATCTAATCAGAAACCATTCATAAATAACAGTGCAGGACATAAATCAGAATGCAATAATAAGAATGCTCAATATTTGTGCACCTTTTTTTCCTATAAGGCTTCTGCAGCCCTTTATTCTCAGAATAATAGAAATCCTTGGATTTAATAGTTAACTTATACAATTAGCATGTATTCATTTTCTGTGCAAATTGTATGAGAAAACTAGAGGCAAACACGACCCTGAGAACATAGAAATATATTTGGTAAGGACGTCTTATGGAGTGACTTAAGCAAGAAAAGATTTTTCATTTTATTTTACCTTTTAGCAGCTTTACTGTTAATTCCAGCATATCAAAGACTTAAAAACCAATCAACCAACCAAACAAAACCCACTTTCTAGCAAGATACCTTGTTCCATTCTCAGGAGAGACAGACAGAAAAAGGAGAAACTGCTGTAGGGTGAAATTTTAGGTCTTTCAGGCAATCTCATAAAGATGAACACAACATGTAATACTGCATCTTTATCTTCTGAAGACTCGGTTTTGAGAAGCATTTTAACAGATATAACATCACAAGCCCATTGCATGACTATTAAAGGCACAAATAAAAAGATCACAGGATGAGATAGTTTCAACTAGACTGCAGTTTTAGTTCAAAAGAGTTGTAACAGATATTTTAGGATGAGATAAGTAGTCGCCATTTCTAGTATTATCTACAGCTACTCTGAGGCACAAGGGCTATGAACACTGGTCTCTCCAGATTTAACATACTTAATGTTTGGTTTTCTGGAGCAGCAGAAGCATAACTGAAAAGGCAATAATGCCTTTGTGTGTGTGTGCATGAGCATCTGTGCTTTCTCTATATTAATATTTTATTTTTAGAACTTTAAACCATTATTTTTAAAGTTAATTATTACCAAGCCACCTGTGAATACCTTTTTTTTTTTTTCATCATTTTGTATTTTTTATTGATAATTGTAAAAAGGTCTGAACCAACTGGCCAAGAGAAAAATAAAGGAGAGATCAACAATAGCATCATGCAAACTACTACAAACATCTTTCACAGAATCACTATGGTTGGAAAAGACCTGTAAGATCATCAAGTCCAACCATCAACCCAACACCACCATGCCCATTAAACCATGTCCTGCAATACCACATCCACACGTTCTTTGAACACCTCCAGGGATGGTGACTCCACCACTTCCCTGGGCAGCCTGTTCCAATGCTTTGCCAGTCTCTCAGTAAAGAAATTTTTCCTAATATCCAGCCTGAACCTCCCCTGGCGCAACTTGAGGCCATTTCCTCTTGTCCTGTTTTTTGTTGTGGGTTGGTTTTTTTTTTTTTTAATTTTAGCCATAGAAATTAATATTTATTTAAACCATCTGCTGATAACATTTTCTCTATATTTTTAGAAATGTAGAAGAAACTATTTATAACAGTAAAGATCTGGAAGCTTATTGCATAATCACACTTTCAAAGAAGTATTATCATAAACACTGGGTGAGTTAACAGTTCCTGAAATCATCTGAGGTTGCTTATTATTTTCTAAAAATGCAGGCCAAAATAAGAAAATTGGTGGACTGACCTGTATCCTTAGCAATCAATACTGGTTCATCTACTGAGTCTGACACTGAGAGATTTTATTCCTCCTTTATCACCACCAGTATGTTTGTTTACGAAATTCCTATGCATTGGAAGTTAACTGGAAATACTGCACGAGCTGCTTTACACAACTCTTAAAAAAGGCAGTGCTTACGGCTGGTCTGGTGGAAGAGGGAAGCAGTCAGCTTCACGTGGTGGTTGTTGAGAGAACTGACATGTACGTGACGTCCAGAGACTAACACCACTGAACTCACACTGACATCCATGCATTTAGTTTTGCCAGCAGAACTGCGGTTTAGAGGTTTAATTGGTTCTGGTTTAGATGTAAACGATGGAACACAACTTACACAACAGAGGCTGGTGTCCCTCTTTGTACTGGGTAGTCAACTGGCGGCATTACTAACTGGATGCCACAATAGCAGACATGGCAGAATTAAAAGAAAAAGGACCTTGTTCTAAGGGTTTTCTTGCCTATTTTTTAAAAAAGGAGTGAGACCAAATGTTCACCCTAGATATGGGCTCAAATTTATGAAAAAGCAATAAGAACTTCTATTTTCCCCATTTTTTTTCCTAACTATTAGTGGTAAAATGGTAAAGTACAATTTATTTCCAAATCACTGAAAATTCAGTCAATCTTTGCTCCAGGTAACCGTGGATCAATACTGTATCTGCCAGTTCCCGAAAAACAAACTACCAGTTGTTCTTTCTCTGAGAAAAGGCAAACGCACACACCTTATGTTAGTGACACAGCCAACCATCATTACGTGGTTGCAAAGAAAGAGAAAAAAGGTTTCATTTGTTTACAGTTTGTTATTAGGCAGCATCCTCTTCCTCCTCCTCATCTTCCTTTGCAATGAAATGTTGCTTTCTGAATTCTCGCCTGCTCATCGTTGTGCTTGGGAGTGCAACTGCTGGGAGATCCTGTATGAACTTGACATCTCCAAAGAACCGGTGCACTGGCTGGTTGCTGTCTTCATCCAAGAAAGCACGACCGTCTAGTTGTGTCGGCTTCTTCGGGAGGTCTGCATCCTCCAAGCTAGACCCATCTGAAAGTACACTTCAGAGCTGCTCTCCTCTTCATTGCAGACATGATTGTGCAGATTTTCACCACTGTCCATTTTTGATGGAGCACTGCTTGATTTCTCTGCACGTGGCTTGAAAGAAACATCATGTTCCTTTTCCTGTTTGTCTTCCTTAGTCTCTGGAACGCTTTCACCTTTTTTCTCTTGAGTTATATTGTAGTCTCCTGGATCTGTTGAATGTCGACCTTCTTCGGATGTTTTAGGTGTTTCCCCTGATGCAGCAAGGTTTCACTTCCACATGTAAGTCCTTCTAGTCCTGATTTTACTCGACTGTTTTTTTCACATTTTAGCCTCTTGGAGGGCCTGGCAGCTGCTTTGTGTGGAGAACACAGGCTCAGCGTCTGGGGGCCGCCGGCGGCGCTTCCCCCGCGGTCTGTGCGGAGGCGGCTGCCGGGCGCCCGCCCTCCGGAGACCCCTTCACGCAGCGCCCGGGAGGCCGCCGCCGCTGCGCTGCCATCCTGGGAGAGACGGGCCACGGGTCTCCGTGCGGCCCCGGCCCTGCCCGCCGCCATCTTGGGGAGGGTGCTTTCCTTCTTTAACAACTTGGTTCTCATAAAGATCCAGTGATTTCAAGGCATGGTTTTCAATAATACCTCGGTGCCTAGAACTCATTTTTCCAAACCTAAGGCACTTAGGGCTAAATCTTAAGAAAAACCTACTTATTGAAATTTCAGCTAAAGCAAGGCACCAGGGTCTCATGCAATGAGAACCCAAGTAGAAAAAAACCCCAAACAAAACACACCAACAAACAAAAACACACCCACATGGAGAAAAGTTAGAGAGTGCCTCTTAAACTGGCTTTAACTGGCAACATCAACATCTTGTGTTAGGACATACGTAAGTCAAGGAAGAGGAGTAGCAGTGGGATACACAAAGAACACTACAATTATTTATTTATCTGCTTTACCGTCATGCACTGCATTGATACACATACTCTTTAAGTGTACTTGAGGTGACACCTACAGCCACACTGGGTATCAGATCCCAGGTAGCCAGGCTGAAATCAGCAGTTGGCAACTGTGGAGAGCCAAGACCAAAAGGTGAAGAAGCTTGAATACCGTTCCAAAAAGGTGTTTTGGGTTTTCTTAGTACTCAAAAACCTTTGTTGAGAATAGACAAGTATATTTCTCTGCTGTTAGGAAAAAGAAAAGCCTGCTATACCATAAAACAGTTTGCATAGACAAGAATCATTACATCTCAAAAGCCATCTCTTCAACTTTTACTAAAACCCAAAGGTAACTTCCATTTGGTGGGTTTTTTCAGTTTTGCTTCTGCAAATATAATGTGCTTTTTATACTTGAGACAAAAAACAGAATTAATTCACAGTTTATTTTTATAAAAATCCAGGAAAACCTGGTGACACTGTAGTGGAGCGAATCTTACACACTGATGCTTTTATTAGCGTTCCCTCCCATTCACAGTGCACTGCACCTTAAGCTGCCTTTAAAACAAGGCTGTTAACACTATGCTGAACATCTGAGGATTTACTAACAAATGCTAGGAAACATTTATCACTTACGTACAGCAACAGTAAAGAGATTGCACACACTTTTGCCGGTCAAGTATTTTTTGGTATGGTCTGCAGCTGCAAGGAAATTGCACAATTTTAGAGTATCAGATTTTCTTACAGTAACCAGATAATGAAATACCCATATACTCTCAAATTAACAGAAGTACACACACATTTATTAAGGGGAAAAAAAAAAAACCACAAAATTTGTGTTTCTGGATTACAGGACATGAATGTTAATAAACGAATGGCAGATAAAAGCTGCTAAAAGTCAGTATTCTCTGCACATAAATTAAGATTGAAAAATAAACCGTTTTAAAAGGAAAATACACAAATGTTAATGTACCATTTGTATTTTCACTTTTAATTCCATAATTTTCTTTATTCAAGAGAAGTTGCTGTGAAACTTCCAACATTCCATGAAATCAAGAAACTCACAGAGGAATTCAACTCAACTTCCTATGCAGTTTTTAAAAGTGTGCACTCATGGCTTCCTCCGAAATCCTTATCCAAGCAGAGCTCAGATGCCCCAGGTACATTTAAGCAGGCACTAAGCACTGAAGAGTTCATTTCCCATTTCTCTCAGCTGTGCTGTACCAACCCCAGCGTTCACAGGACCTAGTGGTAAACTGCAAAGAGGATTTGATTTAGCTGAACAATAAATCAGGGAAGGAAACGTGGTCCTTCAGCCACTGTGCCACCAGAAGGACTCTGCACTCCTCTAGATGCTGATACCCAACCCTGAATTCACAGAAAAGTTAACCTTGTGCACACTTTACAGCTAGTCACATCACTCCCCATTTTCTGTCTGCATGTGTAAAACTGGCAAATATTTTTTTTAAATCGCAGAACACTAAGAAAAAATTCCCATACCTTTCCTAAACTGATCTTATGCAAAACATTAAAAGACAAATCATATATTATGCAAAGTCAACAGCAATTTCAACTGATGCTATAGCTCACACCTGTACCTACCAGCGTGGAGGGAATATTATTAATGGCACAGAGTCAGAGTAGCTTTAGCACTACAGCAGTACAGGAGTTTTAAATATAAGATCTGACGGATGGCAGGTAATCCTCCCTCTTCTCTAAACACCAAAAGCCTGATCCTCCAGCACTTGCACACCCGCGCAAGCAGATTTTATACCTCTGCAGTACTACTTACTTACGTCAGTAACACCTTCCAGGAACGCAAAAGTTCATCCACAGGTTTCTCAGGTACAGGACCAGACCTCCTATTTTGAGAGTACCTGATGTGTACAGAGCTAAAAAAACATCAGACTTATCTACAGCATATAAAATAAAAGCTAAAGATGTGGAATTTAATAGCAGGCATTCGGAGCAACTAGGGTAACACTCTTCTTTTCTCCGTACATTCAGCTTCTGCAAATTGTACCAGCAACACAGACCAGTATCACTGATTTTACATTTCTCCCTCAAAATTAGTGTGCCATTGCTCTGCACCAAGAGGTCCTGGTTTGTTATGATCCCAATAAGAAAGGCATTCAAACTCTCTGAAGTATCACTTAAAATGTCATGTAGTGGAGGATAGTATGGATAATTTTACATCCCTTCAGAGGCTGGGAATCCCAAGCTGCACGATATCAGATGAGTCTCCAATCAGTGCACAGCATGCTGTGCAGATCCCTACCCCATTTGGGGCTTTTGAGCTTTTATGGGATTTTCTTAAAACAATTCTATTCATTTCTACTGTAAAACAAAAAGGGCATTCACAGGAGAACTTGTTGCCACATTTTCAGATAAAGACAAGGACAGACGGGTGGTGTAATCACCGGTACCAAATGGGAGCTGCCTGCAGGCTCCATCATTACAGTTCACTGGCAACGTTTATCCTGTGGCCAAAGGCATACGTGCGGCTCAGAACAGGCCTGAAGGCCAGGCTATAAGCACAATATATAAGCTGCTAAGTAAGTGCAGCAGAGGCCTGCAGCTTCTCAGGTTAACTGTGATGTGGATCGCCAGCTCTTCGGTGCAGGGTTGTCTCCTGGCTGGGATCACTAGAGCCACAGAGCACGCCTGCCAGCATTCCTGATGCACGCAGCAACCACCTGTTGCTTGGCCGAGCTGCAAATCCCTGAATCCTGCTTATTTTTCTGCTTTACTGAAGAATTCCTGATGGCTCTGAAAAAAACTCCCAAAGAAAATCAGTATCTATTACACATATTTAAACTTGTTGCACCAACCATAAAAATGAAATTCCTAAACATGCTGATATGCATAGAAAACTCTAAAATACGTCCATAATACTCTTTATGTGATTATATTAGATTACTTCCTAGCAGTTTAGAAGAGAAGTGACATATTCTGTGGTCACTTTCAGGCCACAGGATACCAAGAAAACAAATACAGACAGCAGGCAGCAGCATGAGTATTTGGGATTAAATTTATGATTAACACACAAAGCATTATAAAAGTTATGAACAAAGATGCAAAAGAAACAAAACCCTATCCCTGGCTTTGGTTTGCCTGCCCAGTATTTTTATATTAAATACACGTACCTAGCTTAGTTTTCTAAGGAAATGAGACTTATTCAACTATACCACCTGTTTGTCCACCAGTCCTTTCACTCTAACAACTTTTGATCTTCATCAGCGTTAATCACATCTGACAAGGCAGCATGACATTTCAGAGAAAGCACTTTGCTACATAGTGTGTGAGAAATTGGGGGTAGGAGGGAATGGCTTACATTAATTACTGTTCCCTATGGAGGGAGGCGGAGGAAACCTGAAGGCTGAGGTTTAAGGTCACTCTTGCTCCTCTTCCACCAGCTACAACATCTTCCACCTCTTGTTTTTGAAGCATTGAGAGTTTCTGCTGCGAGGGGGCCCAGAGTCCTCAGAGGACAGGCAGAACTGCTGCCCTGTCCACTTGTTTTTTCCTTCTTCCCTCAGAAATAGTGAGGGCAGGCTGAGACCTGCTTCTGCTGCCCAGTCCTGGCTGGGGGGCTGTGACTTCAGAGTCAGTAAAGTGGCTGCTCACCCAAGCTGGAATCGCTCCTTCCAAGGGAGGGATGCCAAATCTCAAAAGCTGGTGAAGCTGAAAATTTTTTCAAATTATTAGCACCAAATGCAGTTGCTAACAACAGTCTGGGTAGGTATGTTTCCAGAGTTAAAATCAGAGATAATGAGATTAGCCTGATATTAGGTATCAAGAGATAACCCTTGCTGTGATGGCCTCCTTCATAAAATAAAATATGAGTGGGATATGGTTAGTCTTCTGCAATAAAAATCTTTCTTGTATTATAAAGTACAGTAATAAAGCAACCCACATCCTGAATCCTACATGACCAGGAAAACATTTTTATTCTATATATTCCAAACAATACTGGGCTATTTATACCCCAGGAAGGGAAAAACAAACCAAAACCAACAAAAAACCCATGAACAAAAACCTGAAAAGAAAGAGCATTACTTAAAATGAGAAACAGCTTTCTCTGAGTTGCGCGTGAAATTTTTATGATAGAGCCCAGTTCAGATGAAGCCTGATTAAAAATGGTTCATTTGTAGGCAAGTTGGCATTGGCTGACTACTGCCTAATCATTAGGAATATTTATATGCATCTCAAACTATTTAAAAGGGAAACATTGGAAGAAAGAATTAAAAAAAATAAGTAACAAAAACGCATTTCAGCCCAAAAAGCTTTCCTTTGCTTTCTATTTAGAGATTTAATGAATACTGCAGTCATACAAGTAACAAGACCACACAACCAGAGAATGAAAGAACCTGGACAACTATAAGAATTTAGTAACCGTGATTTGCAATTAATAGTGCACTTTATCACAGCATCTCACAACTTCTTCCACAGGTGCTGAGTTTTAGGCTGTTCAGCACAAGTGAGTCCTTGAAACAGAAATGACACACTCACAAAACTGATTTGTGATTTGATACCTGCTATTAAAATGGTAAAAAAATTAAAATGGCCAGCTATCAGTTACATACCATGCACAGGCTTTGTCTCACTCAAGTTACTCATGTGCTTCAATCCAATAATCATTCCAACAAAATAGTCCTTCTATGATTGAAAATTGGATCCCACTTCATAGTCTTAAATGCAAAATAACTTCTTTATTGTGTTGGGCTCAAAATACATTCTGTGTAATATAACTGGCTACTTTTGTTAGTTCTAGGGTTCCCACAACCAACATCATCGACAAACCAGTGTTGAACACATTAAACCTCATGGCTTCCCACCGAGGAAGTGCTGTTCTACAAGTGGGGACAGACACATGCAGAAATTAAGAGCCAAATTCCCTGTGGTATTTAGGAGCCGAGCAGCAAAGCCTTGCAGGATTTTGAGGCAAGAGCGAGCACACAGATGGAGCCGTTGTCTGCTGGTGGCTACAACATCCCTGATTCAAACACGCATCCACACCTGGACAGGTCCTGAAGACCTGTCACCGAAGCTGCATATCCCAGACCTGCAGGGAATGTCGTCAGCACCAAATCTCAGGGACTGATGCTTTCACAGCTTGTTGAAGTTGTGGCATATGTTATGATTCATGCTTATTGGATACAGGTTAGTACACAGTTACCACTACCATGTAGATCTTTTGCATACCAAACAGTTGCTTTTGCCACTAGACAACACCCTGTGCTTTCTTCAGGCTGCCTCCAGCTTCCAGAAAGGCTGGCAATAGCAGTGAGAAACAACCAGTGTGAGGTTAGGGAGAAAACAAACAAATAAACAAAGCCCACACCATTTCAGGGGTTGGGCTTGCGCTAGATTTCTCATTTCTGGGGCACCATCAGTATTCAGGCAACTCAGCGAGGCAGTGGCTGCGCTGTAATTACCCGGAGTGCCCGAGAACAGATTCAGCTGCGTAACTGCTGCTCTGGGTCCTGCCCACAAGCGGCTCGAAATAACCTGTGACAGCACAGGACCTTCAACTCTGGTCCCCTGACGTTTTGGGCACGTGTCCTGGGCACTTTGGTATCTCTCCCATCTAGCCACAATCTCACTTCAATGAATACTCAGCACTGTATTTCCTGGTACAAACCCTCCTTGCCTCATGATGGAGTCAGTGTGAGCATCCCAACTTATTTCAGTTAAAGAAATGGGATATGCTATAATATCCTATGGTCTTCCTTGATATTTAAGAATACATATAAGAAGTTCTACATAGCTCCTTTTAAAAAAGATTAAACTTTTATACTCTTTGCCACATCTTTTACTGTTTCAATGAAATCTACAAACATATACCTTTCCAGCCGCCACTCTTCTTGAAGACAGTCCTTTATTTTTCCTCCAAATGGTGGTTATAACAAGATTTTCTTCTTTTGAATGTATTTGAAGGTTGTCTACCAAACATTTAGAATTAAAATATTCAACAGCCATTTGATCTTGTCTTGAGGCTCAGCAAGACTAGAAATAAAGGCACCTTGACATGTTAAGTCAACATTTACTCTAACAAAGCTTGGGAAAAAGAAACACAAACCAAAGTTACAGCTACCCTCTGTGCTTTCACCTCACAGCAAGGTAGGTTCAAACAATAAAGCACAAATGGTTTACTGTAACCTTATTTCTCATTGTCAAGAACTTGATAGAAGAGGAATGATTCTGTAGACATCTCTCTTACATGAAGAACAAACTATGTCTGTATTTTACCAGTGGCAATTCTTCCACACTAGAAGGAAACCTGTAATTCTTTATCAGCAAGAGGTAAACTATTCTTATCTTTTGTGCATTTAAAATTTTGTCCATGAGGCATTTATCTCCATTGTCACAAAGATGTGATCGTTTGCATTTCTGCTATTTGGGAGTTGCAAAGGCTGAAAACACCAGCCCTGAAGATTACCTTAATTTATTTGCTAATTACATCACTCCCAAGGCATCCATCTCAGTTGACATGGATCCCTCCGAGCCCAGCATTCTTCTACTTCTGGCACATGTCCCTCATTTATACACATACACAACCAAGACCAGACAGTGGAAGAGGAGGCCTTCTACAGCAGCTGCCGAGCAGTACTGCTGCTCAGGACAGAGCAGAGACAGCACAGGACCTGTCTCAGGACAGAGAACACAGCTGGCTCCTCAGCGAACATAGCTACATCCCATAGCCTTTCCCAGTTTCTTTTTTCCCCTTTCAGCCACCATGGCACAGCTCTACTGGTCATCACACTGTTACAGAACATCTCGAAACACAAGGTCAAAAATAAGTGAAAAAGAATGAAAAGAATGTAAAGAAGATACTTTGTAATGAACGTACGTGGTATTTAAACATATTAAAGATAAAAAGTGTCTCCACTAACTTTCCACTAACTAGCAACAACGATTAACACAGGGACACATTCTAGAAAAATAGAATAGAGTGCCAAAATAGAGTCCTAAGGTTGACCTGCCTCATTATAATCTCATTATAATGTGAAAACCACACCTCCTAGCTAGAAAATGCCCCCAACCCAAATAAGTCCCCTACTCTCTGGGCATGCTAGTGAATTAAAAGAGAGCTGTATCTTTAAGATGAAGAAAGGTACTAACCAGAAGTTAATTAAGGGGTAGGACCAGTAGGCGTAACTAACTCAGTTAACTGTTTTAAATACCTGTTATGATTTTAAGCTGATGTGCATGCTAGGAGGAAAAGTCCCCCATGCACCCAGCGCTGCAATAAACCATTGTCAGCTTTCTAAACCATCATTTGGTTTGGAGAGTTCTCTTGGTTATGATTTTCGGTAACAACACAAGTTTTGTGCCTGTCATAGGAGCTACACCAACTGCTTTGGAGGGACACGTTGGCCACCAAATAAATACCCTGACTGCAATACTTTAGCTGTGACCTCGCACTAAAATGATCAAGAGCTGAGTTGCAAACTGAAGGAGAAAGATTTTTATGAGCATTTTACCAAGATAAGAAAGGTTGGAAATTATCAGGTTGGTTCAAAGAAAGTCAGGGATCAAGAAAACAGTGAACCATCTCAGCCTTTAGGAAGTTTTAGATGATTTAAGGGTCAAGTAATTTGTAATAGCATTAGTAAGTATAAAAACAACAGTGTAGTGCTAGCCACAGAGAATTAAGAATTTGGTATTTTAAGATCCTGAACACACACCATTGGAGCATAGCACAGAACATGTTGTTAATCATTCAAGAGGAGAGGTAAATTGTGACAATTTTGCATTATTGTGAGATAATACAAAATTTCTAGCGATAACACTTAAATAGATTGCTTGTGGTGAAGTATTTCTCCTTACCTGTGAGCGGGGTGTTGCATTAGCCCAGGGTGCTGCAATCTTACAGCAAACAGAGAAGGCAGTGGCTACCAGACGATTCATTGTAGGCATTTGAAGTAACTCAGATGGAAGAGGGGGGATTCTGAAAGCAAGAATCAAGGAATTTGCAAGAATGTCTAACAAAGCTTTACGGCAAGTATGCCAAAGCAGCCCATCAAGGGGACAGGACACGCCATCCATTACTAGAGAGTCCACAGCAGATCAGAGAATTCAGACATCCAGTAAGATCTTTTTCTGAGTGTTTTAGGGAGTTTTATAACTCCAGTTGTCTTGTTTCGCTGTTCTCACTGGACCAAGTATCTTTAGCTGGGGTATATTCCCCACAATGCCGTCATCTCGCTTCTTGATGGATAACGAGGATTTCTTAATGTACCTGCACCACTGGAGATACAACTATCTCAGCTCCATAATCTAAGCAAAGACTTTGTGGTACTTTAGCAACAGTCTCATTTTAGTATTTTTGTTTTGCAGGTGTTATTTCTCAGGAAAATGTCGCCATCTCCCATAGAAGACAAGTATGGACAGCACACAAAAGAGGCGAGTTGAAAATCCCATTTAGGTTCAGAAAAAAGTTGTTCAAAATGTTTTATTAGACATAGAGCTAAATTTTAAAGACAGTATTAATGAAACATAGATTTTCACTTCAGAGTCTTCAAATGCCTATAAAGAAGCTTCCATAATATTGCAAAACAGAAAATTGTTCCTTAATTAACCAAAGTTTTTACTAAAACACATGTAAAGTATACCTGTCCAAGTGGTTTTCTGGGTCATCTCCACCCCATTTTTGGGTCTCTTCCCTCACTTTTAAACATTTTTGCAAAATCCATGGGGGTTGTTACATTTTACGTTGCAGTGATATTACTGATTTTTCCAGTTGAGTGAAATTTTGGGTCTCGATTGTAAAATGTATGTTTATTTAATGTATTCATTATTAGCTAAAAAAACTCTGAAAACTTTTTTTAAAAAAACCCAAAAAACAGTTTAGCAGATACGGTAGGATTACTTTGTAGCCATGAAAGACTCCAGGCAACTTTGCCTGATGAAAAAAAGCTAAATTTTGCCTTCAGAAATCTTAGCAGTGGCAGGTATCCTGAAATATGGAGGACTTAAATGTGTTTAAATACCCCCACCTCCTCCCCCCCCCCCCCCCAAAAAAAAAAAAGCAAAGGGGAAAATCAATACACTTTTCTAGGGGGTTTTTTGTTTGTTTGTTTAAAGATACTTATACTGATAAGGTTGGTTACCTGGACTAATACTTAAGATGCTTTAGAAATCAGTGTAAATATAGCCAAACACAGCATGACACACACACCTGAGGATGAAGCAACTGGTTGCTAGAGGAATAAAAGGCAGGCAGGCATATCTGAAATTAATTCCTATCCCAGAAAATTCCAAGAATTCAATATTTTTCTCCCTCCTTTTTTCCTCTATTTCCCTTTTGGTCTGTAGTGAGCACGTATACTGGCCACACTGCCTCTGCAGCAGGGCTGGCTCTCTGCGTCCCCTTTCGACGTTTCCTACTGTTCGTTTCCGTGTGGAGGTGCAGAGCCCTGGGAATAGGTGTGTTAAATCAAGGCAGGCAATGAGCTCATCAGGATTGTAGGAAAGGATAAATAGATTCACTCCACGTAGAAGCCTGGCAAACAAGTGCAGATGTACAACATAAAGTACTTCCAATGTAAATATTGTCTGCATAGGGTAGATTCTGATATTTTAGCCATGTTTTGTCATAATCACCTGAACTTGAAATCATACATTGAACTGAGTGCAGGATTTCTTTTAATCTTCCTTCCTTTCCCTCACTCTGACCAATAAAGAAAATAATCATATACCATCATTGTCTCTCTCTTTATATATTGTATTTTTTGGGGGGGAGGGGGGTGATGGTGGTGTAAAATACAAAGCCAACCAATTTCCATCCACCTCCCACAGCCACACATTGAGACATATGCTAAATAAGAGGTCCTTCCATGGAAATGCGCCTCCTCAATTTACAAAGAGCAGAATGTGGTCACCTTCAGAGTTAAGCTAACAAAAGAGAAGTAACAATCACTGCTACATTTCTGAACTTTAAACAGTGAAATTTTATAATACAAGAAAGAAAAAGAATATGCTGGGAACTCGAGTTAAACTTTAAAAGCAAATAGCCTTTCATGAGCAATCTGAAAGTGCCCTCTTCTGGCAGCTGGCACTAACTGCTAGCTCATTTGAACTGCATCCTAAACCCGCACCACTTACTCTCCAATTGAAGGAAAGTCCTCTTGACACACATTTTTTTGGTATGAAATCGTCTTTATTAGCTATAGAGCAAGGGTGTGAAACTGTTAATATACTTTTATAGAATAAGAAACATGGAAACGATCTGTTAAAAGTTATTTTAAAACAAGTGTAATTAAACAGTTCATACTCAAAAAATAATGTTTTTTTCCCAAGAAAGCATGTACTTAAGATTTGTATTCATTTCATCGTATCATTAGTATCACATAATACTAATGTTATTAATTTGCAACAGTATTGATCCAAATCCTCACTGCGTTACTTATTGCTTATTATTACTGACATTCCTTTTTATAGATTCACCTTAGGAAACAAAACATTTTTGATGATTTAGCTAACCAAGCACAAAAAATGCAGCAGGTGACAATTGCATTAGAAAAATAAACCTGAACCCTCTGTTTATTTCTTGGTTTGGTGTGGCAATATAAAACACTCATTCATTGCCTAACCTTTCCTAAGTACTTTTCATCATGGTAAGAGTTGTAATATATTTCATTTTGTTTAATTACATATTTTGTTTCTATAGCAACTAGACAGCATCTAATCCATTTCTGTTCCTTCCTAAGCCTTTACATAGCAATTTTCTTTCACGATACAGTAGCAAAAGATAATCCTTCTTTAGAACTCTGGATGCTATCTATTCTTTCCAAATATCCCTTAATTAGTATGCATTAGGATTAAAACCAGTTGTAGTATTGCTACAACTAAAAGGAACTGAGTACAAATACCTAACAGGATCTAGACAGAAAATGCCGTAACTCTTAAGGAACTTCAGCATGAATTTACTGCCACCTGCAGGCTTCCAGCAACATGGGTCTCCAGAGCACAGGGGCAAGGGTACCCCCACTCCACACCCCATGTCCAGAGAGGGAAGGCAGCTTTAATATTCCTACTCGTGCCAACCGATTCAGATTTCTTTTGCTTATAGGAAGATCTACTAATTGTGCCCTGTTCAAAGAAATAATGCAGCTTATTTTCATTTCTGTTGCCCTATTCCAGCTTGCTTCTGTTCATGGAGACAGTGGTGATGTCTGAAGGTTTTCCTATCAACTGATATGCTGACAAAAAAAAAAAGATACAAGTTCCACTGCTGCTAACCACCTCTTAAACACTGGGCGCTTTCTGTATTTTCCTATTGTTCAAAGAAATTAGTATCTTCAAAAACATAACCCTGATCTTTAAAAAAAATCTAGCAAGTCAGATCTTGCAGTAAGTCGTGTCTGTAGTTAAAACCTCTGAAAACACTGGTTTAGGAGAATTTGGAGATTACCGCCTTACTAAGTGACCTGAGTCCTATACATTTATATTCTTTCATACACACGAACCATACTGGAAGAGTAATACTGACATTTTTTAAGGTTGGAAATGTCAAATATAAAGTTTGCCTACAAAGCCTTTTTTCCAACCCCTTGGCATGTGAAACAATCCTTACTTACAAAATCATACAGTATTTTTTCCTATCACAAGTTGCCTCTGTCAATGCCCCAGGGTAACTAGGGCTAAGTTACTCATCTTACCATGTTTTTTAAATGCTGGTGTTTGACATACACTTCCTCACTTCATTTATTCCATTTATCCCTCCAATCTTTATTCTGGAGCTGGAATTTCTTCAATATTGCATTCAGCACCACACCTAACTTTGGGTCCTCTGCTCACTAGCAAATCTCTCAGCTCAGTTTCAGCATGCAAACTCTTCATACAACATCTGGGAAAGTTAGATTTTTTAGAAATGAGGTCTACAGGAGCCAGGACACTGAAACAGGAGTCAGCTCAGCACATCACTTTTAGGCTTTCCAGTCTGGCAGTTCCAAAAAGAACAGAAATTAGTCTTAAATATCAGAAGTCACATCTGTTTCATCAAGAGCAGATTTTCCATGCAAAGAAATAAAAGCATACACAACGCGATGCAAGTACAGTTAGGCTGGCATTTCCAGGAAATATCAGGCTTACTGAATACATGCTGTGCTTTTGATTAAATCTAAGTCTGCAAATCCCATGCTGATTTACTGCAGATGTACTGTGCAGCTGACCTACACATATGCTGCAGAAACACTGAAGTATTTCCAGACACTGGGCAGTTACCCTGCTACCTGGAAGTACACATCACCCAGAGCATCCCATAGTACCTTAGGTACCCGAGCTAAAATACTGGCTACTTGGTCTTAATTCCAACAGTAACCATGCCCCTGACCGAGAAGCACCTTATAAAAAACATCCTCAGGAACAATCAAGTGCCCTTAGAACAGAGCTTACTTGGCCACTTGTAAAAGGGTGTTTGGACAGAGCTGTCATATGCAGGAATAGGAGAAAACATGTCCCATTTAGCTACCAGGAGGAACAGTGAAAGGCTCCAACAAATGTGATATGGACAAAAGCACTGAAGATTTTAGCTACTTAGATGCGAGCTCTATTGGACACTTTTTCTCCTTACCTCCTCCCCTTGTCCTCCAAAAAAGGAAGCTCTTCCCACAGTAATAATTGAAGAATTTCTCCAGGAGACTGGGAGCAGTATTAGTACTTCTCCCTTTTGGTAAAAGCCAAAACCTACCTTTTTCTTTCCACTTCAAAGAAAAAGACCAACAAAAACAAACAAAAAACCCCACCCAGAACAAATTGAAACTCTTGGTGGAAGACAGCATAGGTTTTCAAAATGAGTGAAAATTTTAGTACTTAATCATCACTTGCCACTTGATGGGGGTGGTGAGCTAGTTATGCAGGCCTTAGCTTACAAATATAAAACAAGATGTTCTATGGACTGTAAATAGCTAATTTTTATAGTTTTAAAACAAACACAGTGCAACAAAGTGCCAAAATCCAAGTGTATCTGGGCAGTTAAAGAGCTGCTTGTTATAAAGATACCTAAGCTAAATTTCACATGAGACTTGTGCATTAAGCGTTGTCAGGTTAAATCAATTGCATTTCAACTAAATACATCAGATACTTCATTATGGGAAAGAGGAACAGATCAGCTTTATACATCATCTTTTTTCCTTCAGCACTTTACAGATCTTAATCCTATTTGTAGGTTAAAACAACGCTACCAAGGCTTGAAAAGCTTTACTGAAGCAGTGTAAAAGATAAAACAGATGGACAACAGGCTAACAGCATCCGTACTTCAAAGGACTAAAATCTGTTGAAGACACCTCTTACATTTTATGATAGAGCGAGCAAACCATTATCTTTTCAAATATTAAAAAGAAATATATCAGGTACAAAATATTATTTGTCTAGGCATGAAACAATTAACCAATCATAAAAAAAGACCAACCTCATACCTTTCCAATTGCATACACAGAAGTGATTACACGTAAAAAGGAAAGCCGTAGCTCAGTTTCTTGGACTTCCAGTAACAGAACAAGTAGATCCCAGTTGTTTGATCACTAATCCATACTGCTATGTTTACTACTTGTCATACTGATATGAACGATGTTTTTTCTGAATAAAGAAGCCACACTCACCAAGTGTGAGTCCAAACTGCACGGCTGTACAAAGCAAAGTTCTGCACCCTAGGAGATCAGATTAGAAACAACTTTAGAAATAATTAATTGCAGCTAGAGCAGTGCAGAATACAGGAGAGGAAAGAGGTGAACCATGGAAACAGTTTAGGGTGCCCAGCATGCCCTAAATACAAATGATTTCAAGCACATCAATAGCTAAGAAGTTCATAAGAGTGCTTACATTTGATTTATAAACAGCACAGAATAGTGCTTCCATAAAATAAAGAAAAAATTGTAAAACCAAACAAAATAAATCTATACATACAAACTCTCAAAATTCAAAAGAAAAAACCTGCACGTTAAAGGTCTTTAAAAAGATTTAGGTCTCCTGAAATCTTAAATAGATTTCCCTTTAGCATTTGGTATATCACCAATTCCAACAAGACTACAAAACCGAAGAACAAAACAACATAAAAGATGTCTACTACCACAGATCATTTATTTATATACTAAGTTAAAAAATACAAATATTTTATTACAAAAAGTTTATCAAACAACTGTATACATACAGTTCATATTGTTAAAAGCCAACATATTAATTGATACTTTATGTACATTTGAGTAATAATGTCATACAATTGTAGAAAAGCATCACTCAGCAGAAACTGATTTGGCATTTGGAAAGTAGTTACCACCCTGCACTAGAAGAGACAATTAATATAGGAATAAAACATTTATATGTTACAATAAAAATACTTATTTGCTGTGATCATTTAAAGCAAATGGATGCTTTCTTTCTCCAAGAAGAATCATCATAAGTGGAGATTAAAGTGCACATAACCAATGCATTAATAATTCTTCAGCAATCCCATCTATCATTCTAGATGCTCCAAGCACATCACAGTTAACATCAAGGTTTTAGGACTTTTCTCCGTGGCTTAAACAGTAAGATTTAAAGGAAATTCAGATTTCTAAGCTGCATGAAATAATTCTGGTGTACAATAAGTTTAAGTAGGGTACAGAAATTTGGAAAATAGTGTTTGGTGAAAAAGTCAGTGTAAATTTTCCCAGACATATGATTTCTGGGGAAATATTTTCCTTTTGAAAAAAAGATTCATAGTATTTTATACAACTGTGGACCAAACAAGCAGAGCATGCAACAGTATTTACATAACCATCCCCGCAGTTGTTCTTTGTGGGCTACATATAACACAGGTTGGAGCAACACTGTCTACTTTGTGCATAAATTTTGCTGGCAATCTGGGGAAGAAGAAAAAAAAAATCACCAACAATTTGTTTACTATAGAATAGGGTCCTAAACTAGAAAAGTGCTCCTCAGAAAACATAGCTCAAAATATTGGCTTTTTCTCATTACAAGCTATATAGTAAACCTTACAAAATATAACACAGTCAGTACTAGCAGAGCTGTCAAGGGCAATAATTTTAATAAATCGGTTCACTTTGGGTAAAAGAATGCTTATGCATCTTACAAGCTATTCAAAAGCAACAGCTGAACAGGTTAAATTTACATCCACAAGAGAAGCATGACATGTTCACTGAAAACAAAGTGAGTTGCTGGTAATTATGGTTATCATTTTTATCACACCAACTGGTCACCAATGGAAAAAAAAATACTTTTTTATTTTCTTTTGATTTTTTTTTAATTTTACAAATATGAGAAGTTCTGAGCCATTATACTTCAAGAGCATACTTCATATCTTAGACACTGGACCCAATTTAGAGGCAAAATGTCTGTCAACATGATTTAACACTCAGGTTTCTGAAGGCCACCCATATGAAGTTTACATACAGCACAACAAATACACATCAGAAACTGCTGTAAATGTATAAGGAATACAAAACACTATTAAATACAACTTTCACCCCATGGCACATCAAGCATGGCAATACCACTGTTTCATATCTGGTTAGCAATGGTCAGTTGTGGTTATGCTTTATTGAATATTTTCCTTTCTGTAGCTGAGAAATATACAGCTTGGACTTGCTTCCATCCGGTCTTTTAAACCAAACTTCATCATGGTTAATTGTTGTAATTATGGCACTAAAGAAAATGAGGGAAGAAGGGCCAGGAGAAGAAAAACAAGAAAAATTTAGGAACCTTATAAGCTAATAAATAACCTCAAAACTGCAGCTGTATTTCTGTACAGTAAATGAAAATATGCGTTAGTTGTAAATGCTAGGCCCAAAAGATACTAGCTCCATCGGAAGGATAGTTTTAACAGAATTCTTTGGTAACTGCATGTGTCTTTAGTGAAGGTAGTTAATTTTTCAGCCATCTATCTATTTTCTCCTCCTATGAGAAAACCCTCAACACGTACAAATATTTTAATTGTTTAAAAGAAAATAGTCACCCGTAGAAAACAACAATAGACTACTCATGGTAAAAAACAGATCTGTTGGAAAACATACCCAGAAATTACTTTGAATACAAAGTATTCTGAAAAAAGTTAAACAGATTGAAGCCCAAGATTTAAAGCAGAAAAAGTATTCAACTGTTAGTTATTATACCAAGACCATTAGAAGTAAAGTCAAAGCCTGATTTACTGAATCATTCTTACATGAACCCTGCTTTCATGCTCCTTGTGGTAAACCTTAATACAAATAGTGAACACAACCCCCTCCCCATACCCCCTAGGGAAAACAAAATTGCAAGTAGAATTGATGACAAAAAAAGCTCAAAACCAGAGATTAAAACAGTTAATGGAAGAAAGATCTATCACATACTGACTGTGACAAAACTCGCTCCAGGAAAATCTTCAGCCTTAAAAGTTGCTGAAATCTTGAAAGGCTGGGAAAGTTCCACTGTATGCTTGCCCTGTTAAGCATCAGCTTTTGGCTTTTGTCAGACACTGGATACTAAGATCTTTTTTTGGCCCAGTATAACTGCTATGTTCTGCTAAACTAATATAGATTTTTTTTAATTTCAGAAAGAATATATAGTTTACTAAAATACCTTCCTGTTTCAGTCCAGAACAAATACCAAAATCACCAAAATCCGTTCCCCTTCACCATACACAGGGAAGAAAAGAAACAGCCAGTTTTACAGTAAACTACTGCTATAAGAAGTTAAAGTTAATTTTCCTGGGTAGCTGTGCATATTTAATCAACACTTCACTTAGATTGATTTGCCCCGTTCAGTAAAAGGTAAGATACACATTTAATTTTAAGTATGGTTTTAAATATACCCACATTTTAGAATTTACAAATATTATCCATACAGACAAAATACATTTAGATATCTTAAACATTCAAACAAATTTGCACTGTAATATTTAGAATCATAGAATGGTTTAGGTTGGAAAAGACCTTTAAGATTATCAAGTCCAACTCTTAACCTAACACACTGCTACATCCACCACTAAGCCATGTCCCTAAGTGCCTCATCCACACATCTTTTAAATACCTCCAGGGATGCTAACTCAACCGCTTCCCTGGGCAGCCTGTTCTAATGCTTGCTAACCCTTTCAGTGAAGACATTTTTCCTAACATCAACTCTAAACCTCCCCTGGCACAACTTGAGGCCATTTCCTCTTGTCCTATCACTTGTTACTTGGGAAAAGAGGCTGACACCCACCTTGCTACAGCCTCCTTTCAGGTAGTTCTAGAGATCAATAAGGTCTCCCCTGAGCCTCCTTTTCTCCAGGCTGAACAACCCCGGTTCCCTCAGCCGCTCTTCATAAGGCTTGTGCTCCAGATCCCTCACCAGCTTCGTCGCCCTTCTCTGGACACGCTCCAGCACCTCAATGTCCTCCTTGTAGTGAGGGGCCCAAAACCGAACACAGGATTCGAGGTGCGGCTTCACCAGGGCTGAGTACAAAGGTACAATCACTTCCCTACTCCTGCTGGCCAACGCTGTTTCTGATATAGGCCAGGATGCCATTGGCTTTCTTGGCCATCTGGGCACACTGCTGGCTTATAGTCAGCCGGCTGCCGATCAACACCCCCAGGTCCTTTTCCTCCAGGCAGCTTTCCAGCCACTCATCCCCAAGCCTGTAGCATTGTATGGTGGTGGTGTGACCCAAGCGTAGGAGTCAGCACTTGGCCTTGTTAAATCTCATGCAATTGGCCTCAGCCCATCGATCCAGACTGTCCAAGTACCTCTGAAAACCCTTCCTACCCTCAAGCAGATCAACACACCTGCCCAACTTGGTGTCGCCTGCAAACTTACTGAGGGTGCACTTGATCCCCTCATCCAGATGATTGATAAAGATATTAAACAAAACTGGCCCCAATACTGAGCCCTGGAGAACACCACTTGTGACAAGCCGCCAACTGGATTTAACTCCATTTACCACAACCCTTTGAGCCTGGCCATTCCTAGGTAGAACCTTTGCTAAGAGAAGGAAATACCGTAAAAAAAGGTCCAACTCTTTTCTTTCAGAGCATTAATCAACTGAAAACAAAGCTTATCTTTAATGGTATAAAGTGGTTTTCCATAATTAAGTATTTTTGGGTGGGCCAACAGATTAAATTCTCAAAGCAACAAAATCCCAAGATACTAAAAAAAAACCAAACTTATTCAAAGACTATTCAGAAACTAGTAAGAGCTTAAATTGTTAGTGAGATCCTGACCTGACAAACTTCTCATTACCTACAGTGAAGTCCAACCTTTACTAGCCTCTCTCAGAAGTCCAGGGCTCAACTGTCTTTGATAATGCCTGTCTTTCAAGGTGAACTAACAAATGTTACTGAGTTGGCAGTATTTCCAAATAAGCCTTATTCTTCAATGCCATCATCCTATCTATTGCTTAACACAAATGTACAGCACTGCATAAATGAGTAATTTTTACCTTGTAGGACATTCATCTTTCTTATCAATGCATATCGTCTGTCCACGTCCATACCACTCTCCATCATAATAGAGCCTTCCCTCTTCAGATCTAGCACTATGTAGATGCTTTTCTAATTTGACAGGTGCTAAAATGATCAATAAAAGTCATTTAATATTGACTTGGCAGAAGTCAGTTAGATGTTTAAATACACTTTCATCAAGTTATTTACACAGAATACACATTTTTTCCATTATCAAAAGTAGCCTCTCTCTTAGTAACTGCAAAAATGTAAGAAAATTGGAGGCAAGATACCTTTTTATTTCCAGTCAGGTAAATTAAAAGTTATATTTCCATTTGCAGATAGCAGCTATCTTCCCCACAAGCTTCATATCTGTGATACGAATTTTCACAAATCGAGTAATGCAATAGAGAACACTTCAAATGGCAGAACCTGAAACCTCTTCATCAGGACATCACCACAACATGCAAGTAGTAATATATTGCTAAAGAAATACACCATCTGCTTGCCTTCTCTTCTTTTTCCTCCTTACTCACCTCCAAGTATTTGATTCTACCTAGCAGTAATGCACTTCTCACCTCAGTGCCAAATGTCATTACCACTCCTTTACCATAGCTCTACTTTTTCAGGGTTGTAGCTTGCAGTGAATGTGAGCATCCTTTAGAATGCACCCCTAAGGTTCAGATACTCTCAGTTTCCTGCCTCATCTTGTGTAAACACTGGCATAGCTTGCTAATATTAATTGGTGTAACCCACTTTTAGAAGTCCAAATTTTTGTTGCTAATTTTCTAGAATTCAGGTGTCAACACACTCATCAGCAATTGAGCTACAATTATCAGCACCTGAAAGAGGGGAAAAGACAAAAGCTACACCTTCCAGCTACCTCACCCCATCCTTCATCACTATACCAGGGCTAAAATAAATAAGATCTGCCTAGATGCAGTTTGCATCATTGCACACAGCAAGTTCTGTCTTGTGAAACCAGGCAATGTTTACTTACGTTCTGGCTTTACCCTGTGTGGCCCCAGTGTAGCCATTGCCTTGAAACACAAAAGAAAATGGAAGTTAGTCACCAAGCATAGTCTTTTTTTCTTAACTGCCAGCTTTAATTGTGAAGTTACATGCAGTGTAGCTCAGGATACTTGCTTTTATATGCAAAACCACAATCAGAACAAATCTAAAATAAAAGCGTGTTCAACGGTGACTCGGTAACTAAATAAAACAGCATTTTAAGGGTGAAAAAAAAATCACCTTCTTTAGTAAGTTTTGATTTCAAATAACTCAGGAGGTTTTCTAAATTAAACCCTCAAAATTGCTGTTATGTAATTTGGTCAAGAAAACATATCATGACATTAACTCATTCTGAAAAACAAAATGCTTTATGAACAACCTACTATTTTGATTTATACGTTATACTCATAAGCTCACAAATTTTAGTATTAAAAGTAGGTTTAAAAAAACCCTCTAAGAGCTTTTTGGGGTTGGTTGCTTGCTTGCTTTTTGTTTTTTAAAATTATTTCCAGAAAAGGCAAAACCCCCAGTAGATTCCAGGTTTGTTCCTATTGTTTAAAACCATGTTACACTACAGGAAAGAAACTGAGGGAAAGCTATTTTGTGTCTGTTCCTCTGATGCGATAGGAAGAGAAATGACAGACAAGTTTTCACATAGGCATCACACTTTACTTCTTGTTTAGGAAATATGTACAAGTATAAAGCAGGATAGAAACTGACTCAAAGCCATTTGAGCCAAGTTTTTTAGTTCAGATTTCCATAAGCTGGGAAGCACTAGAGTACTAGGGAAAATTTTCTGACTGCAGGTGCAAGGCAAGGATAGCATTTCGTTACAGCAAGTTACTTCAACAATGTGACAAAGATCTGAAAAAGGCACTCTGTACTTAAAAGGCGGATTTGTTTTTTCAAATACATCCATCGGTCAAACAAATACCTCTTCCTGTAAACCCTGATTCTCCTATAATCTGAGAAAAACACAGTGGTTTACTTTATTAAAAAAGAAAGGTAAGGAGAGGTCAAAGCATAGAAATCTTCATAAAATAAACTATTTACTATGTGAAAACATACCATATGACATATATTAAAAAAATCTTAATTTAAAACAATAACCTATCATAGTTTCTACACAATTATGCTAGACTATGAGAAAGCAGATCCTCTTGACACAGGCTTTAGGCTCAATTTATCATGGAAAATTACAGACTATCTATTTTAGAGATAACCTCTTCCACCACTTCATTGGATTCCTCTGCATGATTTGGGTAGAATCAGAAAAAGTAGCAATAACATAGCTTGAACTGGAATGATTACCTGACTATTGAAGAAATAAAAACCTATTTAGAGTTTTGATCATGTAAGAAACACATTTACATATTTTTAAGAGGCAAAAGGACTAGACAAGAACCCAAACAAAACCCACAGCCACTGACATTCATCCTTTCATCTTACCTTCCTTATTGTTGTCCAGTCTTCAAGTATATCAAGGTCTTGTAACATATAAACTATATAGGGGCGTGGAAAAGTTAGGGAAAACTCTTTTGAACAGCAATAATAAAAATACTGTAATGTTCATAGGAAGATATTAATAGCTCTGTTCTGCCAATTTTTCACACAAAGAATACCTACATGAAGTGAAAGCTCAGCAAAAATAAATGCGTCTTTGAATCATGCAACCTAGAGGCACACTTTAAGAATTATTTCAAGAGATAAGTAATAGTATGTAGATATTCAGACTACTGGAGTTCAACATGAGGATAATATAAACAATTGTGATAAAACCATTCCATCCTTAAAGGTTCCAAAAAACATTCTATTTGCAATACTACAAAATACAATTAAAATTCACTGCAATTTCAATATACCACTGCAAATCAGCATCTATACTAGTATTAGCTTTAATAAAATCATTATTTTTACAGTATTCTGCATCATATTTCTTTGAGAGAAAAGTGTAGACAGCACCACATCTCTGAATATCAAATATCCAAAAAACAGGAAGTAGAAAGGCAAAGCCCCTTCCTTGGACTATCAACTCTAAAGTAAAAATTGTGTATTAGAACAATACATGAACTTCAAAACAAAACTCCATATAGTACAGCTATACCATTACAACAGTCTTCAGTTTTTATTTTGTTTGTCCCCATTTCATCTCTGAAAAACAAGTTTAGAAAAAGCTGCTATGAATGTTTAAAAACTAAATCTCCTAAAATGGGATATGAGAGCTTTAACTTACATTCCATTTGAAATTTTAAGAATCTTTAGCCATTTTCAAATTTGTTTTCCTCTAAATAGCACAGAATTACAAATCAAAAGCCATGTAAAATTTCTAGGTATTTGCTTTACACAGATCTGTACAAACTAACAAGTTCTCAACTATTTTAAAATCATAAGCAAAAAGAGCAAATTAATTTACTTCACAACTGGAAGGATTTTCAGCCTTATGAATTGCCCGAAATTGCTGGGGTTTTGGACTTAATACTATGTCAGTATTTTCTGTTTGGAGTGTATTCTAAAATGACAAGGTAGCTCATAATTCACAGAATCTGATGCTATTTATATGGACATCCGGAAGACAAGGATGACTGAGAGCTAAAGAAAATACACTTTCACACAACCTGGCACTGAAATTGCTAAAAGGAGTTAAGAAACAAATGAAGCCACTTGTATCTTCATTGATTGTTACCACTTGGCTTTTAAGCACTAATTAAAATACATCTCTACTAAACAGAATTTATGACATACCCTAATGGAAGGACAGTCATTATTAGGACAAATCATCCATCTGGGATGTGTTCCAGTAAATGAACCATCCTGAAGGAGGGTGTCCCAATGATGACAGGTTTTTCAGAAACTTCTTCCTTCCCACCTAATTTTACAAAACCTTGTGAAAGCAGCATGATTTTTTTTCTAGCAGCTTAGCAATAAAAAAATGGCCTTTATACCATATAACATCAATACTTAGAAGTTGGTCTCTTTTAGGTTGTCTCCATGATTCTGGCAACTTCTAAGCCATCACATCTCTATGCTATAAAAATGTTAGGCTGGGGGTAAGAGTGGAGAGAACACTCAGTTTGCAGAGGCATCTCCTTCTCTCTCTAGAAAAAGATAATACCACCTCTTAGGTGTTATACCTTAAAAAGTTCCAGCTGCACTGCATGCTTGTCAACAGCTATGAAAAAGTCATCAATGCAAAATTCTTAAATACTATACTCACTCTACAGGAACCCACAAACATCTCCCCTGCAACCGTCTCAATTTCTGGAATTTTAAACTTTTAATCAAAGAGAGTTCTAAAGTCTATAGAATTGTTAAGAAGTAATAAATTGAGGTAAAGATGTGCCAGTATGAGAAGCAAAGCTATACAGGAGAAGTTACACAAGTCAAGTTACATTTTGCAAATATAATACCTAACTTTTTTCTGCTTTTGCCTTGTAGCACTATTTTTTGAAGAGTTAGAAAAATCAACTTTTAGAAATACTCTCTATATGAAACTAGTAGTTAGATAACAGAATCTTAATTTCAATTTTCATAATGGGACATGTCAACATGATCTCTCTAATCTGAATTAGAATAACATCTGCCAAGCAAAAATCAGTTTTGAGAATGCATTATCACATCAACTTGTTATTAATGACATATGTAATAAGACTAGCTATAAAACGGTAAACGCTACTAGAAAGAACAATGATTTCAGTAAAAGGATATCTGATACAACAACAGGTTTCTTCTTATCTGGACTAAATGGATCCTTCCTTTTCTTCCTGGACTGTAGCTCATCATTCCATAATTCTGAAAAGACATAATAAGAACATGCTATGAATCAGAAACATATACATGCTTAGCTCTTTTTACAGCAGAAAACATTGTCCAAAAATGAAAAATAACACATTTTCTGGTGAGATGCTGTTTCTGAACGGAATGAACGCGTTACATGATTATGTAGTCACAGATTCATATTCTCAGAATACACAAGAGATGCTGACCAAAGTTTGTTTTAAGCTTAAATTCAACCCCCCCGCCCAAAGTCTACAGCTGAATAGCATTCTGCTGGATAACCTGAAACTCACCAGACATACCATGTGCACAGTCAACTAATCAGTAGTTACCAGAAGATTTAACAAAAAAAAAAAGCAACACCAAACAAACAAACAAGAAAAACACCCCAAGAACTTTGAATTTCCATCCACCTGAGGTAATGTCAATGCTATGTCTGTCTTCTTCAAGTCTTCTAATCTTCTCTTCTAGTTCACTTTGTACAGTATCATACAACAGAAGCTTTTCACTCTAAAAATGCAAGAAATTACACATTTTTACCTGACTAATTTCTACCATCTAAATATATATGACAACAGTTTAAAGCCTCAGTGGAAGGAAGGTAAAAGTAGCTTTAGGTGAAAATTTTTCAGAAGCCATAAAGCATATGACATTTCCCTCTATCCACTTTCTTAGCATGAGATCCTAGCTCCTTAAAGACAGCACGCTCACTTGGCATAAGTGTAAATATAGTTATCAAATATCAGTACCAAGAATAACTAGGTATATAAAAGCATGCAGCTAGATCTCCAGAATAACTGTTAGTATTTTGACATAAAAACAGTATTTTCCTTTTGGATAGCAAAGATTTATTCACAATGAATAACTGTAAAGTAGTGACCTCTATGCCATCTTTCATGACAAATCAGAAAAGCTAATGTTTTCATGGAAAGCTTTTTATTAAGCTGCCTCCAATATTAATAAACCTGCAGTCATTTACAGAGAATTATCATCTATTACCGCAGTATTTATAATTGTCTATTTTCACAGATCTGAAAAATACCTTCCCACAGCAGAAAGAATTTATTGAGCACGTAAAATAATCTAGATAGTTCTGAAAGCAAAATTGTTCACCTTAAAGCTGTGAGAAACACTTTTAAAGCACTGCTTTGGAAAAGTTAGCTAGTTCGTCCTTTTAAAAGGCAATTTCTGATCCAAATAGATTAACATAATGCCTTCAATGTTAGGTATATCATCAGCACTTTTTATACACAAAGACAAACAAAAACACACTCTGATGTGAACTTTCTACAGCATTTTGCGCAGTCTACACTCTCTTCCATCTTTAAGTGTTTCAGAATGAGAAAAATCAACTCTGTAGTAAACTGCTCTCAATTATAGTCACCACATAGGACTGATACCAAAATTACACAGTATCTAGCTAGATCAGTTACCCTTTTAAAGGCAGCATCGAGAAACACTAAACTCTCTAAACCAGTAACTTGGAATTAAGCTGAGTGCTGAGCCTCAAGGAAATAAATTTACTGTTCTTTCATAAGCTTGCATATTTCTTAAAACACAAATAGGAAATACAGCTGATTGTTACATTTTAAAGCTCATTTTCACTGAGCAACATCTTTAACAACCCTGCAAAACAGAGGGCTTGGACTTACTCACTGAAAAAACAGCTTAAGCAGCACAAGTCACTGCACCTAGCTATTTGCTACTATTTCTCTGCCAGAAGCTGCAGTCCCTAGAGCCCAGTCAGCAAATGTCTGCACCTTAACTGCTCCTGCCCATAGCACAGCATACTAACAGAAACTTACCTTTACCAATGTTCAAGCTAGTATGTTAGAGTGAAGCAAATCAGTTGAGGAATAGATGAAAACAAAGAACCCTGTTCTACTAAATGGCTGTCATGTTTACCATTCCCTTCAAGTTACAAAGTATTTAAATTCCAAAGATCTCCTTTCATATATTTTTCAACCCCTAATTATAAAAAAAATTTCCCAGGGGAATTGAAAAGGCAGAAGCCTCTTACATATACTTGAAATGCCAAATGAGTGTTATCTGTTCTGAGACCATTTTAAAATTCCATTTTAAAATGAAATAGTGTTTGTGTTTAGACATCTGTTTTGCTTCAAGCACTTGGTGACAAATAAAGTGTGAAAAGCTGTTACAGGCATCAGAGGCAATCACGCTGAATGGTTATATTCCACTGGAACGGTGATTCTACAAGCAGCACTGCTGACTTTAAAGAGCTTTCATGCCCAAGAGGCCCTTATTGGATGGTGAATATTTGAATTCTGAAGGTTTCATGGTAGAAACATGTTTCTACCATGAAACACAATAGTAAAACAAGGGACAAGGACCACCTTAAAGAGAAATAATACATAGCCAAAGCAAATCAGTCAATCATAGATGAAAAACCCTGCAAGTCTTACAGGATTCTGTCCAACCTCAGAGCATTCACAGGAGCAAAAACAGTTAGTAATGAGTAGTCCTTCATTATACCTTGTTCTTTCCCAAGGCATCAAGAAAATGGAAATTTTTTGAAAAGTACGCATGCACATTCTTGCTTTATTGGTATAGTAGGAGCCATGGACTTCAGGAATATGGTGAACCACTCAGAACAAAACACCTTTAAGCAACTGCAACAGGGGGCTGAGGAGTACTATTATGCAAGCTTCAAGATCTAAGCTGCTATGTTACAGCATTGGACATACATGTACTTGAGTATTTCTACTACGGTATCCAGTATTTAGATGCTTAAACAGGAATGTTTATGTTCAAGGAGAGAAATATATTTTTCCTGTAACTGCTTTTAAAATGGCAACTCTATCACTACCTGTCCAAGGCATCTTAAAAAGACATCATCATTATTATTATTATTATTGTTGTTGTTGTCATTAAAATGTAAGGTGCTTTTTGCTAAAATTATGTCAGATATTTTAGCTACTGTTCTTGGCAATCTTTTTATAACAAAGGTAAAAAAAATCATGTGGAAATCTATTAATAAGAACCTGTTAATGAAAAATAAGAAACCTTAGCTACACTTATATGCAAAGTCAAACTTATATAAAGCTAATTTTTATATGCTTTGAATAACCTCTTACGTGGGCTTAAATATCTCAAGGCAATTGCATTCAAATAGCAAACAACAGCAATAATAAAAACATGCACTGAACTTGGAAAGCATGACACACAGTAAAGTTAGATGAGATTAGCTATCGAGTAAAATAGCTGGCACAACCTCACAGTGCTGTCGAGAGGCTTGAATTTCACATTCATACTTGTTCTTCACAGATTCCAGACAAAGTTCTCTATAGATACCTGTAATCAGACAAATTACAGCAATATTACTTTCTTTAGCGAATATCTGATTTCAGAATTCTCTTTTAAGACTGCCTGCAAGTCCCAAAACATGTACATACTGGACAATACAGATATATTATATTAGGCACTTACAGTGGCAGGCTGCTTTACAGAGTAAAAATAAGAACAAGTAATCCCTTAATTCTGAAGATCTGAGGGAAAATAAACTCTATTTTAACTTTTTCCCCTATCAGTCAACAAATTACACTAGCAGTCATGCTAACTTTACAAAATAGGTCTATTTCATACTTCTGATCAAATTATCCCAGATATCCTCAGTTTTCAAATCCATGAAGCACTAAATGGCCTCTTCTATTTTATAATTAGAGTTTTAAATAATGTTTTGGGGTTTTAAAATAGCTAGAAAACTGAATGAAAGAACAAGCTTTTACAAATAAATATTTGGAATAAGGCTTACTTTGTAATGCATGACCTTAACAAATCACATCAATTAACAAGACTGTTCCATTCTTAGAAATAGCCACCTTGCGATACAAAGGATACTGCTTCGGAGTATTAGAGGCATTTCTTATACAATTCTGAAAATGTTTCTACTAAACAGACAACTGAAAAAATCTGAAAGGTATCTGAAATGTAATATCTGGCAAGTATAGATAGAACTTGATTTAATATATTCAATGCATTCAACACAAAATATTTAAATCATTCCAGATTACCACCTTGAGGAGTTAAGTTTGTACGCACACTGGTACTGTGTAGCAACTGAAGAACTCCCAAAACCAACTTCCCTTAGAATTCAGCTGACTATAAATTAATACAGTACAAGAGGAACAATACTGTTACTGGCAATTCCTCTGAAAAACAGACTGCAAAGTATTATGTCAATCATCTTTCAGCTGTGAAGTCATTTTTGATATAGAATTCAACATTTTTTTTTTTTCTTACATCAGTATGTTATGCTGGCTTTTTTTTTTTTTTTTTTAAGTATTTATGGCTGACTGGCATATCTAGGTGTACCAATTGATAATCACTGCTTATTTGCTTGAAATCAAGCAGTATAGGTATGAATACTTCTAGAAGAAACAGTTGTATTCCTGACTTGCTGAAATAGTCAAGATCCACATTTTGTGTGAATAGTGCTCAGTGCCTTAGAGAGCAGGGGAACACAAGTTGCTTTTCTACCACAGATGCAATTATATCCATAGTTTAGCTAAACATACTTTAGCTTTTTTTTTTTCCCACCCCTTTCTCCACTCTCTCAGGCAGAAGTAGGTCCTTAGGGGTTACCCGCTAGAGCTCAAGTCCTGCTACTACCCACTTCTGTCAAGGCTCTCAAACAGTAAGAGCAAATAAGCCTCCTCTGCAGTTTCTTGCTTTCTCTGGAATAATTTTATCAATCCCATTCAGTTGAGGACAGAAGGAAAAAAAACCAAACCAACAACCCTGATTTCTAGTCTCAACTTCAAGGAAACTTTGTTGTTTTTACCCTGGGCTCTTTTTACACTGGAACATGGATCTTCAGTGCTGCTGAAGACAAATCAGGGGAATCTGTAATATTCTGCCTATCCATACCCACCTACATGAAAGCACTGGCAGACAGCCACATTTAAAACTGAAAATCAAAACCCTGGATTAAGGTTGCTTTTATATCAAACCTTCCGCAAGTTCACCTGCGAGCCTTCTGCGAAGCCCGAGTGGGCTACTTAGGACTAGTAAAGTAAATTTGGGTTAAGAGCTTAAAACCCAGAAATTCCGGGTCACCAGCTGAGGAAAAGCATTATGGAGAAGACCTGGAAGGAGAGAAGTGCAATAGACCACAAGATTTCACATTCTCTTCATATTCTGAAGTCAAAAGTACCAGTGAAGACATACTGAGTAGCACTGAAGTAGCACCAGTATTATGAAAAAAGTATAAGCAGGCTTGCCATTTTCCAGTTTGCCTGCACTGTGCTTCTGCTGGTTTTCTTTGAAAAGACACTGGCATAGCTTCTCTGGCTAGAGAGATCACAACTGTCTGCCCTTTGGCTGTCTGACAGCCTGTGTTAGGTAACCCTTAGACAGCTGAATTACTCCTACAGGAGTTGAGCTATAACATGAAAAGAACTTATAACAGGGAAGTACAGAACTTTGTCTTCCTATAACACCACCGTTCCATATGACTATATGGTTATATCCCGGAAGAAGACGAAAGTTCTTGCGTGCTTCTTCTGTGAGCATAAAAGCCTATCTAAACATTAGTTTTAATAACTAAAATGCAGCTTAGACAAAAGCTGCTAAGGACAAGAGTTTTCCTCCTTCCCCAGGTGGAACAGGAGGATGGGAGCAGAGGAGTAGAAGAGACACAAAGTAGGAGAGCAGGAAAAACATGATCATCCAAGATGATCTGGCAAGCACTTTATGAGATAGCACCTACATATCTCTTCATTTCAACAGTGACCAGTGTGCACACTTGATCCTAAATCTTCTAACTAATAAAAGTTTTTACTGTTTTTAATTCAGTAATTTTGTGCTTACTACACAGACACCTATTAAATGAAACATAAAAAAGAAGTATTTTTAGTGTGATGTTATCAGGCAACTTGTGCCAAGAAGTAAACAACCTATTCGTTTTGACTTGAAAAATATTTTACATTTAAAACTATGCCACAGTATTTCTAACTTTAAAACACATACATTTAACAATTCTAAAGAATAAAGATTGATCTTAAAACACATAGGAAGTATATACTGTTGAAACGGCGATACTCATTTTACATGCCTACCTGCCACCTTGGTTCGGATTTGCATATTTTCTTGTAGCGCTGCCAATGGTTCTAGATATTCAGGTGCTTTTCCGGCTATGACCTCTTGTAGCTTTGCATCCACTTGGCTTAATCTTTCTTTGTAAAGTCTTAAAATAATAGAAATAAAAAAATATATTTTATTTAAAAGCAAACACAAGTTAGAATAAATATTTTTAAAAGAACTATCTGCATCTCTTTGTTAATGTTATGGAACACCCACTGAAGCAAAGTTAAGATTTTTTACCATTTGAATTTTCCAATACATATTTTCTTTTTGAACAATATTCCTCATGTCTATTAAGCCTTTCTGGGAAACATACGCAGACAATCAGAAGTGTAGAAAGTAAAGATAAAATGAAATGTATCTCCATCTCTAAGGAAGCAGAAGGAAAAAAAAAAAATCACACAGCTGTTAATAGGATTAAGATGGAGTAAGTGAATCAACATGGAAGAGGACAGGAAAGGGTGCTACAATACATAAGAACAATATGGCTTACATCATGGGAGAGAAAGACAGACATTTTGTGGATAGAAAGGCCCATTCACTTTCGTGTTCATGTATCTGCTCCCACCCTACCATAAATCAAGGAAAAAGAGGCAGGTTCTTATTGAAGCAACCCTCCATTCATCTCCTGTGAAAATCCACATATTACATACTATCACAAATATCACAGGATAATTTGTAACTGACATCTTCCATTCCTGACAAAAGGAAATGTATTTAAAATATTTTTATTTTAACTAAAATGCATTCCCTCTAAAAAAGCTGATTTTTACTGGCAGACAATGAAGAAATCTACTTGCATTTTGAAGAATTTAATATAATTTCAATCACAATAAAGCTCCACTCTTTGTAACTGATAACTTAAATATAGTGTTCAATGATAGAGTCATCAATATAACCAGCTTTTCCTGTTCTCATTTTTTACCTTGCACCCCACAATCAAAAGCTGTAGAATGAAGGCAAACATGTACAAACTCTGTTGTACATGTTAAGAACACATCAGATGTTACCTGTTAACACAGATAAACTTATCTTTGTTATATCTGTTTACACAGATATAACAGATGTCTTTGGGACAGGGACGCTGCTTTTTTACTTGTTTAAAGTGCATAGGTTAAGTAATGAATTAAACAGGAGAAAGTTCATGTATACTGATACATCAAGACCTCCTTGAGAAATACTTCCTGTTCATCTGCCACCAGCCTGCTCATCATTTTACTTTGATGACAACTCCATAGTTCAAGCATGTATACCTACCCTAGCAATAGTCAGTGATCACTCCCCTCCTTCTTACCTGAAAACTGTTAGGGTATGATACACACAATCTGTCCTGCAGTCAACTGACATAGCCTGCAGCTGATCAAAAACCAATTTGCTGGGCTCAATCCTTGATGAGCATGCTAGCACAGCTTAACATAGAGCTACAGCAGAACTACTTAGCTAGAACATAAGCACGGGTGCACAGCGCACATGACTGGGTGGGTCACTAACATTTGATTACACAGCACCAAGTTCCAGCTACACCAGAGCAAGCAGTTATGGACTGGGTGCTGCTAGCACTTGGTACCATGCAACAGTTAATGGACTAAAACTGTTTATCCAGTACTTTCAAACAGTGATTTGCCCCAAATGGAAAACTGCTATCAACCACTGTAAATCCTACTTATCTCATAACATCCAAATTCAGTTTCCCCAAAAAGAAAGAGGTGGCAGATGGAATCACTTCATTACCTCTGCTACTGGTTTGTAGCATCTTTTATGCATCTTTTTCTTCTTTCCCAACTTTATCACCTCCCTGCTCATGGCTGCTCCTCCCTATAATCCTCCTTCCGCCATTCTAATGCTCCTTTCCCAGTATTCCCACCATCACAGTTCTTCCAGCCCGTACAAACACCCCAATCTCTCAACTAACCAGTGTCCACACAATGCTTTCCTCCTCATATACCACAGCCTTACCACCTCCCAAACACCATTCACAATCCCTAAACCCCCTGAAATACTTGTTTGCTTCCTCCCAAGACCACCCTCCTTCATATTCACTCCTTAAAGGTTTGTTTCCACAAACTGTTTTCAGTCATCCAAGCTGTCCAACAGATGGAAGAGTAGAACTGAACTCAAAAGCTGGCAGTTTTCCAAATGTCAAACCAGTCAGTACAGACTGGCTCCAGTACTCATCAGCTAGCACCATTTCCCAGGTTGCTTCATGCTCAGCCCAAAGAAGAACAGCAGAACAGTCTTCTCTAGACACTGCAGCAAGAAATTGGTTGTTGGGCAATTCTTTCCAGACCCTATTAGATAGACCTCACAGTGTCCTGTTAGGCAAAGCAAGTTGTCTCAGTTCTGTAGTTGAAAGAACTATCTCACAATATAAACATGCATCTGAAATGTAATGACAACTGACCAGATATTCAATTAAAATATATGCCCAAGAATAGACAAGGTGTCCTCAAAGTTTCACTTGTCAGGTACCTGATTAAGTTAGTTGCCAAATTACCACCAATTTAAATTGGAACAGATGCATCTAGCTTGTCTGGGCCCACGTGAAAAAAAAAGCCAACTTAGAATACATACAAAAGACTGGCTCTAACACAAATGAAATTCACTTTTGAATAACTGTGGCTATTAATTTTGTCTTTTCTACTTGCTAGGCCTTTACTACTGATGTAGATATTATGGCAAACTACAGACTGAAAGCTAACAGTATTTTCTTTTTTTTTTTTTTGGTATTGGCATCTGGTTTGCAGTAACCACAAGAAACTTTCATTGATACCAACTATAAAAACTGCTGTGATACCCTGCAAAAAACCTCCAATTTCTTACTTAGCAAAGACAGTGCTTGGGTCTGTCCCACATGTATAAAAGGATGCAGAAGATCTTAGGTAAATAAATAAATAAAATCACAAATTTCCCTAAATCACAATTCCTTGGTTCTGCTAAGGATTTTGATACAATAGACCCACACCAGCTCACAGCAACAACACTTCAAGACCATTCTTACAGCAAAACAGAAAATAAATAAATAAATACATACATAAAGTATTCTGGAGCAACTGCCTGCAAATAATTTCAGAACTCCCAATCCTTATTCTTCTTCAAAAGTAGCATCCACATATACAAAAGACAAGAAACACCAGCTGCACACAATAGTCTCATGGAATAGATCCTCAAATGAGGCACTTAGAACATTAAAATACTTACTGATCTTTAAGGTCTGTAAATTGCTTTTCGAGATTGGACATTTCATCTAAACACTCCATTCTTCTTCTTTCACAGTCCTCATCATCCATTTCTAAGAATAAAAAAAAGGTAATTTATTTTGAACAATGTAATGTATACCAAATAAACTGGATATTTGTTTCTAGTGAGTTTGAAGCAAGCCTGAATTTTAGCCATGAATAGATTATCCATTATATTATTATCTTATAGCAGAATAAGAGAAATCATTTGCCATATAAACTACAAAGTAAGAAACTTAGATCTAATTCTAGAAGAAACCCCATAAACAGCAATTTTTCTTCCTCAAAACAGGAAACAGCATCACTGTAAGACTTCAAAAGGTTAAATTTCATAACTGATAATACAAACTGTACCTAAGAATGCACAAAACAGAAAAACTAAACATTGTATATCACACCAGATGAAAGGCACCATTAAGCATGAGGAGTTATTAGCCACCACTGAAAATTCAAGTGTATCCTGAGTTAGTATGAACAAAGGCCATCCCTGGAAAGCAAGCACAGTCCAGTGCTACATCTGTCATATAAAATTCAAGGCTTTGTTTTATTAATATCCTTTAAAAAGAAAAGTAACACTTAGTTTTGAAAACAGGTTTCATCCTGTTCAATTGGGAGAGTTCTTTGAAGCGGAAATATTAATGTAGAAATATCTGTAGTTCATCTTAATGACCATTTAAAATTACTACATTTCTAACAAAACACTTCTTAACCTGCGAAGTCCAGAATTTTGCAGAAACTTGATTTTATAAGCTTTTATGTTCAAGAGTATTATTAAACTCTTTCCACAGTCTTTGTTTTAATTTATATTCCTGAATTTTTTCTTAATTTACCTAGTGAACAGAACTGTAAAGTATAATAAATACCCACTTTTTGGCCAAAAATTTTGCCACTGGCCATAGAGACATCTGATGTTACTAAACCTCAGTTGTTACCTCCTCTGCCTTTTCCCAGACTAGAAAACAGAAAAACTAAGGTAGAAAATTCTTTACTCTTTCCCAGCCTTCCCAGAGGAAAAAAATGCTTTGTTAAGCCATATTCAGAAGTTACAGATGTCCTGAAACTACTTTATAGCAGCAGTAGCTCCAGAAATTAGCTCTCTACAGTTATGGTACAACTGACCAATTATCAACCAGTAGGAGGAGACATGCAGAAGCAGGCATGGCCATGCAGTCAGGAACTGGGGCTGAACTGGTGCAAACAGGCCAGGTGTTTGAGAGAGGGGGCTGTCCTCAGGAGGCCATATCCACCTATGCAGTTACCCTGTCAAGAAAAATCCTAACTCCTGACAGAAAGGCAAAGTAGGATCCTGAACCAAGCAGAGACAGCCTGGGCTCACTCTTCCAGACTATAAACAACTCTGAGCCTTTTGCTTCTTCCTCACTCACATTTTCCCAACAGACACGTTTAACTGCTTTATGCTGTCCCCTACACCAACTACAGAAAGCAGCATGCAAGTCTTCATCCTCACTGTTTTGCAAAAGAGTATGGCAATTTGCAAATATGATGAGGTGAAAGGACCGATATAGCTATTTTGGAGGATCTGATTAACTCAGATCTTCCACTCAGACCTCTCACCGTATAAAGCTTTCTGCACATAGCTTCTTCCTGAAATCATCACAAGCTTTTTAAGACTAAAAACTGCTCTAGCCCTTTCTGCCTGGATATGAAAATTAACAGGCAGTGGAGCAGTATTAATCTGTATTACAATGGTATCTACAAGTCCAAATCAAAGACCTACTGCAGTTTGTCACATTACAGTTAGTACAAGCAAAAAAGACAGCGTGTGCGAAGTTTTAAAACATGATATAACCTGAAGTATTTGAAAGCAGAGTGAGAAAATTTGAAGACAGAACTTCAAAAAAATACATTGAATGCTTAGCACGCTAGGGAGGGTGGGGAAAGAGACTATCAGGCTGTTAAGAGATACTATTTTATATTAAAATATTGTTCTCAACAGTAAGGCAGATCCTGAATCCCAGAATAAGGCTGAAAATCAGATTAAAGAGCAAAGTTTTATTTGGCTGTCCGATGTAATACTTAAGGCAAAATTGATAGGGCAATTTTCACCTTGGTCAGATTTAAGGAACGTGGCAGTCATATTACTCAAAAAGTTGTTGAAAGCATTTATGTATTATAAAAACAAAGTTTCTTTAAAATTTTAAGGCACCTCCCCATGAAGGCAGACAGGAACAAGCACTGGGATCCCAATAGTTCTCCCACTTTATTCTCAAGCTCAAATACGTGTTTCAGATGTGTTCAGCTATGCTTTTGGTTCTAAGTATGTTTTAGTAAGGAATTCATTCAGAAGCTTTTCCTTAAATTAACATGGATTTTGTTTGTGTATGTTTAGGGACTACAAATCAAAGAAAACAGATTAGAACTGTAAGCTTGGCTGAGGATCACTGCAACACCCACTGTTGGAGGGGAAGGGGACTGCATCTTACATTTTAAACTTGCATTGCAAGGAAACTATAATGCATTGGTATCTGAGGGCATAACTGACTCTCTTGTAGATACTGAAATAACACATAGCTCTCTCCAATCTCCCCTCAGCTATGTATACACTTAAAAGACTTTGACTTTCTGCCTAGAAGTCTACATTCTACCTATCATTCATACTGAAAGGCAATTCACACGCTAAGTCACTCTTAAATTGTTTCACCTTTATTCTGCCTCCAGTAAGATTCATAAAACGATGAAGATTTTCAGAGTCCTTAAATATCTTTAATTCCCCAGTTATGGAACTTCTTCCCCATGGCCTTAAACAACATACAGATTGGGGAATAGGCAGTACTGAAAAAGTAAGAGATTTTAGGATCAAATCTCATGGCCTTCCAGTTGAAAATTTACATCACTGGAGGTGAAAAATTCCTCATTTCATATTAAAACACTTGCTAATAGGCCCATCCTGTCTCAACACTTCAGATTTCCCATAAAGCTTCATACTGCACAAAGTATTTAGGGTATTTTTAAACACTTTCAAAATCACAGTCATTCTTTTCCTACCACATTCAAGCAGTCCAACTCAGTAACTAGGGCAGCCTAGTCTAAAGACAAAAAACCCCATAGTACTTAAAATGTAACAGCACCTAAAGTAGCTTTTTTTAATAAGCTGTGGCCTATATAAAGTGCTCTAAAAAATGGCCAAATTCTCAACTGGGATGCTGAGCATAACTTGTGGCTTTTTTATTCATCCCTAATATGCTAGTCTATATCCTGGTCAATAAAAACCCCTATACTAAATACATAGCATCGAAAGGAACAGGACAGAGACAGTGCTAGCTCTTAAGGGCAAGTTATGCTTCTCCTAATCGCACCTTTTGTATTCTCAGGCATCTACTGGAAAAAAAAAAAAGGCTGAATGCAAGTAAAGCAAATGACAAATTTAACAAAAAAAAAATCCTGTCCTTCAAAATCTTTTTTTATTATTACTAATTTTAATTAAGACTTATTTCTTGCGGTGCTAATCATCTTATGTCTGTAGGAGCAATATGCTTCCACGGAGTATGTTCGTATTTGTCAAGACACTGAGACAAGCATGTCATTTCTTGTGATCATTGCTTTTTAAGTGTTCCCTTAAAAGCATTTCTCTGTGGAATGCAATAGAAATTATCTGGAGAGCTTCTTTTATTGTTTTAAAAACACATTCACAGGCTACATTCACTTAAAACACAATTCCTCCTTCCTCCCCCCTAATCCCAGAAAAAATCAAGACAAGGGCACAACAGAAGAATTATTTGCCTTCAATAAAAATCAACCAAAGTGTCTTTGAGGACATGTAAACTTCACAGTTTTCTTTAAAAATATCAATTAGCACAACTACAAATGGGAGCAAAGGAAGTTTTGAAAAAGAGCAAACTTCAAAGCTGGAACTAACAGAGATCACAGAATCACTACGGTTGGAAACGACCTGTAAAATCATCAAGTCCAACCATCAACCCAACACCACCATGCCCACTAAACCATGTCCCACAATACCACGTCCACACGTTCCTTGAACACCTCCAGTGAGGGTGACTCCACCACTTCCCTGGGCAGCCTGTTCCAGTGCTTCACTGCTCTCTCAGTAAAGAAATTTTTCCTAATACCCAGCCTGAACCTCCCCTGGCACAACTTGAGGCCATTTCCTCTTGTCCTGTCACTCGTCACTTGGGAGAAGAGACCAACACCCACCTCTCTGCAACCCCCTTTCAGGTAGTTGCAGAGAGCGATGAGGTCTCCCCTCAGCCTCCTCTTCTCCAGACTGAACAACTCTAGTTCCCTCAGCTGCTCCTCATAAGACTTGTGCTCCAGACCCCTCACCAGCTTCTTCGCCCTTCTCTGGACACGCTCCAGCACCTCAATGTCCTTCTTGTAGGGAGGGGCCCAAAACTGAACACAGTATTCGAGGTGTGGCCTCACCAGCACTGAGTACAGGGGCACGATCACCTCCCTACTCCTGCTGGCCCCACTATTTCTGATACAGGCCAGGATGCTGTTGGCCTTCTTGGCCACCTGGGCACACTGCTGGCTCATATTCAGCCAGCTGTCAATCAGATAATTCTCTCTTCACCAGAGCCAGGGAGCTGGAGGAGAAAAAGAGTTAAGTTTACATCTGTTATACCAAGCTCCCTTTCTCACACAGAAAATTACATTTTTTTTAGACATACAGATTATCTAGAATAACAGATGAAGAAAGGGCATTCCCAGACGGCATCTAGCTATAATACAAACTGGAAGGCTAAGATGGGCTAAGTAAGTAGTAGTTATTGTTGCAGTGCTGCTCCTGGACCTCATCAAGGAGTCATTCACAACTCTGTGTCTCACCCACCTACTGCCCAATAAGCTTGTATATTCCTCCTTTACACTCAGTTTTCCCCTTAAACATTTAACAAACTTCATACATCAGAATTTCTTGAAAAGCCATCTCCATGAATTTCTTATCCAAAATACAGTATTCCCTTTTTAGTCCATGTACCATTCTGATAATAAAAGAAGTGAAGTATGCTTTTGTAAGTCACATCTGAAAGGAACGGAGCAGGTTGCTGTGTAAACATGGACATAATCAGATATGCTTTTCCAGCTTAAAACATGATTACCTCCAGCTGCATGACCTGTTACCCTCATTCAAGTTCACCTTTTTTCTGGCATGACCACCAGTTTAGGTTTCATCAAAACAACCCAAAACAGTTTAAGCACATTTTTCTGGCCTTGTGGAATCACTTTGAGAGAACAGGGGTAAAGAAAGACTGAACGGCCTTCCTCAGTAGCAGATCTGTAATTGTATCAATGAACTCTCCACCTATAACAGCCCTACTGTTTATAAAAGCTGTGCGCACATTCAAGTTTCAGTACAGCATAGCTTTGAAGCCAGTCCCATGACTGGTCCAGCTTATCAGGCGCTGGGTCAGCTTGCAGCAGTTTTGGTGAACACAAACCAAGTTCATTTCCTATCAAGTTAAACCCAAAGCTTCATGCCAGGTACTTGTCAAATGCGTTCCAACATCTATGGAGAACTCAAGGGTTCGAAACAATGACTTGTCCTCCAGGCAGCTTCCAACCAAACAGTTCAGGCTACATAATTGGAAATAAACCCTAAGTACCTTGGAGGTGTAGGGGCCTCAGTACTATCTACTCAGAACTACTTATTCTCTATTCTTATTTTACCAAATCAGTTGCTAATACAGACACAAATAAAATCACTATGTTTATAATAATTTTGCTGACTCTTTAAAGCCCATACCTGGGCGTGGTCCACAGTTCACTGATTGAAGAGATCTCCTGTGTAGCACTGCTTTAGACAGGAGAAGGAAGATCTTCCCTCAGATGAGGGAACAGCCCAGAACTAAAGAATTCCCTGCTCCAGGAGACCTCTTGTCTAAACCTGTGCAAATCATTAGTCCCAAATTCACAAAAACATGTACGTATCCAGTTAACTGATTTAAGTTCGACGTGTTTACATATTCTCATAACGTTGCAATTTATGACTTCTGCTGCTATTGAGCTGCAGTCTATCTAAGCACTGGTTTACATAGTCCCCAGTGCCTCCCATTCACGTATCAGACTCTTCACTGAGACGTTTTCACTAGCTACCTTTTAATGGGTTATTTTTCTGACAGCTTAGCATACAAAGGCCCAACAAGCATTGAAGACAGTGCAAGAAAGGGGACAGGAATGCACAGTGTACCAGGAAGCATGGGTAAGGATGAGAGGCAGGACAGTGTCAGCCAGCAATTCAATCCAGGTGGACAGCCATGGACCAGCAGCCTAACTGGTAAAATGGGGTTCAAACAGCAATACTTGCCAGCTCAAAGGCATGGGGGATGGGGGAGAAGAAGGGGAAAAAGGAAAAAAAAAAAAAAAACACGGAAAGCTCTGTATAAACCATGGACAGATTACCTGGATTTGTGGATTAACCAAGGCCTCTACTGGGGGATGCACTGTGGTGCAGAGTGAGTATTAACTCAGATCAAGATCTAAGGGAGTGACTATACTCTCTCCCCCTATAGCAGCTACACTTTCCCAGCACTAGAGTCTTCACTCTACTTCTGCAGAGTCAGCTTGGCTGTCTCTGCACCACACCTGTGGGGCTCCAGCACCTTGCTAGCCCATGCACAGCCCAGACAAGGGCAATCTCCACAAGTCCACATGGAACCACCATAGCAGGGCTTTCCCTGAACTGCATCAGTCAGTGTGAATACAAAAGCCACAGGACTTAAGATTCAAGATCTCCCAGATCTTTTAACAGCAAAAATGAAGAATTAACTGTACATTGAGGAGTTTAACACACACAGATAAATCAATCACAAGCCAACATATGTAAAAATATAATTTCACAGCTGCCTAATTTGTCTAGTTCATAGTGTCACACTCCTTCCACTGTGGCAAACCCAGCACTCATGCCACAAGTCAATGTGCTAGTACAGGCACGGGACAGGATCCCAGCAGACCACTCTAAATCACTTAAACTGCCGGAAACACACGTCAGGACCACAGCTAGCACTGAATACAGGTACTGTTTTTCAGCTAGCCCTTCTAGTGACAAAGATCCTGCTTATGGAGCTTACTTTCTCACGGAGCCCTACTGATTCCAAAGCAGCAGTGTATGCATCTGATGATCAGTATGTTTCCCAGTAAGTGACCATTTTATAATTTACCCCTTGTAATTACAAGGGAAGTTTGAACAGATAATAACCTCCTTCTAACACAGTGGAAATTGCACATAGAAAAAGCAATCCTTTTAAAGCTGGATTTCACCTACTAATATAATTCAAAATCTACAGTCCAGAGGAAGCTATGGAAAAGGGAAGGGACCTTCAACAGAGCAGAAGTTGAAATGCTTTGCAAAAGAGGCCAATGGTACTGACAGGGCTTCTAATGCCCCCTCAAAGCCAGGCCTCAAAACAACTAATTGAAATTCACGATTTTGCATACGGGGAAATACATACGTATGCATAGATACACACATAACGTATGCCTGCATGTATGTATGTATGTATGTATGTACGCCAAGCCTTTAAGTGCGGACCTTAGCGAGAACCCCCATCTTGGGCCATGTACTCAAGCCCAGCAGGGCACAACCCACAGCACCTACACGGAGCGGCCCGGCCCGCCAAGCCCAGGTGCCAGCCAGCTCCGGAGCCGACGGCTCGGGGCGAGGTGGGGCTTCCGTGCCCGTGCGCCCCCTCACGTCCCTCCCCCCCCGGCCGGCGGCCCGAAGAGAAGCCCCGGGGCCAGGGCCGGAGCACAGACTGGGCTGGGCAAGGCCGGAGCGGCGGGGGGGCGGGGTCACGGCGGGGGTGGGCACCGGCAGCCACCGGAGCCGGGGGGGCAGAACCGGTCTCTCCCCCAGGGCAGCGCGCCGGGCGCTGAAGGAACCGCCACGGCGCGCCCCTCAGAGGCGCTGCCCTGCGGTGGGCCGCGGTACCTGAGCTGTCCCCCTCCTCGGACACGGACGAGCTCTCAGTCTCCTCCTCCTCCGAGCTGCTGCCCTCGTTCTCCCCGTAGTCCACCTCCATCTCATCGTGGTTGTTCTCCTTCTTCTCCCGAGAATGGACCGGCATCGTCGCCGCCGCTGCCCCCTGGGACAGCCCTTCCCGCCGCCGCTCTGCTTCTGCTGCTGGCCCCTCCGCTCCGCCCCTCCCCGCCTGCGCAGCCTACCCCGCACGGCGCCCTCCGCGCCCTCCCATTGGCCGAGCCCCGCCAGCAGGGTACACTAGCCCTCGCGCGGGGCATTCTGGGAATTGTCGTCTGCCGAGAGCGGCGCGGGGGAAGAGGGAGGCGCCGTTCTGCGGCCGTGGGGGACTGTGAGGGCCCAGGCGGGAAGAGGGGGCTTCCCGCGCCCCGTTCCCCGTCCCGGGGCACTCATGGTACTGCTCGTGACTGAGAGGCTCCATCGCGGTCGCGCAGAGTTAGGAGCGCTTCTCACCTGCCCGCGTCTCCCGCAGGTGGAGCGGGCCTGTGGGGCCGAGGGTTCGACCGTTGCCGTTCCCTGCCGGAGCAGTGGAGGGAGGACGCGGAGCCCGCGCCGCCCACCTGGCAGCCCCGCACCCACGCTGCTGCCCGGGAGCTTTGCATCCTGGCAAGGCGTCCCTCGCGGCTCACTGCTCCCTCTCACCTTCCCCCTTGGGCTCCAGAGGACAGAGGTCCTTCTGAATAGCGACCTCCCCACCAGAACATGTTTCATCCCCAGTTTCACATTCTGTGATATGCTTTAAATTAAATCAGACTTTTAACTTGGTCCTCTAAAGCTGACAGCAACCACTGAGAGCAGACGTGAGAAGGGACTAAACATGTATGTCACAATCTGTGCTAGGTTGGGACAGGTTTTTTGGCTTTGAGTATCAGTACTCTTCTGTTTATTCGCCAATTGCCGTTAATTGTGCTATGTAAGATGTAGTGAATACAAGTGATGCTCCCTGGAGCAAGCTGTCCCAACTGCCCCCTAGCTATGAGGGACTGATTAGCTTCACTCCAAGACACGTGCATGTACAGGAAAGTCTGGCAGGGATCCTCAAGCATCACGAAATACACAGTTGGCTGTAGCCTGCAGGTAAGCATGGGCAGTATCTTTGGGGTGAAGGTGAGTTCGCCTGTCCGGCACAGGTTCAGTTCTGAAGTCTGGGCCAGGGGGAGCAGTAGAGGAGGACTGCGTGTCTCAGTGATGTGATGTGCTGCTGCAATGAAGTTCAGGTTGTATTTGCCTGGTAGTAATAGGTCTTCGTATTGAGAGATCCAGATTCAGTCACTCTCCGTGATCTGGAATGATGTTATGCAGGTCATACTGTGAGGCAGTTAGTAACTTCTGAGCTTTCCCACAGACTTATACATCCATGGCAATAGCTGCCCACCTCGCCCACAATAACGATTGCTGCACGTTAGTCACTTCTTTTCTCCCACATCTCTGTATATTCAAAGCAACTCATTTCCCTCTATCTCCACAAGAGGAACGGAGGTGTGCCACCTCTTCTCCAAGAACACAGAGAGAAATATGACACATAATTAACCACCTCCCGTCCCTCGCTGTCCAAACTCCATCCCTTGTTACTGTTGTCTCTGGTTTTGTAGCCAACTGGGAACCCGGCAGAACCTGGTATGCTTTGTCCACACCCATCGCAATTTTTGTAATTTTCAGTATATGATAGGAAACGCCTATGATTTCTAAAAAACTGCAGCGCGCACAGGAATGAGTCCTTTCCTAGATCCGCAGGAGTAGGCAGCTGTAGTTACCGAAGACACGTTTCTTTCTCCGGCCTCCGCGCCCCTCAAGCGCACTATCGGGCCCCTCCTCAGGGTCTCCCCTCCTCAGGGTCTCCCCTCCCGCTCCCGGCAGCGCACCGCAACGCCAGGGGAAGGGGGGGGCTGCCGGCGGAGGTGGGTGCGCATGCTCCGCGCCCGGCGCATGCTCCGCGCTGGCGGGCAGCGGGCGGGCGCGGGGCCGTGCGCGCCGCCGCTGCCGCCAGGGGGCAGCGGCCGCCCGGGGGCGGGGCCGCCCGGGCTGCCCCGGCAGGACGGCGGGGCGCGGGCCCAGGGGAGCGCGGCTGGGGTTGTTTTAATGTCTCTGGGTATTTAATAGAGCAACAGCAACGGACCGTGTCCTTATGTTTTTCCCTGTTCAGAAACAACTTGCGGGACCCCAAAATCCGTCCGAGTGCTGGTTCATATGGTTTTAAAAACTTAGAGAGGCGGTTACCAAGGAAGTGTTTTTTAAGCTGGTATTCCTTTGAGCTAAGGTGGCAAAAGTGTTAGTAGTGATGTCTGATACTCAAATGGCTGAAAGGAGTTAGGAGAAGGCCTGAAACAAGAGCTGGAGACGTCCCCAAAGAAAACCAGTGAATTTCACAAACTGGATCTGAAATTTCTCTTCAGAGATCTGTAGGGATTTGACAAAATAAAATAGGAAATAAAAAATGTCTGACAATCCCGAATTCAAGTGTTGCATTTTGGACTAGCAAGATAAAAAGACTAGAAATCAAATGCCCTGGACTAGAAGAAAGTACTGGAAACAGTTCCAGGGAAAGGAATGGCAGGAAATCGGGAAACCTTTAGCCTGATTGTAATTTCCTATCCAAACAGCTGGAACTAGGTCTAAGGGAGCTAAAAATAAGCCCCAGAAGGAAATCAAAGTTTCCATGCCACGGTGGAAATCAGCACCCAGGGTGGGGAATTGAGTCAGGAATTTTTTTTTAGTAATACATGATTTTACGTGCTGCTTCTATTCTGTTTGTTGCCAGGAAAGCAGGGGATTACCCCGCTAAAGCAATACAAACATCTACTGTCTTGAGGAGAAAAAAGGTACTGGTTGAAGTTAACCTGACTGTCCACTGACGTGCTAGAAAAGCTAAGAGAAAAGAGTACTTCCAGGAGCTATATATGGTAGTACAGTGCTAGTGGCAGCTTATAATTTGTTCCCAGAAATATAAAACTAATTAATCAGATCACCTATAAGCCCTTAACATACAAAGTGGCAACATCTATCTTAATCACATATCTAGGGCCAGATGTGTGCTAGAAGGAGGGAAGAAAGAAGAAATTCTGGCTCGCTTACTAGAGTACTTGCAAAGATTTGTGTCTTACTGTGTGTACATACCTGCTAGGAATCCAGTCAGCTACCACCGGACCAGTCTGTGGAATGACCATTTTATCAAAATAAGTGAAAGAAAGCATTAGGTACCTACAAAGCTATGATTTTTTTTCTGGATCATGACTTACACCCTCCATCAGAGTAAAATAGCCATTAAGAAGAAGGGGGTTGTCATCATCCTCATCAGCTCGGCTCTGCGTTTAATGGGGAAGTGGGGATTAACAGCTGGTATGTGGTATTTTTAAACAATTAAAAAGAGACATAGTCCATTAACAGGGACAGTTGGCAACAATGTAAAATTCAAAACTGGCAATTCTGTTGAAAGCTGGTACTGAAAACAAATTGGATGCAATAACAATCATTATAAATAAAATGCTGGTCAGCACAGACCTGGACAGATGGTGAAATCTCCTTTCCCAGCTTGGGAAAGAGAGGGATGATTGAAGATGGGAACTCACACACGTGAAGAGGAAAAGCTTGGAAATGCAGGCATCAGCTTCCTAGGACTTACTCTGGGCACTTAAGCAAATAATCTAAATCTGACTATTGAATCACATCTGTGAAACACACAGAAAAGTGGAGCCTGGCAGAAGCATGGTGGCTATTAGACTGGACATCCTCAGAAAAAGCTAGAAAGCAGAGCTGTAATTTTACACCTAATTTGTTGAATGGAGACAGTGAGTGGAAACATGTATCACTCTACAATATGAAAAGCAGTTACTAACTTCCTGATTATCAACCTGATTGCCAGCTTTTGTTGTAGTGAGTAACTGCATAGTGACTGAATATTTCTGACAAGAAGATGATGATTGTAAAGAGAGAAGCCAAAGATATATAATGTGAGTCAGTAGGATACATGTATAGATGAAACCCTCAAGCAGAAGCAGGGATGAAAGAGCTTGTACTGTGTTTGATCCAATATAGTGCACTACATCTTAATGAGTTTGAAATACCTGCTTATTAGGAGTTTCTCCCAGTTTGAAGATGTAGTTTGCCTTGGACTGGTCTTCACAAGTTCGACTGTGAGGGGCGAGGTCCTCCAAAAGGGACAGGACATCAACACATTAGCCAGGTCTATCAGTGTGTGTTATTAACAATGAAAGAAGAATCATGAGAGAAATTTATCTGGAAGATACATGCGAGGTTTTAGTCAGTTCTTGGGCCTCACCTGTAGTATGGGTTAAGAAAGAAGTGGCAGCACTGAGGTGTTTTGTGAACTCTGGCAAACCAAATTATGTCACTTGAAATAATTCTTTGCAGGACAAGGTCAGCAACAAGTTAAAGTAGCAGTCACAGTGCGCAAGCTACTAGCTATGTTTGAAGGCTATTGGATCTTGTTCCTCCCTCAGCTCATTTGTTATCTAAGCAAGATATTCTGGTATATGCTGCAAATGGTAAAAAGTAAGCTTAAAACTACTAATCAAAATTAACTCTAAGAGATATGACTTATTTCTGAAACACCCTGCATAGTCCTGCAGGTGAGATAAGGGGAGAGGTTGGGGCAAAATATTTCCTTTGATAAAAAGGAAATAATGTGTGCAAAATTGGGTCTCCACTAGAGGCTGGCAGACATGCAGAGTTTCTGCAGGGCTTTTCTCTTCTGGAAGTTCTTTTGTGGGTTTGTCAACATTGCAAAACTATTTCATAAGTTGCAGAAGAAAAAGAAAACATCTCAGTGGTTAAGAGAGAGCGTTTTGAGCACTTTCAGTTAAAAAGAAAGTTGTTGTAACTGCCACTGTATCAGTGTATTCACATTTCAAAACCTCTTTCCTATCAGATATGGGTGCTAGTGCTTACATTAGAACTCAAACATTGTGAGTTGGAGGTGACTTTGCACAGCAAAAGTCTAAATTCTCTGGCACCGCTGGACAGGAATTAGTAATGGTTACATCGGTTGAAAATAACTTCCACGTGTATGAAAGTTTCTCTTCATGATAGGCCATATATCCCTTCCATTCTTCGAGCATGGCTGGCATAGTCCTAGCGTGTTACGGAAATAAAGCTTAGGTAATGATTATTGGGTTGGTTTGGGTTTGGTTTTTTTTTTCACTTGCACTTTCCCTGCTACTTTTGAAGCCATTGTCTGCTTTAGATCTAATTTTACATGACAGCACAAGTGTTGAAGATACCAAGTTTCTGCATGTTTTGTGAAACAGTGTCTGGAACAAAGAACCCTATTAATATCCCACAGAGGGAAATGTGTAACTTAGCTTTTACCCTCCCAAGGGACAGCAGTCAGCTCGCCAACCTGTACACACGTAGTTAAGACTTAACTGCAGTTGGGCCTCTTGCCCATCTCAAATAGGTAGGGGGGACTAAGCAAAGGAAGGTTTATGGTTGTGGAAGGAGACAACTCATGGCGTTCAGTGGCTAGAGTACAAATACAGAGGAAATCTGGCTTCATTAATTCTGTAGCTCATGGAAAAATTTATTCAAGCTTGGGATCTTTGGTGGAAAGACTGCAGTGTTCTGACTTTGTACCAGATGCTCACACAAAGGTATTAATGCTGATACACTGCTTAACAAAAAAAAAAAGCAATAAAGCAAGAATTGGTTGCTCAGAAGAGTATAAGCTCACGAAGAGCTCTTTCTCTTAATTACAGAAGCATATACCTTCCGAATTTCATCTGTGAGATACGGGGTTGTGCAAATGAAATGGGAATTTGTGCTTTTTTGCACAGGAACAGGATTTTGTCAAAGGAACAGCTAGCTGTTCCATTATTCTCATGTTAGAGATATCTTACAGGATCCTGCCTGATATTTGACTGTTTAGGTCAAAGAGGCGAACTTGTCACTTGTCCCGTATATGTTACACTAGAGTACTAAACCGTACACAACCCTGGTTTTGACTATTCAAACCTTAAATATCTGTATTTGGGGGTCTTTTTTCTCATATTAATTAGTTGCGAATTAAGTTCACTAAAAATGTGTTACTCAGGATGGTTCCCAAACAGGAATACTGTAGCACAGGCAAAGTAATACACCCAGAGGATTACAACACACCATCCTAACACCCAGGGTGCAATTTAGAAAGGCGTCTTTCTCAAAAGCAAGGCAACCTCCATAGGAAGGAAACTGCGGAGGGTAGTATAGAAAAGTAGAAACAGCAGTACTTAGAGAAAAACCTCAAAGGGGTCAACTGTTGAGCTAAATACGAAGACATAAGAAGCAGTGGAATGCTTTTTAAAAATTCTTTTAAATTTACTGTTTTCTCTTGAAGGACTATGTGGGCAAATAGCTCTTCAGAGGAATATAAGCATGCACCTCTGAGGGGCCAGGTTTAAGACTCATGCTAGCTACCTGAAAGAAAGGAAATACTCAGTGAAATTCTGAGCAATTTTAACTCACTTTTAATCATGTACCTTAATGTCGTGTAAATATTAGTAAAGCAGGGGTTCTAGAAACTTGGATTTCTGGGGGTGGATGCAAGTATCCAAAACACAGTCTATCCCTTTGAAATGTGAACTGTTGAAACAGGCTAGAACTGAAGGGTTTGTGCTCTCTTTGATATATCAAAAAATACTCGTATGTTTTTTTAAGTACTTGGCAACAGCTAAATTCTTTGGAAATCATAAACCCTAGATGAACTGTGAGAAGTTAATTGATGGTACGAGTGTGACCCAGTTGACCCCACTACTTTGAGTGCCCTACGAGGCCCTGTAGAGAGAGTTAAGGGAAGAAAAGTTCTGCAGCACTTAATTGTCTACCCTACTCCTTTAGAAGTTCAGTTAAACTTACTTATGGGGGTCCTCTCATGACTGGACAAAAATATTTGATAAGTTCTTTCTTTAAAGTGGAAATGCAAAGAATGGGTAGGGTAATAGCCATGTGGAATGCAGCAGAACCTAACCCCTCCCTAACTAATCCTGCTATTTTCTAACCTTGTCCTCCATGCATAATCAAAGGCGTCGAAGTCACATGCTTCGAAGTCAAGCCTTTGCAGGATCATGGCTTTTGCTGAGTATGGAACATGCCTTTCCTGCCTGGTGTCCTCTGCATGAGGAGGTTCCCTGTAGAAGCCATTATTATCTTGGTTAACACCACTCCCTCCTTTCATTTAACATTTTGGTCATGTCTTACTCTGCTTATTATTTTTAAGTTTTGTCTTGAGTTAAAGACCTAAAAGTTATCAGAAACACAAGCAAATTCTCCAAAGAAAATACGTTTCTTAAAGACTGTCAAAATAAAGAAATGGGCTTAGAATTCATGAAATTTAGAAAACAAAGCAGATAAATCAATGTATCATCATCAAACTTTAGACAGCTAAAATGTAATGCGTTATGGTAAAATAAATTACTGTAATACTAGCTATTACCTAACATTGCTAATCTTCAGATCTCATTTACAGAGACGGTAGAATATGAGATGCTTTGGGGCAGACCACATAGGTAGGCAGATGACACAGACTCCCTCACTGATGCCCTGCTGACTAAATCCCACTGCCCTAATGCTCGTAACATTAACTGTTATTGGTCATGCATTTAAATACTCAGTTATGTTATTTATGTAGCAGGTATGTAAATGTTGACAACTCTTACGATTTTATAACATGTCTCAAATAGTTAAATATTGCCCATATTAAAAGCTCCAGCTGTCGTCATCAGACTCTGAGCTGAGGGAACTGGATTTCCTCAGTGCAAAACCGAGCACCAGGGACTATTTTAAAAACGTCTGACCAAAGAGACACTGGAAATCATGAGTCTTAAATGATAGAACAGCAGATGTCTATGGAAAAGTCCAAGAATTCTCTATTTCATAAACTTCATGACTGTAAACCAATGCCAGGCTTCTAGGAGAAACTTTGGGCTTTTTCAATATTAGTAATTCAGCCCTCAGCAGCAGAGTTAACACCGCACCTCGTACGTATCCCTGGCTGTTGTTGAGGGCCTCTCTGGTGAGGTTGTCCGTGGGACTGGGAGAAACGCACTCTCTTGAGCCTGTTTCTGGCTTTGCTGTAGGAGCACGGTGGGCATGACCGTCCTATGGAGTGCACAAGAACCGAGGACGCCCCAGAGCACTGCGCTGGACCCAGCCTGATGGTGCAGCCTCGCCGGCAGCGCTGCAGCCAAGGGCGCGGGCAGCGACCCCGGGAAGAAGCCACGCCGGGCAGGAGCTCTGGGCGAGGAGTTGCAGCACTTTGAGGACCAGTGCGGAAAGAGGAACTGTGAGACGCATCGCTGCCGGCTGCACGACTGAGGCTTGAGTAAAGGTTTGGCGTCCCCGCCTGGATTTTATTTCCTTATTCCCCACGGGATTCCCCCCTTACCTCACTACATTTCAGTGTCTCTGTATAGCCAGAAGCAGCTGCACAATGGGGTAACTTGTATTTTACTTATAAATAGCTGAAGTACAGTTTCCTGCACCAGCTGCTGCTGCTGCTGCCGAGTTGCGCGGAGGATCCTGCAGCTCCGGTGCCTGCTCTCCATCCTCTGGCAAGGAGACCCGCCAAAGCCCCGGGCAGACACAGCTGCCCCGCCCGGGCTGGAGAGCGGGCGGGCGGCCGCCCCCGGCCGGAAGGGAGCAGCCCCATCTGCACGCCGCGCCTCGGAGGTGCGCTGGGGAGCGCCGGCCGCGACGTCACGGCGCGGTTGCCATAGGGACGCCTGGGGTCGCACCTGACGGCTGTCGTGAAGCAGCGGGAAGAGAACGAGGGAAGGAGGAAGGGGGAGTCTAGGCCTGGCCCGGCCCCCTCCCCGGGCCCGCGGGGAGTTTGCTCCGCGCCGCGCCCCTCCACCCCTGCCGCATCGGAGTCGGAGGCAGGAGGCGGAGGCGGCGTTGGTGCTGCCGCTGCCGCCGCCGCTGCTGCTGGTTATGTAGGGGCCCCGGTGCGGGCGGATCTGGAGGCCGCTGTCCGCCTCTGGAGCTCGGCGCCGGGCCCGGCGGGATGTTCTCCAAGAAGCCGCACGGGGACGTGCGGAAATCCACGCAGAAGGTGCTGGACACCCGCAAGGACCCGCTCACCCGCCTCAAGCACCTGCGCGTCCTCATCGGTGAGGCGGCCGGGAGGGAGGGAATGGATCAGCGGGAGGCCGTGGCCCGGGGTCCGTGGGGCCGTCGGCCCCGAGTCCTGGCTTAGGAAGGACCGGGCTGGGCGGCGTGGCGGGAGGCGGGCTCGGGGCTCTGCTCCGGCGAGAGACCCCACCCGGCTCAGCCTCGCCTCGGCACGGCGGCCGGAGGGAGGGCCCCGCGCTCGGCATGGCGGGGCCGGCGGCGGCGAGGCTTAAGCTGTGTGCTGGGGGCGGCTGGACCCGGCGGGCGCAGCGGGAGTGCTTCGGTCCCCGCTGTTGTACTGAGGCACGTATATTTCCACCGCGTTTGAAGGTGGAATTAATTTGGCGACTGTGTATGGAGGCGAAATGCTGGTGTGCTTCCCCCGCGAATTATTCTCTAGAGCTACATAAATGCTGCTAAGTCGGTACACTTGATAGAAGTGGCTGGTGAGTCCTAATGGTGCCTGTGACTCCCTAATCCATTTCCCCTAAATGCTTACAGTAACAATTTATGTTCGTGTATGTTTTCAAGGTAAGAGCTGCAACAATAAGTGCTCATCAGAGTAGATGTAGATGAGCATTCATACAGCTAGTCTGAAAACACTTCTGGTTTGCCAGTTGGTCAAGGAGGGAACATAAGCACTTAAGTACTGCTGCAGTTCCATGTGAACAGCTGTTTAATCTGACCAGTGAATTAGAAATTGTGATTGTGTGCAATAATTGCCTAATGAAAAAACAGTGGAAAAACCCCCAGAGTTAACCATTCCAAAATATCTTCTAGTTGCATGTCTTTGTAAAAATCTAAGTCATTGTCATCAAGCTGTCCTTGAAAAAAGAAGTTTTCTTCAGAGCATCTTTCGGGCCCTTCAGTCCTGCATGTGTTGCTTCTGACAGGTTATCAACACGTGAGCAGGGCTGGGTCAAGGGCAACTGCATTCCGTATTTAGCACAGAGTACTGAATGGATTATTCTGGGTTCTGCCCACAGTCTGGGGGTATCTAAGTACCTTGTCTTTGGCCTCCAAAGCTGGATTCTTTACTTTCAAAGGAAAACGGTTATTGCTCCCTTTTTTCTTCCGTATTCATGTTTGAAGGAACGGGTGTTCCCTTATGGCAGCATCTGCTGCTGCATGACTTACTTTCTGCAACATGATAATTATTTAGAGTTTTGAAATGGAGAATAGTTGCGTAGCTAGCTATCCAAGACACTTCAGTAGTCAGATGTATCCTCTTGCCTCACTCAGAATGTTACCACTCTGCTTAACTAGCTGTACTGAGCCAGTTGTAGCTTGCTTTATGTTGACTTATATTTATTTTTAGATACTTCATCAGTTGAAACTTAAGAGGAAAGAGCATTATAAAGAAACTAAGTACCTCTCTGAATTTAGGTTTCCTGGCTAAAGTATGTTGAATATTTTTAGTTTTGCTTTAGTCTGCAAAATAATCTGTGTGATTTTGGTCTGATCTGTTCTTGATTTGATATTTCTGTTGCTTGTCTTCTATTTATGAGATTTTCCTTCAGCTTTGTTAATACTAGGATGCATTCTGTAAGATGCAAGCCATGAGCTCTGTGTCAAGCAGACATTCTTATCTAATCTAAGGTTTCTGCTTGCTGGCTGTAGGACAGACTAAATCTGCTGGGGCGTGTTTTTATGTGGTGGCTATTCCCCTTTCCCCCCCGCGCATGCGTATATCTCAGCCGTTGAAGCACAGCTCCCACATAGCCATCCTCCAAGTCTGGGAGAATACAGTGTGTGGCTAGGTAGGGAAAGGTGTAACAGTACTCTTCAGCTTGTCTGTCTTGGATGCGTCTACAAGATTTGTCATTATGCAGATATTCTTACATGTACGAGGTACAAAAACAAGGGTTTTCTGGGGGCAGGGGGAGTAGGATATTTCTCTATGTATTCCTACTGTAGTGCAAGAGAAGTATATAGCAGATTATTTGAAGTCTGTCTTCTGCTGTGATCACCTCCTTGCCTTATTCTTTAAACTTCTCTGCTCCCTAAACTGGCTTTCAAAGCATAAGCTCTATGCCCTTTCTTTTCCAATTGTTTCTTTGACTAGTCTGCAGGACCAGATTAAAAAGTAATGTGCCCATATAAGATGGACTGCTGCCTGATATGGCTTCCCATGCAGGCACCATCCTGCAGCTTGAGCAGCATACTGCTGCATTTTCCTGTTTTTCTTTTTTCTTCAGTGACAACTCCCCCAGCATAATAATTGCCATGTTTCCATGTGCTATGGGGAGCCAAGCTAGCTATTGCCAACATACTATACAGGGGGAGAAGGGAGGAAATCTCAGTTCAGCTCTGTTTGGCATCTTTATGAATGAAAAATTATTTGTCTTTTTTATTGCTCTTAGCCCCAGCATTGGAGACTATAAGACTGTCCAGAAGAGAATTCTCTGCTGTTTCACATCGAGCAGAAGGAGAGAATTTTCTCCTGTTCTTAAACTTAAAATCCTTTCAGTAGGCCTGCAAGGTGTATTGGACCAGAGTTAATTTTTTTTTTTCTGTACTTTTTAGTCTTTGGTTCAGCAACGATAAACTGAAGCATGACCTTGGATTCATGGCGGAGACTTGAGGGGAGGAAAGGGAGTACTAGTTCATTTTCCCTCTGTTTTATCAACTCATCCAAAGCAGCAGTTCTCCAGTAAGCTAAAATAATGGAATAGTCATGAAAAGAGGCAGAGTGCTTGTGAATTATAGACTGCTGGTTGTCTATTAGCCAAAGAGAAGAAATCTAAAAAATTTCATTATGGTAAAAGATTGACAGTTGGATCCTACAAGGCAATGGTGCAAGTCAGGCATCATCTAAAAATATTTAAGATAGTATAATGTGGTTGTTAGTAAAGACCAGAAGAGACTGAACAATTTCCAAGAACCTAATATGAAGCTAAGTGAATGGATAGCAAGGAAAGTGACATTTATTTTTAACAAATTAGAAGTCGTGTACATTAGATGTAATTATTTAAATGCCTTTTACGTGATAACTTACAATGCAGTGAGTTGTGTCATTTCAGGAAAAAGTGTCTTGTCATTGGTGACAACTCAGTTTAAATTTAGTAAAAAGTGCAAATTAGTCTGACTGCATAAGGAATATAGACAATTTTGTGTCTTCATAAAACAGTGGTGTACCATTGCAGCTTTAGTAGTCTTATTGCTATAGTCAGTGTATAGAGGATTCAGAGATGGGAATTACTCGGATGAGAGTAAATCCCTTTCTGTAGGGGCAGATTGCGAAAAATATGTAAACATATATGAAAAAGACTAGGAAATAAAGTCTATTAAGGCCTACCAAATTTGAAATTACAGTAAAAGATTTTTGGCTTGGGAAGCTCCTGAGTGCTAGACTAATTATCAGTTATAGGCATGCTGGGGGAAATGCATTTCTATTTTTTTTTGCTGAAACTCTTTTGTAGATAACTGCTCTTTGCCACTTCGCTCCAGTGTCCTGTCTCTGGCTGGTTCTCTGCTCTGCTTCAGTATGGCTCTGTTCAGCCTTTTTCATAATTCAGGAACCAAGGAAAATTCAGGTCACTAATTCAGAATTGATTCAATTATCTGTTAAAGTAAGTATAATACGTGACCAATTTCTGCATGTCACAGGCGTAAGTTTTTTTTAATAGAGGGTAAAGCCTTTAGGAGACCTCCAAGTCATCGTAAATATTATTATTACTAAGAAATGCTAAGAAAAATTGGAAAGAGATTGAATTCTCGCATCCTGGGACATACCGGACTGTGAGTGAAGGTAATCTTCTTTTCACTGTTTTACTGCCACAGTATTTTTCTTGAAACAGCTGGAGCTATCTGCTTTAAGAGATTTGATTCTTATGAGGTGTATTAGTTTCTTCCTGTAAGGAAGTGTTCATCCTCCTTTTTTTTTTTTTTTCTTCTCCTTCTTAGTTCTGGGAAGTACCTTTAAGTCTCATACAGTTCTCTAATGCTATCTTGGGCCGTGTGTGACTGTTTTGTTTACTGTGAGCTCCTGCGGTGGTTAGAACGTGTCAACTGTGAGCGGGAACGTCTAATAGGATTCCCTTGAGGTCTGCATGGCAGTGGCTCAGCCTTGTCAGAAGCAAGGCCCTGCTGTAATGAAGGCTGCCAGCTACAGTTAGTGCAAGTGTGATCACTGAGATTTTTCTAGCAGATGGAAGTGGAGGGACATAATATACCTTCTGGAATTAGGTGCTGCCTGCAGAACGTAGCCTGTGATTTTCCAGAAAAATACATGATTTTAGCAGTCCCCAGTGAATTAGCAGCTAATTGCAATTTTTAGAATCGTTAAGAGGAAATAACATGGAAATAATATTGCATTGTTCTCATAATCAGTGTTGCAGTGTTTAATCAGACTTCAATATCAAACTAAAATTCTATGGTTTTAAAACAGTAGTTCGTAAAAGTTTGTTCTAGTAATCCTTCAAGCATCAAACCATGCTTGATGGGTCCTTTTGTTAAAGCAGTGCTTTGAGAACTCTGTAAATAATAAAGGCAGCTAGATATGTCACCCTTCCAGAACGTCATACCTTAACAATATTGACTTCTTGTTTTGGTCTAGTTTTGATATCAAATAAGTTGCTGCTACCTGTTGAATTTGTAGTTTCAGTCAGAATTTGTAAATATCTGTGTTGGTTTTTTTTTATAAAAAAAAGCTAGCCCCCCCCTACATATTTAATCATTTCTGTGTAATCTTACTATGTGCAAGCAAGTCAAATGAATATATTTGGGTTAAGATTTACTTTTAGGGCTGAATTCTTAAGAGAATTTTTTACTTTTTTTTTTCCTTCTTCATTTTTATATAGAATAGGAGTTACAGGCCTGTAATCTGTTAATCCAGAGTAAAGGAAAAATGAATATATTATTTCTCATAAATTATTTTATTTGCAAGTGATATCTTAAAAATACACTGCTTGTATCTCTGGAACCATGGAGAGAATGCTGGTAAAATGTAATGCTAAGAGAACAGAGTATTTGAAGTGTGGGGTCTTTTTTTATTATTTTGTTTTGTTATTCTTGGTGGTTGGTTAGTGCTTGACATCTCATGTATGCGATCTCTGAAAGGGAAAAGTCAAGCTATACTGGACAGAATGAAACAGGCTGCATTGGACATCCATTCTGATACATTGTTTAATATTAAACAATGTACTTAAACAGAGATTGCATTTGTCTAAGGAGATTTTAATTTAAGAAATCTATTTCACTGGCAGTCAGCCCTAATGCTTCAGCTGGATGGCATTCTTTGGTGTTGCACATCATCAACATCAGTCATTATAATACCACTTGTATACTATAATAAATGAAAAATGTCTTATGGTCGTTAAAGTGAGAGACGAGTGAGAAGCTACAAGCAAAACTAGCTGCCTGGAATTTTCTTTGGAGATAACTGTTCCAGAAGTTTCTGTGAATGTGCAAAGCTGTATTATTTTTGGCAAGAGTTGTAGATCTTATTTTTTTCTTTCTTTCCTGGTAATTCTAACTGCAGAGGACATGTCACCGCTGTAATTCATGGATTTGGCTGTGGGCTGAGCGCATTTTAAGAAATTAGACTTGATGTTCTGTCAGTCTTGACTTAACCCTGAACCCATTCTGTTCTGTTTTGGCCAGGAGAAAAGGGGGAAGAATCCCTTTGTTTTAGGATTTTGGCTGACGTTACAGGCGACTTGCAGAGAGCAGCAGTGGCCGGTGCTGCGGGCTTGCAGGGTGAGGGCTGGAGTCGGATCAAAGCCCCAGGCTAGACAAAGGGGCGGCTCCCACTGCTTGGATGCGAAGGAAGGGTCTGTGTGGGTTAAGCTTGTGACAGTTCGGAATGAAAATAAGTACATTGCTACGGAAGTGTTTGAAGTTGCTTAAATAAAAGCTTAAGTTCTGGAACATGCATGAGTTGTTACGGAAGCATTTCTTAAAAGTTTACTAAGCATAAGTCTTCTGGAGTCTGCAAGCAACCTGAAAGAATTAGGTTGGAGAGCTGTCAGCTGCTTCTGCTCATTCCTGTGGAGTACCAGTGTTGAAATTTGTAACAGTTTGTATGTAGATGATGTTCATTGGTGCTGTTAACCTGCTTATTCATTCGTGGGGTTTTTTTTGTGTATGTTTGTATCTAAAAGATGGTGGTGATCAGTAGTTCAGACTTGTCTGATGTAAAATAGAAGTACATTAAAGGATTTCTTGAAGTGTGTTCCTTTTTCAGTACCAAAAACCACAAGAATATTTTCTTTGACAAAATTGCCTTTTTAAAAAAAATGAATTGTTAAATAGCTGTTAGTCATCTGGAACAGTAAGGGCTAATGTGAAGCCCTTGTTTAATAGATTTGCATTTGTAGCTCACTATTTGAAACTTTATGGTTTGTTATCAGGTCTCTTTCACTTTGACAGTCTGTTAACTATGCCAGAGCCACCAGTTAGTTCTGGAGGTTTTCCACTTAACCTTTCTAAATGACATGCTTTTCTATTCGAGAGACTGTCCGTATGTAACTGAACCTCTGTACTGTTTTGCTGTAAAGCAGCAGTTAAATTTTTCAGCTTGAAGAATTAAGAATGAGTAAGTTTTGTTGGCCATTTTGCTTGTATGTTAACTGAAATTGAGGACGCTTAGAAACCTCTTGCTTTCTAATGGCACCAGTTTGTTATGAGAATTGATACTGAACACTTCAGCCTATAGTGGGCCTCCGCTTTACAGAAATAGAACTAGCAGTCTGGCTGTCTTCCAGGTCATTGTTTGCTCCAGTTGTCACTGGCATTTTATTTTTGGGTAAGGATGAGGGAAAGTGACTTAAAAGCCAGTAAGTCTTGGAATGAGACAGGATAATGTTTTTGTTATACTATGTGCTGTAACAATTTTATGTATAAACATACTATTGAATTCTGAAATACTTAAAATCGAATGTAAAATTAACCACAACTTATCTGTAATGATGTAGACTATTTTGTTAAATGCTATGGTAAATTTCTGTGATGCTTTGTGTGAACTGGTGAATGTTAATATTCTCTTCGGAAAAGTTAATGTATATCTAAGATCTGGGGGGGGAGGGGGGTTGTTTTAGTTTTAAGTTCAGTGTTTTGATTGTTAACCTTTAAAGTTCTGTCCTGTGCAGAAAGTACAAGTTTACCTGCTTTATAATATTTTAATTTCATATAGCAGGCAATCATCTAAATAGTATAGATGCATTTCCCTTGCAAACTCAACTAATTTATAAATATGTAACAGCTGTTGTGGATTAGTTTATAATAATTTATGGGATAATATGTAGAAAACAAAATAAACAAGGAAGGCAATTTTTGTATAATACAAGTTAAGCCCACTGAGATCCTTTTCCTACAAAGGACTGGGATGTTGTACGTGTAAACTTCTAAGCTTTGCAGAATCTGGCTCAGGTGATCCCTTACAAGGGGGAAAATCTGTGTTGCTTTTTCTGGTTCATGTTTTACATCTGACAAAGTAATATTTTAAGCTCTCTGAGGTGGTACTCTTGCGTTGTAATTCTAGGTATGATATGCTATTCAAATAGTATCCTCCATCTAATGTGTAATATTAAAGGGTTACATTTTTATTGAAAAACTTCTGTGAATACAAATTATTCCTGGTTAAAAAGGGATGTGCTGATAATTGAACCATAATAAAAGCGTTGGTGCAAATGGGTTTACTCTCAGGCAGAGTTCTGTGGCAGAACAAATTTTCTGCAAGAAAATTTTGGCCTAGAATTTTCCCTTTCTAAAATGATCACTGTGGGCACTTAAGTGCACTTCAGGTTGGACTTGATGATCTTACAGGTCTTTTCCAACCGTAGTGATTCTGTGATTCTGTGATTCTGTAAGTTTTGAATATCTTACTGAGATACTTGAAAAGAATGTAACCTTTCAGAAAGTTTTGAACAATTAACCTTCAAAAGAGTTGTCTATTTGAAAATACATGAAAATAAGTTCCTAAGAAAAGAGTTGGCCACTTGAAAATATAGAAAAGTTCCAAAAAGTACAGTCACATCTAAGCACAGAAGTTGGTTGGAGAGGTGGAGGGTTTTTTGTTTTGATTGTTGTGTTTCTTTTTCTTTAGTCCTTCTTTGCTACAGCTCCAGTCTATAAGATGGGGAATAATAGAACTTCCAAATTTCAGTGGGTTTAATGGAAATATGAATTCCAGTTGAGCTGGTACTTGAATGCTCTTGTAATGAGGGTCATACAAATAGCTGAGATAACTAGTCTTCCATTTTTAGTTCGGTTCTCTGTTTCATGCATCAAAATAGAACAGAAATTGGTAAGCTGAATATGGCTTCTAAAACTTATACCAAAAAAGTTAACTTACCTTCTTAATGCTGAACCTAGAAAAAACTAAAGCTACTTTTAGAAAAGTTTTATGGAAGGAAGAAAAGGACAGAGAAGCTGTACGGTGTCTCTTTGTGCTTAAATGTAACTTTCTCATTAAAAAAAAAACCCCAAAACACCACTGAACACGCAGAGTTAATGCAGAGATCAGATTTGTACCAATTTTTAAGTTACAGAAAATTATTAAGGAAAAATCAACAATCAAAGATTCATGGTTCTTGCCCTTGTGAAACATGAAGAGAAATGCATTTTCTTGACAAACAGCTTCCGTAAACAATGCTGGAAATCTGGATTTTAGTGTACTGGAACTATGGTTTGTACGGTAGAAGCTTTAGTTTTTACATTGTTGGAATACAGTAATGTCCCATTTTTCCCTCTCCCATTCTGAGAAACTTTTCTAACTATTTTATATGGTGCCAGATCTATTTCTGAGTCCTTCCCTCCTCCCAATCTGGGCATAAGTACCAAGAACACAAGGAATACATTAGTTTGTGTTAGTTACATGAATCTGTGGTAGGAAAATACAAAGTTGTTTTGTTTAAATAAATAATTGAACTGTAAATTAGGGAGGAAAGCCTGTTTCTATGTAATCCCACTTCATATAAAAACAAGGCTATGTCTCTCTTCTTAAAAAGGCAGAAAAGATTAAGTAGCCAAAGCAGACAAGCAACTTCCTGCGATTTCCCAGTTCAAGGCTGTGTGAAAAGGACATCATATGCTCCTTGTAGAGGATTTTTACCTCTGTATGCAGCATTTATGATACTTTGGGAGAGCATAGAGGAGAGACAATGACCTAGTATTGGAGAAAATGGTTTAACATGAGAGAATTGAAGAGCTGTATCTTTAGTTGATCACAAGGGTAAAGGTGAACTGAATGATTCCGAGACATTTTCATTAGGAAAAAAATATCAGATCCTTAATTAATGAAGAAAGCTATAACAGCAGCGTATAGCTGGAAGTTTTAATGTTAATGTAATCAAGGAGAGCAATGCATGTAGTAGTCATGTGGATTGTGTTCAGTAGAGAGGTAGCTGTAAAATGGAATGATGTAACACAATGGAATAGACTGCCCAGGGAGGTGGTGGAGGCACCCTCCCTGGAGGTATTCAAGGAGCATGTGGACGTGGCATTGTGGGACGTGGCTTGATGGGCATGGTGTTGTGTGGTGTGGTGTGTGTTTTTGGTGTTTTGTTTTGGTTTTTTGTAATGGTTGGACTTGATGATCTTCCAGGTCTTTTTCAACCTTAGTGATTCTGTGATTCTGTGTATGCAGGTGGCCAGATGAGATGATTTCCAGAACAAACTCTTCTAAGGTCTACATTATCTTCTCCATGCTGTATCTGCTTTTTTCCCCTCCCTCCTCCTTCTTGCTGTAATTCTTGGTCAGGGTATGCATAATGAGTTCCAAACTTCTTGACCAATGCAAGGTTCCAAATTTCTGGACCAGCAGCTTGCTGAATCACTATAGGTGTCCTTTGATGATAAGCAGATGCTCTCTTTTGCTGTAGGTGGTAAACCTATCAGATACACAAGTGTGTCTTCCCTCCCTTGGAAGGAAAGCTGCTTTTCAGCATTAACAGGAATAGTTTGTGGGTTTTTTTTAAAGTATTAGTTTGCAGGTAATCCCAGGACAAAATTTCCATTAAATAAAATGTTATATTTTTATTTTCTTCTATCTGAAGTGATAGAATTTATTGCAAGAATTCAGTTGTTGTTAACTATTTGGTTTGAATTCCAAAAACTTGCTTTTGATTATGCTATCAAGTGCAATCTCAGGAAGAAATCGGGGTGAAAAGCATTTGCTAGAGAAGTAGCAAAGTCAAGGAATTTTTTACTTTCATCCTACTCTCCCACACTATAGCTGTATTCTGAAGGTATACTTTTATTGTTAATTGGGTGTTAATAATAGTAATACAGGTCTACCAATGCTCCTCTGAGTCTTTTCTGAGGTGATTGGCACCCCATTGTGTAACTAAATAAATGAAGACCATCCTCTGAAATTCCCCCCCAAACAGAACTCTGGAAAGGCAGAACGCCTTACCACAGTGCCAGTTGTATGTATGCAAGTGTCACAAAGTAATTATGTGGTAAAATGGGAATCACTGGTAGCTGGTTATGTGGGCAAGCCTTTAGTTTGCTTCCTGTAGAATCTAGGAATAGCATCTCCAAAAATTACAAACTGTTGTGTTAAGATTGAGTCTTTAAAGAATAAGTTTGTTTTGGTTTTTTTGTTTGTCTGCTTCAGAGTTGACCCATGTTTGGGGAAAGAATGAAGGCCTGTTTCAGGAAACGAAACACTTCATGTGCCTGCAAAAATGCAGCATTCCTGTGTATTGACTGGCAGAGACCCTGTTCAACTGCTTCCAATCTCTTTAGTATTTGGAACTAGTGTTTTCTGCTCCTTTGCATCAAGTGAAGTGTTCCACTGCTTTCTATGTGCAATTCCCACATAGCAGTTAAATGTGTGGGCATAAAGATGATCTTGTGCCACCCTCCTTTCTCCAGAAAATCTCAATCATTGATTTCTTTTTCTCTTAAATCCTCCTGTCTTAAAACCTCTTGATTTGCCTCTTCCTAGATTTTCTTGTCCATAGTCTAGAACTCACTCAGGGTTTTGCCCCATGAGTGGAAGTAGGTATAGTGGTTGTGCCGATGCTCTAGTCATAGCTCCTTTTCTTGTGTACTTGCCCTGACCTGAAAATTGTGGTCTAGTTTGTTTAAAGTGGAGTTGTTTTTTGTTGTCCTTTAATATTTCAGACTCTAGACTCTAGCAGTTCAGCAGCTGATCTATAAGTGGTGTCGCAGTTTCTGGAAAACTGGAGGTTAGGTAATCTTATAGATGGTCAGGCACACACTTGCCACCCGGCACCACTAAGTTTATTGCTAGCTAAGCTGCCTTGCTTTAAGGGTTCTTCTTAGCTGTTAATATAGAACTGTGTTCTCCAAGATCACTCTGGCTCCGCCACACTGGTTATGCAAGATGTTGGCAGAATGCTGTGATACTGCAAAAATTGCACATGTATTGGAAATTTTTATAGCAAGATTCGTGATCAAATTGAGTTGGCAGACCTGTAGAACTACATAATAAAATAGAATTGGAAATATGCCATGCTTTTGGCCATCCTTTCTTTCAATTGATTGCTTCTGTGCTTTATACTCTGCCAGTTGTATATCCAGTCATGTGTGATGATAAAGATTGCCATTCTGAAAAGGGTTAAAAAACTATCATCCAATAAAGAATTAGAAGGGGACATATAAAAGATGATGCCTCAGTGCATAGAACTGGTGAAGGGTATAAAGGTTTTGTTTGCCTCACCTCTCTTCATGTTTTTTTGGGTTTGTTTGTTTGTTTGTTTCACATCAATATTCTGAAAGAGCAGAGTTTTGCCCTGTAAAATACAGTCTCCCTGTTCCTCTGTGCTTCCGCACTATTGTTCTGTCCACCTAGTTTCTTTAGTCTAAAGTAGTTAAATAACAGGACAGGGAGTGTCTTTTGGTTCAGTGTGTACTAAGGCTTGAAAGAATTGGTTGTTTTAAATGATCAATTTAAAATTAATGTAGATAAATCATCATGTATTTCTTTAACTGGGGGTGTGCACAAAACCATCTAGGGGGTTGTGGGAGGACAGTCTGGAAACCTTCCTGGGGTGCACAAGGAGGCACATCCTCTCTACACTCACAATGATATTTTTACCTCAGAGTATCCCTGAGGTCCCAGCTTCTGATCTCCTGAGACCACGTGATCAAAGGAGTGCGGGAGACTGGGCCAGACTGGAAAGGAAAGTGCATGTTGGAGCTTGGAGGGAGCAAGGAGGCAGCAGTGGGAATCCAGTGCTGCTGCTTGCTTTGTCCCAACCTGTTTCTCTACGGAGCAGAGGTCGTCCTTGCTTATCATTCTTCTCCCATTTTTTTGAGTAAGCTCAGTTGTGTCTAGTAATTACAGTGGGGGACAGCGATGGTCTTTCTGTTGTGGAGTTTGCGCAGGGTCGTTAGCTCTATTTCTATTAAAGTAACAATTAAAATAGTGTTCATTTTTACAGTGCTAGTCCTGGTGGAATTCTGGTTCATCACTGGGGTTTGCAGGCATTACTGCCATGCAAGAAGACACTGCTTCCTGTTTTAAAATTCAGTAGGTACTTATGGCGTGCCATATTGAATTTCTTATTCTTTCAAACTGAAGCTAGAAAACTTAAAAAACTTCTTTACCAATAATAATTTTTCTTTTAAATATCTTTAGTTCTTACTACTGGATAATGGCATGCAGTGACTATGAATATTTGAAAGAAATAAAAACAATGTTCTGTTCTATTTTTCAGAGAATGCAGAATCAGTTGATCTCAAACAGTTTTTCGACCTACATTTCTCACATATATATTATGTGTTCTTTGAAAACTTTGTGACTATTGAAGTAGGTCTTAAACAAAAAGGTAAGTATTTCAAATAGAATGCTTTTTTGTCTTCATGCTCCTGTGTTTGTTATAAAATAAAGCAGGGTGTTATAAATAAAGCACAGTGTCTGTCCTCACGAATGACAACATTAGATGTGTAGAAGTATGTGTAAGTGCTAACTTTGCAAATGAAGGCAGAGCAATTCAAGGTGCATGGAGGTGAGCAAGGAGGGTTTATTCTTTGATGGCTGATTTTGCCTGTTTGCAAAATGAGGATTCTTAAGGTGTTATACTTTTTGTGTTCTGCAAAATTATTCTAAGTTTGTTTAACAAGATATTGTGTAACTTAATCTCTACCAGCTGTTGATGCCATAATAAAAAGTTATACAAACTGTAACTATCATAAACAGTAACTAGGAAATATACTTTTTCATTTGCAGAAGGAATGCAAAATAATTCTTGTAGCTGTAGAAATGCGTGTTTTTGTTTTACACATATAAGGGTCTTTGTCAGTGTTCTTTACATTTTGTTTTGGTAATGAAAATGTATCTTCTATTAATTTTTAATTCCATCTAGGTCACAAGTCTCAAAGAGAAGAATTAGATTCAATTCTTTTTATTTTTGAGGTAAGATAACTTGAATATTGCTGTATGAATGTTTTACGTTGAATTAAGTCCTGTTGAATAGTAACAGTACAGCTATCTTACAGTTGCCTGGAAATACGCTTTACGCTTAACTGCATTCCTTTTTCTTTTGCTTAGAGTTGAATATATGTGCTTTGTGTGAGAAGAAAACGAATTTGACTTGCAGTTTTGCAGGAAGGTGTCTTAACTGGAAAAAAATGTTTTCTGCATCTGCAGATGGTTCATTAGTTTTTGGTGGTGGTGCTCTCTGCCCCCTGCCCCATATTGTACACTTTGAAATTCTTATAAATGTGATGTGTGATTGGTTGTGATCTTTTTGACCTTTTGATTGCATGTTATCATAGAATCATAGAATAGTTTGGGTTGGAAGGGGCCTTTAAAGGTCATCTAGTTCAACCCCCCTGCAATGAGCAGGGACATCTTCAACTACATCAGGTTGCTCAGAGCCCCATCCAACCTGACCTTGAATGTTTCCAGGGATGGGACATCTACCACCTCTCTAGGCAATCTGTTCCAGTGTTTCACCACCCTCATCATAAAAATATTCTTCCTTATATCTAGTCTAAATCTACCCTCTTTTAGTTTAAAACCGTTACCCCTCATCCTATTGCAACAGGCCCTACTAAAAAGTTTGTCCCCATCTTTCTCATAAGCCCGCTTTAAGTACTGAAAGGCCACAATAAGGTCTGCCAGAGCCTTCTCTTCTCCAGGTTGAACGATCCCAACTCTCTCAGTCTTTCCTCACAGGAGAGGTGTTCCATCCCTCTGATCATTTTTGTGGCCCTCCTCTGGACCCACTCCAACAGGTCCATATCTTTCCTGTACTGAAGGCACCAGAGCTGGACACAGTACTCCAGGTGGGGTCTCACGAGAGCGGAGTAGAGGGGCAGAATCACCTCCCTCAACCTGCTGGCCACGCTTCTTTTGATGCAGGCCAGGATACAGTTGGCCTTTGGGGCTGTAAGCGCACGTTGCCAGCTCATGTTTAGCTTTTCATCCACCAGTACCCCCAAGTCCTTCTCTGCAGGGTGGCTCTCAATCTCTTTTTCCCCCAGCCTGTATTGATACCAGGGGTTGCCCTGACCCAGGTGCAGGATCTTGCACCTGGCCTTGTTGAACCTCATGAGGTTCACATGGGACCACTTCTCAAGCTTGTCCAGGTCTCTCTGGATGGCATCCCATGCCTCAGGTGTGTCAACCACAACACTCAGCTTGGTGTCATCTGCAAACTTGCTGAGGGTGCCCTCAATCCCACAGTCTATGTCATTGATGAAGATATTAAACAGTACTGGTCCTAACAATTTTTCTCAGAATAGATTACTGCTGTAGAATTAGTTTTTATAGACCCCTTTTATTTTTGAAAATATTTATTACTTGAAAACAGCATTTCACAATATCTTTACCAAAAGCATATCTTGAATTAGATACTAATTTAATTAAATGAGAACATTTCTGAGCTTAGAATGTCAAGTTTTTGTCTTTCCTTTTTGATGGAGGCTTCTAATTATAGAACAAGGATTGTGTTTTTTAAAAATATGTAAAGATGAATACAAATTCCAAGATTTTTTTGAGGTACATTGGTGCTTAAAACTATAGGGTTAGCTGTTACAGGGAGAGTGAATCTGAGGAGAGCTGGTTCGTTTGTTCACTGGTTCCTACATGAAGGGGTATTAGGTGACCTGTGCTTTGGAAGCAGTTGCACAGGCTTCTAGAAGGCCAGGACCAGTAATTCTTGGGAAATCAGGTTGTTTACAAGTTGCTAATGCCTCTAGCATAAATGTTGAAGTGCGACATAATAGATTATTTTTTTTTTAACTGTCTTTTGTCACTAACTGTGCTCTGTTTTTTTACCATCTGAAGATGGAGAGGTGTTAGACCATTATTGCCCCAGCTCTTTTCTTCATTGTTTTGCTGTAGCTCATTATCCCTCTGTTGAGAAGGCTGAAGCAAATGTTTGCCTGTGCCACAGAGGCAAGTTCACAGCTGAGCATCCTAGATTAAGCTACTATAAAGGTGGAATTAACCTAATACAACCTGTTGTGAACCAGAGCAACTGAGGCAGATACTCATCCCATTCCACTCCCTATGCTATAAGCAGCAAAAGAGGCAGTGGAGCCAGATAAACTGCAGTAACATCTGAAGGCTCTAATGCAGGACTTGCCAGACAGTCTGTCAGAACCTTTGGGCTTCTTAGCGTTAGGAATGGAATTACTGTGAAAGGACAGTAATTCTTCCAAGGAAAGCAGTGTGGAAATTTTGAAAGTTAACCCTTCATCTTCTGATCTGTGGCCTTTGTGCAAGTACTCTTTGGTCTTCCAAGGGTGATATCTGCAACATAGGTCCTTGGGTTCTGTTTTTTGTAGAAAATTTTGCAACTCCTTCCAGAAAGGATTCATCAGAGATGGCAATTTCATAGTATTGGTAAGTTGATTTTCTTTCTTTCTTTTTTTTTTTAAAAATCTTATTCTTTTATTAGTAGCTATTAGTAGTTTGTGCTGCTCATTTCCTTAACCTTTAAGTGACATAACAGGATTTATGGTCTTGAAACTCTTGCAAGTTAGAGGAAGGAAAAAAAAAAAAAAAACAAACAAAAAACCCCCACCAATGTATGAGATGGTCTTCTAAATAGAATTAAAGCTGTGAATCTGGAAATAGAACAGTGGCTGAGAAAGAACAAAGACAGGTGGAAAGTTGCTTTGTAATTTTTTTTTTCTAATTTTTTCTCTTAGTAATAAATTCAAAAATTGGGGTGAGGTCTGTATTTGTAAATGGGGAACACTGATATTATGCACACTAATGACTTGAGAATCATTTACTTTTAATGTACACATCTCAAAAAGTCCGTGGGGGAAGATGTTATGGGTTATGAGGAAGCTGTGAAAGGTGATCTTTTTTTTCCTTCTGGCATTGAGAGAGTTGCCTGAGGATATCAAGTTCACCAAGATTAAATTGGAGATTGCCAAGGACTTGTTTAAAAGTTACTATCAAGTCTGACCGAGAACTCTGACATCTTACTTAATAAAGGAAGAACAAACAAAAAAAGTATTTTTTTTTCCTTCTTTTTAGGGTTGATTTTAAAGAAGCTTCTTCACACTGGAAATTCATTAAAGGTATTAGAAAAAGTTGCATACTACGTTTGTCTAAAATACTTAAAAATACAAATTAGAACATAAGGGCAAATTTTTATGGTAAAAAGCACAGGAATGAGAACCAGATCATGACTTGTGTGTCATGAAAGAATGACTTCAAATTACCAGCTTTACCTCAGTAGAACTACTCACAGTAGTAATGTGCTTGCATAGAGTAGCCAAGTTAAGAACGTGTGTGAATGGTTGAAGGATTTGTATTAAAACAGAAGTAAGCGTTAACCGTTCATTGTTAGGAACAAGGAAACTGGTTTTGAGGCTCAGGCTGTCTTGGAAGTGGAAGATTATCTAGGCCAAAGAGACCTATTGGTGGGTAGTGTAACAACGATTGACCATGGGACAAAAGCCGCCCAAGTGTAACATGTAGTTCTGGTACTGCAACAAATAACTATGCCACTCCTCTGTAAACCATCTGCAGGCTTGGCTGGCACTGAAATTCTCCAGTGTGAGAGCCAGGAGGGCGCTGCTGTACGACTCCATCACCTTCCTTGAAGAAGGAATGGAAGAGGATAGAATAGGTCCTTCTGCAAAGACCTCACTCTGTTGTCATAATTCATGAACACATTTAGAAATTATCTGATGATCTTTGTATTTTCTGAAAAAATCACATGGTATCTTGCACTGCTGTTGTCAAGCAAGTGACTAGACACATGTTGGTTTTCTTCCTCTTTCAGAGAAAACCCTGTGAAAGAGATTCTGTGAGGCAGCCAGCAGTGAAGGTGCCAGGGTTGTCCTTACATTTCAGCAGGAGCAGCAGATGTGCTATCTTAGCTCTGCTGATTGCTGGTGGTCATACTGTCTGTCTGTTCTCATCTTTTCTACCACTCCCCTTCTCCTTCTCTGTCCAGGACAAATGGAAATGCTTTTGTATGTTCTGGGACAACTTAACTTGTTAATTTTTTTTTTTCCTTTAAGATACGTCGAGAGGGCGTGCGTCTCTTTCTTTTGTGGCTGCAAGCACTTCAAAATAACTGTAGTAAAGAACAATTATGGATGTTTTCTTGCTTGATTCCTGGATTCTCATCACCACAGTCTGAATATGGTCCCCGAACACTAGATAATCTCATTAACCCTCCACTTAATGTTCAAGAAAGTAAGTAATTTGGTAATGTTACTCAATTCTCTACGTAATTCAATTCTCAGCACAGAAAAGGCAAGTTGAAGTAATGAAAAACTAACATACGTACGTACCCAGGGAGATTATGGAGCTGTTGATGAGGTTTTTGGCAGTTTATCAAGTCTTGTTCCAATAGTAACTTTGTCTGTTGTTGTTTTTCAGGGGTGGGCTGTTTTTTGTTTTGTTTGGTTTTTTTAAAGTATTGCTATAGTAGCTTAACACATACTGGGTGAAAATAAACTGACCAATTTAATGTAATTCTTAAGAATTGCAAGCAGATAATTGCATTTACTGCAAACTTGCACAGGTGGATTCTGCTTGTGTTGGACATTTGCACCGGCTTTGGCCATACTCTAGAGAACAAGCTATGCAACGCAGTTTCTGGCATGGCCTTCAAGAGAATGAGCGGTTGTTAGGGCAATGCTTAAAGCCAAATGGTTGATCTTCCTGCTGCATCTGTGTATGACCAGGCAATTAAAGCTGTGGTATTCTTGTGGCTCGGAATCTTCCAAAAGAATTGGAGCTTGTAAATTGCAAAACCTGAGGTCAGAAAGTTCTGCATCAGTGGGAAGGCTTGAGCATCCCAAGATAAGCTTTTTATACTTTCTAGACTTATTTTTTTAAATATGAACATCATCATCTTGACTCCAATCAATGGAGTGAGGGTGGGTTTTCTCTTAACAGAATTCTTATGACAGATTTTCCTTTGACTGTTCACTCTAGCAGTAAGTATCAGATACTGGTAGCTTAGGGGAGCCTCTTGCCTCCTAACTCAATTTATTCCTGTTAGCAGGATTTTAAGCTCATTTATTAATGAATTGTAATTTGATGGGGTCATAAGTGCAAACTGTGTATTCACGTAAATGTGAATAAGGAGCTAACCACTTTTTCCTCTGATCTTAAAGTACTGATGCATTTTCTTTCCACCTCCACCCAATGCTTTAGAGCTGACACAAGCATTGCTTGTGGAATCAAGCAGTGTCTCCTTGACTGGTAATTAAATTTACTGAAACTAAGCTGACTTAGCAGATGAATTTCGTGGCAGGATAGCTCTGCAGATAAGTCTGCTACATACTTTAAGGCCTGTTTTGGAGTTATCTTTTGTTATATCGCTACAGGGGAAAGGGAGGCATAAATCTAAATGGAATGTACGCAATATAGAAATGCAGAATGCAAAAAGTGAAATGCAAACATCTAACTACAGGAACAAGAGAAAAATAAACTCTGAACTAGCTTCATTGTAGAAGTAAAAGAAGTATAGAGCTAGTAAAACTTCACAGAAATGTAACTGATCAACTGCTAAATGAAGAAATCATGAGAGATGCAAATAATGGCTTGACGTTTATGAAATACAAATGTTACACTACTGTTTGCATGAATTCCAAAAGAAATGGCTTATGCGTTTTGGAAAAATTGTGTCTTGGCAGGTAGATTCCCAAGGTGCATAGGGAGTACTGCGCTATTATCTGCTGTGTTTTTACTTATGTAAGAAATCAGTTCTATGGTGGTTTATTTAATTTTCATTAATCTTTTTTTAATTTTCATTAATCTATGGGTGAGTTGTTTTGCCTGTAACTGTCTCTGCTTACCCCAGTACATTTCTGCTTTCATAACTTGGTCGATATTTATGCATGAGAAGAAATGGTATAAATTTTAGATGTACTATTTTTTTTTTTAAAATAGCTCAAGTGACTATAGAGGAAATCACTCCACTTGTTCCTCCACAATCAGGAGATAAAGGACAAGAAGATCTAACAAGCTATTTCTTAGAAGCACTTTTGAAATACATAGTAATTCAGGTATGTTCTACAGTTTTCAAGCAAACAAGTATGAAACAACACCTGTTTGTGCATTACAAGAAGACACATAGCACTGCAAATGTATTTAAAAATGTTTTAAACATTCCTTCCCCTTGCTCCCACCCCAAGTCTCCTTTGTAAAAAGCAAATTCTCCTAGAAAATCTTCACTTGTCTTCTGTGAAGATTCATATGTCTGTTACCACAGGGTCTTGCATCAGATTGCAGCATGGAGAAAAAACAAGTCTTGTCAGTCACTTCCAGAAGTGCTGATTCCAGCTCCCCATTTCCACCTCCCTCCTCCCCACCCTGTTGCCTCCAACCAATGGAAAGATTAACTGGGCTCTTTCTTATTATGTGGGTTTCTTGGTGGTCAGGGACTTTGCTTTTCAAACTAAGGGGAACCTTCTAACTGAAAGCATTGAATTTTTCTGATATAGGAGCTTAACAAGTCTGAGCAAACTTCTGCTGGCCATTCGTCTAGGTTTATACTCAGACTCAGTGATTTGACTGCCAGTGTCTGTGCTTAGGGTCAAATTTTTCCTCCAGCTATCTTTCTGGAATTTCTGCTGTTACAGTAGACTAACCATACGGCCTCTCCATTCTTTAATGGAAACACTCTGAGGTACTGGAAAGCCTTGGTTAGTAGAAATGCTCCAGGGTGTGTTTAGAGCATGATACAGAGATTATGGCTTTCTAGCAAGACTTTAAGTTTTTTTTGTTTGAGTTTGGTTTTTTTATTCATTTTTCTGATCAACAAGATATTTTCTATCCAGATCTTGCAGGGATGGTGCCATGACTCCTGTTGGTATCTTAACTGTACTTTCTGGGATTTTAGTTTTAGGAGACTTGTAAGCTTAAGCGTAATACAGTACACTGCACAAAGAAAATTTGAGATTACTGCTACAGCTGAGCAACTGAACCTCTTCAGAAGAGAAGCAATGGGAAACAGTACATTTTTGAAAAAATTCTGATCTCTCAAAGTTTATGAGTTAGGTTCTGCTTGAAAGCTGCACTGCTGAGATTGCACTCACTTGGTGGTATTGCTATGTGAACACCAGGTACTAAGATTTTGCAGATTCCAAGATACCGAAAAGGCCAATTACAGAGCTAAACTGTGCACAGAAAATGAAGACTTGAATGAGTATCTAGTCCATGGTGTGCAGCTCAGGCTCACGCTATGTCCTTCCCTCTGTACTCTGACACTTCTGTGATCTCAGCCAGTACTTCAGATGCCTGGGACAGGGCATGGCAAGAGCTCCTATCAAAAACTGTGGCTTAGCTATTTTATTTTATGTAATTGATTTGCTGGACAGTTAGCACATGCTGCTTCCAGGCCTGCTCTGCTGTCATATGCCCAGCAAACTGCTTGGCTGCATGATATGCTGTAGGTGTTCCAGGGTATTGCCTTCTGCATCAGACTTGTCTGGTAGAACCCAGCTGGATTTCTGTCCATAAGTTTTTCTTCATGCTTTTTCAGGTTGTCCTAGAGACAATGGATAGCGGCACAGATATGGCCAATGTTAAACTGAAACATTTTATGGCTTCCCTTTATCTGTCTTGCTCTGTGAACCTGCAGTGCTGGTATAATTTGCAACCTCATTTTGTTGCTTCCAGCATCTCCCAGTTTGAATAGAGGTCATCATACTTGTGATCTGTAGTTGTCGTGGTTTAAGCCCAGCTGGCAACTAAGCACCACACAGCCACTCGCTCACTCCCCCCGAGGTGGGGTGGGGGAGAGAATCAAAAGAGTAAAAGTGAGAAAACTCATGGGCTGAGATAAAGACAGTTTAATAAGTAGAGCAAAAAAAACCGCATGGAGAAGCAAAGCAAAAGAAGGAATTCATTCACCACTTCCCATCGGCAGGCAGGTGTTCAGCTATCTGCAGGGAAGCAGGGCTCTATCACGCGTAGCGGTTGCTCGGGAAGACAAACGCCATTACTCCAAATGTCCCCACCTTCCTTCTTCTTCCCCCAGCTTTATATCCTGAGCATGATGTCATATGGTATGGAATATCCCTTTGGCCAGTTGGGGTCAGCTGTCCCGGCTGTGTCCCCTCCCAACTTCCCGTGCACCCCCAGCCTACTCGCTGGTGGGGTGGTGTGAGGAGCAGAAAAGGCCTTGGTGCTGTGTGAGCCGTGTTCAGCACTAAGGAAAACATTCCTGCTTTATCAACATTGTTTCCAGCCCAAATCCAAAACACAGCCCCATACAATCCAAAACACAGCCCCATACTAGCTGCTATGAAGAAAGTTAACCCTATCCCAGCCAAAACTAGCACAGTAGTCTAAGCTTAATGATGACTGTTCAGTTTGAATAAAAATACCCCATACATTCTTGAAGACTACTGCCCTCTCTGTAATAAATTGGTAGTATTATATTTAAATTTAGGGAAGTCATTGAGACAGGTGTCATAGAACTTTTTCGCTATGTGAATGATAAAGTCCTTTGCTGAAGTCTCATTAGAGGCACTGATCATTTCAAGCTGAATAGTTACTTTTTGATACTAAGTTCTGGTAAAGGACTTCATGTCACTCATTTGTACATACTAGTCATCCATTCAGTTGAATTATGTTGGGGAGGTATATATATGTATGTATATTCCATTCTGAAGGCCCATTGCCCTGAAAATAGATCGTAATAAAACTGTGAACTTGGAGTAAGGAATAGAGGAGGGGGAAAAAAGAAGGGGGGCGGGGGGAAGGCACTTTTCAGAAAACTTCCTTTAATTTATTTATGATAGACTTGACACTCTGCAGGTAGATGGATTCTCCAGGACAAAGATGGAAATTGCATGTTGGGTTTATTATTACAGAGAACTTACCATGCTTTTCAGTAGGATAACATTTCATAATGGGGAAGGCTTAGCACTCGTGATCCATGAAAGTAGATTTGTGTAATTCAACTTTAAAGTTTTATCTTCTGCTGCTTGTGGTTGACAGATTTGTTTGTTTCATATTGCCAACCACACAAACGAATCCAAGTACCTATTATAATGAATATATGGACACTTGTTAGTCGAAATACGTTAGAAGAAATTGTCAAACAAATGTTCAGAGTAGCATGGGTAATTGTCCTTTTCTTATAAAACATTTTGAAATTAAAAACCAGTTTTATTAAAAACTATCAATTTGGGTTTACTCCCTGACTTGGCAAGATGACCATAAAAGCAGATTTCTATTTGTTTCAGTATTTGATGTGTTCAAGTTAATTTTGAAGCAACGTTTTGGAACAGAACAGTCTTTGTTTCATTGACATTTCCTAGCTAGTTTCTGTTCTGTCTTTCTAAAAGTGTTTATTAAAATGCATATGATTTCGTTCCAAAGAAATAACTTATAAAGAAGCCATTTCATCATCTTTCTCTTCTACTTCTAGATGTTTACTTTATCCAATTTCTTTTTTTAAGGTTAAGAGTTTAGAATGGAAGAACAAGGAAAACCAGGAAAAGGGATTTTCATTTTTATTCTCAAATTTTAAGAAATACTACTTACCTTCTATTTTCCCAAACATCTGTAAGGAGACCAGCTTATATAACCCTATACTTGGTAAGTGTTAACACAGCTGATAAAACCATTACATGTTCTCTATTAGAGAGTATAGCAAAGCAGTTTTTTGCTTGAATCATGTTGCCCATAAAGAACATTCTCCAAAAGTATTTCTTATGAAAGAGCATGTTGTGGTTCCTGTTCATGGCTTTCAGTTCTCTGTTCGTGGAGGCACCTGACCCTTTCATTAGAGTGAATCTTGCTATATTAACCTGATTCAGGTAAATTAAATGTTCTCTTAAAACAGTTCTTTAGTGTGACCTCTGTTGATTTAAGTTGTGGTCTGAAGAGAAACTACTGCTGCTGAGATAAAAGGTGTTAGTGTGCTGTTCTTTGGGGGATGTTGGCTTTATCTGTACAGAATCATAGTGTTTGCATCATACAGTGTTTGCTCATAGTTCAGTCAGGGCAAAGTTTGTTATGTCTTTTTGTCAACTATGTTTTGTCAAGAGCTTGCAATAGGAAGAGGAAGTTAGGGTTTAACACAATCTTTAAAGCTGGTGGTGCTAGAATATATCTTTCTGTATAGAGAGCGGAATTTTAGGTGTTTGCTAAGCAAATCTAGAGTTTTGTTCAGAGTTTTTTAGCCCATTCTAAACTAGAACGTTGTTTGCCTATCTTGATTTTGCTAGCTCAAGTTTGCATGTGCCCATGCACATGTTGGTTGTAAACCAACAGAGTTCAAGACTCTTGTTTGCAAAGCAATACCATGTACACAGGTTTAAGCTGCCATTTCTTTACTTGAATAATATGGACACCTCACTGCTCTTCTTACCTGTTGATGCAACATCTCACAAGGATTAGTAGTGATCTCCAGCCACAGTTTCATATTCTAAAATCAAGCTGTCAGGGAAGTTTGTTGAAAAGGTCTCACTTTCTGCCAATCCATGTACACGTATTTGGATTGTGGCTTTCTTCAGAGATGGGTGTTTCAAAACTATGTTCTCCTGGGAAAGACAAACAGTGGACCTTCTCGTCTAGGGGAGAAGAAACAGTCTAAATCCAGCCATAAGCAACAGTAGAACAAGAGTTGTGTGAAAATACTGAAGAGGTTCAGTGATGAAGTAGCTACAAGAGGGATGGTAAGCAATGCTGAGAAAGCAAACCTACTGATGCTTGATGTTCTTGAACAAGAAATGTGGAAACAATATTTTCTTGTTCTATGAAGATCTTGATTGAGTCTTACACAGAAGTGTTACTGTAGTCCTCTCTTTTTCTGTGAACCATAAACAAGAAAATTCCAAGGCCTTAGTGGAGAAGAGGACAATGGGGAAGAAGAAGAAATGGGCACATATCTCCAAAACTACTGTCGGTACCTTAAACTGTGTGGTCAGAACAATGATGAGGATTTTGGGAAGAATACAGTAATGAAAGCAACAGAAACACTGGTAAGTAGAATAATCTTTTCTCCTCTAAGAAGTTCTTCTCTGACATGCCTCTCCCCACCCTATTTGAAAACAATCCTGTGCCTGTTCTGAACAAAATTGACATAATTTAGGCAGAAAACAGGGCAAACTTGGACGCTGAGCCTCCTACTAGAACCAGAAGTTCTTATGCTACTGGTGTAATGTTTAACTTAGGAGAAGTCATGAGGTACAAATCAAAACAGTATTTTTAGTAAGCAAGCATTGATACGGGGGTTTACTGGAGATAGTATATTGGGTTGAGGTTTTTTTTTTTCTTTTTCTTTCTTTTAAGGCAGATTTTCAGGTAAGTGTATCAGTTACAGTAACAAGCGAGGAGCATTCCAGTTACAAGAAGCTAGTATTGTGCCTCCTCCAAAGTTTGGCATGAGTATTACAGGCTTAGAAGAGCCCATGAGATGGGTTTTTTGTTTTGAATGTGTTTTAACATCAGTTTAGATTCTATGGGATAGTCTTTGGAAACTCTTTAGTAAGAACTGCAGATATGGCAGTAAGATTCCAGGGGCATTGTTTCTTCCATCATAGTAATGTGCCTTTCTATGCCCTTTCCAAGCCATTTAGATGGGCTCCTTCATTTACAGGGAGACAATAAAGTGGGGTGTCCTACAGCTTTCTGCAGTTCTTAATTCCTTCTGAACCCTTTATTGACTTAAAAAGAAAGCATGGTCAAAACTACAAGTGTCCACCATTAGAACTGTGTTTTTGCTAGCCTTTTAATTTTCTACCCTGTGTAGAAAATTAAATTAATTTTCTACCCTATGTCTTCCACCACCTACAGCTTCCTGCCCTTTTTGGCATCAGCTCGCACCAAGTTCCCAGAGGGAGAAGAGGTGGGGGGTGGGGAAAGCCCAAAACAAAACAGAAAGGAAAAATGGAAAGTTGGGGGAAGGGAATATTTCCTCTTGTGCTGTTTGAGTCAATCTAATAAGCTTCTGTTTTACTTTGGTTTTATGCCAGCGTCCTCATCTGGAGCCTTGGCACCTGCTTCCAAGATGGACAGAAATGTGAAAATACAAGAAGTGACTGAAGGAGGATACATTTGAGAAGCAGCTGCAGCACGTAATACAGTTGAGAGAGACTAGAGAGAGAGGATGTTCTAAGAGTATATTATGAAACTACAGAAGGAGACAGTGTGCTGCAAAGACATGTTTACTGGATGTCTTGTCGTTTTGAAAATACTGAGTGCTGTTACTGCATGGCCAGTATTTCAGCCTTCAGGCCCTGCTGAGTGCTGATAGATACCAGAGAGAACTGATTTTTGCATCGTTAAATACTGCGCTACCAGGCATTTGCTTCCTTTTTCACTGATTGTGCTGTTACACATTTTAAACAGAAGCATGTATTAATTTTTAGTTTTCTTACTAACCTGCTGCTTTCCACAGAATGAAAACAATGTACTGTTTTTTATTTGTAGTAAATAAACTCTCTGTAAGCTTTTTAAAAAGTATTCTGTGCATTTGTTACTTACTTAGGTGGATGGTATGCAAGAGTCATGTAGTTTTTTCCTCTAAAAATAATGCATCCACTATTTTTAATAGAAGTAACTTTAAAGTCTGTTCTGGAAACATTCCTCAGTTTAGCAGCATCATGATGAGTTTATGCCTACTTTCACATGTGGCTGTTGAAATGGCACTGAGATATACCAGCTTGGATATCCTCAATGATGATGCTAGATGTTGTGTATTTGTAATCTTAACAAGGAAACTTTTACAGCAGTCTGGCAGATAGGCTGTATTCACTTCAAATGCCTAAACGTATATATGGCTGTCATAAGTTAATTGCCTAGATAGTAGCTGATTATTTCTTTGCTGCTATCCAGATTTGTTTCACCTGTATTATGATACCATAACATGGCAGAAGTTATGCTGGATCCCTTAAAACAACTCTTGACCTTGCATTAGGATGATATCATCAGGAAACTTCTTCAGCATGACTACTTTGCATCTTCTTTGACTCCCATCATTTAGTATCTTTGAAGTCCCTTCTGGCTTGTAAAACCAGGGAACGTATCTCTTACTCATGTACCGCAAGCTATAGAAGAGTTGAGGCAATGCTGAAACACCATGCCTGCCCAGTCTATCCCCCTCCATATCTGGATAGGACCATCATTTTCCATGCCTCCTTCTTTTTTTTTTTTTTGGTTTTGTTGTTGTTGTTGGTTTTTTTTGTTTTGTTTGGTTGTGCGCTGTCACCAGATGAAAACCGTGATACTGAAACACCAGCAGCAGGGTGTGTTCTGACAGAACATCATAATCAGTCCTAGACAATTTTTCATGTACTTGTATCAGGGCAGATCTCATAGTTGCCCTTTTAGAACTAGGAATAGAATTGGGATACCACTCCCAGAGAAATGTAATTCGCACCTGAAAGTTTCATAGTTGTTTCAGATTGATGTTTTGTATTGCAGTGCTGTTCTACACCCTGTCTTGGGTTGTGAAACTCAGAAATTAGATTTTGCAGTGTTGAGTTGGCTGATACGTGGCTGGAGTTGAACTGGGCTGTTGATATTTGTCCCTGCAGAAATGTGTATTATGCACCATTTAAAAACTGTGTCATGGCCCGGCCCCCATCTTTGTAACATGTTTACCGCACGTGTCAATTCCATCCACATGGAGTTATTAAGAACTGTCACTTTTTTCTGAATCAGATTCAGGAATACTGATGACACTGTTAGCATCGTTGTCACTGGTACGTTAGAGAACCAGAACAGCTAAACAGTTCCGAGCCATCATGTAGAACATGGGATAGAGAAAATGGAGTTGTAGGTTATAGACCCCAAATAACTAGAGTTCCTTCAGAGCAGAATTGGCTTCCCACTGGGCATCATCCGTTACATTCTCTGCAAGCTAGTATGGGAGCTAGTGCTGCAGAATCATCTTTCAGCTAAGTCACATGAAGATGCATGTGCCCTTTCTCTGGCAGCAAAGTCCAGCAAAGTTTTCTAGTGCCGATATGGCATTAGATGAAACTGTGAGTCTCGCGTGGTTTGGAGCGGAGTTTCTCGCTGTCCTATTGCAGCTGCTGTTAGAATACAGTTTGACATTAAAGCTCACCCATTGTAGCCATGATTAGATGTTGGGATCTGTATCAGTAAAGAATTGATGACCTTTATTACTTACTGTATTGCTTTATTGTGGATTGCTGCAGACCAACATAGAGATCTTTCTAGGTATTTAGTAGGAAATGTGGTTATCGTTGCTTCTGAACTGCATCTGCTTTTCCCAGTAGGTTTGGTAGTAGTGGATAAGTGACATGTAAGACTCTTAAAAGGCTGTAAAATAGTATGAGTCGCATAAATTAGAATCACAGAATATCTAAAGTTGGAAGGACCATTGCTTAGTAACTTAAACAGTCCTAAATGCTTCTTAAAAATTAAGAAATTTAACAATATCTTAATTCTGTATGAAAATAGTTTTCTTGTATGGGCCATATTTAGTCTAGTTAACAGTTATTTTGCTACTTCAAACTCCTTTGTAGTTTTCAATGAAAGTGTGAAGTCATGAGCTTGCTGATTTATATTTAAATACTGAGTATAGCTTAAAAAAAAGCTGAAAACAATGAAAAGAAATGTGTTTACTTGTTTAGGAAAAAAATGCAAGCAGGGCTGTAAGGCTATAGAAATCACTTTCAGATAAAAAAATAAAGATTTTGCATAGCAGAAACAAGTTGCTCTCTGCGGACCAACCATATTGTCTCCCTCCAGGAGAAAATTACAGCCTTTTAATGTCTTATAGTCTAGCCTTGGAATTTTCTCTATCATGTCCATTTCAGCACATCTTGGGATGAGCTGTGCAACAGTGATTATGAAAAAAACAGCATTTTTGAAAGTTCAGGTGTATTGGTTATGGTTTTAGGATTTCTTTCTTATGCAGAGTTTTCTCTCTGCACATATTTTTAAGATTATGTGTTTCCTTACAGATATACCGCAAATGAGACCAAAGCCACACTATGTAATGGTTAAGAAAGATGCTGAAACCAATGAGGCAATATATTGCACAAAGGAACCTTTTATTAAGGCTCGTGTTATTGTCATTCGATGGTTGGTGTCTTTCTGGCTTGAGCCAAAACCTCATACAGGACCTCATATTCCTGGGATGGAAGGTGAAAATGTGCCAAAGAATATTCAGGTAAAACGAAATAGACAACAAAGTTTTTGTTTTCATGTTTTTGTCTTAATTGTTATGTCAGCAGTGTGCACTCCTCTGATAATTATAACTAACAAAGAATTAAAAAAAGGAATTTCTAAACAAATTTTCTGCTTATGAATTCAGTTTAGAAGGACTTGCTATGCTTTTTTTTCTTTTTTTCCCAAATTCTGCTATTTCGTTTTTAATCAAATAGACCTAAGAAGCCTTGAAATGCAGTGAATCCTGTCTTTGGGTTTTTCCTGAATTCTTTGTACTGTTTCAAATTATACGTTGTATAACTTAAATTGTACTGTTCAACTGTTGTACTAAAAATGAGGTATGAAATATTCTTTAATTTTTGTTTCAGAGAGCAGCTGCTAGCATGGCGTCAAGGGAGGACAGCAAAAATGATGGTACTGATAAGCAGGATAGAAATGCAGAGCCAGAACAATCTCATTCTAATACAAGCACTCTAACAGAGAGAGAACCAAGTTCTTCCAGCCTCTGCAGTATTGATGAAGAGCATTTAACCGATATTGAAATTGTCCGGAAAGTCTTTTCTTCTAGAAGAAGCAATGTTAATTTTCTAACTGAGATTTTTCGACAGGTGAAGAACCCTCTTTAGAATGCAAGAATCTTGATTATTATACTGTAAATGATCATTATGTTATGGTTTTCTTTCAAGTGCATGTGCTAAGCAGAACATCATATAAATGTACAGGTTTTTTCTGTCGTCTTGGCTTTAAGGTTTAAGAATTGAAAAGTAAAAATTCTGAAATATTTTCTGTGTAGAATATCCCTGGTTACTGATTTTTCTAATTTTATTTCTGTAATATCCAGTTCAACAACATTTAACTTGGACTTTACAGTTCTTCATAGACAGGAATGTTTGATCTTTTCATACATCAAGCCCATAGCTGTTAGAGCTCATAACCAAGCATATTAAAATAAGCATTCTGTGGGAGTCTGCAGCTGTTAAAGAGCTGTTTTAAGAGCAATCAAATGTCCTTACCTTGATAGCGTTCATCAGAAGAGTGGGACAGATGGCTATAGAAGGTAACAGCTTCTCCTTCTGACTTTACTGCAACCAGAAGTATTAGCTGAGCATACTCAAAATAGTGTTTCTCAACTGGAAATTATGAAACAAATTTAAACTGAGAATATATGCCAGAATATGGAGTCTTTATTTATAATGTGAAAATACATAACTTTTTAGTTCAATGTGGGAGATTAAAAAAAGACAGACTTTCTTTATGCCCCATGCTATAGATCAAAATATGAAGAGATTTTTCTGAATAATAGTAAAGAAAAGTATACTAAGTTTCAATTGAAATACATGACACTAATTGCTTTAAACAGCAGAAAACTAAACATTTTAGAACTCCAGTATATCTGGATGAAATGGATATTTTCGAATGAGGTAAATAAACGTCAGAAGTTTATCCACATCCAATATGTTGAAGAGCTTGGACACATTACTGAATGAGATAACGGAGTTACCCAAATTCAGCTGCCACTCAAGGGTTTACAGAGTCTGAATCATTGAATGTAGAGTCTAAATTATTGATAGTCTATTTAGAAACTCCCCTCCACCCAGTGAAAGGGACAGCAATTTTCTGCATTCTTTTCACAAGGCACTCCATGAGTTATGTAGATTATTTGGATTTCATGTGTGGTTATGAGATCTCATTGAAGTCGTCGTTTAGCCAGAAGTTTTCAGTATAAGCTAATTTTTAATATGCCAGATGTTTGTAGTGTTTCTAAAACTTTAGGGCTAAGTTATTCCAGTCAGGAGGAGGTTTCAGTTGTCCTGAATGGTGGGCAGATTGTCTGTAGAAAACAAGTTTTATGCATTTTAGACTTCAGGTTACAAAAAATGTATATGGGCTTGCAAAAGACTGTTAGACTTGATGAGTGATGGTGTGTGACTGATGAACTTGTCAGTTGAATTCTGTAATACACAGCAAAATTCTTTTTAGTGCGATACTGGTATCAAATGTCCGTTTCTGAGGAAAGAACATACTGCTTGTGTCAAGTGGGTACTCCTTAAAGACATGGGCAGTCAGTTTTCAACATTCACACCATGGACTCCATAAAACTATGTGTTAGTGTAGTTTATCTGTTCTTTTTTAAATACAATTAAGGCATCGTGGGTTTTGGTAAATGTATTTATAGTTAGTTAAAATCTGACTAATGTTAAAAGTTTCTGATCTGTGACTAGTTGTTACCAGCACAGCAGACACAGAAAGCCTCCTGAAGAGGGCACTGATCAGCCATCACACTGACTCAAATGGACAATTTTTTGAAACAGTAATTCTGAAGTCTTTTCAGGGAGTCGTTTGTTTTAAGGGTACGGTTTTGTAAAATCTCATTTAGCTAAAAATAAGATACATGGCTGCCAGTAACATATGTCACTTGAACTTTTCTTAGTTATTTAGAACTGATTTAACTCCACTCTTCCAAGTCCTCTGAATGGAAGATGTTGTAATAGAAACTTCTGCTCATTCGTTTTGCATACTTTTGATGAGTGTTTGGGCCTTAATTTCAGCAGGCTAGGTGTTGAGTAGATACGCTGTATGGATTCTCATAGCTCTGTCTTTGGCAGTGAAGTTTTCAAAGTACTTTCTTGACAAGTTTTCCCATTAAAATGTTTTCTTTATGCTTTCAGTTTATAGGTGAAGAAAGTGAGCAAACATATAGGTTCAGGAGTAATTTATTTGTTAAGATCCTGCCTTGGCTGTATTTTATTTTCCCCCTTATCCCTTAGAAACTGTACATTATAGAACCCAACTTGAAATCAAGTATTGTAACTTGTTTTTTGTTTTTTTCTTTTTCTACTCACAGGCATTTCTGTTGCCAATATGTGAAGCAGCTGCCATGAGGAAAGTGGTAAAGGTGTATCAGGAATGGATTCAGCAAGAAGACAAGCCTTTATTTATGAAGGAACCTGAAGAAATAATGCAATGCACAACTGTAGGTTGTGATGAAAATGTTGTTGACCACAATTCATCAGAGAAAGCAAAAGAAAGAGAAGAGGTAAAATATTGTTGGCATCTTTTTGATACATTAGTAGACAAAGAAGTGGCCTCCTCAACAGATTATATGTGATTTAATTTGATGTCAGAGCATCTGTTGGGGATAATCAGTGGTAATTAAGCAGTGCATGAATGGGCTACCAATTTGATCCATTATCTGTAGATTTTTAATGCAGTTAGTTTTATGAACTATTCTCAAGATGTGGATTGTACAGTATGCCAACCTTCGCTGTGTAAAAATTATATACAAATAAAAGGATGAGGAACATAGTAGTTATTTCATCCAGATACTTTAAAATAGTTGCTACAGACTTCTTAAAATATAGTTGTGTCTTTAAGATGCATCTTAAACACCTGTCTACCACGGTTTATTATTTATTATCTATTATATCCTTTTTCCTTTAATATGAGACCAAAATACCTGTCTACAAATCCATGGGATTTTAAGAAAAAATATTTTTCAGGAAAAAGGGATGAACTCCAGTCATGTTAGAAATTCAAACTGGGCAAGAAATGGCTGTTATGAGGACACTTTGCATAAAATGTCTGAAATTGATACTGAAGAGCAAAATGTACGAGCTGGAGTGCAGTCAGTATTGCAGGTATGAGATAGACTTGATGTCTAATTTTCATCCTAATAATAAAGCTCTTGTTATTAGTGCATTAAGAGTGGAATATAATGCAGTAATCCTGCAAGGGAATCCCATGCTCCTTCAAAGCATATCTGAATTTTTAAAATTATTTTAGATTTAAAAAGTGTGATGATAAATAGTGTTAGAGTAATGACAGTGTTCACTATATCTTTATTGACCATAAGTAGGAAAATGTATACACAAGTGTTGGATAACAAAGTAAAAAAATTTTTTAATTCTGCATCAGAACATGCATTCTACTCTGCATCGTATCACAGAAAAAAACAATTCTCATTTGAGTGCCACATCTTCAGATTAAGTGTTTATGGGAATGCTTAGAAGCTTTTTTCTTTTAAGCTCTTAGTCACCATACACAAAACCTCTGAACCTGTGGTTTTCCTAATCTGAATAACAAGGTGTACTCATCTTTTCTCATCTTTGTCTGAATTACAGATTGGATGAGTACATAAGTTTTTGAAAAATTTGATCAGACACCACAACTCTCTACTTCGGTGATATCCTTAAGGAATGGGAGAGTTGCAGAAGTTCCCTAGCAGAAGTTTTCTAACTGCTTGTAGGAAATTTGGCAGGGTAGAAACTGTGTTAATTTCAAATGTTCAGTAAAATGCTTTACTGAAGTTGAGGATACAGAAAATCAAGTGTGTGTAATTTGAGGGTCTTTGAAATGCTTTTAATGTCAAATAAAATGTGTGCATTTTATGTGTAGTATGTGCATGCACATACAAACATATAGGTGTGTATATGACTGTAGCCTCTGTAATATTCTTTTATCCACAAGAAAATTGATGCTAAACAAAACAAAATAGACATGTGCATTTGCCACTCCACCATGTGCACTTTTACCATGGGTGACCATGATAATTAGAACTCATTATTTTTACCACAGCTTGAATGATTTCCTGAATAGGGTTTCCTATTGTGCTGTACACTATTATGTATAGAAATAAACTTTGTAACTGAAATCGCTTTTAAATTCAAATATGTTGTAACAATTTAAGCTTCATAATCTTTGCATACAATGACTGTTTAGAATATGAAGTGTTTCTGAGAAAAGAAACAGTGAAGTATCTTTATCTGTTTGCAATGTATTACTAAGGTTTATACATCTGAGAATGTCTGGGAGATTCTTCATATTGAAGTTTTTTAGACAAAGGTTCATGTGACCAGCAAACATCTTTTTTAGCCCGAAGTGGAGTCAAGACATCATTCTAACCCGGTACCATGTCTGAATTTGAGAGGTTTCCCGACCTGGAACCACGTTTGACTTTTTCTGTGAATCAAGAATCCAAGACTTCTGTCTGGAGTTTTCTTCGCATTTAATTTCTTGCATAGACTTATTTCTAGGCACTGAGAGTAGGGTAGACTCATTAGTTGAGGCTAGTGAATGTAAAGCTGCGTACTAATAGTTTTTAATTATTAAAATCCAAAGGAAATTACAACTGTAGAACCAATGATTTCCTGTACATGTGAATTAAGAAAGACAAATAAAAATTGGAAGTCTAGGACTCGCTGTAATTCAAACACTTCCTAAACTTACATAAAAAATATAATACTTCAGTAGAAGCTCCTGTAACTCATACAGTGTCCTTGCCTACTTTGTTTTCATCATTTTCATTCTGAAAGCTCTAATTCTCTGTCCACTGATGTCAACCACTTTGGAGAAGGTATCCTTTTTCCTACTTTTGGTAAGCCTTACTGATCACAGTGGGATGAACGCTTTAGTTTCCCAGAACATAATACAGGCCATGTCATGCTGAAGCACACACTGTGTACCAGGACTATTTTAAGTAGTTCAGCATATATAATACTAGTCAGTTGCTGGCTTACATGTGGAACTTCAGTGCAGTAGACTTCTTTACTGGGACATTTTTGTCCATCATATTAAAATAATTGTATTGTGTGGTTTGTTGTACCATCTGTCTGTGAGAGCAAAAATATGCAAATATGTTTTGTAGAAAAAAATGGGAAAAAAATCACTCTTATTGTTGCTTTATCATCACATCAAGCTAACTTATATTTAAGTATATACTTCTGAGTGCATATGCAGCCTTTTCTGCTAGTCATAGATTTTCTCTTCCTGGTTACTATCAACTGAATTGTTGAAAACATCAAAGTGCTTCAAGCTCATAATGTCCACTCTTATCTACTTACAGGTTTTTATAATAAATTCTTCAAATATATTCTTTCTTGAACCTGCAAATGAAATTAAAGTTCTGCTGGATGAACACACTGATATGTGTAAACGCATTCTTAATATCTACCGTCACATGGTAGTCCAAGTGACTATGGACAAGAAGACATGGTAAAATGCTAATGCTTTTATCTTAGATTATTAATTCACAAGATAAATGTGAAAATTTACTTGGTAGTAAACACGGTAGAATGGTATTGACTATGTGAACCAGTTTCTCTGAAGCAGTAAATGCATGGACTTTAGCATCACAGACAGCCTCTTTACCTGTGGTAAGTTATCTGCTCTGTTAAAACCAGTAATAAGCACCTAGTTAGTTTGAGGCAGCCTAGCCCTCAGTGAAAAAAAAAGTGAACTAGGATGTACAGACTACTATTAAGGAGCTACTGATCACTTTTTTCCAAGGCATTTTGCTCATGCATGAAAGTGCTAAGTATGAAAACAAATCATAGAATCATTGATTCATTTAGGTTGGAAAAGACCTTTAAGATCATTGAGTCCAACTGAAAACCTAACACTGCCAAGTCCACCACTAAGCCATGTCCCTAAGTGCCTCATCCACACATCTTTTAAATACCTCCAGGGATGCTGACTCAACCGCTTCCCTGGGCAGCCTGTTCTAATGCTTGCTAACCCTTTCAGTGAAGACATTTTTCCTAACATCAACTCTAAACCTCCCCTGGCACAACTTGAGGCCATTTTCTCTTGTCCTATCACTTGTTACTTGGGAAAAGAGGCTGACACCCACCTTGCTACAGCCTCCTTTCAGGTAGTTCTAGAGATCAATAAGGTCTCCCCTGAGCCTCCTTTTCTCCAGGCTGAACAACCCCGGTTCCCTCAGCCGCTCCTCATAAGACTTGTGCTCCAGACCCCTCACCAGCTTCGTCACCCTTCTCTGGACACACTCCAGCACCTCAATGTCCTTCTTGTAGTGAGGGGCCCAAAACTGAACACAGTATTTGAGGTGCGGCCTCACCAGCGCCGAGTACAGGGGCACGATCACCTCCCTACTCCTGCTGGCCACACTGTTTCTGATACAGGCCAGGATGCTGTTGGCCTTCTTGGCCATCTGGGCACACTGCTGGCTCATATTCAGCTAGCTTCATATATATGAAGCTTCGTAGCCTTATTTAAAAATAAACAAAAAATCCTCAGATAAGCATGGATAACTATTATAATCAGATGTGGGTTGCTCTTGATCTGTAATTGTGTACAGGAGTCTGTGTACTGTTTAACTGTTTTGTTCCTTTCCAGTGCTTAAGGTGCCTAGCAGGTACAAGGGACACACTTTCAAATTAATTTCTGTTATTTCCCCCTCTCCTTTAAATAGCTGTCTCTGATGAGACAGTATGTTGCTGCCATTTTCCATTGCAAGGAAGCAGTAGCAAGGGGATTTCAAATGGCTGATTTACTCCATTTTAACTTGACTTCCATTCAATCTGTTGCTAGTATTTCCTGAACCCTGGGTAAGTAGAGCTGGCATTACATGTCACGTGAAGCTTGTCTTCTCTTGTGAGGAAATAAGGAGTCAGTTCAAGGCTAGCCACTGGGAAATTTGGGAGTAATAATAGAAGACAGATTCCACTAGATTAGCATTTTTTTCCCCAGTTACACATCACTGTAAAGAAGTGACTCTAGACTGTGATGTCAAAGATTGTGCCACACAAAATAATTGATGAAGTATGTTATAGATAATGTAACATGGCCAAAACCTGTCATTCATACAAAAAAAAAAAGTAAAAAAAAAAAAGTAAGAGCTCAGGCTGGAAATATAATTAGAACTTTGCCTGTAATTTTAGGGCGTTGAAGGTGATAGCACTTGAATGACCTGGCAGAAGATGTTAGAGGGAGATAGGGGTTCCTCACTCTGAAGTGTGAAAAGAAGGTTGTACTAATTTTTTTTGTAAGAACTAAGTTAGGCTGTTTGTAATCACTCTGTCCTGTTTGGAATGTGTTTGAGCAAATCAAGCTTGGTTATTATCTTTAAAAGTATGCTGGTATATACAGAAGTATAACAAAATGGTAACTTCAAGTTTAATACTGTTTTGCAGGGAACAGATGCTACTTGTGCTGCTCAGAGTTACTGAATCTGTGCTGAAAATACCACCTCAAACTTTCTTACAGTATCAAGGAAGAAAAAACTCCACTCTAGCTGGAAGACTTGCAGGACCTCTTTTCCAGGCAACTAAACATAAATTCACTTTAATTAATTCAGCTTAATTTTGACCAAGAGATTAGGTGCAACAACCACTATTGGGTGGTTTGTCGTCTTAAATCATTGATCACATTACCCAGATAATGGGAATGGTGTGGATTAAAGAACTGGCTACATTTGTTACTTTCTGTCCTATATTTAATGACACCATGACAATGGTTTTTGGGGTACTGTGAAATTTAAAAATTGCTGTCCTTTAGTTGAGTTGGGATAACTCGCAATGTGTGCAGTTTTAGCCCGCTTCCATTGCAAAATTAGCACAAAATCTTCTGTGCCATCCATGCCTAACCAACTGATCTTTTTATTCCTTACAGTAAGCTGTAGCAGATCCTTTCTAAGTTACTAGTTGCAGAGGGCTGTTCTGGTGGCTCCTCTGTAAATAGGATCTGTAAAGTCTCCAGATTCTTTATTAGGGAAAAAAAGGATACAAAAGATACGAATGTAATGAGAACTAATTGAGAACAATATTACAAAACTCTTCGCCAAAACTTGTAAGGTACTGAAAGATGTTTCATGAGTCAAACCAGTTGTTCCTGTATCTAAGTCAGAAGCCCATGTTAACGTAACACTTGATAATTCATGAAAAGTCTGTGTGTACTGGTGAGGAAAAGAATGTCAGGACTACATAGACATTTCTGTGGCAGTTAGAAGCTTCCTTTTAAGCAATAACATTTGAATGTTGTCATGTTATGTTCAGAACCCAACTTTTCTCACTTTATTCTTTCAGACTCTTATAGTAGCTTGGATCAAAGCGAATCTAAATGTGTACATCTCTCGAGAACTTTGGGATGACTTGCTGTCTGTAATGTCATCGCTGACATATTGGGAGGAGCTGGCCACTGAGTGGTCACTGACAATGGAGACACTAACTAAAGTATTAGCTAGAAACTTGTATAGTCTGGACCTCAGTGACCTGCCGTTGGATAAATTAAGTGAGCAGAAGCAGAAAAAACACAAAGGCAAAGGTAAGACAACACTGTATACACATCATTTGAATTTGAGCTGGGGTAATGAGATGTTGGGCACAGCATAATTTTGGTCTAACCTTTTAGTACACATAATTAGGCATCTCTATCACCTGAAATAACCCAGTGTCTTTAAGATAAGGCTGCTTTTTAGAACCACCACAAAATCCTCACATTAAGATTCAGTCTTGCAAATACTTAGGCACGTATAGAATGTAGTTCTTAAAGGCGTGTTGAATTTAACCTAAAACGTTACACTGTAGCGGGTTATGCCTTTCTCCTTTTATCAAAGCAATTAAATAGTTGAGTCCCAATCCTAAGTTCTTACAAGTAACAAAGATTACACATCTGGTAAAAATTAGCTAGCTAGCAAGTGGCTATTGCAAGCACAATTGGAATGTTGATTGTGAAATCCAATGAATGTTGTTTAAAGATGAAATGCAAGATGAATGTAGTTTTGTTTGGGTACTAAGTCATCACTAAGCCATGGTGAAGACAGGTTTTGTTGAAGTGACCTTGTTGGACTGTTTGAGAGAAAGGAAACTTTTAATAATCCATATGAATGGTACCAGCTTTTAAACTGATTCCTAAACAATGCAGGAAATACTCAGTAGGACGTAATATAGGGAGAGGAGGTGGCTACTTTCTTGTAATGGTACAGTTCTGGAATTGGTAAGGCACAGGAAGTCTGTCCTCCTGGATAGAGTGGTGGATTGAGATTTGCAAAACCTGGATTCTCTTCACAGATCAGAGACTGACTTCCTGCATGTTACCATGAGCAATCACTTCTGTCTTTGTTTCCATTTCTGTAAAACATGGGTAACGATACTGTTCTCCTTTAAAAAGTGCTTTGAGATCTAATAGTGAGAGGCAGGATTTTATTTAAGGTGAGTAATAAAGATGGAAAAAAGTGTAATTTTTAGTCTACTTTTTAATCCCTCTGTGTTCTGATGGATGTGGTTCTCCAGTCAAACCTGAGGGAAGGTATTTCCTACAGTATCCTAGGGTTTGTCAGTGAGAAGTAATCTATATGGATATTCATTTCCCTCTCCTAAAGAGGATGTTCCTGTAGGCTGTTTTTTGCGAAAAGCATTTCACATGCTTCCAAATTTCTCATCGTGGGCAAAGGCATTATTCACACTTCTGTTTCGTTCTTCTGGTGTGTGACAGCTGGACAAAAATAACATTTCTCTGTAGTTGACCCTGAGAGGTTGTTCCAGACCATGCATTTTTGTTTTCCTGTACTATGCAACTTTCTTCTTTTTCTTGCAAAAGACAGTTTGAAAGAAAAAAAGTAGTCTGATGTGAGATAAGAATGTGTGTAGTTATTTGCATATAGGCTTAAAAAATATTTTCAATCATCTGTATCACCCATACAGAGCCACATGAGAAGAGTTTATGTTAGCCTTCAGTAATAGAGTTCCAGAGAAAGTCTCCGTTGTTAAATGTGAGTTGCAGAGTTAACTCCAGCTTTGGAAGTAATAAATATCATACAAATTATGTCAAATTTCTGTGGCCGTGTTCATTGGCTAATAATAATGAACATGTTGTACTAGGGCTCACTTTCCAAGAAGATGCCCTTTTAATCATTGTAATCATCAAGTATAATTTTGGATTATGAGAGTTCTATGTGGATAAGGAAATACACTGTAAATATTCTTTAGATCACTTTTTTTTTTACATAGTTGTTTTTGATAGCTCCTCATGAGTTTTATTTACTTCGATATAAATGTCAAATCTGAATTTGTTCCATCTTTTCTTAATGTTAGTATAGTATTTTTTTTGTGTGAATTTCCAAAGAGCCTTGTTCTCTGAGCCCATCATCCCATTTTTTTGCTTTTGCATTTGGTGTTAAAATATTTTATCATCTTTATTTCATGTTCCTCAAAAGTCACAAAATTATTTGGAAAAAACCCCACAATATTAATGGGCTGTAATGTATGATTTTGTGTGTCTTGTCTAATAGGAACAGCAAAGGAAAAATTTCTATAGTTACATATTTTTATCAGGCTACAACCTTTGCAAACCCAGCTTTCTTGTGGTTGTGCACTTGATTGGTCAGAAAAGCAAATCACAATAGTTTAATAGTACCAACATTTCCAAAAAAGTTTGAGTATCCCTCAGTGTTAATGCTGGCTGAGTGGGTTTATATATTTAAAAACCAGTAACGATCTGTTTAGCTTTTAAAATTATGCTTGATTTGATAACATAATTTATTCTATCCAACTTTAAAATGCTTTGAAAAAACACAACTACAAATATCTGATGATACCAGAACAGAAGTAAATAGATTTGCAATTCTATTTTTGCAGGAGTTGGTCATGAATTCCCAAAATCTTCTGTTGATAAGTCCTTTTCTAGAGGCTGGAGCCGTGATCAGCCTGGACAAGCACCAATGAGACAACGCAGTGCTACAACCACTGGTTCTCCAGGAACAGAAAAGGCAAGAAGCATTGTACGGCAGAAAACAGTTGGTACGTACCTGTAAAAGCTGATATAAGTGACATTTGAGAAAGGGTAAGGAATTAATAACTTATTTTTGTAGCGACGTGGATAACTTCTTTCCACAGAAGTGTACTATCTATAATAATTAGTTAAATGTGTAAATTATGCAGCCTTATGTGCTTTAAGGGTAGCTGAACAGTTTGTGGTTACTAGAATTAGTTACTGCAAATGAAAGTAATGGAGTTGATGTATTAATTCTTAATGAGTTTGATCATGTGCTTAAGCTGTATTGGAAAAATAATACTGTTGTATGTATGTGAAAGAGAAAAAAGCTGGAATGGTTTGAGCAATGGTATGGATAGGTGGGTAATAAAAGGCTTTTTAAGCACGTCTTTTCATAAACTGTGCACAAAATAGGTTGGCTATTTTCCAACTGTGCAAAGAAAAGTGTGAAAAATATGTATATATCTGCATAGTTTATAAAATGTGTTGTCTTTTACTATACCCTGAATCTTGCATTAATGAAAGGTTGGCACAGATGTGTGCAATTCTCCATTTCTAAAGTCATCTATTTCTCAACTTCATTACCTGCAGATGCTCTTCCCTGTGTTAGAAATGAGTGGTGCTAAACAGTGCTTTAGGTGGATTGCTCAAAAGAAGACTCATTTATGTTTGTATGATTTGCTTAGACTATCTTAACATGAACTGGATGACAAATTTCTTTACTCTGTTGTCTCATCTTGATGATCTCAGTGCTATCCCTTATGTAAAGGAAAATTAAGCTGATTTTACTTTTTTATTTAAAAGAAGAACTTCTTAAGGAATATCTCTTGCTTTTTTACTCTCTCTGTAGTAGTAGTGGCTTCAGTCATTGTGTGTTGTTGCTTCACTGATACTTCTTGGAAGCAGGTACATTCTGACACAGTTTTAGAAACCGGGGATGCATACTGACAGTTGAATACATTTGTGTTAGCTTTTCAGAAATCAACATTTTTTTTTCTCTTTCCAAAAATATTTGCAATTAATTTTTTAAGTCACAGAGGTTATTTAGCTAACATTTTTATTTGAATATTCTTCAAAATTCTCCATCTTAAAAAATCTGTTTTCTCATAAGGTTTTTGTTGGTGTGGCAGAGTTGATTGTTCTATAAACAGTACAGACACCTGAGAACATGAAGTCACTACTCCAGAATTTCATGTCTTTTTCATGCATTCAAATGCTACACAGCTTTTCCTGTATCTCATGCTGACATCACCTAGGTTGACTAAAGTTTTCCTTACAGATCACAGATACTTTAAATGTAATTTCTGCTTCTCTGTAGATAGTCTCTGATTAAATGTTGTAGTGTTTTTGTTTTAAATCTTAATTGTCTTAACAAGGTAAAGCTCACATTAAAATTTCTCCTTCCCAAATTATTAATATTTCAGATATTCTGTCAGAAGATTATGTTGTTTGGTCAATTTATTAATGGTTTTGTTTTGCTGCTATGTGAAAGATGGCTATTTATATGATGTTAGCCCTAAAATGACTGAAATTTATCCTAATCAAGCTATATATTGACCTGGTTAGCAACAAGCTAATTTGATTTTAGTTTCACTGTACTTTAGCTTCCATGGTTTTGTTCCTTTCCTCCAATTATCTTACATATTTGATACTAATAAGCCAAATTTGTATTACTATAACCAGTTAAAATTTCAGCTCTATTCATATTGTAGAATACCATCTGGGGACAAGCATCACAGCATTATTAGGATGGTTTTAAAAGACGAAAAGCCCAAAAATAGTTGCCAGAGCCAGAATCCCAAAATCTTCAGTTTTTTAAAATGTTAATGAAGAATATATTACTAAAGCATATGTCTTAACTGTCTGCAGTTGCTTATTATTGTATCTCAGGTCTGATAAGAGAGCCGTTCGGATGCTTCTTAATCAGTGCGAGTTAACACAGGATCACATATTTAAAAAAACCTGGTTTATAGTCACAATAAGTAAAATTTTCTGTAGAACATTTTGCTGGTCAGATCTTCTCCTTCAGTTTAACATTAGCTCCACAAGTTAAGTCTGGAATTGAGTCAGACCTCAGATATGTTGCATGATATCTGAGGATATTTCCTTTGATTGTGAGTAATATACTCTTTATATCTGAGTAGGGAGGATGTGCATGTTGAATATTTTATGGTAAGAAAAACCTGGGGTTTCTTTTTAATCTGTTCTATGTTGTACACATTTTGTGTACATCTATGCACCTCTTTTTTTGAGGCATCCTCATGCCAGCGCACATTTATTGCTGCACCAAATTTGTGTGTGTGTGTGTGTGTTATTCAAATAAAAATCACAGCTTTTCTGATATGCAGTGTGTACATTTTTACCCTGAACTTATGTAAAGTAATTTTTGGAAAAGGGCCTTTAAATGTGATATGCATATGGGTTGAAAAATCTTCTATAGGGCTAGATACAGAATTTGTGGCTTAAGCAGCAGATTCTAGTCTTATAAAAATACCAGATCAGAAAGAATTTACTAATCTGTTGTTCTGCTTTTGTCTGTAGACAACAGTGGAATGTTATAGACTGTCAAATATCTAGTCCACATTCTGGTATTAAGTCTGCCTCTACTTAACTACTTAATTGAATGTGACGCATCACAATGATAATTCACTGACATCACATTTTCCTTATACAGCATATCAAAGTTAATTTTGCTTTCAGTAATAATACTCTGCAATTTTTCCTTCAAAAGTTTCTGTAAAATTTCCACCTTCCAAACTGTAAATGGGTTGTTCTGCACCACACACGACCTCCCCCCCTGCTAGTATCAATGTCATATGGTGGAAAAAATCCAGTGAAATTACAAGGGACACTTCATGTTAAGATTTTTAATCAACACAGTATCCAATCTCAAAAGCTTGGTTTATTTAGAATCATAGAATTAGGTTGGAAAAGACCCTTAGGATATACTAGGTAGCTTGGTATTTTTTCTTTTGCCTACATTCATTTTAAGGTGCACAATGATGAATGTAATGCATCTAACTATCACTGTATCCTGAATTCTATTATTGTATCTCTTAAACAAAGAGATGTTAAAGCCTTACACAATTGCCTTTTTTTTTTAAATTGGTTTCTGCCTTATAAACTAAGTTTAGTAGAGAATGGCGTCAGTCTTAAAACATCTGTCTTTCTGAATTGTTTTTTCAAACTCATGTTAAGACTCCACTTAAGTTGTGCTGTATTTGTCAGATGTGTTTTCTGCTCTATGTACATTGACCTACCCAAGTTATCTGCATGTTGCTGTTAGGGACAATTCTTTAACCTGATTTAGAAGTGTGATGTGCTCAACTTGCACTGCGCTCCATTCATGTACTTTTGATTCCCATACAGATCAGGAGCACTAAGATTCTAAGTCTATATTCCACATTGTTTTGAAAATTTATATACAAAAGTTCAAAGACTGATTAAGTATTGTACTGACAACATTTATGTAAGATCATCTGAAGTTTCCTTAAAAGAAGTTTATCAGCAACTTTTTTAAAACAAGTTACCAAATTTGTAACAGTTTGAAAAGGAAGCTGCTTGCAACAATTAACATTACTTTTTGAAGAACTTCAAACTATACTTTGAGATTGAATGCAGTATCAGTTCTTTCTATATCTTACCCTAACAAAGGAAAACAAATGTCATAAAGATTAATTTTAAATCTGTTGGAAAAGCTGCAGATATAACCTTGATCCTGATACCGCAATTCTTATGTAAGTTTTCCATTCTCTAGGGCTGTTTGCAGGAGATGAGATATGAAAAGGTGAATTAGGATCAGTTTAGCAAGATTTATCCAGTATCAATTAAAAGCCAGACCCTATGGATAAGAAACAATTTAATGCTTTTTGTTGTCAAACCATTTCACTTCAGTCACTTCATTTTTAATGTGGAACTGTAACAAGTTATATTGCAAATTTCTCCACACAGAATTGGTAAATTTCTCCTTATGCTTTTGAATCTCTTCTGGAGCATCTTGAATTTGAGAGTATGGGTATGTGTAAAATTCAGAGATACTTTTTCAGGAGTAAACCAAAGGAAACTAGAAAAATGCAAATGTAGCATAAGTTGCTTTTCCTGTAAAAAAATTTCAAGTTCTGAGTGCTTGTGGAGTGACTTTAACTTTGATTTTTCAACCCCTGATGCAATGGGAAAAAAAGTGTTAATCAGTTTCTTGATTTTGAATGCAAAATCTCTGTAATCGTCATAATAAAGGCTTTGTTGCTGCTTTACATAAAAGTTAAAAACTCAGAATGTCTTATGTGTCCACTGATTTTTTTTCTTTCTTACAGCTCTGCCAATATCTGCCGTGCTGAAATGTTTTAATTTTTGAATTTTCTTCCTTTTTATCTTTGTTTTCTCTGTTGCTGCTTTTTCTGTGACACAAGCCTTTCATTATAGTCACTCTTCTTTTTTCCTTCCCCACTTCTTTCTTTTCCTTTTTAAAGCCATGAGAAGCCGATCCATTGGTGAATGTGCTCTGCCATCGGCCTATATACGCAGTGCTAAAAGTGCTCCTGTTCTGATCCATACTTCCAAACCCTTCTTGCCTGATATTGTTCTCACTCCCCTTTCTGATGAGCTTTCAGGTAGTGCCACCTCTGCTAATTTCTGCACCCCCTTTATAACTTTTTTAAACCTTCTGCTTTCAAATTCTGCTAAATCATTAAATTTTTCAAAGTAAAAATACTTGGGGGATGGGGGGAGAGGGGAAGAGATTAAGAATGAATATTTTAAGTGATGTAAAATACCATGCTATTTTGCAATTCATTCTGGAACTGTTAGAAGTTAGTGCTGTGCCAATGTATTCTATCATAAAAGTGAAAATTAGAGAAATCTCCTGCTTTTTCAATTTATTGGTAAGCAGTAATATAACATCTGTCTACCAGAGAGTACAACTAATCTAAAGGTTTTATTTGTGATGAGTGAGGGAGGGAAGGGAAGAACATAATTTTACTTTGACTTGCCATTTACATCTTTCTATGTAAATTTTTGAGTTCAGTGTCATAGATGTTATGTGGACAACCATGACAATGATACACTTTAGCTCCCATGAAAACAGAATGTCTGAAGTATATGGTATCATATAATATGATTTACAGTATGCCTGTTTTTCATTAATATATAAAAACATTTTAAAAATCTATACAGTTTGGAATTTTGAGGTGCTGTGTTTTCATGTTGTTTTCCAAATGATTCATTTTTTAGAGTTGTAGTTTTCCTCAACACCATGTTTGATTCAGCAGGGTGGTTGGCTAGAAGTTTGACAGTAGCTTTCTGTGGATAATTTTCTTTGAACAAATAGGTTCAGCAGTTAGAATTAGCAGAGATTTTAAAAATGCATGCAGGAAAGTTTACAGTTAATGTTTTTGGTTTTTTCCTGTGCTTCAGCTATTACATCAGTGTAAATTAGTAGTGTGTAAGGCTGACAATCATATTATGCCTTTGTCTCAATGAGTGAAAGAAAAATGAAAGCACAGTGGGAGGACTATGTATATAGTCAAAACTGTGTACAAATATAAGGACTTAATGGCAGTAATTTTTTTATGAAGATATGTTCTTTTTTTCCTGTCTCTTCTGCCTGCATTTGTTACCCAAGAAATATGAAGAACTGTATTTTCATAGTTGCGTTTTAATGCATGTCCAAAATAAAGTCTTCTAGTTGTGAAACAGAAACATGGTGCTTTAGTATTCAATCTGAAAACATAAATGGAGAATCAGGAAAGTTCAGGAAACCCACTCTAGAGATACCAGACTTTCACAATGAAAAATTATAAAGTATTTGAATGCAATTGTTGACTCCACAAACAAAGAATAATAAAATACAAATTATATGTAATACATTAATAAATGTATGAGTGCAAAGGATATCTCTTCTGAGACATAAATCATTAGAACTTAGAAGATCGGGTTTCTTATAGGAATGATACATGAACAACCTGTTAGGAAATAGATCTTACCTGGCCATAACATTGCTGGAAATAGTCAATTCTTAATGAAGGCCTTAAGAGCACCTGCAGAAGGGAATGAGCTTTCACAGTGAGCAATTATTTTGTCATATAGTCCCTAATAATTAATTATCCTGTCTTAAAGAAGGCAAAGGTGCTTTTGCAGTCAATTTTATCATCCATGTTTCTGAAAAGTCCTGGCTTGCATGTTTCTTCTAATGTGTCCCAAACCTGACGGCTCTCTTGCTATTATCCTTTCTGTTGATATTCATCTGATACAAAAACTGCACGACAAATGTAATTCTTAGAAGTGAAATAATTTTACAGACCTTTGCACTTCTAACATAAAAAACATCCTAGGCACTTCCTGGTTTTGGTGTCTTCTCCAACAGATGGGTGTTGACACAGCTTCATGATGTGCCCAAGAATCTTGAACATTGCAGGAAAACTAAAAAGCTCTAGTGAAGAAAAGCAAGCCGTTAGTGTTGATGGGGAATTAGCAGAGTAAAGGAAAACCTGTCCACTGGATCAGAGTGCACTTTGCTCTGCATTTCTGCATTTTTTTTATTGCTCTCTCTCCTCCTTTCTTTTTTTTTAAACATGGAGCTTTATCATTGCCCTTGCCTTTTCTTCTTAACAGTAAATATATTCTTTCCTGAAAGCCTTTTGTGTCCAGATGTACAGCATGTAATTTGGGAAGTAATCAAATTGTTTCTATCTTAAGTGTGCAGTAGGTAATGAATGATGTTTAGTTTGCTGTGACAGCCCTTCCTCTTATTTCACGATTGTACGAATGTCTCTGTTATCCAAACTGACTTTCAGATCCAACACAACTCGAAGGAGAGGATATTTCAAATGATTCCAAAAGAATAGGATGCCCTAATCTTAAGTTTTCTGAAGTAGTATTCAGCTCCTTTTTAGCTGTGAAACTCCTCATTGAAAGATTGACTCACTGAACACTGGTGAATCTTGAAAGTCAGTCCAAAAGAAAGCGTTTATGCCAAAACATTTACCTTACTTCCAGTAGAGTATGTTAATTTTCAAGAAGAAGGCATAACACCCCACTATAATTTGTTATTGAGACATAATGTTTCTGCTTGAAGATCAGTCAGTAGGTTAACAAAATTTATTACGAAAGCTCAATATTGACATCTAGTCATCTAGCATCATAGAGGATGCTTTTTCTAAGGTTGTAATTCCTTCATGTATTTTCTAAGTTATGCTGTATTTCCATGTGCAGAATATTCGCAACTTTTCAAATAGGATCCAGAAAGTGGAAGTACAGATTTATGCTTTAAGAATGTTTTAGTTAGTAAAGTGATTTGGTATAGCGCAATTGTTGCAAATCTGCAACATTTCTAAAAAGAACTTTTCTTTTAACCTGTTAGAATCTTAGGAAATCCAGTCTTACACATTTACAGGAGAACTAGCAGAATAACGGTTCATTCCTGCTCTTATTGAGGATTTCCAAGTACAAGACTGCTTGTGAAAAAAAAGTGTCGGTGAGATGTAGGCAAGATTCCTGGAAGCAGTGGGCCACAATGGCAGTCTAGTGAATTGCAGGTGGGAGATTTTTCCTTATCCGCTGGGACTAAAAGAATCGAAGTATTAACATGAAAGGGAGACATACATTATGCCTTTACAACCTTGCTCCCTGAGTAATCATTAAGATGATATATAAAGAAATTGTAATTGTAACATCAATATGGCTGTAATTATTCTTTAATCCCAGAAACTCGCAGAATGAGTGTATTCTTATAAAAGAATCAAAATGAAAGCTGAGAAGCAAAACATGTTATTTTTTTCTCCACTTTCTGAACTAACTTTTCATGATGAAATATAATGCTGTCCCAACGTTATATGGGAATCTCATGCTTGCACTCATGCTGTCTTGCCAGAATGTGTCTCTCCATGAGTTTGTATTTTAGCATATCTGTCTTCCACTTGATGCTAAAAAGCTACCTTTTCTTTCTGCCTTCTAGCAGAAAAAGGAGAGGTAAGGTTGATCTAAGGAAAGCTGTGATTGTGCGAGGTTGGTTAGAACTACCAATTTCAATGTCTTCCTCACTGTAACATATTAGGAACCAGGCCAGCGTTTCTCCTTAGTACGTGCAGTGTGTCAGATACACAGCTTTCTGGTGCACAATTGCAATGTAATTAGTGAAAACGCCTTAGGAATTAATGGTGTCCCAATTTGACTGTATACCTGTGCGTGAGGGAGAGCCCTGGTTGTGAAGGAGCTGTTCTTTTGGGTTTTTAAACGTTGTCTGTATTTTCAGTGCTGATATTGCAAAAATAGTATATTTTTAATTTCTTCCTCTGTTCTACAAAAACGAAATCTCTGTTGGCACAAGCACTTACATTTGAAAATGTCTGTGTACTTGTTACGTGCTAGTCGTGCATATGTAAGCAAATTAATACTGGATCAACATTGAAATGGATCTAGCTGAATTTATTTCAATGTGTGGAGCTGCTTAGCATGCTTTTGGACTTCTCCATCCAGTAATTTTTAACATCCTAGAAAATCATAATCACTGCATGCATGCACAGTTTGCAGTCCCCCGGCTGCTGCTTCAGATAAGCTTCAGTTTATAAAAGGTACGAAAGAGGCATATTGAGGGCTCAAGATGAGATCACTGTATCATAGTTACAGATATTAATCTCATATATAACATGATGATACATATTTTTGACTGAATTCTGTGGTCCTTTCTTTGCAGCTGTAAGAAGTAGCTTTGAGACTATATAAGCATAACCTCTGTTAATCTCTGCCTAAGTCAATAGAGAGTTTGAAATAACAGGTCCAACTAGAGAGAGATACCATTCGTTTCAGAGGGTGTTAATTCATATAGTTAGTAATAACTTGATCAAGAACAATTATGAGAAATTTGTTGCTTCTCAAAGCTGAAGAGAGTGGAAAGGGATTATAAATTGAGCCATATACGATGATTTTCAGTTCATGTGTATTTTCTGAAATAGCTCAGATGTTTGCTCTCTTTTTCCAATATAGACCTCTCTATTTCCTGTCTAATAGCTTCTTTACAGTTCAGTAAACTTTGTATCAGGCCAGACTGTAATTTCCAGATTTTAACTTCTCAGAAAAATTGAGCATGGAAATACCACTTTTCATCTTCTTCCAACACATACATTTAGTTAAGTATAGACATACCTCATTCCTCCAGTTTCTATGCTTTGCTCAGAAGGAAAATATGAGAAAATCCAGCTTCAGCTCTAACATTCTCAGAAAAGTGTGAGCACTTTAAAACAGGTTTTTAAGGTGACTTCAGATTATCATTATTAAATATTACTGAAATAGGTATAGAAACCCATGAAGTAATAATTTGAAATATTTATTTTGGCAGTAACATACCAGATTTAGGGGAGGGAAGGGGGCTTAAATTTTGTGCTGATTTTAAGTAAATTCACCATTGCAGTCCTGAAGATAGACCCTCTAGATAGAACAAGGTAAGTCTGTTTATTGTGGCAAGTAACTCTTGTTGGTATTCATTTAAGCTCTTCGTTGTTATTCCTGACTTTAAATGTCTATCTACAACTTTTTAAGTGGTAGGCAGTAAAAAATAAATCTGGGGAATATGGGATTCTATCAAAAAGAAACCAACAGAAAATGAGAACGCTGTTTTTACCTTACTGTTAAGTGCCTATGCCATAAAAAGACTGCAAGGATTAGCTTGAATTCTTGCAATTAGTTGAATTAGTCTTGCCTGCACCAGTGATTTGAGAGTATGTAGTGTTCCTGTAACATATGAGGAAATCTGAAGAGGAGTGTGAAGGTTCTTTATTTTGATGGATGATGTAAAGTGGGCTGAAGATACTTCTGTACAATTCCTAGGTGATCCATGTTGGAACTGCAGCTTTCATTACAGTTAACTGTGATTTCTACTGATGCTAACATATTAGCAGTCAACGGAGACAAGGAATCACTGATTTACATGGTCATAACAAATGTTCCGGTGTTTTCATAAACAAAAGTGGGTTTACTCTAATGTTAACTGTTGTGAGGCTGCAGGATGTTTTTCAGTAACGGAGTCCTTAATTTGGTAATTCTCATAAATGTCACATTTGCTTGAGTAAAACAGGAAGAAGAGGGGGAGGTAAGCTTCCATTTAGTATTTAGTTTTGCATTCTGAAGACGAGAGACAAAACATCCTTCTAGGGAAAAAAGGTATATCTTTATCATCTTTTCTGTATAGGGCCAGCTTTTCCCTGTCATTTAAAAGCTTTAGTCTTTAGGTATACACTATATTGCATATGCCATAATACTCATAATTGGATGATAATATTCTTTCTGATATTTCAGTAATTTATATATGTTCACACAAGTTATGAAAAAAGTCATAGTTTGCCACTTCAATAAACAATTCTAATTTTCCAGAAAACTTACTTGTTCTCTTTGGAGTTGTGCATTTTTCTGAAGATATAAATTCCATGAAGGGTACTACTGTTATGCTAATTTGTATTCCAGGTAACCATTTCCTGAACAAGCTAGCTGGAATAATATTGGTTGAATTATTGAACTTATTGGCACAGCCCTAGCTTTAACTGTATTTCCAAACGTTCCATGGTCTCACTGTTTGTTCTCATGCATGTTAACATTTAAAACTGTGTTCTGATGGTCTAACTCATTTATATTACATTCTGTACTGGATATTATGTGTGTGTGTTTTTAACACTCTAGTACTGGAAAAAACATTTTTGTTGTACTTAAGAAAACAAGGCTCTGGACTTTCCTGGCTTTTAAAGTCACGTAATTAGGATGTAGTAGTAAATAAATATTGTCTCTGTATGTAAATTTTAGTGCATGTTACATATACTTTTTTCCTACAGACATTGATGATGCTCAAATTCTTCCACGTCCACCTCGAGTCAGACATTTTTCACAGAGTGAAGATGCTCCCAGTGAAGTTTTTGGTGCATTAAATGAGGAACAGCCACTGCCACGAAGCAGCAGCACCTCTGACATCCTGGAACCATTCGCAGTTGAACGAGCCAAAGGTGCAGTTCCTGTCATTGACAGTTCATCCCATCATGCTCCAAGCTTACAGAGTTCCACTGAGACCTCTTCAATGCATAGATCCACTGAAAGCCATATCACTGATACAAATAGCAGAGAGTCCTCCTTGGAAGTTGGGGATAGTATTTATGACCATCTTTGTCATTTAATAGGGCCGGTAGAATTTGCAAACACAGCCTTTGAACAAAGCCAGTATGTTGACCTTGAAGGTGAAGATGATCTCCTTTCCTCTCTGAGAGAATATCTTAAAGAAAAAGAAGAACTTTGCGGTAACTTTGAGATAGATAAATGTGAGGCTTCTGCTCACGAAGTTGATACATCAGTAAATAGGAATGATAGATTACCACTGGATGGATTAGAAAATAGATACCAGACCGGTCAATGCACGAATAGCATCACTGTTGCAGAAAGAGCCGATAACAGAGAGCTGCACCTAGAACAAAACCAAAGTGGCTTTATAAGCAATATTGCACCTACTCAAGTAGACGTTTTTACAAGAAATCAAGCGCTTGATAAAGCCAGACAGTTAAATATCGATAAACAGTATGAAAGCACGTTTGATCATGGGTCAAGTAGTCCTAACAGCAAAGAAGGGAAGAGATATCTGTACAGGCAAGCAGCCACTGAAGCTGATGTAGATTTAGCTGTGCAAGCAGCAGTAGCTGAGAAGCATAAAAGTGCCCAGTTTAATGAAAAAGTAACCAACTCACGTGTTATGCATGCAAAGAAAATTCTTCCTAAAGCACAAGTTAACCCTCAAATGCCTCACATCACAGGCACAAGCAAATCATCACCAACTAAAAGGAGTCTGTCTGAAACCGTAACTCATAGGGCCAAAATCATGAAAATAACGACTAAAAAAAGAAATAGTGTTCATGTTACTTTTAGGCCATCTACAGAATCTGTTCAATTTTACAATCCTCTTGAGAGCAAAGAGGCTGCTTGGAAAGCAAGACTTCGTAAACTCAGTGGCTTCAGTAGTAGCGGTAGTGGTAGCAGCAACAGCAGTACCAGTGCAAGCACCAGCTCATCAGCTGTCACAGAGCTGGTTAGACCTGGAATCTATAGACCTCTAGATGCAATCAATGCTGCTTCAGCTGGCAGCAAGCAAATTAAGGAATCTACAGAAACTCAAGCAGCCATGTTGCAAAAAGAAGGTATTGCAGTTAATCAGTTCCATAATCGTAGTGCCTTTAGAGCAGCAGGTCAGGAGTCAGCACAACAGCAGGGCTCCCTGGGTGGTGTTTATAAAACTGTTGTACATGCTCTTTCGAAGCCGAAGGCAAATGTTTCCCCACAGAGGCAGAACAGAATGCCAGCAGAGGCTCCACTGAGGGATCTGTACAGTCATGTAATGGGCTATTTTGGAAGGAAAGCTGCAGGTGAGCACTAACAGTGTGCAGAGCGCAAAAGGAGAAAGGCAGCACCAGTTTGGCTTAATGCAACTGAAGCAAGCTCTGATAAGCAATCAAAAGGCTTTGGGATGATCACTGCTTTCCCTATTTGGTTATGCATGCGCCTACGGCCAGCTGATTTTTCTCCCAGCATAAGTTACTTTTATATACTTTAAATTACTAATTTCCCTTTTCAAGATATTTAGTTGAACCTCTTTGCTGCTGAAGACCATCAGGTTAGGGAAGAGGAAGAGACAGTAAATGACCTAATAAAGGATTAAGCCTTGAGAGTTTTGAATTTTCATCTACCATGCAGAGCCTTAAAATTCAGCCTACTGAAGTAATTGGCATACGCATCTTTTGTCGGAATGTGCTGTTCCACTCTGAGTGTAGTTTGTTTGTCAGAAGGACCTGGCTCTCGACCAGCTAGGTTGAACTAATTGTATTTCTGGTTCATTTAGTGTGTTTTCTTCTTCCTCCTCTTCCTCCTTTTCCTCCTCCAAAACAAAAAAGCCCCGCAAATTTACATTTGGAGGTCAGTTTAGATAACTTTTCAAAAATAGTCTTAAACAGAAATCTATTACTGGAATGATTTCATTACGCCAGTTCTCTGTGAGTCTAATCATAAGGTTTTGTTTGAGTCTTTTTCAAAACATGCTATAGGCCTTTCTGTATTCGTTCATCAAAATGGATGCAGTTACATCTTGGCAACATCTTTCATTGCTTTCTTTTTTCTTGGAATTGTGGATGTTCATGAAGGTCTCATGATAGTCCTTCTCCTGCTAACTATGAGACCTCTGTGGACTGATCAAAAAACAAGGCTGTTGCTCTCATGTCTTAGCTCACATCTTAAATAACCTTAAATGAACAATAAATTAACTTTCAGCAGTAATGTAGGTTTTCTTTTTTCCCATTGTTATGCTGGCATGATTAACAGGATTCTGTAATGCATCCTGCATCGAGATGTTAATGCCACCTGAGGGCAGCCTGTAAGCATAGCACCACGAGAGTGTGACTGTCATGGGTCTCAAAAAAGCGATTTGCTTCTCTGCAAAATCTAGACTTCTGAAGAAGAGATATCTAGAAAGCACTAATTTCAGAAGCACATTTTATTTGAAATCTGTAACATTTAACAGAGCTTCAATATTAGAATAAACTACACTGTGGTCTCATGAGAGATGACACTAAGGGAAAAATTCTTATAGAGAAAACTTGAACTGGATTAACTTGAAGACTTTAAAGGCAAAGATCATTAAGTCAGGTGTAACAGCCACAGTTAAATATGAACAGTATAGTTATAGCAAAAATACAACACTGATAAATGAGTGAGTTTGAATTTTCATTCCATGTACTAGCATGTAATGTTATGACAGATTTTCTTTGCACTATTTATACTAACTGTATACGGTGCCACAATGACATTTGTCATTAGTACATATTACATACTTTTTCCACTACATTGCTCTTCAGTAGGAATGCAATGAAGCAGGAGCCTGTAGGAATCATACAAAATTTTTAGGATTTATTACTTTTTTTTTGTGATATGGAGGAAGAATATATGCTGTATTCTTAAAGCAAGCATTAACAACTTTGAGTAGTGCTTCCCTTATAAGCTTCTTGCTCTTAAAGGTGGTACTGGAAATCGACTAACCCCTGCTTAGTGGGAAGAAGAAGCCGTACTAATTCTTAAAGGAGAATCTGCTTTAAAAGAGGGAAATTCTTAAAACGCATGTTTGGCAATTTTGATTTTTTTAACTTCTGTTAATTAGCAGGGGTTTTTTTTTCATGTTTTACCTTTTGTTTTGAAAATGTCTTGATGTGTTCTTTACTATATACAGTTGTTCATTTGCTTTTAGCTAATAGAGAGGACATGAGTCAAAAGCTGCACGCTATTGATAGTGATATTGGCAGTAGCAATACAAATGTTCCTGACCTCATGGATGAATTTATAGCTGAAAGACTCCGCAGTGGTAGTGCACTGGTAAGCCTTTAAACTTCCTACATTTCAATATGTAAGTCTGCATACATGCATGAACTCGTCAGTGACGTTACAAATCAGTTCACTAAAACATATTTCTCTGGATTTTATGAATCAGAAAGAATTAAGAATATCACTTAATTATTCCTTGCCTTTGACATAGATTCATACCATTTTATGCCATTTGTGTTTTCATATCTATTAAATCTTCACTGTAGAAGCAGTGCAGAAGTAACTGTCAGATGAATAGTCTCATTGAATTAAATGGCCTTATTTGCACATGAAAAGATCTTTGTACACAGACACTTTCAGAATAATAGTTCATATGTAAATTTGCAGTCCTCTGTTTAGTTAGGTACCATGCTGTAGTATGGTACTGTTCTCTCTACAGGTTTAGTCAGTGCAACAGACTACAAAACTACAGCAGTATATGTTTTTTCTTATTTTTTTTATTTCACTTACAAATGTTGAATAATTTCTTGTAAGTAGTTCTCTGCTAATTGAACAAACTTTTCATATGTGTTCTTCCTACACTTTTCCAGAAGTGTCATGTTGTTTGGAATGTCATTCATAATGAGAAATTTTAATCAATTTTAAGTCAAGAATTTCTGGTTACTGTTGAATGCTTACAGAAAGAGACAACTGATTTGAAGAGATAGGTGTTTTATTAACTAGCAATGAAAGGGGAGATATTAAGAAAATAAAGTTGCAGATGAAGAACAGATTGGGTAACAATTTAAATGTAGAGTTTCAAAGCTGTTCAGTTCTTTTTTCTGCTTAGAATTTTTTAAGTTTTTTTTTTTTAAGAAGGTCATTTTAAGACATGCTCCTGTAGAAAGTTGTTAACAGGTAGTTTAGTTGTTGCTAATAAGGGCCAGAAGAAGATTCTTCAAAGTGTTTAGAAAAAATTGTTTATTTATCATTATCTGTTATAAATGGCAAGAGAGGACCTATAGAGTTTGTCCAAATGTATGCTTTTTTCTCTTTTGTATTGAAGTCATACTTATGAAACTTGATTGTCCGTGCAAAGTGTTCGTGTTAGTAAGTCTTGAGTTACAAGATGAAAATGCTAACTCGAAGGCTATTAAAAAAAAAAGTTGACTTAGTCTGCAAATTAATAAAACACATCATCACAGCTGGCCACAGAAGAAGAGAGAAAGACAGTGACTACTATTTGTTTTCACATAGATGGGCAAGAATATTACAGAATCACAGAATGATAGGGGTTGGAAGGGACCTGGAGATCATCTAGTCCAGCCCTCCTGCCAGAGCAGGTTCACCTAGAGCAGATTGCACAGGAATGCGGCCAGGAGAGCTTTGAATATCTCCAGGGAAGGATACTGCACAACATCTCTGGGCAGCTTGTTCCAGTGCTCTGCCACCCTCACAGTAAAGAAGTTCCTCCTCATGTTTAGATGGAACTTGCTATGACCAAGTTTGTGCCCGTTACGTCTCGTCCTGTCACTGGGCACCACTGAAAAAAGACTGGCCCCATCCTACATTGATTATTAGTAGTTCAGACAAGAGAATTGCTACTTTCCTTAGGTAGCAAAAAACAGCCAAAATAAGTCTGAATAAATATTTTGAAACTGCCACTGATTTTGTAATCTAGCACACAAAAATAGATATGCCTTCTTAAAACAGAGTACCAACTTACTAAGATTAGTTTTAGGTTATTTTATATGTTGAATGCTAAAACCTTGTATCATTGTCAGTCTGAGTAAATCTCTAATTAGTAGTAGGGTAGTAAAAGAATAGAGAAGTGACAGGGACTAGTGTAAGAGTCATCTTCTGTCTCGTAATGCATAAAGCTTTCAAGCCGTTTCATAAAATGGCTTTTCTACTTTTATCTCTCATCCCTCTCAAGCAAACAGACCTGTTTGTGAAAAAAAAGGCTTAAAGAAAGACTCCAGGTGGAACACCACCTTATTTTTACATGAGCAAATCTGTATGCCTTATTTCTGCTCTATGCTGTCTTTGGTGTCCAAGTCAATACCAAGGGTTTGGGTTAATCATAAGAAAATGAATGCATGAGTTAGTAAATTTATTTGCTTGTGGTGTACATTATGTTTTTGCTTATAGCATGGTAGCCTGTAGGCCAGAAAACATGAAATTCCTTGACATTTTTTCCTACTTGTGTCTGGAACCAAGTTTAACAAGTTTTCTTTAGCAATTTGGACATAATCTGGAGATAATATACTTTTTTTACTGTTTTTCTTTCTCAAGTCTTACCTAATACGTGTGTAGCACATGCTAGTCTGAATCCTAGCCTTTTAAGGTATGTGCCCAAAAATTCATCGTGCAAATAAAATTTGTGTTTATGAAATTCTGTGACTGCATGGGTTCTTCAGTTACTGCTGCCTGTCGGAGGTTTTGGAAAGTCTTGGCTATGTATGTTGTATGGTAACAATTTCTGATTTAGGTATTTATGAACTATTTGTTACATTCTGACATTTGCAAATGTGGGATTGCTTTTTGCATTTTATATAAATAAGCCATCCAAGATTGTAAGATAATTTATGTCTCTTCAATGTTTAGAATGTGACAAGAAGAGGAAGCAGTCCTGGCAGCTTGGAAGTTCCTAAAGACCTTCCTGATATATTGAACAAACAGAACCAAATGCGTCCTATAGATGACCCAGGTGTGCCTTCTGAATGGACATCACCCGCCAGTGCGGGCAGCAGTGACCTCATCAGTTCAGATAGCCACTCTGACTCTTTCAGCGCGTTCCAGTATGATGGCCGCAAATTTGAAAGCAAGTATATTTTTCCAAAAGTAGTAGTATTTTTGATTGCTTGCTTGCAAATTTCTCTTTTCTTTTTTTTTTACAGTTATATGCCAGCAGTCTTCTGTAAAGAGAGCTTATTTTGTTTTCCCATTGAAATCATTAGCAAGTTAATGGAGCAAGCAGAGTTCTTGAGAGAGGCTATCATGTTTATCGTATACTAATCAAAACAGCACTGGAATACTACTGTGCAAAAAGCAGAACAACAGTGAACAGAAGTTAGAAAGCAGTATTGTCTTCTCCCTGGAGAGTATCCGTCTGTTTTGCACAAAATATAAAAATGAAAGATTACTTATTTTGGAAGTTATTTTAATTCTTTTGAAAACCTTTAGGTAAAATTTAAAGAAGGGCTTCTGATATTGTTACAGTGGTCTTTGTGTAGATATAAATTAATCAAGATACTAAGTGTCATATCATGGTAAAATGAGTGTGCTTTGTTTAATAACACAATGCCTTTCATTCATTTCATTTATCCATGCCTACTCTTGTTCAACAAAAGGGGTCATTATGGTTGCTAGGAATTGTGACTTCATGTATTATGAAAGAGAGAAATAATGTTTATATGGTAGAATTTATTGAAGAAATTACAATTTTTAGATATGTAGATGTTATGCAACTAAGTGACGTTATTTAAACCTACGTTTCAGCATGACATTTTGTTTTTAGTGTTCAAAAAGCCATTTGTTAGAATATAATTTGCTATAGTATTTTTAGTTTGAAGTTAGTCCTTTAACAATCAACTTGGATATTTCTTCCAGCTTGCAAATTTTGCAAATAAATTCATTAATGTATGTTTCCATTGTTTTTACTTTATTCTCATGTAGGTGCACTTACAGCAACTAAGCAGAATACAGGACATGCAGTAGGAATGTCTCCTCCAGAAGTACAGCCAGTTTTGTGACAGAAATGAGAATATTCATAATAGTCAATTACTTTCTGCTGTTAAATGTTACGTAAATTTTGCAACAGTGTGTTAGTAGCATAGGAGGTGCACATACAAGTTTTACATGGAGGATTTTGGAGGTGCTGGGCTTTTTTTTGTATTAGTGGTACTTTTAGGTTGTAAGTTAATACAGGGCTTTCCTCATACAGATTTCAGCTTTGGCACCGAGGCAGGGACACCAGCTTCCACTGACGTTGATGCAATTTCAGGACAGCAACAGAGTGCTGAGGAGCAAGAAGTGGCCAGTCTGACTACACTCCACATAGATTCGGAAACAAGTAGTCTCAATCAGCAACCATTGTCTGCAGAAGCTGCAACTATTACCGGTAAAGTAGTTACAAAAAAACCTTAAAAACGCATTTATGTCAGAAATTTTCTTCCCGTCCTGAAGAATGCAAGTTCCAGCTTCTGCAATGAATCTGTATTCTATATAAGATGATTCTTGGATTTCAATTATTTTTGATTGCTATTGAAAAATAATGTGTGAAATAACATAAGTGGAAAACCTTTGTCTGACTTAGTTACCCACATGATCCTTGGCTTGGTGCTAAATGTATTTTAAACCCTCCATGAGAAAATCTGTAGTATTACCAGGGAGAAAACTCTTACCACATAATGTATGCTAGATCTCTTACAAGTGTCCTTCTATTCCTGGTAGTGAAATAGCTAATTTTCAGGAAGGGTTTTTTCCTTGGAAGGCTTTGGCAGTGCTTTTTCAAACCAGTGTATCACACTGAAGTACCTTGGGATTCTTTTATATACATCTATCTTAACCTCTCTCTATATTGTCTGTTGTGTAACTGAGAGCTTTTAATATGCAAAATGTTAGTTACTGTGCCATGTAAGATCAGTTTCCATATGTGTAAATTAAGAGTTCTTTTTCTTTTAGTACTTTCCCTGTTGTTTTCACGAAAAAGTAAGCCTGTTAGGAAGCAGTGTTTCACAGCCTCAGTTGGTGAGCTTGAGGCTCCACCCGTTTACTTTGCAACTGTTTCTTGAGAAAGAGAGAATGACAATTAGATTAGCAACCACCAAGTGATGCAGTTAACCCAAATTGAATGGGCTCCTTTCTGAAAGAAAGAATCTCCCTCTCTGAGGAGTATTTGGAAGAACAGTCTCTTGCCAGATTTTGTAAATGAGAAGTAAAGATGTACATAGTCATTCTCATACTCCTTGTTCCATAACAGTTATGCACTACCATTCCTGTTACAACCCTGAGAACAAGTACCTATTTATCTGTGAACCTACGTACAGTGTCTTGTTCTCTGTGAGAAATCAAACTCTGCATTTTCAGAGATATTGAAAGACATCTTTACTTCCCCTGCCACAATTTTCACTTTCTAAAATTGCCTTTCTGCTGAAAGAAGCATGGTATTAGCTTTCTTGGACATTGTTGTTCAGCTTGTTCAACAATGTTCAGCTTGACTTTTGTTCTCTTCATTTTTCTCTTTGCTGTGTGCTTGTTGAAAGTCCTCACAGAAAATCTGTACTTCTTCTGTTTGTTTGTTTTTGTATGATAATAATTTCATTACTGTTTGGTATTTTTGTCCAAGTTTGCAATATAATTGAATTGATAAGATTGCAGTTAATGACTGAGTTGTCCATTGAGAGATTCTGTGGCTGTCTCTTCTTGTTGTTTGGACCACTGTTTTAGAGAGGCAGCTCTTGTGTGTCACATGCATTTAGCTGGGTTTCCTGAGGAAGCAAGATTTGTGCAATTACACTGTCCGTCTCTGTCTGGCTGTTCCACGCCCCCAACAATGTTGGAGCCCATTGTCTAATTTCTGCTAAATTGCCATGTAAGAAGAAAACAGAAAGACATTATTTTCTTTGAAATTTTATGAAAGACAGGCAGCTATCTAGTGAAAATTGCATGTATGCAGAGTCCCGTGACAGGGAGGCTGCAACGTGAATTCACTATACTAGATCTCAGCAAATCCATGCAGAAACTCAACCTCAAAACACGCTCGTAAGAAATGAATTTTTGGTGCTTCTACTGCTCAGAAAACAATTTGTTTCTAAATAGTTCTGCTTCGAAGGTTTTTGTAAGGAAAATTTCTTCTTGGCATATAGGCATTATTTCATATTCTTAGCAAATGATTGAGTTTACTATTGATTGCTGTTTACGAGTCCTAGAACAAGTTGCACCCATGGTATTCTCTGTCAAATTTGGATCCATGTGTGCTGGAGTATCTTTTAGTGCTTCTTAGAAGAATCCAGTAGTTCAGCAAATTTTCCATAATTATTTCTGGCCATTCTCTTCCATCATATGAAGGTCTCTTTCCCTCCCTCCCTCCCCTGCCTGCTCTTTCTCTCCCTCTCCTTCCCTCTCTGTCCCTCTCTATCCCCCTCTCCCCAGCTTTCTCTCTACCCCCCAACCACTCTTTCTCACTCTTGATCTACTTTCATCCATCCCCACTTAATGAGCAGAATGGAAGAGAAGTAGGAAAAGATGTATTTTAACCTCTTTTAAGTGTTTGTTTTACCATCTTTTAAGTGTGTATTTTACATTATCTTTGTGAGCATGTGGCAAACAAGTGATCAGTAGTGAGAGGAGAGTATCATTACCTGTTGAGTGAAACAGTAATCTGTGTGTGAAGCAGTAGTGTCCGTCCCTCCTGCATAGAGGTGTTGATTTAAATTGACGGTAAAAGCTTCATTGCCTTTGCCATTTAAAGCAGATAGAGACCTTTGCAGTTTAACAATGTAATTGAGTTTGTTTACCATGATTTCTGTTCTGATAACACTGACATTTTCTGTCAAGTTCTTAAATAATTTGTTCTCTTCACAAGAAAAAACACTTCGCAGCCAATAATTTGGGAAAATCACTGTTTTAAAAGACTCACTTTTTCATTGCTGTCCCTAAAGTTCAGTTTATCTGTAATACTGAACTTCACAGATAATATTTTTGGGTCCCAGTTACATTTATCTAAGAGTTAAAATAGGTTTGAATTCTTCCATTTTAACATGTGCTGATGCATAGGGAAGTATGTGGTGTATATCTGTTCTCTTTTTTTCTGCCATCTGACTGTTCTGGCCAAACTCAGCTTTTTATAAGGATCTTTAGGCAAAGTCAGGAAGTGAAACTAAGGTAGTGCAGAAGAAAAATACAAGTACCTACTCCCTCTCCACAGATCTCTCAGTAGAGAGCAAATAGTTGCTTAGAGAGGTTGCTCAGTGCTGATCATGGAAAAATGCCTTTGCAGCACTGCCATTCAAACACTTGTATTTTCCTGTCTTAAAGGAAGTAACATTCCTCTAACTATACAGAACTTTCCCTCCATATGGATTTTCTCAGCCCAATCAGCAGATAAACATTGAAGATTGTCAGTTACTGGTTTGAGCTTTTATATTTTGTAAATTAACTTGCATGCATCCATAAACCTGGAAAAGCAGATGTTGGAGGAAAATTTCTGCCTAAACACTTTGCTGGAGAGAAATTTAGGTGAGGGAATGTGGAGAGAAATTCGACTGGTTCAGAACACTGAAAGTGCTGCAGAACAAACACATTTAAAATTATTTGGACCTAAAATAGGCCTCTGTTAATTTACCTCTCAGCTTTCCTGCATGCAATGTGTTTTCTTTCAGACCACCATTTACAGGGAGATCTGCTTACAGTTTTTGTATCTTGTCTTGGCCCAATTTGATATATAAAAGTAGCTCAGTTTTCTTTTAATGCTATGTTTAGACAACATTTCAGTAGCTCAAGAAAATAGAAAAGGCTTTTAAGGTAACTGTTAAAAATTGCATTTGCAGGCTCTGAAAGTGCTTCTCCAATCCAATCTGCTCTTGGATCCCGATCACAGACACCCTCTCCTGCCACTCTTCATGCAGATCATATTGAGCAGAAGGATCTGCAGCTGGATGAGAAGCTCCACCACTCTGTTTTACAGACGCCAGATGACCTAGGCAATATCTGGAATAGAAAATACAAACCTGTTCTTTCTTTCTTTCGAATGCAATATAGTGAAGTAGCTAGTATCACATTAGTTGTAAACAATCCTGTACGAGGCTATTTCATCTGCACTTTTAAAAATACTTAGTTACAGTGATTTCCTTTAAAAGCAAACAAAAACCTTCTGCATTTTATCTTGCATTTTATTGGAATTACTAGCAGTGGATTAATGGTCCACACATTTGTAATTATTCTTTTTGATGCTTAGAGTCGTGGCAGCTTAATCTAGTATGTGGCCCTGCCGTGGACTGTTTTATTATTGATGTAGAAATAATAAGACATAAATTTGAAGTAGTGTTATAATTTCTTCTTGGAAGTTTGATTCTCTTCCCTTTCATATTTAAACAAATTTATAATTCCTTCAACTATCTTAGCTACTGAATTCTAGGATACATTCACTTTGTAAATACGAAGTTCCCATTTCTCCCGTATTTGGTCTCAAGGAAACAGAAGAGTGTCTGATGTATATTTCAGACCCTTTTCCTTTCAGTAGCCTACTGATGGACAGAAATATCATTTTGCTTTGTACTTTGAAATCTACAGCCTAGAAACCATTAGTGTCTCTACCACAGTGGTCCAGATCTTCAAAACAAGAGGCTATGTGATTAGGCTGACTTCAGATTTAATTCTGATTTTGTATGCCTGTGGGAGATGCGAGATTTTCAGAAGATCTCAGCAAATTCTGGTGCTGAGGTGTTTTGAAAATCCATCTGAGAGGGGCAGAAACCAGCTTCTGGATGTCTGCTGCTTTACAACTGTGGCTCATTAGCTAGTTTAGGTAGTTAAGTGTGAGCTGAGTAGGCTTTAGCCATTGTAATCTATCAAAGTTTTCTTTGTATGGGCAAACTAGATTAATCATCTTCCACCTAAAAAGGAACGTTCATTTTTATAACACTGATGTGTAGAGAGAGCTAGGTGAGAGTTAGACTGTGGTGCTAGGTTGCTGAATGTTGCCTCTCCACTCATACAAATTTACTGCTTAAAGAACAGTAGCCAGAGACAAGTTTACTCTCACCTTTCTCTTCAATTTGCAATAAAATAAATTCCTACTAGATTCTAAGGAAAATCGTCTTTCTCTTTTATTGGGAAAAATGTAAAGTTGAAGTGTAATTTTACTCGGAAGCAGGCAAGTGGCGTTCTGGAGATTCATTACCTGCAAAGAACGTAAGACAGCCTTACTAGCTCCATCAGATCCATATTGGGGCTTCAGTAGTGACTTTAAATGTTATTTATGGAAAGAATGTAAGAAACAGGATAATTCTTCCTCTACAGAGTTTGCTAATAGACATGTAGTTAAACATATCCAGCATTGAGGTGGCTGAATGGGTAAGAAATATCTTACTCTGAAAGCCTGATCTTTTTTTTCCTTTTGGTTTTAAGAAAACTATGTATGTAATAGTTATATCAGAACTTTTCTTTTTCTGGAGAAGTAGGTCTCACTGTACTTTTTTTCTTCCATTACAGAAACTAGTGAATTCCCCTCAGAATGTTGCAGCGTCATGGCTGGGGGAACGCTTACAGGATGGCACGCAGATGTTGCTACTGTGATGTGGAGGCGAATGTTAGGAATTTTGGGAGATGTCAATAGTATCATGGATCCAGAGATTCATGCCCAGGTTTTTGATTACCTATGTGAACTGTGGCAAAATCTGGCCAAGGTAAAAGAACTGAATCTCTTCTCCCACCTGACCTGATAGGGCAAGATTTTCAGAAGGAAAAAACTACCACCTTATATATTTCCCTTTATTTATCTTTTTGTTTCGTTTTTAATAACTGCAGATAAGAGACAATCTTGGTATTTCAACAGATAACCTAACTTCACCATCTCCACCAGTTTTAATTCCACCACTGAGAATTCTAACACCATGGCTGTTCAAGGTAAATTTGAGCACTAGGCGGTGAAACAGAATTAGAAGTTCATGTAGGTGTAGAAGAGTGTTTAATGTAAGTTTTAATTTACAAATAATAAATATTGTTCTAAAACTGTAGGCAACAATGCTGACCGATAAATACAAACAAGGAAAGCTACATGCTTATAAACTCATTTGTAAGACAATGAAGCGAAGACAAGATGTTTCTCCAAACAGGGATTTTTTAACTCATTTCTACAATATAATGCACTGTGGACTTCTTCATGTTGATCAAGTAAGTTTAATTACAAAATTCAGGTGAATATAAATATTATAACTAAAAATAAAATTGTTTTATCAAAAATAGTGAATGGATTTTCAACTGAGTAATTTAACTTTGTCTTTGGAAATAGTTATGTGACTGATACTTTATCTAAACTTTGATAAATGGCCCTCTTGTTCTTGGTTGTTATCAGAAATGCTTTTTTGTGGTCCATTTCAAGCAAATACAAGGGCAGAAAAGGCACTCTTATTTTTTACTGATTGTATGTTACAGATTGAAGAATGCAAGAAAGAGAAGGAAGCAGATCTCTCTAAGGTCTACTGTTCTTACTTGCTCCTTGATGCAGCAGTTTAGTGGGAAAGTAAATTGTGCTCACTACACTGGAGTAGTTTATTTCTACACCAAGTATAGGAACCAGCAAACGGAGACATACTGAGTGTATCTCATCAGTGGGAGTAGATCTTTTTCATAGGTTTTAATATGAACAAGTCTGAAAATATTGTATGGCTTAAACACTCTTTTTAAAGCCTTGCATCAGAAGTGTGAAAAAGTTGGTTTTGTGAACTTTTTTGAGGAGCAGTTAGAGGCATAGGGAGATCAAAGGTTCAAATAACCCTCTTTTCATTAACTGGGCAAAACAGAACTAGTCCAAAATTATTCCACAGATGGCTATGGATAGGACAGATCTCCAGTTTCTGTCCTCTAACAACCAGTTTACACTGCTTTTCTTGCTGGATCGCAAATCTTCCTATAACATACTGCCATTTAGTTGGACATCACTACTATTGAAGAATTATTCAAAAGAGAAAAAGGGTTATTTTTTTGCCTATCTGTGAACTTGGGATGTTTTTTAATTATTAAAACATTTTATATTTTTCCCAATACTTTTGAAGAAATAGCATCATGTACATTAATTTTAAAAACTGCCTCACTAAGTCTACAAGAACGTAACATGCTGTGTTGAATAACTATATACCAGAAATGTTACAATACACTTTATTATAATTATTTCTTTATATTTCAATTACATATGGATATATGCAAGAGGCTTTTTTGGGGTTATAGTCAGGTGATACTTGTTGGAGAGGATTAAGCATGTTGTTAAGAAGATATAATAGCTGGTTATCTCACCATATCTTTTCTGTACATATTTCAATAAACAGTTAATCATTTGTAGAACTCTTAAAAGCTAAATATAAATGAATGTAACATGTGACCTGGTACCGACCTCATACAATAGTGTCCAAGGATAAATTATCTATAAGATATACCACAGTTTACTTATATTAATATGAGTATACTTAAGGAATTTATCTTATGCTACTCTTGGCTGAGTAATGAGTGTCTTAATTGCCACAATGAATTTGCTTTCTTGCGTTTTTATTTTCTAACTTTGGTAAATACCTGCCTTTTTTTCATTCATTGTTCAACTTGTTGATACTCTTCTTTTCCTTTTTTCCCTTTTCCTTCTGCAAGGATATTGTCAATACAATCATCAAACACTGCTCTCCTCAGTTCTTTTCACTCGGTTTGCCTGGTGCCACCATGCTTATTATGGATTTCATTGTAGCAGCAGGAAGAGTGGCTGCTTCTTCTTTCCTCAATGTAAGTATTCATCAGTTAATTCTCATTTATGTACAAGTGGAAAGGATTTGAGCAGTATTTTTCCTTGACTAGGGTGTTAACTTGACCCCAGAATTCAATGTAATGGTTAGCAAATACAGATACTGTCAGTGGTTTATTCTAGAACACTACACATGCAGGTCGTCTCCAGAAAGCATGTGAAGAATGCAAAAATTCCTGTTGAAGCAGAGAATCTAGAATCTTCTTTTACTTCAGAGTTCTTGGAATTGTGACTGCCATTTATCTGTGCTTTAAAATGTTTTAAAATAAATGTCCATTTTGACTTTGCCTTCATTTTAAAAGTGTATTTATTCTTTCGTATCTCTGCTATGCAATGACTTTGATGATTAGGCTTGAGAACTCAAATCTGCTAGTGTTTGCACTATTTGGATGTATTTCTGATACTGTTATGCAGGCAACTTCAGCCTTATATAGTAATACTGATATGATTACTTAGATGCTGTTGGCCTTGCATGACTGTACTCTCTCAAAGCTCCCCAAAACTCCCCCTCCAATTGTCTGTGAGTTTTGACCATTTCTCACGTCATTCCCCCTTTAACCAACTGTGAAATCCAGTGTCCCTCAAGGTACTATCTGAAGCCTCTGTCAGCTTCTTACACTGTTATCTGTCATGTCCAGCAATGCCTCATGTCATGTCCAGTAGTTTTCCACATCCTGTTCAATTAGCTGCACCTAAGACCTATGCCTAGTTAGTGGTACAATCATTTGTCTGTAGTCCTAACAATTCCTCTGCTTCCTTTTCACTATCTTGGAAAATGGCAACATGGGGTATGCATGAACAGCAGCAATCCATGGGGCTGTGGTCTCGGTTTGCTCAGCTCTACAGAATTTGCAGAAGAAGAAAGGAAATAGCTGTGTAGAGTTTCAGCCATTGTTCTCTTTTAAGGCAGCTAGAAATGTCAGCTTCCTGATTGCAGTAAGAATATATATTTCTCCCCACCTTTTTTTCTTTCAGGCACCAAGAGTTGAAGCACAAGTTCTTTTAGGATCTCTAGTCTGTTTTCCCAATTTATATCATGAACTACCAGCTCTTCACCCAAACATTCCTGACATTGCTGTGTCTCAGTTTACAGATGTTAAGGTAGGAATTTTAAGAATATTTGGATGGTATTCAGCTACCAAGTATGTGTTTAATATGATGTTGTTCCAGGAAATATTAACTGAAATTTAAAGTATAAAATTTTTCAGAAATAATTTCAAATAGATTATAAGGCTCAAGATCCTGTAAAAACTTGTCAAACTTTATACTATTAAACATACTTTATAATTGCTATTAACTTAATAATAAAGTGTTCTTATATGTTTGTAAAAGAAAATTATGTGTTAGCTCACCTTTTCAAGCCTACTTTCATTATGGCTATTTGCAGTCTCACACATTTAATCAGCTGAGAAGGAGAAGATTGAGAGGTTCAAGATACATTACATAATTTATTGAGAATTCACAACTAGTCAAATTTGCCTGCGTTCCTAGGGGCTTTAGAAAATCTCTATATATCAATATGTTCTTTTAGACAAAAATCAAAGATTAATGGAGACCTTACCCTCTCTGTCATAACACAGAGTTGGGTAGTGTGCCAGTATACTGAAACCAGGCAGAGCTCAGTTTGTGTGTTTAATTGCTGTTTGTGTGTCAGGTATGATTACTATGTCTAAGAAAGGCTCCCCGTAAGTTTCCAAACTGTTTCATTTTAGAGAGAGATGATGGCTTGGAAGCTGCTTTACACTTTCCTCTCTTTTGGGGACTGATTTTGAATTCCTTCTTTCTCATTTTTATTGCATAATGGCTATTTACTTGAGTTTTATGGAGAACAGCCTACAGCTTTACGGATGTTTCACTGCAGTTGAGTCAGAATTCTTCTTGACATCATTCTTAAGGCCCTGTAGTCACTTGTTCTGCAGCTACTTCCAAAGATTTTTTAAATCAATGTAATTTTGGAGGGGAAAAATTTGCTTGTTTAAACCTCAAAGTAATAGATACTTTCTGTAATACCCTTCAGGGCTATTCACAGAAGCTAGCTTTAGGGAGGGTTTTGGTTTTTTACCCTTGATATTTTATGGAAATGTATTGACAAGAATTGGATAAATGGTTAAGCAGCAGAAATTAGGACAGTAACCTGTGGGATATTCTTGGGGTAGCACAATAATGAGCATCTGGGGCAGACTAGAAGCTTGGAGTAGTGGTAAGCATACAATCCATCTGACCACAAACCTAGAGACTCAGCTAAGAAACATGCCTGTGTGTGCAAATGATAAAATTCTAATTTTCTGATGCTTCATGTCATGGAGTTATTGGTAAATCAGTGCATGTTTTCCTGTTTGTTTTAGGAACTCATAATTAAAACTGTGTTAAGTTCTGCAAGAGAGGAACCATCTGGTCCTGCACGGTAGGTCATACAAAAAGAGCTTCTAAATTAATAGATTCTTTTCTTTATTATACTGTTTTGAGTTAGATATATTGAAGAGCTTAAAGTAGAAGTTTGTATGTATTTTGTTCATGGTTTTCTTTACCACTATCACAACTGTGGTCTACCATGTGAATGTGAAATTTTTTGTAAATAGAGGTAATAACAGAACAGACTTTTTTTGTCAGACCAAATGCTGGTCTAGCCCAGTATCCTTCCTCTGATAGCAGCTGATAGAAAAGGGTGCTAATATGGGTAAGAATATAAGCTCTATGCTCTCCCAGCTTACCCTAGTATTCAGCTCAGGGATTTTCTGTACTAGAGAAGCATTTTTGAGTTTCATTATGGACAAGATTACTTATGAGGGACGTATAGTTATTTTTTATTAGACCACATGATTTAATTTGAAAACCAGAAATACTCCAAGGTACATGAGCCTTTCTTTACAAAAGGAAGCAGAAGATACTGAGCTAAGCATAAACTGGTAATGATTGCTCTGATGCTTAAACCTAAGCATCTTCATCAAATAGAGAACTTCAAAGAAGATAGTTACCAGTTTTCTTTTCTGTGTCTTTAATTTGCTTAGGATTTTGTTCCTCCTTACCCATCCCCTGAGGCTTTCAGTTATAGGGTCGTGTGTATGGGATTGGAACTGCAATCTGTAATGTCTACCAAGGAAGAGCATACTTGTGTGCCTTGTCTTGTATGGGTGGAGTGTCTATATATGCTCAACTAATAAATTGTTACTTAACAAATCCAGGCCTGAACCACAGGCCTGAAAAATGTTACTGGAAAGAGCAGTTCATTGAACCTTAAAATGTTTTACTGGAAAACAGAGCCGTTTTAATCAGCCCACTTACCTATTCTTCACTTGAGCTGGTAATCTGTCTCAACACAGGGGAAGGAAGGAATGTTCTCAGATAGTTTTAATCTCATTTTTCATGTTCTTTTACAAAACTGAGTTCTAAAAAGCCTAACACTCTCCACATTGCTTTTGAAAAACGCGATTAAAATCCATTTGGTTCAGAACATTATTATTGATCCTGTGGCACTGAAGCACACAGCATTAATGTCTTCAGTTCTGGCAGTGTGGCTGGGAAAAGGAAGGGAACATCCTGCATGTCCCCATATCCTGTCTGGGGTGGGTGAGGTATCCTGTGAGGGTGTGTATGTAGGAGCCAGAGGCACATGTGCGTGCCCAGCCTTTCAGAGAGCTGAGTTATGCTACCCCCAAAATGCAAAGTTGGATGACTGTGTGTAATAACATTAAATTAAGATTAAAAAGGAATAGATTCCTAATGTCTCTTTGGGTTGCCTGTGCCCCTCTCCTTCTGGGAGAGAGATGAGTATGTCTTCGTTGTGGGGATAATGATGTTCCCACTGCTCCTGAAGCTTGACTGCCTCACTCCTCGGTGGCAGTTTATCCACTGTCTCCTTTGGGAATAACCTCTCTGATACCATCTGCATCACAGCAGTACAGAGTTCACCTGGGTTACTATTAGTGGTCATATTTGGGATCGTGTGTTATGATTTTGGCATGTCAGCTCAGCCACTGGTGGAGGCTTAATTGTCTTTGCAGTTTTCTAGGAGAGAACTTAGGTTTCTTGGAACTTAGGTACATAGCTTTGTGTATCTCTAGCAAGTCTGAGTGCTGTTATTATAAATCTGTGTTCCTTATCTCTTCCACAGGGGGTCAATGTTTTGTGTTTCATTACATACTTGACCCAACTGAGCTTCAGGGAAGTCAGTTATCTGAAATACGTTCTGCTTTCAGATCTCCATCTATAAAGATTAATAACTGTATTAATGAAATTCCTGCTGCTGACAATCTGAGAAACAAGTGATAGGTTGACAAACGCAGTGTTCATGTCATCTGCTTGTGCTGTTAAGGCTGTGATTCTTTAATAACAACATTGTAGCTACAAAACTACACAGTTTTTCAGAGACTACTCTGAATAATGGTAGCAAAACTGGTGTTCTTGGTAGAAACCTCACGTACTCCTGGATATTTTGCACATCAGTATGTCATCAAATGTGGAATGGATCTCAGTAGCATGAAGAAAACCTTGAGTAGTAACACAGACTTAGAGCTGTCTGCTCTTCTGTGTACTAACGGTTTATCTTCTGAGTCAGCTTACACAAACTGTCTACATTTATTGTTAAATCTATGCTGTGTTCTTACTTTCTTTTGTTCAAAAAGGATTGAAACACATACTGTGGAAATAGCAGAAGTGTAGATTGGGAAGGGACCAGGAGTACTTCTGTATCCTCCGAGGCTGGAGTGTGTTTAAAACATTCCTGGCAGTAGCTTCCCTGAACGGTCCTCAATATTTTCTCAAAGAAGAAAGTTACAAAAATCTTAGATAGACTGTTCCAATAATTTTTACAGTCAGGTTGTTTTTATGACCAGTATATAGGAGAAATCTTTTCTGCTGGAAATTAAACTCCTCAGTGACTTCCTGCACATCAGAAGATTTCTTATAATTTCCTTCCTTAATTGTGATCTAGACTCAGTATGCCCTTCAACTTTTTCTCCATATGTAATATTCCCCAAAGCTGTTTATTATTTTTGTCGCTTTTTCCCTAGACTCCCTCAAACTTGTCTTTATTCTTAAATTGTATTAATCAAAATGTAATGGAGGCAGTCTTGCAATTGAGATTTCAGTGACAGCGTGCAAAACTGGGTGGTTTGACATCTTATTTACACTATCACATAGAATTCCAAGATGTATTTTTGCTACCTGTTAGCAGTTTCATGATTCTGCGTAGCCTTAAAATCCTTTTTCTACAGCACAGGCTTCATAGCCAGTTCTGTTTCTGTTTCTATTCTAGCATATGATTTTTCCTTCCCAGATGTAATGCTTGGCAGTTCCCATGACCAGCTTTTATCTTGTCGATTTTGGATGGCTCTCCAATTTTATCCTGAGGATTTTGAATTCTGAAGTTGTTTCCAAAATATTTGCAGCCTGTGTTCTGGAAGATAATTACTAATGATTCAGACACTGTTTAAGCTAGCTCCTTAACATTTCTGAACAAATTTCATCTATCTCTGCTGATTTGAACACATCTATCTAAATACTCTTTACCTTTACACTTCTTTTCCATTTCCTGATTTTAAATAAAGAAACAACAACAAAAGTAGAAGTATTTAATCACAATACGTATACTGTCTCTAGCACTCATTTACCCCTCCTCTATTCATCTTTGTTTATTGTCAATCTAAAAAAAATACAAATATCTATGAATGAATAACATTCCTCTCTCTTGTCTCTGTGTCCCAGAAGCTCTAAACAAATATGAGCAAACTCTCATGTTAGGAGGAGGAACTTCCCACCAGAATTTTTATTTTGTCTTACGAAAATATATATGAAATTCTCATACATTGATTTCAGGTAGTAGTTTAATCCAAAAAGCACATAGAGATGCAAGAGTTCTTGATGTCTTTTGGATTTTTCAGTTGCTCAGAAGGGTGCTTCCTGTGTCCTTTCCTGTGCCTTCACCAGGGTACTTGGGATTTCTTTCACATTTTTAAATAAGTTACAGCATTATAAAGGTTTTTGTGTAGCTCTTTTCAAAATACTACAAACATATTTATTAGATTTTAGCAAGACATAGAATGAATCGTAAAAATTGCACTTTCTTGTAGCACGTTTCTTAACAACTTGTCCTCCAACATTGTTTTGCAGATGTGTTGCTCTTTGCAGCCTTGGTATCTGGATCTGTGAGGAGCTAGTTCATGAATCACATCATCCTCAGATCAAGGAAGCATTGAATGTGATTTGTGTTTCTTTAAAGGTGAGAGACTAACACTTTTACAATGTATATTGCCTTTATGTGTAAAGATACTTTGACTTTTCAAGTCATGATCACATTTTAGCATCCTTACTTCACAGTCTCATTTTCAGTCCTTACAAAAGACTGAATTCAGTTTAACTGGTGAATCTCTGAACTCTGTGAAAAGAGATCTTTACCCTTATTTAAGTTTGGAGGAAATGGTGTGCTGGGAAATAAGATAGGGATCCACTATCTTAATATATATCATTAGCCACTTCACTCTAACCTCTACCCTTTGGAGCGTAGTTTATCCATCATCCCAGCTTTCATAAATAATCCTTGCAATTCAGGTTTCAGCAAAACCACTACTGGCTTTGTATGACTTTGTCCAGCTATACCCCTTACCACATCCTGGACTCAAACTTCCAGCAGAGTTTTCTGCATTTGTTTGTACCTAGATCTAGGAGGCTGTGGTGGATTAACCTTGGGTAAGGGCCAGATTCCCATCCGGCTGCTCACTCACTCCCCCTCCTCAACAGGACAGAGGGAGAAAAGAGAATGAAAACTCTTGTGGGTCAGGATGAAGACAGGGAGATTGCTTACCAGCTACCATCATGGGCAAAACAGATTTGACTTGGGGAAATTAAGTTCATTTATTGCTAGTAAAAATAATTTCATCAGTGAGAAACAAAGATAAAATTTAAAACACCACCTTTCCTTGCCCTCCCCCTTTCCCAGGCTCAACTTCACTCCTTTGTTCTCAACTCCTCTGCCTCCTCCTGCCCCCTCCCAGGTAGTGGAGAAGGGATGGGGAATGGGGAGTTACGGTCAGTCCATAACAGTACCTCTCTGCCATTCCTTCCTCCCTGTTCCAGTGTGGGTCCTTCCACTGGCTGCAGTCCTTCAGGATAAGCCTGCTCCAGTGTGGGCTGTCTGTGGACTGCAGTTCCCTCAGAAAATAGCCAATGCTGCAGGGTGGGGTACTCCACGGCTGCAGTGTGGATGTCTCCTCCGGCATGGTCTTTTCCATAGGCTGCAAGGGAATCTCTGCTTCAGCACCTGGAGCACCTCCTCCTTATCTGACCTTCGTGTTTGCCTGCTGTTTTTCATTCCTTTTCTTTTTTCCTTCTCTGCCTGTGTGGCGTTTTTGCCCTTTCTTAAATTTGTTTTCACAAAGGCACCGCACACTTGGCAGATGGGTTTAGCTGTGTCCTGTGGTGGGTCCGTTGCAGAGGTGGCTGGAACCTCCTGTATCTGGCATGGGGCAGCCCCTAGCTTCTTCTCACAGAGACCCCCCTCCTGTAGCCTCTCCATTACCAAAATCTTGCCATGTACATGTAGTACAGATCCATACAGAGAGTCTGGAGTACAGAAGTGTCGGAGTCTTTCCTTCTCCAGCATTTGTGTCTCCTGTCTAAGCTAGCCATGATTGCCGAGGGAAGTCACGTTCCTCAGTAACTGGCATCCTCGGTTCCTCAGCTCTGATTTAATAGCACTGTTAAAGCCTCCATGGTGCATTCTTCTGACACACTGCAAAAGGGAAAGGCCAGGGTAGAGAGGAAACTGGAAGGGATCCCAGTTTTGGGAGCCATCTGCCATCATATGCAAAAAGCCTGTCCCAAGCCAAGTTACTGCCTTGTGCTCTTTGGCTGCCAGAGTGAGCCGAGCATCCAGTGTAAGAGGGGGACAGGGAAGAAAGTGGGATGGTGACAAATATGAGGGCTAAGCAGAAGTTCCCCAAAGCTTCTCGTGCTTTTTGCTCACCTGCCCTCCTCTTGCCCCCACCAACCAAATCCCATTATCCCTATATCCTCATTACATTCTGTGCCTGTTCACTTATAAGTTTGAGAGCCATTGCATTATGCAGTAGGTGTTTCTCAGCCCTGGCCAGATATTTAGGGAGAGACGTAGAGTACTTACACCGCATGTGTGGAAGCACTGGAGGATGTTTGATTCCCTGTGGCAAAGTGCTTTTCTATGCTCATTCCAGGACACGTCATTCAGGCCAGTACCTGTTAGAAAAATTCTGAATCCAAACATGGGTCAAGAGTTGGCATCAAAGTGTATGTGAATAAACTACCTGTTGAAAGGGAATAATGAGAACTCTGATTTTGGTGAAAAGTAAAGAGCACCTGTTTTTATGGCTATCATTAAAATTTATTTCCCATTTTTTATAAAGCATGCTACAACACTGGGTAATTTTACAGTTTTCGGAAGGATTTAACTTTTCTTTTTTAACGGGTGTGGTGGGTTGGCCCCAGCTAGCAGCCAAACTCTCATCCAGCTGCTTGCTCACTTGCCCACCCTCAGCACGAGGGAGGACAACAAAGGAAGAAAGTGGGTCCCTGGCCTCTTTCCATGGATGCCACCCCTGCAGCCCTCTGCTACCAAACCTTCCCACCTACACACAATACAATGGTTCTGAAACTAATTTGTAAGATAGAACTTTACAGTCTCTGGTAGTCAGCATGCAATTCTGTATAAACACCTTCACATTAAGTTCTCGAAATCTAGGGTGATTTACTGTTTTGATATTTGTGGTTCTGATTGAATCTGTTAAACATAGCTAGTATGCATAGTGATTCTCACCCGGACGTGCAGCTTGCTCAGGTATAGCTAGTTCATTGTGGTCAACACCTATAAAATGCTTCTGAATAGAAGACGTTTCCTGACATTTGTCTGCCTTTCCTTTTGTGAATGACAGTTTTCACTATTCTGAAACTAGTCTCACTGGATTTCAACTCTGGTCGCGAGATTTTTGTATTGGTGGTAGTATATCAACAGTATATTCCTTTCATCATCTCTGTTAAACAGCTGCACTTTTTTTGGCTTTTTTTTTCCTTGATGAGTGTTTTTGTTTTCCTACTTTTTGCAAATCTTTTTCATATTTGTTCATATTTTATGGAATAATTAGAATATTATTTAAAACATTTTATTTTCTAGCATTTTGCAAACTCGCATGTTCATGAATAATATCTTCAACTTTTAAAATATTTCCCAGTTTATTTTCAGAACCTTTCTACTTGCTCTTTGTTTGCATCAAAATGCAGTGAATAATCTAGTATTTCTGTATATATACAATGATAAAAATTGGGGGGGTATACTTGTTATACATGGCTTGTGTCAAATGTCATGAACTAAGTCTTCTTTTCAGCAATGGGAATCTGAAAAGTATCTTAGCAAATCAGCTGATCCCATCCTGTAAAGCAGGATTTGAGTTTATGTCTAAAATGAGTGGCTGCAGGGCTTTTAGTATTAGACTCTAAATTGCAATTTCCTGTTTTGCAAAATCACATTCATCCTTTGGAGCTTCACTGATACTCTCATTCAGGGTTTTCCCCTTGCTTTTTCATTTCCCTTAACTAGTGCACTTTATCAAGTTCCTGTGCAAGTTTTGTATTAGGCAAATGATGCTGGTTTTATCTTACTTCTGCACTTTATCAAAGGTTGAACTACTTGTCATCCTGACATTCACTGTGATATCTTTTCTTTTTCTTTGACTTATTTATTAAATCAATTATTTGTATCTCATTTATGTTAAACGTAAATTACTTCTTGAATGAGAAGCCAAAGATCTTTATATTTCTACTTTGCTTTGCATTGGCAAAAGCATCCAGAGCACGTTGGCTTTTCTCCTGTTCTGAGCAGTGGTATACATTCACAGTAGAGTTTAATCATGAAATGAAAGGTTCATAAATATATCATGGGAGAAACATATTAGTTCTGATTTGTTACCTAAGCAGTCTCCTGGCTTCCAAATAGTCAGAGATTTGAACTCCCGGAATGGATTATTTTCTTATTTTCAGGAGAAATGAATGGATAGGGAGCTATAGTCCTAGACTAACTTACTGATAAGTACAATTGACCAAATAACATTGAATAGAAATGTTAGCAACAGTTATATGCCTATTTCTGAAAGACAGAAGCATATTCAGAACTTCAGTGCAGCAGCTCACTCTGAATATAGCTAGCACTTCTCCCAGCAGTGTGGCAATACTGCTGTATCTGTGTTAACCTCTGATGAAGTCTGAGCCCAAATGATCCTAACCAGCCATCCAGATCCCTGCATCTCATCTTTATGTTATGCTCCTCTCAGAAATGCTGCAGATACATCACATCACAGGCTTAGTTGAATGAGTGCCAAAAATAGGTTATTTGCAAGTATGGACAAGGTTAAACTACTGATGTAACATCCAGAAAGCAATGGACCCTTGCAAAGATGAAAAGTATGTCAAGACTACCCTTCCGAGAAAATCCCTGGAAGTTAGGTACCAGGCAGAGTGCCAGTTCATTGAAAGCTTTTCTTTTTTTTCCATCAAGTAACTTTCAAAAAATATGCCCGCAATCACACTGCTTTATATAAAATCATAGCAAAGTGGTGAATTCTTATGGTTTATAACATACAGCATTTTCCTGAGATAGAGAATGGCTGGTGAAATGTTTGTAGCTTCGCACAGCCGTCTTTGTGCCTCCTCTCAAGGCTCTTGGAAGAGAAGTCAGAACAAAGCAGCTGACTTGAAAGGGGTGAATTTTTTTGCTATCCAGCATAAACCCAGTGTTGCTGCTTGAGTTTAGGGAAATGGGCAGGGCACACAGCTATAATTGTCTGTTCTAAAGTGTCTGTGCATTCTTTTGAAATGTGATATATTGACCATGCTGGGACAGATTTCTGAAGTAGATGAAGGGTTTGATCTGTTCGGGCCAATCCACGTATTCTTGATCAAAACTTCCTACCTGGTGCTCTTCCCATGAATAAGAAAATTTGAGTGCACAAGATTTGAATTTTATTCATATTCATTACTTTACACCCTTCAGCCTTTTGTTCCCTTTCTTAAATTCTGTAATCTCAAGTTCTGTAATCTCTGTAATCTCAAGTTCTGTAATCAAATTGTTATGCTTTTGTTTTTATTTCATTTTTTTTTGGTTGTCATTTGAGCTTGAACATTAGAATCTGTACCCTGCTTGCTGTGCTCTTACAGTGTACGTTCACAGCATGGAGAGAGGCTCCATATATCTCATGAAGGATAAAATATAATGATGTTCCTGTCATAAGCTCTGGGAAGACTTGCAGATGTAAGATGTCTGCCATGTTTTAGTTAAAAGCTGACGGTAGTGTGAAACTGTGTCCACTGAGAAACAGGGAAAGTCAGAACAAGAATTAACTACCCTGTGTACTCTGGTTTCCTTGTCTGTGGCTGATTTGTAAGAGCCATTCATAGTTTTTCTTTATGCTTACATAGATACCACAAATAAAAAATGTTAATTAAAGTTTCGTACTCCATACTTTTGCTTATCCTTGTACTTTTAATGCTCTTTTCAAGACCTTAAATGTAAGAAATTTGATAAGAAGCTGGCCCAGGGCAGAGGTTTTTTCCAGTGTATTTCCCACCTTTAAAATTTTGCCATTCAAAAATTTTATTCTGAAATACTTACTTTTCTGTTCAGGCTTCATTGCCCAGGCATTTCAGCTTTCTTAAAGCTTTTTTTTTTTTTTTTTTTTAAAGCTTTGTGAGATATACCGTCCCTGAAAGTTTAGTAGAACTGGACTGATTAAGAAAACAGTCTAAGAAGCGAAGAAATTAAATCTAAGTGTATTTGCAGCATAATTACCCTTTTCTGAGTTCAGAGGTAGACGCTTAGCCACCTTGCGGCACACACCTGAAAGCTTCACTGCTAAGTAAAGTGAGATTAAAACATGTAAAGTACTTTTTAATTCTTTTAATAATGCAGGAGTTCTGATGTCACTCATCTTCACTGGAGAAATGGAATAGGATTTTTCATGATTAAAGCATGAATTACCCAACTGTTTTCTGAGTGATTTGAGATTCATCAGTATTATGGTTTGGAATACTTGTTTTCAGTAAAGACAGAGTATTTACTTGAATAAGAATGTATTTGAAATCCTTCCTTTGGGGCTGTTGCATGTTATTTTTTCTTCAGGTAGTTTGTGCTGTCTTTTGAAGTCTGTAGTTTTGCTGTGTTAATAACCATTTCGCTCAGATTTGTCATTAGTTCAGATTTTTAGGGTTTTCATGTCCTAGATGAATAAAATTCACTTGTAAAATTCACTTTGTGCTTGTTGTTTGGTGCACAGCTTAATGTTTTAAGGCAAGTGCAACGAAGGAAGAAGCCTCAATTACATGTCCTGTGCATTAACAGTTTAGGGAAATGTATCCCTGTCTCTTAATTTCTTCGTTTTCCCACTTAGGAGTGTAGGGCAGCATGTGCATCCGCTCCCTTGACCAACACAGCAACTTAAACATTTTAGTAACTGTTGAAGGCAGGCTCCAGTGCAGCAATGTTCTCCTGCCTTTAAAAGATAGCAGAGAAAAGAGGAATTAGGCACAGAAGCTGAGGTGCGTTGACTTCCATTCAAACAAGCGTTGTACACAGCAGTCACTGACAGATAGCAGAACGGTTAGTTTTACTATTAGTACTATGTCATGCATTTTGGATATTTGTCTGTTCACCTGCCTTGGTTCTCAACAAAGACCTCTGATTTCAGAATTGGATCCTTAGTTTTTTGCAGTGATGCATTAATATTAATAATCATTAAGGTAACAAGGAATGAATTTGTTCTTCCTGGCTTCATGATACTGTACTAACCAGTCTGAAGTTAGTTAGGAGACTTCTCTCCCCTTTCTCTTATTGCATGCAACTCCCTGATTGCCTGTCCCAAACCTTTGATGTTAGCTGCTAACATATGGTTATGACTATAAAAGAATGCCTTTTAAGTTTTGTAAAATTTAATTCTGGTCCTCCGATAAACAGGTACATAAAGAACTATGTGTATAAAACCATCACTGAAATTCCTGACCACCTTACCACCTAATGTATTGTTATGTGGACTGTAGTCATTGTTACTGGGTTGTGTTCTCTTTTCTAGTTTCCAAATAAAACAGTAGCCCAAGTTGCCTGCAGTATGCTGAACATGCTGATACATTATGTACATAGACTTCAAGTATATCAAGCTGATTCACCTTTAAGAATTATTCAAGTAAGTAATTTTTTTAAATTTGAAAATTTTAATTCCTTTAAATGTAACAGTAAAATGTATTTCACTGAAATTAAAATACCAGAATAGAGACAAATATATTTCACAAAATGTTAAATTAGTAGAGACATAATCTTACTGAACATTAACTGTGTGGGTTCACGTTGCACTTACTTGCTGACTCTAATATGTAAAATGGCTATATCATGCTTATTTTTTCTCCAATACAACTATGCCATTATTTACATGAGAATATTGTCAATAAAGTGCAAAGTTTTTTTAATAATAAATATCTTCAAATATGTTTATTTAAGTTTAGTGAGAAAGTGATTACTTAAAATACAGATCTGCAATTGTGTTTTGCATATCCATATGCAAAACACACATTAAAGTGTTTCAGTATAAAGCAAAAATAATTATTTTGAATGCACTTTAAGTAACAAGGAAGTAGACAATGGCTTCTGTGAGTCTGAGCCGCAGAGAAAAGATAGAGATCTTCCACATAACTGGAAGAGAATTGTGTGGAAGCTTCTTAAGAGGTATAGCAAGCATTTCTGTGCTCCTCTGCAGTCATATTGTGGATTAAGTAGAGGCAGGGTGTTTACAAATTCTAGTAGTTCTAAGAAATAACGGAGCTCAAATAGCCCCGTACACAAACCCACATCAGGCTCCTTCCTGCACCATACCAGTGTGTTGAATCAAGTTCTCTTCCTGCCTGAATATTTGGAGTAGCTGTGTAATTTCATTGTCCATAATGCATCTACGTCAGTCAAGCAGAACGTATTCCTTCAACGTCTTCTGCAAAATTCAATTAAAAGGATTTTATTTAAAAGAAAAAAGTGGCAAGGAATGCTGTAATTTGTCTCAAAATAACTTTAATAGACTTTAACCATGAATCTAGTATTGTGTCACATTTACCAGCTTAAAAATTTATTTTGAACTTCAATGTTTAAATTGTATTTTTAAAGAAACTACGCTGTATTTTCCCCAGATTCTGATAGCAACTATTACCCATCTGCTACCCAGTACAGAAGCTTCCTCTTATGAACAGGACAAGAGGGTAAACATTTTTCGTTCCTTTTTAATGTGTGAATTTAATTGCAAAGGTGTGTGACATAGCATTGTTACAAAATTTAAGCTGTGCCTTAAAGTGTGGATTCAGCTCCTCAAGTATAATACAGTAGAGTCTTCTCAGAATTCCAGCAATATTCTTTATGCAAGGGAATTTCTGAAGTTTTTGTAGGAAAATATGCATTTAAAAATAATGGAGATTGATTGTTTTCAATAATTAGAACGTCTTCTTTTTCCTTATCCTCAGTGAACTTACAAGCAAAGAAAGTAACATAGACTTTTCAAACTTGTCTTATAATGAAAATATATTCTCAACTTGTAGAGAATACCTTTCAAAATATTTATAAGATTATGATTTTTTGCACTTTCTATTGTAAGTACATTCTTGAGCAAGATAACCTGTAATCTTGAGATTAATTTGATTATTGTCAACCTTCAAAATGATCGCTATCTTTTTGTATTTTCAGTGGGCCTGAGTCCCCTAGCTAAGATTGGCTCCTCCTTCACCTGATACTCACGGTAGTGCTTTCTGCCTCCTGAAAGCTCTGTCTCTTCTGACTTACTTGGTTTTGCTCTAGGACTGTGGGACACAGTGGTCATTTAAACTTGGGCACTTTGGTGCAGTTTGCCGCTGGCAGCTCTGTCGTTCTGGGCAGCCCATTCCCACGGGAGCTGGCATTCATGGCAGGCTCATTTTGGCCTCCAGACCTCCGTTTTGCCTCTCCTGTCTGCTGGTGTGAGGAGGCAGTGGCTGTTGTCGACTACAGCAGTATGCCAAACTAGCTACCTTTCCACTGGAGATGCTTCCCATAATTCAATAAGTTTCCCCATGAACTAACACTCATCATTGTACATCAAATATCATATAAAAAATTGGCATACGTAGTTTGACAAACTTAGTCCTAATGGGTTTCTTAAAAATTGGTTTAATATAAAAATACTTGGAGCCCTTCGTCATTAGGTTTATTACATGGTCCCTCTGAGAGACAAACTTGTAATCTATTCTGTGAAATGAGTATGATGTTTATATGTAATTTATTATTAAATTAGTTAAGTGGGTTTTCTTTGAAAGACTTTTATTTAACTTGGGAAATATTTTAGAAAGTCTTGCAGCTATTTATCTGAATTGTTTCCTCTTCCACAGCTAAGTTTTAAAAATTAAAAATAAGTATTTGAAGCCAGTAAGTTATTAATAATTTGGTGTGTATGTGTGTCTTAATCTAATTCTGTTCTACAGTCTTTAAAACATCCCCTAGAGGGAGCTGGTTCTTTTGCTGCCTGAGTAGCCTACAATAGAGAAAGCAGTTGGATTTCTTTCAGATGATACCTGGTGCTGCGTAGTGTTACTGACATGTTGTGAAGGAAATTCTGTTATTTATAAAGCACTAAATGCAGCTGAAATAGTTCAGTTTTGTGTAATCCTTGATTCAACTTACAGTGAGATTTATGTGCACAGTAGTGCGTCAGCCTTAATTTGTACCTGTGTAATCTGTCATTTTAAAAATAGCAGCCTACAAATCAATTTTAAAACTCATGGGTATCCTCTTAAGCACAGTATCTACTCACAGACTTACTATGATGAGAAACTGTTCTATGGATGGTCTTTGTTAAATATCTCAGTAGCCAAAGTTTTTACTGATGCCGTAGGTTTTGTAGATACAGTGGCTTTTAAACAAGTGTGACCTGCCATTACTGCAGAAGGCTGACTCCACTGAATTGAGAAAAGAAAGTAAAACAGAGAAGTAAAATACAGTGATAAATGTGAAGTAGCAGGTGCTGGTTTAATTGATTTGTAATTAAAAGTGTTTGTTCCAGTTGGTGGTTTCTTTACTTCTGTGCTTATTGGATTGGATAATGGCCTTGCCATTAAAGACCTTGCTGCAGCCTCTTCACACTACAGGAGCAGAAAATGATAAGACTGAGAGATCCGTTCTTAATTGTATATATAAGGTACATTTTTCTTTACTTGCTAAATGAGATTTTCTATGTATGGAGGTAGTGTCAGTCTTCATGGAAATGAAGAGAGAACTTTTCTGTAAGCTGACCTTCTACTTTTCTGTAAGCTCCCTTCTACTGCTGAAATGTGGAGTGCTGTCTTAGTTCTTGTACGTTTTACTGTAACTGCTTGATCTTTGGTATATTTGGATTGTTAATTTTGTCTTATGTTTTGTGATGTTTAACCAAGTTACTTTTTGTATGTCATACTGATGGCAGACATTTGTGTTGTAGACGACCAGCTAGACATTTAAGACAGATAAGGAAGTAGCTTTTTTATACCAAGCAATTTTAATTAGCAATAAGCAAAGTAATAAGCGGTAAGTTATAATTGCTGTCTGTAGGGACACAGAACAAAGAAAAGGGGTTTTTTTGCAAGGGAAGGGGATTAAAACCTCCAGCAGCTTAGACCTAGCATATGCAATTAAAGAAGCTAGGATATCTAAAAATAAAGGTAGCTTAGTGATTTGTTCTAAGTTTTATTTCTCGTTTCTTTATTGTTAAATTCCATTTCAGTGTAGACACTGTTTTAACAATTTTCTTTGCAGACCAGGGTTTGTTTCTGTAAACATTAAGCATCTAAAATTTTCCAACATTTTGTCCTACCTACCTGGTTCTAACAAATGAATTTAAAAATGTAAATAAAAATAAACTTAATTTTTTATAAAACTATCAAGCAGAAATTTCACTAGTTAATGTCATGAAATTCTGTTTTTGTTCTAGGTTCTGCATGGATGTGTCTATGGATCTCAGTGTTTTAGCAACCTTAAATATTTTCCTCTAAGCCTTTCTGATTTGGCATGTGTAGATTACGATCCTTTTATGCATTTAGAAAGCTTGAAGGAACCAGAACCACTGCATTCTCCAGACTCGGAGAGGTCTTCTAAGCTTCAGCCAGTCACTGAAGGTTTGTCAAATTGCCTAAATACATTTTCTTTCAAAAAGATTTTATCTTGGTTTCCAGTATTGAAGTGTTTGTCTAAAGCATTAAGTTTTAAATTATACCTAGACACTAGGTAAGAACCATTAGTGTGGAATGAGCTAGCATAATTTTTGAGCAATTACTGTTTGATTAACTGAAATAAGTATCTTCTGAACAACATGAAGATTGATTTTATATGGATTCTTCTTTGCTCTTTTTATCAGCAAAAAGTGTTAAGTACTGCAACATAGATAAATGTTGCTTTTCATTTTACTTTAAGTAAATGAATTTATTTTTTTCTTAATTTTGCTCCTTTTTCTAAGAATATTTTTGATTTTTTTCCTATTTGAGCTTGCAATATTGAAAGCTCTCTCTGAATTTTTTTTAACCTATAATAATTTGTTGTCAATCTGTTTACACTGTTTAAAACCACAGAGTTATTTAAAGAGAGAAATTTTATCTCATCTGCTTAGAACCTTAAGAGACCTGGGAATTAACATTTTCTTCAGAACTCGAAAATAAAAATGAAGAATGAAGAAACTAAGCTACAGAGGAGTAGCATATATTATGTAGTGTATCTAGTAAATATCAAATGGCTACATTGGGAAGAAAATTGAAAAAGATGAGATTAATACTGAAACCAGAAACTCTGTGTAGTGCTATTCTCCCTCCATATTAAGTTGTTCCATTTAGGTTTCCTTAAAGGTATTAAGAACCAGATAAATGCAGAAGCTCTTTGTAGCAGCTGTGTGCTAACAGCAGGTGATTTTGTGGTCTGTAGTGACTACGTGCTGTTTTTTATGTAGAGAAAATGGCTAATCATTGTGCCCTTGTCTAAGGCATGCTTCATCATCCTCAAGTACTTTTTTGGCCAAAGAATTCTAAACATAGAGCTGTCCCCTAATAAGCTCAGTATTGGATTGAACAAGTCTGATTTGAGAACTATTGGCAGGAGGAGCTGTAATTATTAAATTTACTAAAGAATGAACCAAGGTACTATAGTTGGCTTTTTGTCAAATGGCTGTGGTCTTATTAGTAAAAAGTAATCATCTGCTGGGTCAGAATGAAAGAGGCTTCGAAGGATTCATTCTGTCCTAATTACAGTCTCACCTATACGTATTATGTAAAGCTAATATTTAAAGCATTTGCCAAAATTAACTTCCACTGCATATTCTATTACAGTGTAGTGAATTGTAGTAGCTTTTTATGCCTGGCATCTTTTGTATTCTGTAATAATCTGTAATTATGGGTTAGCAGCAAATGCCACGTGGCTTGTTTAATCTGACAATCTGAAAAGACAACCCTGAATAGATTTCTCTTTAAATGAATGTAGTTGCACAAAGCCTTAGAATCGCTATCTTTATTTTGCATTTCTGTACGTGGTCTGTTCTTTTATGATTTCTTGTTAAATTTCTAAATAAAAGTAATTTCAGATGTTCCTTTTATCTCTCCTGATGAATTAAGGAAGCCCCATATGTTTTTAAAGTTTCAGGGCTCTGGAATTGTAAGTCAGATCGTGAAATTTAATTGGCAAACTACAGCATTGCAACCCTGGTCTTGCAACCTTGACACTTCTAGTCCACATTGCCAGGGAATGCTTAACCGACCGCACAGCATGTGTTCTCCCTGGCATTGTTGGAGGAGAGAGAGGAGTAAAGTTAGTGGATAACTACCAGTCTGGGACTCGATCAAGGCAGGGCGTCAGTTAGTGCAAGCTAGCTGCAGAGCAGCGTGCCAATGGGTCAGCCTCTTTTTTAGTAGAGTGAAATTGGTATCATGGTATCTTTTTTGAAGGAATGTAAATGGGCAGGATGGCAGTTGTAGGGGAATCAAGGAGGTTCTAAATTCAGGGTGGGGATTGCTAGACTCTCTTCTTAGGTCACAAGCAAAGCTGAAAGTACTGAAACACCAGAATTCTTAAGACAGGGTGCTTTTGATCAGTTTAATAGATGTGATGGACATACTCTGTTATGCCTCCCATTGTTCAAGGTCAGATCCATCACAAGTTTTATGGACACTTACCACAGTATGATGTGGTATGAGACAGTGAAGATATGGGACTTTCAGTGATACAGCTGTGTCATGGGGACAGGATCTACTGAGAAGCTGGAGCAAGCCCTGCAATAAACCGCAGGGCAAAGATTTGATAAATCCTCTGGAAACAGGTGATGTGGGGAGGAAAGAAGACTGTTTCCCTCTCTGTTTCAGTAACTTTCCAAGCACTACCTCTCACAAGGAATCTGTTATACCTAGGATTCTCTGTGACATTTTCTTTGTCCTCCTTTCTGTAGGTTTCATGTAAAGTGGTAGATTGCAATATGAGATACACAAAGAATAATTTTGAAATTGTGTTAGAAGTGTTATATTTAAACCAGAATGAACTTTTATCAGCTGACAATAAAGACATCAGTAGGAAGCTTGTCTTGCATCATCAGAGCTTGCAGACAGCAAGTCTGCAGTGCTTTCATACATCTAAAGAATCACAGGGCCTGTTTACATGAAGGGTGATGAACTGTTCCTCTAGCTAGTATCTACGACAGCTTCCTCTAGCTATAGTACAGGCATACAAGTGCTGCCTGTGCTGATTAACCGCACCTAACTAGCCTGGATTCAGTGTCACATTGACAGAGGTATGCTTTCTCCAAGGACGGTATAGCATTATAGCCCTTCAATGTACAGTTTAGATGTGCAAAAGCTAACTTGGACTGCGTTGTGCCGTGATCTGCATACCTGCTTCTGATCTTTTTACCTGTCATTACAGGACCATGAACATATATGAGGGGGAATTAAAACGGAACCTCTCCTTCAAAGCTTTTTTGTTGTTTATATTAAATGATGCAAACATTTAGGAAAAAGTAAAATTGAGGGGTTTTGTGACCCTTTTATTGACAGGAAAGCTGGTTACATGAAAATAGGTAGCATTAAACAAAAAGTGCTATACATCTTCTAATGTTAATAGATAGCAAAATCAGACTATTGAATAGAGTCTAGTCATAAGGAAGTAATATTTTATGGGAATTTTTTTGCAATTGTAGGCAAAAACATTTTGAAACCTGTTCTTCATAGATCACAAATCTGTTAGAGATAGTTGTGATTGGAAAGTAGTAGTTGCATTGCATAGATACAGTGGTCCATCAATTATTGATGTCATGGATTTTCCCCCATTTGTCATATTTCTCCAAACATATTTTAAACTCGTTTGCATAGATCGATCACTTTTCCTGATATATTTCAATTTCTGAAGAAAAGGTTTCCCCCATCTGATGTTTAGTCTTAGCTTTTATTTAAAAATTAGAAATAGAAAGTACTTTTCTTTTAAGGCTTTGCTGTTTGCCTTTTTACTGAAAGGGGACAAAAAGTACACTTTTTTAAAAACACTCTATACATGGTGAATCCAGATTAGCACAGTTTGTGTTTTGTGAGGGATATTCTAGAGATGGGTTCTCTGTAAATGCATCTGTCTATGCCTGAAGCTTAAAATTAGAAAGGAGTGAGACTTCCTTAAGCTAATGAAAAATACAGGTAGCTAAGCTAAACTGAACTCTCTTAGTCTTCCTCTAAACGTAATGGAGAAAGAGAAGAGTTTCCAGAGAGTTTCTGCAATTTGGGCTTCTAACTGAGATGAATCAGTCTGTACAGGTGTCTCATTCTTTAGATAGCTAAAAGGGTGACGAGAGTTAAATTCCACCCTCCATCATTACCTTTTCCTTCTGTAGCTGTTTAGAAGCTGTTCAGCCAAAGCTGAATTAAAGAGTTAACAACATATCTTAAGGAAGTTCAGGAATTTCCTCCATTCATGCCACTGATACAAATTAGTGGTGATGGACCTTCAGCCTTTCCAGAAAAAAGGTAATTTCAGGGACTGAGAAAAATAGCCAATATAACATGCTTCTAGCAAATTACCAAGTGATCATGTACACATATAAATTACATTGCCCAAGCAAAAGACTGTATCATTGTAAAGAGGGCAGAGATGAGTTCACTCAGGAAGACAGGTTGGCAAAGCAGCCAGCTAGACTGCTTTAATGTGCAATGGTATGGTTTAGTTTGTAGAATTTGTGGTAAAGCTGTGATTGCTTGCGTTATTGTGTATTTTGATCTGCCCTCCAGAAACAAAGAGCATGGTTTAGATACTCATTTTAAGAATTCTAATATATTGAATGTCTAGTTGTTCCTGATGGAAGAGATGTACTTCTAGGAACAAATTACTAATATGTATCCTTTAAGTTGTGAATTTAATTTAAAATTCTCATATTTTCAAAAAGCATTACTGGGTTTGAGGGGGTTTTTTGCTAAGGGAAACCATCACAAAAATCTGATTTGCTGTGTGGCAAAAATGTTTTGAGACTGCTTTAGTTTGTTCCAACATAAGAGGTTACATCTTACGTTTTACTTCTCAGTATGCTTCTCTTAATACTTCTAAGTTTTCTGTGTCATTTTTAGATCAACAATACTGTATTCTGAGAGAAAACTCAATGAGAAGTACTATTTTTATTTTATAAAAGAGACAATGACAGATTTATATCCCAATTCTTTTATTTTTTAATTCCAGAGTGAAGTTTTCAGAGAAAGACTGTGGTAGGACTGGGAATGGACCTTCCAAATTTAAATTCGATGTTCTGCTCTTTGTATCATTGTATCACCTTTCTTTTCCGTATGTCCCTTAGGCTCCTAAGGGAGTAAATTCATGCACACAGGCACAATACAACCATGGTCAGGTTTGAGATCTTTAGGATTTGCCACAAAACAGTAATAACTTACATGCAATCAGGTCCCTCTCATTTCTTCAGGTCTTTCAGGGGAACTTCACTGAAGGCATTTAACCTACGCAGTGTGAGACTTCAGGTAGTTGGGAAGCTCACATGTCTTTGCTCCTAGGAACCTGAGAAGAGTATTACCTTACTTATCTGTGCAGTGCCAAGTGCTAAACACGTGGCATAAATATCCTGACAAAGATGAGCCAGTCTCTGCATTGTCCAGGTGCTGGATAGTACTGCACTAATAAATTATTCTTCAAGCATCCAACTTATTTTCTCTTTGTCTTGTATAAACTTGCTTACAGTTCCTTCTTACATTTCAGCAGATGGCACTGTAACTTAATTTCCTTGTATGCTATCAGTATCTGGACATTTAATTCAGCTTCACTGAAATTTTTTGTGTTCATAAATTTTAAACCTCAAGAAGGCTGTAGATAATAAATATATAATATCTAATTTGTTTATGTTAGTTTTCAAGGCCTTAATTCATTAAACTATTTGAGTTTATCTGAGTTTTGGAATAGTGTAAAAATTAAGTTAATTTTGCCAACAGGATGAAATGTTTGCCTTTCTGCAGTTCAGATCTAGTGCTCTCTAAAGGTAGAGAAGAACCAGAATCCCAAATGTCTCTTCCATGCTTTACCCAAACCTTGTGGGGGAAAAAAAAAAGGCAAATATTTACTAATAGTTTACTTTTGCAGATGCAGAATGCATCCAGTGCTTCAGAAAGTAAGGATCTGTCATGACAGTCAGTATGCATTACAAATTTGCCTTTATTTTTCCAGTTAAACCAATTAAGACACCTTAAACTGCAAAAATAAATTTGTTTATTAAACATTAGTTTTTATTGTGTATAAATACACAATATAAAGGGAGATGAGTTAATTATACCGTACTTAACATGTCCAAGAGGTTACATTTTCTCAGTAAATACTGAATGAAAAAGTACTGTGGTTCAGAACATTCTAGTTTGATGGATTTTTGGTGAGAAAGAAGGTGGGAAGTGTTTGCAGAGGTTTTCAATGTTTAATATAGTTTAAAATATATGATGTAATCCTAAGGAATACAATCTTGATTTATCTTCCCCTTGTAAATCCCAAATTCAGGGCATCCAGGTCCTGTTACAAGAGAGAGGCTGCAGAAATATGTGCTTTGTCATATTGATCCTGTTTTCTCTTCTACCTGTGATCTTCTACAGTGTAATACTTTCATGTATGGGTTCTTCAGTGGGTACCTCGAGCCAGTTGAGGGTTGTCTGCCTGACAGAGTTGCTTTGACCAGCTCTGTACTTCATGAGTAACGTAGAGTGGATTTGATAGAAGAATCTAATGCCAATAAAGTACTTGGATAGCAGGGTGTGGTATAAGCATTAAGAAATCCCTTTTGTGAATTTAGATAGTGTTGCATGCGAGTGGAAGGTATGCAACAAAGGAGGAGGTGGCAGAACCATATTGAAATACCAGTACATCTCACAAAGTGAATTTCACATAAGATAAGCACAATTAAGTTCTCTTTCTCCCTCCAAGTTTTTCCAGACTGAAACTTCTTAAAATGCAGTTGGAGCATAAGATTTGCATTTTGAAAATTTTGCTACCATTACATTGTGTTCAGTATAGATAGCTTGATCTTTGATTTGGTACTTTAAAACCATTCAGTATTATTCTTAACTTTACCTGCAGCTCTATGCTCCCCGGGGAAATTAAGATGGATTAGAGCTTTTGTGCATCTGTGTTGCTTCGTTTTTCACAATGTAATGATGTGCATAAATATAAAAATCCTTTGCAGTTGGAAATGGACTTCTTGCAGCACAATTATGATCTTTACTTCCTCAGCAATTTAAGATTTATTTTCACTAGATGAAGAAACTCTGTATTTTAGATGAACCATGCTGATTACAAAGCTATGGTAACGAGGTATGGTAGGCTGTAAAATACTGAAGATGCTTCTTTAACTATCTTACGATTTTTTCATGCTATTCATATATGAGACCAGTGTTCATCAAAATACATATTTTGCATTACCGCCTTGGCTGTATACTAACCTTGCAGTGCTCATCCTCTGTTTAAGGCTCACGAGGAAGAGGAGACCAAAACAAATATGTAAATCTCAGTGTTGTTTTCTGAACTCTTCTCTTAAAACCTGTGTTCTTTCTCTTGCAGTGAAAACTCACATGCAACAAGGATTAATTTCTGTTGCTGCTCGTACTGTGATAACACATCTAGTCAACCACTTAGGCCACTATCCTATGAGTGGAGGGCCTGCTATGTTAACCAGTCAAGTGTGTGAAAACAATGACAATCCATACAGTGAAAGTCCTGAACTTTCTCCTGAACTTTTTGAGAATCCAAACCTTCAATTCTTCGTGTTAAACAATACTTCCCTGGTGTCTTGCATACAAATCCAAGCAGAAGATGACATGCCTGGGGGAGGACTGTCTGCTGGACTTGCATCTGCTAATTCAAATGTTAGAATTATAGTGCGTGATCTATCTGGCAAGTACTCATGGGATTCAGCCATTTTGTATGGACCATCATCTTTATGTGGATCTTCACAACAAACATCTTTTGCACTTTCATTATCTCAACAAGATAAACCAGAAGATGCTCTTTCATCTTTTGAGCATGTGGAGGATGTATCTGCAAGGGATGGAATTACACTCCAAGTAAAAAGGACATTTAGAGATGCTGTACCAACATGGGATACTATTAGGGATGAAGAAGATGCCCTTGATGAGCTCCTGCAGTATTTAGGTGTTACAAGCCCTGAATGCTTACAGAGAACTGGTGTTTCACTCAACATTCCTGCTCCTCAACCAGTCTGCATCTCAGAGAAGCAGGAGAATGATGTCATCAATGCAATTCTGAAACAGCACACAGAAGAGAGGGAGTTTGTTGAAAAGCATTTCAATGATTTAAATATGAGGGCTGTGGAGCAGGATGAGCCAACCTCACAAAAGCCCCAGTCAGCATTTTACTACTGCAGATTACTTCTCAGTATACTGGGAATGAATTCTTGGGATAAAAGGTAAAAAGAGAAGACCCACAATTTAAGAACTTTCTTTTAAGGAATTGTACTATTCTTACTGTTTAATAATAGTTGGTCACAGAGTGGGTTAAGCCAAAAATACTCCAGGCCAGCCAACAAAAGAGGAGAGGGGATGTGCAACTAAGGGGAAAACGGCAGTTTTCTTCTGCATTTCAACCTGTCATTTAGAGAGACTGAAAGAAGGAACCTCTTGCCTTTATATGCTTTCCTTAGAACAGTGTTGGAAGGCGAATTGAAGGAGCGATATCTTTTCTAATAATCCTTTCGCCAACTGTACTAAGGGGTATTACCATGGGTAAAGAAGGCATCTTTTTCTCTTTCTTTGCTTCCCATGTATGTTCCTGCAAAAATCATTACATTTGCATGCCAGAATGAGACTCTGAAAGTGTCATATTCTCAGCTATTGTGTTGCTGGACAGTGTCCTGCTGCTTTGCCTGCTAAGAGCATGCTTGCATGCAGTCTCAAAGCGCTGCATCTGTGTTAGCTTACGAGAAAGATGTGTCCCCTACTATTTATTTCAACATTAGCAATGTTTGGATAGTGTTTGGTTATTGTTTAGAACAACAGGAGACAAGCCATGTTCAGTTACAAAAGGAATGTCTCTGTTTACTATTTTATTATTAATATCTCTGGTTATTATTTTTGTGGGGGTGTAGTTAGGTGTATGTCTGCCTATACATGTGGGAATGTACAAAAATTAGCATCCTAGAATTCAAGCGTCTTTCTGAAATCTTTTGCCGTAGCTGTTAAATTCCGTATTAGAGGCATTGAAATATTTTCTTACTATGAATATTCTTACTATGCATATTCTGTAAAACAAAAATAATCTGTGTCACTGAGATATCACTGGAATCGGACAAAATTTTGGTGTTAAGACTCTTTATTTGGGTCTTTAATTCCTCAAGGCAGTCTGGTTTTGAAAAGTACTGCTCTTAAAGTCATTCCGCTTTGTTTTGTGGGAAACATTTTAAGCGCAGTTTAAAGGAAATGAAAAGTGCCTTTCTTGCTCTAATATTGTTTTGTTTTTTCTTTAAATTGTTACAGCTGGCTGGGTGACTAGCAAGCTATGTTCTGCTCTCTTCTGCAATTCAGAATAGCAAAAGCTCTGTGCTTAATGCACTAACTCCCTAGGACAGTAGACAACGGGAGTGTCTTTTGTCACTAAGCATATATATTATGGCCTAGTAAAGTGTGCAGCTTATATATGCGTCAAAGGGAGTTCTGTCTGTTTTTCGGTAGAGAGGAGGTTGATCGCAGTTGGATCCAATAGGTTGATAGAAGAAAGTGGAAAGAAGGAAAGGTGGTACTCAGGGCTATAATGGATATAGAAGATTTCCTGGAGTAATAAAAATTGCTTGTATATTTTTAAAAAGATACCTTAATATTTTATATAAGAAAGGACTATTGAAAAGGCAAAAGCATTTGTTGACTGTTCTTGAATGGACCTGAAAATGTTCTTGTACCATTCTTGTACTGTTCTGTATCCATCAGTGAACCGGTAATAAGAGTTACAAATTTCTCTATTTAGAAGGAGCTTTCATCTCCTGAAGAAAAATGAGAAGTTACTTCGAGAACTCAGAAATTTGGACTCAAGACAATGGTAAATTCTTTTAATGCGGCTACTTATTTGCCGTCTACTTACTTAAGTGTGCTTGTACTTAAATGGCTCTAACTGCATAGATATGAGAGTTGAACTAATTTTTAAAATAGTTTTGTCAATTATTCATGTATTTTGCACTGTATTGTAGTTATTGGTGTTATATTGAAGTTACATTGGTATTATTGGTAGAGTGAGACTCTACAAGTAGAATATGAGAAAGAACAAACTTCAAAATAACTTAAAATTACTAACATTTGTATGCGCAATATGGAATAGTTTTAGAACTTTGATATATCAAAGTCTCCGCATTTTAAGCTTCGTCTAATTGTTTAGCTGTTCGCCAATGCTGGTGGTATTTGAAGACAAGGAATTCTAGTTGGAGTTGTAGCACAGAATTAAAAACTTTGAGTTGTTCTTGTAGAAGTTGAAAGAAAATCCAGTGGAGGTTTTAGAAGTGTGAGAAACCACCTTCACTTGCTCCATTGTCTTAACAGCAAGCTGTGAACAGAAGACGTTGCTATAGCACGTAAAGATTCTTCATTCAGTTGCATAACCTGCATTTACCATAGCATTCACAAGGCACTGTTGTTAGTGGACGGTGCAGTGTTGGTAACGCCTGTGTTACAGATTTTGCTCATTTCAGAAGCCCAGCTATTCCGTTAGCAATTGGTACTGCCAGCACCATCCTACATCTTAGAATTGATGAAAGGGGTAAATGCTGTTCATGTATAGCAAAACTTTAGTCTCTAGAGAAGACCAGACTAGAAAAGACAGAATGGGAATATGGAAATACAGAAGGTATTCAAAAAAGAAGCCGTATAGTTGTACTTTACTTCCACTATCTTTTTTGATGTTTTAAAAGCCGTGCTCTGTGTGTACTGTTTGCATATTTTGGTTTCGTATTAGTAAAGGCACTGTTATGCAGTGACCATTCTCTGTTTTACAGCCGAGAGACACACAAGATAGCAGTGTTTTATGTTGCTGAGGGACAAGAAGATAAACACTCCATTCTTACTAATACTGGGGGAAGTCAAGCCTATGAGGATTTTGTAGCTGGTCTTGGCTGGGAGGTATTTATTAAAACATTTTTATCCTAAGTTTGTTTACAGAGAAAATTACAGATCCCTTTAGATGTTTTAAGTCTTTGGCTCTTTAGCATTACTCATAAATATGAAATACACTGTTTTGCAAGTAGGATGTAGAGAAGAATTCTGGTTTTAATTTCATTATCATTACTAGCTATTTAATTTTAAGTTCTTTCAATTTAAGGAAGTTTGTGCAGGCAGAGATGGTTCTTTAATGTGCAGTCCTGTATTTTGCTTTCATGGAATGATTAGGAGGCATCTTGATTTCCCTGTAGGCCTGTAAAGCGTTAAGTCCATTGAAATTTGAGATTTGTTCAAATTTGGGAGTCCAAAAAATATAAACGTGCAGCTTCTGTAATGCTCCCTTTTTCCTACCTTCCACTGCAGGCATGTATCTGTTCACACATTCAGCTCCATGTCTCTTCCAGCAGTCAGAAATACTGTGATGTACCCCATCATCTATATGGACCTGCAACTCTTTAGTCACTAGTTTGATACTGTTATGAGGATTTCCTCTTTTACATCCTTTCTTTCCGACTGCACAGGATTAACTTCCATTGTGAAGTTCAGCTCGGCACTGTCGCACAGAAGTACAGGAATCACTCCTGCTTCTGGCTGGCTTCATAAGAATCTGCAGCTTTTGTGTTCCCCTTGTGACTTGTGTTCATCAGGAGTGTCCACAGGAGTGACCATCTTATTTGTTCTTTTTCTTACTCCTTAGGTATATAAGAGCACTACTAGATTAGCAGTGTGGATAATGGCTCTGACTTTTCCCCAGGAACAGAGAAAAACTGCTAGGAGTCTGCTGACTGTCATGAACATACATGTTTATTTCCCACATTCCTGATTCTTCAGGAGAAAAAAAAAAATCACATTAGTGTCTTCAAATATCCTTCTTTAGTGGGTTAATTCTCTTAGCCTTTATTTGCTAGATTAAAGAGTTGCTGATTTGGATTAATATTCTGTGATGAGATATGTAATATTTTAATCTCTTAACATGAAATTCTGGATCCTTTATTAAGATGAAAGCAAATACATCCCATGTGGGATTAAATGTATTCATGTCTGAGATACAAGCTTTCTTCAGGCACTGTTGTAGAAGTGAAATAGCACATTCAGTGTGATTATTTGTTTCAGTGCCAAACTATTTCCCATAGAACTAAGACTTAGAAACTTATTTACTAATTATCAGTTCATTTCCTGTGATTTTTTTCATATTCACAGAATGAAAATTTCTCAAGAAAATATATGGAAGGTAACAAGACTATTTAAAATTCTCTGTCTCTCAGGCAGGGTTTCTTTAGAGCTCAGGTCAGGACTGATATAGTATCACAGAATTTTTTAAAATTCAAAAAGCACTGACTGCAGTCAACTGATCGTGGAATAATGCAGTAAATATTTATTTACACAACCTTTCCTTTTCTCCAACCTCGTCTTCCCAGCAGCATCTGTGGTGACCGTGGAATATAGAATGCCATTACAGTGCAGTTGATTTCCAGTCTAGTCAGCGAGTCTGAACTCTTTTAGAAAAGCGTAACTGTACTATTGTGGAAAGGGCCTTCACTTTTAAAAATTCAGTTAAAAGTGCATTTCAAAGTGTGAAGAATGTATTTATCTTTTTTTTCTCCTAATGCTTCCTGGGCTTTACTTCTAGGTAAATCTCACAAACCATTGTGGCTTTATGGGAGGACTGCAAAAAAACAAAAGCACTGGACTGACCACTCCATATTTTGCTACCTCTACAGTAGAAGTAATGTTCCATGTGTCAACAAGAATGCCTTCTGATTCAGATGACTCTTTAACAAAAAAGGTAAGTGTTTCTGAATAACAAGATTTTCTTTTGGTAATAAACCCAGAGAAATTAGAGTCAAACAAAATCCAGTAACTTTTTCTAAAAAAACATAAAATATCATAACACCTTTACCTGCTAATTGTTGGTGTTTTACTGAAGTAAGTTAAGCCATATAAATAATTCTCTACCAATTTCTAATTTTGCCATATTGGTGATTTTTGCCATCCTTGAAAATGTTGGCAGGATCACATGTATAGTAGTGAAAAATGAAGGGAGATAATGTTTTGTGTACAAGAAAAAGCATTGCATCTGAATGATGGTTTAGTACTTTGAGACTTAACATGCTAATTAGTAAATATGTGGTGAGTACTTTCTAAGATGATTTTTATTCCCTTAAGAGTCATGTGCTGTCTATTAACATAATTTTCTCTTCAAAAAAAAGTTAAAAATAGTAAGAATTTGACAATGTACATAAGGTGTTTTGTCTTGGAGCAGGCACAAATGCTGATACGATCTCTCATAGCCACATTAAGAAAAAAATGGTTTTCTGTATTGGTATTTTTTTCTTTGAAATTTAATAAATTCCATATTAGTGATAATAAGTTACAGTCTCGAACATGTGTCCTATTATAAATGAACAATTGGCTATCATTAGACTGTCCCCCGTCCTGCGTACATACATCTTCAGATGTGCTAATCCATTCAGTAGACACGTTAATGAGCACTGGTTGAAGTGTAATATTGGAGGAACTGAAGCTGGTTGACCTCAGCATGGAGTTTAATACTTGTAATTAAATTAGACAGTAGACAGTTAGTAAAGAGAGAAATAGCCATGCCTCTGGCAAGCTTCAATTATTAATGACTTTTTTGTTCTTTGTGTTCAACTTGAAGAAAAAAATGTTATTGTTACTATTATAGACTGACTATGAGTTCTAACTTCTCACTGTTGTATCTTAGGTTGGTTTGTTGGTGGTGTTTTTGTGTTTGTTTTTTTTTAATTAAAAAATGTTTTTTCTTGTATGCCTATGGTGCTGGGACCTTTCTGTTCTTTATTTCCTGAAGTAGAGCCATGGTAATACTTAGGTTGTTAAATGATTTCTAGAAGTGGTTTAATAGCAATAAACCACAATTTTAAAATAAGATTGTTGCTATTGTTCTAGTATAGAACAATGTGTGTATATATATTTTTCTAAGTTGACTGGCTTCTCTATTTTTTAAACAGAAACTTGGTTTTATAAAACAGTTTGTAATGGTCCTTATAATGTTTGTTTATAATCCGTTTGAATTAGAGCATTAAAAATTGTTGACAAGGGGGAAGATGGGTCACAGTGAAAATTAATTAATAATGAATAATTTGCAAATGCTGTGGACTTCAGCAGAACACACGGGCAGGATCTCATGTCTGTTTCCAGGAGCACCCTGAATGTATGTGTAGCTGTTCTTGCCAGGCAAGGTTCAGTGCTGGTCCAGGCTTCCTGTGATTTAGCTTGAGAAAATGGTGTCAGCTGGACTTCTTAACAACTCCAGCTTGCCCCAGGCCTGTTTCTCTCCTCCTTTACCCACAATCTCACTCATCAGTAATTAGGAATATTTGAGGTCTGTATGGATATGTAGAGTGTATCAAAAGATTTGGATTGTATTTGTAGCTCAGCTACTGATGGGCTGTTCAGTCAAGCTACTTTATTTCTGTCTGACTTTCTTTCCTGTTCTTCCTCAGTGTGTGGGTTTTGTTACTCTTTTTAAGCCCAGTTTCCCCATGAATGGAGGCTTGTGAGCCTGCCTTTATGTCTCTTCTCCCTTCCCTAACACCTTTAGGCCCATTTCAATCAAATTTAATGGAGCCATGTTTTAAAGGTGTAAATTTCACGTATGTTTAATGAAGATAGTCTCAGTAAAGGAGACAGAGTTAGAGAGACTTTTAGCGCTCCTACTCAGCAGGTAAAGACAGCATGGGAAGAAACATTAGACATCCAGGAATCAGCACCAGAGAGACATGCTATGGAAGTCATCCCAAACTTGAGAAAAGCATCAACTGAAGTTTGCGACTTTGAGAAACCAGCAAGTGGTATCAGGAGACACGAGTAGGAAAACAGGCTTAATTCTTTTACTAGTTCTGCAACTACTCATACTTAGACTGAACACATCAGCAAAAGGAATGTGTTTTATGAGATGCTGTCCAGCTCACATACAGTATAGGGGACCTCAAAATCATTTGAGAGCCATGTGTGTGCTAACAATTGTAATTGTTCTGAGTGTATGTACTGTTCATGACCTCCAGAGAAACTTGAGGTTTGAGCTTCTCTACGGGTCTTTCATGTCCTTTCTTTGTCTATTTCATTCAATGGGAGAAAACCAAGCAAACTTGCGGTAGTTGGCTTAGAACTGCTGCTGTTTTTAATATTGTAAATGTGCCCAGAGGTGCATGATAGGTTCATCTTATAAATGGAAATTAAATTAAATTAAAACAAAACTTCTTCCTGCCAGTCCAGCCACTACAAAATCATGATTCTGCTGTTTCAGAGTCTAAGCCAATTTTAAACTTATTTTCCATCAGTCTTACAGAGTAGTAAATAAAACTTCTAAGTGTCGTGGATACTTCTGAAGCATTTCTTTCTGAAGACATGAACAAGAGCAGAAAAGTCACGAATTCAGGGAGAACAGATGAAAATCTGAGTATGTAAAAGAACTTAACATTGAAATGCATATATAAAACAGGTATTTAATTTGCAAATAGTAAATTAAAGTTTTAATGCTGATAATGCAATCCATTTTGTTTCTCTTAGAATTAAAAGTTAGAGTAAAAAATACTTACACTACCCTTACAAGAACAAACTTGCAAAGAAAATATCAGGATTAAATGAAACTGTGAAGACTCTTAGTTCACAGAGTGGGAAAGCTCATGTATGTGCCTCTGCAGCTTATCACCTGTCTAGCTCCTCCTTCCTTAGCCTGATAAAGGAGTGAAGGCATTGTAGGTGAGAATATTATACACAGGATACCTAAATAAAAAGTAGTAATATTGCTGATGATTGGAATACTAATTCATCTTGGGCTTTGGGTATATTACATGATTCTAGGTTATGTGTGACATTGTCCTAACCACATAAAAGATTTATAGCTCCCAGTAGTTATAGCTAGGGATTTTTTTGTGGAATTAACATGTATTGGGAACTTGAAGGTTTATAGATGTAAATTATTAGTACAGGTTTTTTTGGAGTTACAATTAAGTACACATGTTGCTTTAAAAAAAAACAAACAAACACTCCATAGCTGTTGAAACAAAGTTTTGTGAAAAATTCAACTAGAGGGTACATATGCTGTAGACAGCAGCACTGCTTACATTTAATGGGCAAAAGTAGCTGCATTAAGCCATTACTTCAGATGTTTCTGCTCCTTCTGTTCTTTTTATAATGAACACTTTCATTTTTGAAGAAGAAAAAAGTTGGGGCTAGCTGTTGTATCATAAGAAAATATAATAGCCTTTTTTCTCCCTCCTTTAGGTAAGTGAGTATTAGAAATTACAGTAATTTTGGCAAGAGTTCAAGGGTTAATGCAACAGATAAATAAAAGGAATTTTCTGTAAATTGAGCCCTGCATTATTTCACTTGTCTTGCCTTTCCAAACCTAACTCATTTAATTTTAAAAAGTAAATACTTAAATTCTTCCTGACAGTGTGCTTTGCTTTTACTATCGTTTATTACTTCAATTATACTTGGTATCACTTAGAACAATCTGCCATTTGGAAATTTCAGTATAGCCTGCAGCTTAGTATTAAGTCTGGCTGCTATTGTAACATGTACAGCATATGACACTAATGTATCAAAATTAGATTTGATCATCCCTCCTGGTTATATTTATTTCACGTTTCTTTTGTATTCAGTTAACATAAATGTATTAGGAGAGCTGACACATGATGATGGCTATAGAGTAAGAATATTTTAAAGTATTTTGAGTTAAATTTGAAATTTCAGGTAACCTAACAGTTGGTCATTTTTATATATTTGTTTTAATGGAGTAGAGTTTCAAAGCCAGCCTAAAAAAATCTGTTTGTCTCTGACATCTCCTCAGGGCTATCTTCCCGACAGCTCAGGTTCAAAATGGCTAAAACAGAGTTCTTCATCTCTTTCTTATTGCCACCTTTCTGGATTACCACGGATAACATGACCATTGTGCCTGTCACTTGTGCCCATAGCCTGAAATCATCTTAAATTTTGTCCATTTTCTGGATTCTTACATTCAGTCTGTGCTTAAGACTCTGTTCTTTTTTCTATGTAACAATTCTTGCAACATAGCCCTTCCATACACAGAGTTAAAATTTATCCACTATATCCTAAACTGTTGTTTTGATTGCTGAACCTTCCTTTCTCTGGCCTTGACACTTTCATTCTTGAAGAATGCTGCTATAAAAGACATTTTTCTAATCTTTAATGCCTTTTTACAGTTTCTTTGCATTTGTCCATCTCCATTTTGTGTCTTGGCTTATGCTTAGATAGTAAACTCTCTAGAGCAGTTTCATCTGCATTTATGCAGTAGTTAGCATTTTAGAATATTGGTGTGTAACCTATAGTTCCAGGTGTTTCAGCTATAGTGTATTACTGGTTACTTGAAGTATAATATTATTTTAGAGAATTTTATTATTTATGTTATTGCTGTGCCTTGCGTCTGTAATAAGGATTTGCACTTTGTTTTGCTTACTATGATTTATGCACATACAAAGTTGTAAATTTAGGAAGACAAGGTCAGGAAATGAATGTGAAGATGTAGAGGCTTACACAACTGGTGGTGAGTTTTGAGTAACCATTGACACAGATTTCAGTCTTAGTACCTGTACATTCTGTGTGCACCAGATCTGATTCTGTTAGATAACACTGGGACCACACCACCTTCTTGGGAAACCATGTTGCTGTCTGTCCTTTAGGTTTCAATGAGCAAAGGTGGTTGTAGCTCAGTATCTTCGCACCACTTGTGTCCAGGACACTGAATTCTGGGATGCTTCCAATTCAATACAAAGACATAACGAATCCACTTTAAAGTTGAAAGAGGTCAGGCTTTGGCTTTCCTGTGGTATAATAATTACAGTGAATGATGGATTCTCCAAATGTTTGCTGTGCTTGCAGGAGAGCTTTGTCATGGAGCACTGCTCAATTTCAAGGTCCTGCAATAGGAAACTGAAAAATGAAGAAGAAGAACTGAAATTCTTCTTTCTAAAAAGTTTATGCAAAACCTAGCAAACCTTGGAAAGGTTTTCTAGACAATTTCAGGTATTGGATCTCTTCCATGAATCAAGTGTTTTTGATGAGTCAAGTTACCACCATTCAAGCTTTCTCATAAGCTTTGCTTGCTGATCATGGTGGGGACATCTGAAAGAAGCAATAAGGAGCACTATGTTAGTGTCAGAGCTGCTTCTGATCTACTCTTGAAAAAGGAACAGAATGACTTATCCAGAACTTAATTATTCACCAGACATAAAGATGAAATCAGCAACACCCAATCAGTCAGTCTTCTACCTCCTATAATGGAAACAAGGCATTGATCATAGTTTTGATCTTGAGTACTTTGATCCTTGTTATAAACCACCATTCATGGTTTATACCATCATCCACCTACTTGCACAATCTGATTTTGACTCTCAATCCATTATATGTCACAGAGATGCCATTCTACACTTTACTCAAATTGGATCTTTGTCAAATCGTTCTTGGTAGTAATCATGAGGTGAAACACACGTGACAGGACTTGGAACTCATTGGAGTAATCTGATTCATTTTCCTTTTCCTCTGAAGTGGTTAGTGCTTTTGGCCTGGAATGTGTACTCACACCTCTATGGGGGTATAATGCAAACTTTAAAATAGGAGAAAAAAGTCACTACAGGCTTCAGTACACTTGGCATCCAGAAATATGTGCCTCTTGTCAGTAGTCCTCCTTCGGAAATAACCACACAATACACTTCTATCGCACCAAAATCTGTGTCAGTCTGATGTGAACACATGCATCAGTAGCCATACTCTGTCTGGGTAGCTTTCACAGAAGTGCAAGAACTGATATCCTTTCTGATTAGCTGCAGGTATCAGTAACAGGTACACAGGGGCAACCTTTGATAATGAAATTCAGAGGCAGCGATGTCCTGAAGAAACTGCACTACGGACACTCTCTGTATGTTTTGGATTTCAAGGCCATTTATTTGGTATGTACACTGTCCCTTGTTTCTAACAGTGTATGAGTTCGTTGTCATTGTGTCCAAAGATGGTAAGTAAAGGAGGGCTAATTCTTCTAGTAAATAGTTCAATATTGCTGAATTAGGAATGGTGCAATTCAGTGATGGGTGTATCGGTCCTAGTTCTGCTTTTCGGCAGTCAGTTCAATGAGTTCAGTTCAGTCAGTGCACCAGATGGCCATCGCTCAATCTAGGATCATGCAGTTTTTTCACGTTCTACAAGATTTCATATCTAAACTGATTTGCCTCTTGCTTTCTCTTTAGTTAGGCAGCCTCATCCTTCCTGTGAGCATTTCGCTTTCTTCTAAGTGCGGACCCATCAGTTCCTTATACCCTTCTCTCATTGTCATATTTCAACAGATAGTTTGACTATCACTTCACCTAGGAAGGTAGGAGAAGTTCAGGCCCTCAGAACAATTCCACAGTTGTCTTTTACAGTGTTCATCACTGCTAAGTGTCATCCAAGGTTTCTGCAGCTGGTGTTTGCATGTTGCACACCAGTCATTCAGGTTGCTGCCTGGTTTTGTTCTAATCTAGTCAAATAAAACTCAGCATAGTGAATGTTGTTATAACCAATTCTTTTGTTGGCCTGGGTTTACAGTTGGCACAAGAGCATCCCTAACTAAGTGTTGTTTAAAGTAATTCAGCCATTTACAAAAGAGGCAAGAACAGCTTGCTTCAAAGGAACTGTAGTCATTGTAGGTTAGATGTATGTATGATCTGGTCCAGGCAAGGCAAATGACTTGTTGAGCATCAGACAAAATGTAGGGTATTGATGCCATCTGTCCTTTGCCCAGTCCAACACTGAAGAAAATCCTTTTCTTGTAGAAATGCAACCCTGTTTTTTGGTCTGCTACAATGGAAAACCAGCAGAGAAGAGCAGAGGCGGCGGCTTTTTTTTTTTTTTTTTTTTTTTTTAAGTCTGCTGCTGACAACCGGTATAAGCCTTCAGATAAGACGAAGGTAGCATTCCCGGAGGTTTTGTAATACAAGCAAGTGAATACTTGCAGTGAAATTTCTCTGATGACTCTGTATATGTTTTGCTTTTATTTAAAGTGCAGTTGTGTTCTGAAAATGAAAACAGAAAATTGTTGCCTTTTTATATACAAGTAACTTCTTGTAAGTGCTCGGATTAGTATCTGGATGTTACTTGTTAACAGCAGTTCACAGTGCTGTTCTTTGAATAACATCAAGGCAATTGTTTGACAAATTCTACCTACCTAAAGCTGTGCAAACAAGCTGTAAACTGTGGGAGAAGACAATTGTCAGCTATAACTGGTGATGCACAAATCACCAAAAATGGAAATGAGGAAAAAATGAGATTCCAGCTTGAATTTTCAGAAATAGTCCTTACTGGAAAGAAACTCACATTTAATAATCTGAATGTATTTGATCAGTATACGTAAAGCGTCTCTCCATGATATTAACATTTGTTTATCAGATGGTAATGTTTAGCAGAAGGGGCATTTTGGAGCTTCAGTGCAGGTAATTCCGAAGTGGTCAAGATTTTCCTTAATCTGGTTATATGACTACAACTGAGAATACAACATGAATTTTGAGGAACCCATTTGGCCATTCTGAGCCAAATCAAGAGCCATTTGGGGTTTTTTGGGGGTGGGATGAATTATTTTTCAAAGGTATACAGGTTTCATGGGAAATGAGCATTTAGTTCAGTTAATCTAGGGGCTATGGAAAATTCAGTAGCTGTTCTCCTTTAAAAGCTTTTTGTTTGTAGTAGTCAGTTTGGAATTTGGCTGGAATGATGAGGTTAAAGACTGCTCAGATACATAGCTTTTAAACAGGTGTTCATTCATACCCTTTAAAAATTCATATAGAATTTAGTAATTTGCTGCCTGTCGATGATGGCAATCTTGAAAGCATTTTAGTAAAGCAGATTGAATCACTCTGCATTCTTGAGATAATACAAACAAAATCTTAATTTTCAGTAGAGAACTGATATTGACATATCTGTTAATTTAAATAGACATTGGCACCAATGTATAAAGCTGTATAGCACAAACCAATACTGTAAACTAAAACTGTCATTGAAATTGTAGAGAACTATAGTGTAATTTGGTTATTTTATTCATTTTTCTTTATTTCTTTTTAGTAGGTTTGTCCTTTTGAAATATGAGCATTTAGTATAGCTGTATGGCTATAGAATATATTTAAACTGATGGGTTTTTATCCCTGCTTTTCTAGCTAAGACATTTAGGAAATGATGAAGTGCACATTGTCTGGTCAGAGCATACTCGAGATTATAGAAGAGGAATAATTCCAACAGAATTTGGTGATGTTCTTATAGTTATCTATCCCATGAAAAACCATATGTTCAGTATCCAGATCATGAAAAAGCCTGAGGTAAGGGTTTTTTTCCTTTTGTGTTTCCTTCGTGAATTTAATATGAACTGAGTTGTGTTTTGAATCTGAGGTTTTGGTGTAATAGATTGATTGATCCAAGGTGATGTGTCTTTTAACATCGACAATTGCAGCGGTGGTAGGAGGAAGAGGAAGAACTCAGTGAGTACAATGCATAGTAAAATCAGTAACTGAAATTGCAAAGGCCTGATCCTGTCAAGTATATCTGCTGACATTATAAACTGGAAACAAAGCTAGAATTTTCTGCATAATCATTTAAATATTAAGATAAACTTGGCAAACGTTTTTATCAAATTTGATACGTTACTGTGGGAGTTAAATAATACCCTGCTCCAGCTTTCTCCATCCTTGTCTTACTCCCCTTTCTTCTCAAAGCTAGTTTTCACTTTCTCCTTGTCTCCACACAAGAATTTGGAGATTAATTCAGCAAAGCAAGACCATTGAACTCTTAGGCATATGAACTTACATGCTTTCTAATGACTGTTCTTCAAATGTCTGTGCTGGGCCTGTTCTTAAAACAGTAGTTTAGGGTAGTGAACACTGACTGAGTAGAAGTAGTCGTGAGTGTTTGTACTGCATAATTTCTGTGTGTGGTGTCACTTGCCATGAATTTCTATACTTGAAATATTAAAATTCTTTCTAGAAGCACTGATATTAATAAATGAGGCATGACAGAAATAGGATTCCCTCTATATGATGACTGCCTCTATCTGATGATAGGCATGAAATCATACCCAATACATGGTCTTGTTATTGCTGCGTTACTTATGTTTTTAATTAATAAGTACATTATTTCTCTTACTACTTTAAGTACAAAGAGTTGCATTTTTGGGGATGTGCAGGTTAAGAAGGAGGAAGAAAACTGATGAGAGCAGGGATTATTGTTACTCCAACAAGAAGTCCTTGTTTGTGAAAGAAAGAAGTGCTTTCCATCAGATTTCAGTGTTCTCAAAACTACATTAAATGACTGATGGCAAAAATAATACAGGGATCTAAAATTCTTTTGCAGCATTGGTTTCATCTTAGCAGGAAGAATATTTAGTGTACACTCTGCTCCCTTTGCTGACCTGATGCACAGACTTTGCTCTTCTTCACATGCTTTATGCTAGCAGCTTCAGAACTTTATTCACACATACAGGAAGTTAAGATACTTAATAGAATTTTAATTTATTGTTTTAAATTGCAAAATGATGATTTATTAGAGAAAAATGTAATGCCAAAGCATAAGATCCATCTGTTCTGTAAACCTTTTGGGCGCTACCTATACTAAACATCAAGGTTTTCTACTGATCTCACAAATAAGGCTTTACACTTAGGGTCCAAAGAGGCCAGATTTTCACCACAGATTTGTCCTATAAAGAACTTACAATCTATTTGTATAGATACCATAGGAAGGAAAAAGAACAGATAGAAGAAGAAAAGAAGATGAAAGGTGAGGGTTGGTACACCAGTAATTGTATGACAGTTGCACATTGAGTTGGTCCTTATGGACATGTTATGCCTAAAGCTATGATAAGTATTATTTTGAAATTTGAGTAATTATTCCTTTTGCTTACTACCACCTACAATATTGTCATCTAGCCTTTCAACCTCATAAACATCATATGCATGACTGTTCTAGGATTTTGGCAGCAAATGTTGGAAATAAGCTTTGATGAGACATAGTGATCAAATGGTTGCTTAATTTTCTTCAAATGCTGTGTTATCTGTTACCAAGGATATCAAGCAGTTATATGACTGTATATTTCCACAAGAGAAAAGGTCTGTCATGGAGCACAATAACTGGTCTGATTATCTAGCAATGAGGAGAAAAAAAATTATATATTTGAATGCTCTATTGTTAATGTTGATTGCTAATTGTTATAGCTAAGATCTTGCTTTATGTTGAATTTCTTAATTTTTTATTCAGGTTCCATTTTTTGGTCCACTCTTTGATGGTGCTATTGTGAATGGAAAAATTCTTCCTATTATGGTTCGTGCAACAGCTATAAATGCAAGCCGTGCATTGAAATCATTAATCCCATTATACCAAAACTTGTATCCTTTCACTCAAAAGGTTTCCAAGGCATATACATTCCCTTACAGTTCTACAGATATGATCTTCATGTTTTCTGTCATCTTACATCTTTGTCAGATTAACATAGGGAAAATATTTTCAATTTTTTATGGCGATGGTGCCTTTAAGAAACTTAAACCCATAGAAGAGAATTCAGACGAAGACCAGCTTTTTTCAGTTAAGTGAAGAATAGATGCAGTGCTGAAAAATCACCTGTTTCTAATATTTTATAACATATACTTACCACGTCTTGTTAAACAAAATTACTCACAAAAAGGTCATTAAAATAGACTTTCTAAAATAACAATGTCATGGTGTTAATAATCTTTCTGTCCTTAAAGATATTTAGTATTTATCCAGTATTAGCGTGACTTAGTTTTGTTTTCTAGTTCCAAGAGGGATATGAATGCTGTTTTCCTTCAAGATGAGAAATTTGTTACATTTTTGCCATACAGATTTTGTTATTCAGCTCAGAATGCGAAGTTGTTTTCATAGGTTGAAAGGTAAGTTTAAATTTTGATCTAAAAGAAATTCTGAGCTTAATTTGCACCCAAGCTGTAGGTATTTGTATTTGTCATGTGGTAGATTGTTGCTGAAATACTCTGTTTTTTCTAAGGCTGACTGTTAATACTCAGAGTTTTGGATTAGATATGATGAAGTGGATTTACAGATGAATGATGGATGGTGTTCGATGTGATCACATTAAATGACGTTTGTGCCATTTCTGTAGATGACAGATGTTGATTCATTGTATTTTTATGTTTGGAAAGGTCCGATCTTTTTGTCATTACTCAAGTGGCTTAATCAAAGAATTTAAAATGTATTATCATCATTATACTATGAAAAGTGATGGTTTATAGCATTATATTGATGTATAGTGATGAGCAATTGGAAAACAATTTACTTTGAAATAGCAAACTTTCAGTACCAAAAAACCCCCACCAACTTGTATGTTTAAACTTCTTTACAGAATATGGAAGTTGTAATAAATTACTTGGACATAGCTTGCCAGCTCAATGTCTAGGAATTGGCCAGTTCCTAAGAGATGTGTATTGCATGTTCACTTTTAATTCAGTTCTCCAAACTGTACTTTTTATATGCATCAAAGCACTGTATGTCATTTATGACATAATGTGGCCTCCATTAAAATGTTGATGTTTGTCTCCTAATATGGTTAGCATGATAACTGGAAAGCATTACGTATATTTAATATTAGATAGTATTGGTTGGTGGGTTTCATATCATCACTTGGTAAGCTTATGAAGCACCAGTTGACTGGGCAGTGAAGTTAAAGAGCAGCTTTGTTAAGTACTTGGTGGAATTCTTTTTCCACCTGGCTTGGAGTATATTCAGTGCTTTGTATAGCACTTTAAAAATTAAAATGAGGCTGTGGGCAGTTCTTTAAAAGCTGGTTGCTTGGCATGAAATTAGCAAAAACTCTACACACTTCCCTGGCTTGAATTAGGCTATGGTGGAGTCAGTTTGTGTCAGTGGAGAACAGCAAAACAAATGTTAAACTTCAAAGTTTGGCTTAGCTCTCAGTGGTTTAAAAAACTCTTGATTAAAAACGTCATGGACATGCTCTTGGTGTTCAACCCATGGCCAGATTTGAGGTCAAGAAGGAATTTCCTTCACACAAGAATGGCAAAAACTGGTGGGCATTTCCTGTAACATGGACATGGTCTGTTAACTAGGAATATTTGAAAATGGAATCTAATTATGTTCCTGCAATAGTGGGGAATTGAAGGTGTCAAGGATTGTCTTTTAGTATATCCTGCTTTTTTCCTCTGGCATATTTTAGCTATGGCTGTAGCAGTTCACTACTGGCTTCTAAGTTTGTTGTTCACTGAAGGGTGTCAGGGCAGGAGTATTTTATGGTCTGCAGTTAAATAGCTTTTCTGGAGACCCCACCAGACTTAATGTCTCTTGTGGAGGACAGGAATCATTGATCAAGGTGGTCTTTCCTTGTGTTGGAGTGTTGCTGGAGCAAAGAAGAAGAGGACTCAGAGTGGTGAAAACAACATGTTCGAAGAGGGGGGAAAAAAAGGAACAGAAAAGCTGTTTTCAGAAGGTACACCAAAAGCACAGACCCAACTGGAAAAGTGAAGCTGATAATCAAGGCTTCCCACATTTCCAGGACCATAACAGTGTCAGTGAAAGAGAATTCTGAAGTGATCTGCTCGAAATTAATTTTTGTTTGCTTACTTATGAGTATCTAATTTACTGGGGCAGTGTTAGTTTATTAGGAATTTTGATGATGGTTAGTAGAAATTCAGTTTAATGTGGATCTTGAGGGAACAAGAATACTTGAGACTTCTGTCAAACAGAACACATTTCAAGCCCTACACTTATGTATTAGCTCTCTTAATTTCAAAGCCAGCATCAGTGTAGGGATGTTTCTCTGCCTGCAGGTGTGTGGTTTATTTCACTGTGCAGTGTAATGCTTGGTGGGCACCTTTTGACTCAGTGTGGAGTTGGTGATGGTATGTAGGTCTATGCTTACCTATATTTCAGAAATATTTACAATGTCACATTGCAGATCTTTGTGGTGAGGATGAATCATGGTAAACTCTTAATTAAAAAGTAGAACTGTGATGATTTGCTTGCGTATGGCATATGAAGAAAGTGGCACTGAGTTTGGCCCTCCTAGTTCCAAGGAGGGCTTATCCATCCTTCGAGGTAGTGCATTTTCTAAGTGCAGACCTGACTGAAAAAATCAGCTGTCATTTGTAATCAGCAGGGATATTCAGTCCTCTTCATGTAACCTGATTGCAACTTTTTCCTTATTGCGCTAGTCTGTTAATCACAATGTGGCAATGGGTAGTACGTGTGAATAGTATAATAATGGTTGCATGGATACAGGAAATTCTGCTCATCTCCCTTTTATAGTCTGCCCTGACTTTGAGCATGTATTGTACGGTCTGAAGTAGCTTTCTGAGATTGACATATTCTGTCAATCACCTTCCTCTTTCTAACGTTATTTTGATGCTTCTGATAGCAAACTTAGATAGCAAAACATTTTGAAGATCTGATTTTTTTAATGATTTTTAAAGGTTTCATCTACTCTGTGTTTCTAGTCTTTGCTCAGAATACTATAACAATATGTTTCTGTCTTGTATTTTAAGAATAAAAATGTGCTAAATTTATCAGCAAATATCAGTCGGGCATGGCAGGTATCCTGCTTTAACTTCATGCTTGACATTTTTGTTGCTGCAGCTGCGTGAAGAGAATATTGCCGTTTTGGGTGGAGTTTCTGCACTGATTTGTGGAATTTGCTTTAGTTTCCCCTTCGAGGATTCTGCAGTCCCTCACTATCTTTTGGTGGCTTGTCTTTGTTGTAACAGTACCCCCTTACCAACAGGCGGCATACATGCACACAGTAGCAGGCAACACACACAAAATACTTGTATTGTCTTGCTAATAAAGCAGCAGTACCCCCTTCTCTATCTCATAGCCAATGTGTTTCTTCTTCTCATTGCATTTGTCGTCGTCATAAGAAGTACATGCTTATCTCCTGAATACACTCCAGCTGCATGTATGCTTGGAAGACTTCTAAGACTCGTAACTGCAGGTGAATTAATGGGGCTGAATGTTGAGAACAATAATTTTCACTATGATGTAGAATAAGGAAGCCAATATTTAGGGGATTGTTAAATACTCTTTATTTACTAAATTACATTGAAATTCCTGATGGGAATAGTTTTATTCGTGGCTTGCATCTCAGAGCAAGCACTTTGTCACATTCTGAATTCAGAATCTACCGTGTGTAGGAAATGGATTAATACCAAATATTTTGAACAATAGAAAGAGTGGGTTCATACAAAACTTTACTTGAACTTCCTGAATAAAGAACAGATGTTAGGCAGATGCCAAGAGGTACACCAAGATAATGTTCTTTACCAAGCATAGTAAGCACCTCCAGTGGTCCAACTCGTTAAAATTAACGTCATACAACAAAACAACTAGAAACCTTGTGGGAGTGGAATTCCAAATGTGAAACAACTTGTGTTACTTTTTACACATTGTACAGAAATTTTGGAGCATTAACAGTTTTTCCAAAATACCTGCACTTATGGTGCAGTTAGTGCAAATAGTGCAATTTAGACACCATAATGCTTTCTCTCTTATGTAGTATTCCCCTCACAAAGGATGCTTACTAATATGTAGCTAGACACACAGCAAGAAATCATATTTATTATCTTTTAAATCTGAAATTCATTGAAATTTTAGAACACCTGGAATATACATGTTATGTATATATAATCATCATAACATAATTGTCACTTCTTTGTAATGGTCTACAAAGTTTTGACATAGTGCCAAGAATTCTTCAAGCAATTAGATTTCTTTTTTTTGCGTCATATGAAACAGCAAAAATATAATGCTGGTTTAATTATTCCATCTTCAAAATATTATAGAATGAATCTTAATCTAAATGATTTTATAAATTAATTTTTTTTATGAAAACTGGAAAATTTACATCCCCCTATCTTCTTTGACATTGTATTCCTAAACATTTGGTACTTGATGTATTGTAGCTAACCTTTTTAGAGACTTGTCTTCCAGAGAAAGGGAAGATATTAACTCCATATAGTATCTGACAAGAGAGTAACTTCTTTATTCATAAAATCATGTGTTTGAGTGGTTTGTTAAAAGTGTCCTCTGTATTAAAAAATTATAGCTCAGAAGAAGCTTTCTTGTTTGATGTGATACTCAACTGCCCCAAGAAAGGGTTTTATTGGAACTGGTAGTGTCACTGTCTGTTGTGCCTACTTGACCATCATCTGCCTCAAGATAGAATTGCAGACATTGGGAAGCTTATCTTTAAAAAGAAAGTGTTCATTCAGATTCTCTGGCCACATTTGTCTCATTTAATTAAGAATATTTGTTTGATTTACATTTTCAAACTGGAATTTGTGAAGCTTTTGGAGATTTCTCACTAATGCAGAAACTTGGAAGTTAAAGCTGGAAAGCACTGATTTTGCCAATGCCAGTTTCCTTTCTTCTAAGTCCAGTAAGTTTTCTATCTTATAGATGCATGAGCATCTGTAAGACAAAAATGAATACAGTGATACTGCATCAGTGATAACTGTGTATTAAATGGAAAAGGCATAAGGGGTGCTCTCCTTAAATATGTATCATGAATTCATTTTTCATAGTGCCACTAATTAATTTTGGTATATTGAAAGGAATAATGCATGCCATTGTAATTGCTCTTCTAATATGTTCTGGTTTAGAATTTTTTTGACCTGCCATATGCCCAGATTCTCGGCAAACTTTGCTATATTTCTGGCAATATAATTTTGATACAGGACATTTAATAAGGTTTTAACATACCTGTTACTGATTTTTCTGTCATCACAGATGAGAAGAAACAGACATTAAAAATAATGCTTGATACACTTTTTAGATACTATTCTAGATGTTTTACAACAAATAACTGAGAATTTCAGGATTTCAGTGAATATTTATCCCATCCCTGAATCATACCATTGTAGCCTTATCTGATATGAGTTCAAGTAAGAGCCATGGATGACTTCATCATATGACCTCACTGTTTTTTCCAGAAGAAAATAGAGTTATTTCTAAAATCTATTTTAATGTTTAGCAATGGAAATGGTTTTCCAAGTTCAAGCAAGAATCGTAAGGTAGAGAATATGATGTTCAGTCTTTCCTGTACTTTGACTTGCTCAGTTTTGCTGTTCTCCCAAATCCTAGTTCTGCCGACAACTCACTTGATCTTTTAGTCATTCAAAATGTGATTAATTAAATGCCTGCATACAGTGGTATAACATGAAATACTGAAGATTTCCAAGGCATTTATAAGTATCTGATTGTTTTAATGGACTGTTCAGGTATTTCAGTTTCAAGGAATCACGCGTAACAGTTTCTCTGTGCATTATAAGAAGACCTAAATATAAGAGGAAAGTTTTATACCTCTACATAGCCATGCATATGTGTGTGCATGTGTGTATTTGTGCATGTATGTGTCTGTCTACTTGTAGATACGTAATGACAGTAATAGCTATTTTTATTATCTTTATAGAATTTTTCCCCTGAACTAATACATCGAATTAATGTATTTTCCTTTGATGTCACAAGTATATTTGAACAACAAGAGACTGTTGTAAGGAAAATCCCAGGGGAAATACCAGGAAGATTTGGTTTCTTGTAAACCATGGATGGCTAAAGTACTCAGAACGGCAAACCACTAATGCAAAAAAAGCAAAATGAACAGTACTTAAATAACTGCTGCATTTAAGAATGTTCATATTCAAGCTTAGTATTTTAATATGTTACACATAAAATTGGTACAGTTTGAAATATCTCACTTAAAGGAATTGTATACATGATGGCAATGCAGTGTAATAGAACCATTTAAAGTAACTCTTGTGTGGATAACATCACACTGAAGTTTGCCCAATTAAAAAAAGGCCAAATGAAAAAAACAGCTAAGATTCCAAAGCATAAATTGTGCTATTTATGTTCGTTAAGTATGGTTTGAAATCCTGTCTTAGGGACATCTTACCTAACTATATATCTAATGCTGCTCAGTAAATGAGGAGAGTATTGATTGGCATATGCTGCTTAAATCGATCACCTTGACAGCCAGAATTACAGTAATCTGTCAGTATTAATGACTGTCTTTCAAGCCTTGATACCTCTCCTTCGCTTGTCTCGTCTTGCCTCACTTCTGTTTGAAGTGCAATTTCTTGCAACCTCTGGTTTTGTCAGGGTAGGTACTTTTGTAGTGGTTTTTTGTCCCCTGAGTCCAATTTATTGGCTTGATCATGCAATTAGAGTTAAAATGCAACACCAGGGAGCAAAAGTAGGCAGTGTTCTGTGTAACAATTGGACCTCAGGGGTAGTGCAAGCCTGTTCTCAGCCATCATTTATTAGTTACCTGTTGAAAGAATAGGATTGTTTTGCAATGAATAATTCCAAAGCATCACTTTAAATGCCTTTGATTTTAGCCACTAGAGACAACTGATTGAACCAACATTTGTGATAGGTTTTTAAACTCTTGCCTCAGTGTTTGTCATATAGACACTTCAGATAACTACTGGAGAAATACTTGCAGGTGTGTGTACCAAGCTGCTGTTTTTACTGCCTTTTCATGTAGACGTATGCATAATTTCAATTGGGTTTCATGCATTTTTAGTATGAGGAATAAATTGAAGTGTGAGGCTTGAAAGCTATGTTGTAATGTAGTACATTTTCATGTATACAGTCTGTGAGGTTTTTTTGCAAAACACACATACGTACTTTTCTTTAGCAGCAGTTCTGGATTTGTACATGTTCAGGTAAACATACTTTCTTCAGTAATTGCCCTGCTTCTAATCCCTCAGAACCTGCCTTCTCTACCCCAGGTAGCTCTTCTGTCTGTACCTCTTCATATGGGCTGTCTGCAGGTATGAACTAGGATGCTGGGAGCACCTCTTAAAAAGGTATAGTGTAAGCACATGGGTTTAAGGGTAATAATGTTGTCATCACAAGATATGTGTAACTTATTTTTTAATTAGTAGTACAGCTTTATTTATTAGTTACTCTTCCCTAATGAAATGCATGATACTTTCTTGAAAGTGGTAAAAAAGCAAAATATCAAATGAGAGAAAACTGATTGACTCTAGTAATACAATTTTCTACCGGTAACTGCACTTATAAACAGCTGAGTGCTCTGTTGATGTTGTAGACCATTATGGGGGAGACTCAAATCTTTTTGTACTGTTAAGAAAAATATATTCTAGGTCCTTCTACTTCTGCATTCTTTCATAAATTGGATTTACCTACCTGAAGGAGGGGGTATTGGTTCTACTGATTTCTGTATAAAATATAGGTAGGCTTATGCAGGTGGCATTCTGTTTTAGAATAAAAGGATGTCATTGGGCTACACTGAAAAGCAGTGAAGTGCTTTATCAGCCTCCCAGAACTTCTGAATTTGGATCTGTCAGTACAGATCGCTTGAGGGAGGGCAGTTCTTTGTTACTGCATCTTTTTAAGGTAGGACATTTTTGTATGTTGTAAGCTAGAAGTTAGTAGAGTAATCACTCTTTCATTATAAAATGTGTTTTAAATGTGTATAGATCCTGCTTTTAAACAAAAATTTGCAGGGAGAGGCTAGGAGTCCTTAAACTGCAATGAAAAAGATAAATTAGTTCAATCTTACGCAGAGTTGATTGCTTTGTACGTAACACAGAATGACAGGTTTTTTGTTAATACCTACTTAGCCTTATTAATTAATTAAACATTTTGGATAACAAAAGCCCTTTGTTAAAATATTAAGACTCTTGCCCCCTTAAGGTGTTAAAATTCATACAGATTTCTTTGATAGCTCTCGGAAGTCTGTGAATAAAAGCAGGGAAGGTTAAACATTTTTTTCTGATGTTTTTAAGATTTAAAGAAAGAAATGTTTTTAAACTATTTAAGCACTATATTTATGTTGTAAAAGACAGTATTGTTTATTGATTTAATCCTTTTCTAGTCATAAATTCACTCCTAATAACAGATAAGTGACTTGCAAACAACTTGAAATATTTTTATGTTAAAACACTAAAAGCTGTGTATATATGAAGACTAAGTGTATAACATTGTGTGTGGTTGATTCTGATACTTAAATTGGTGGGAAATGGGGGATATTATTTGTAACAAGCAAAACTGACAAATAGTAATGTCTGTGGAATAGAATTATGTTTTCGAGTGAGTTGAATAAGCTACTGGCAAACTGTTTCTGCGTCATTCTGCATATGGTAATCAGGACAGTTGGGGCATGCTTTCCAGTGCCAACAGAGGGATTAGAAGATGATAGGTACCAAAAAAAAAAAAAAAGAGTAGATTAATAGAAACTAGCACATTGTTTGTCTTTTGTTCTCCTACAGGTCTGTATTTCATTTACTGAAAAAAGGGCTTATATATAATAACTTGTCAATATGCGGAAATACCTAGTTGGAGATTGAATATACTTCATGTAACAATATTCACTGATTAACAAGGTCAAAATTATACAAAAAAGGGTGTATGTATATAGCTTATTCTGTATGTGCCACATAATTAATAGAAAAATGGAATAAACTAACATAAAGCAAGGATTAAAAGTTAGTATTACAGTAATTGGAATTACCATATGGTAGTCCGAAGGACATGAGTCCTAATCATAGCCTGGCCAATCAAATTAATCTCAGTATACTTTCTAGACATTGAGAAAATAGTTTAATTGCTGATTAACAGCACCTGAATAGATCTGTGGGTCACAAATACATCTATCTCCTCCTTAATGCTTCTCCTCCCAAACATAGAAGAATGCAGACTGTTAGAAAATCTTTTAATTTCTGCCTGCCAAACCATAGTTACCGTCCATCTGTTCTTGCCAATTGTGGAAAAAGGTCAGTTTTCAGCAAAGCCATGCATTTCACAGAAGGTATGTGAAGTGAAATTTCACAGGGGACATGATGGATCCTGATTCTTAGTGATAAACCTTTGGGGCCAGCCGGGCTGGCATATGGTTCAGCATGATATGAAGGCTTGGGTTCCCTGGCTGCACTTCTTTGGCGTGGAACTGATAAAACCTGGCTCTTAAGTATTGTTTCGCTGGACACCAATCATGGGCAGCAGGAACTGCCCATTTAACTCTCTGTGGGAAGGACGCCCGGGCTGGGTTCACAATAGTACCATTGTAGTGCTGCAAACTGCTCTCAACAGCTTGACAGCACTAAGGAGGAGGGCGAAGGGGCTGCTTTACTAATTGCCTTTTAAAATAAAGAAAGAGGGAAGTAGCTGAAAATTAATATTTGTTTTCTTCATTTAAATCGCAGAAGCCTGTCTTCGAGTTTTAAAAATCCTTTTTAAAATTGACTTTACTGCCCTCTGAAGACCCTTAGAAGTAGATTATCTCGTACAGGTACTGCAGCAACCCAGGGTAAAGAGAAAACATTCTCTTCAACTATAAAAGAAAAAAAGAAAGGTAGTTGTAAAGTTTATTAAAGTACAGATTGGAATTAATGACAAAATTTCTCATGTGAGAAGTTTTCTTTGTTACTGTGTAGCGTGGAATTGTGAATTAATACATGTCTTTATGTGCAGTCCTTTTACTGGTCAATATTTAATGTTAATATAATTTCATATTTGCGTAATTTTGTGGTTTGTAGTGATGTCTTCATGAAAGGCATTTTCCATAGTGTTTCTTCCGTCAATTATATGCAGAGAAAGTATTTAAGATAGAAATTGAAACACTTGGAATGTATGAACAGTGGGCTTAAGCATTCATGCTAATAGCAGAGAGCAAAGAGCCAGTTTTGCTTCTGTATTTTACACTCATCAACCTTAAGTACTTGAGTTAAAACTGATGTACTGCTGAGTGTCAGAGTGGGGATAAATCCCTCTCCCAAAATCAGGAGCTGGTATGTGGGGCTGTAGTTCCCCCTGGCCTATACTATTCCACATTATTTGTGGGCTGAAGTGATGACTGCAACACCTTAACGTCTCTCATTGGCACGTTTGGTGCAACACCCTTAATAAACTTCGGTCCCTTGGCCCGTTGCCCTGTGCCTCCCCTGCTGCCTCCTGCAAACCTGCTGCTGCCAGGTGAGTGCTGCCTGCGAGCTGTTCTGTCTGCCGGCAGGAGCATCGCTCCAAAGAGGGCCTGAAGCAGTGGCAGCTGTAATGGGCTTCAAAACAATTAGCACAACATACCTTATAGGTTCATCCATTCCCATCTTGGAGACATTAGTAAGACAAATCCTCCCTGGAAGGCGGAGTAGGAATTCCGCCTGCATAAGGGCTTCAGCTCTGTTTCCTTCACTGTTTGTTTTCACCTCCATAGCCTGTTACTAAAACATGGGTGAGTGGGGTATTTGTAAATACTGTCATTAGTCGTCTTAACCACACAGCCAGTAAATTTAATGAGTAATCTGTTACAGTGTTGAGGTATTCGTCTCCTCCAATACTGCTAGCCATTTGATCTTACTATCTTTTTAATTTCGTGCTAAAATGCAGTTCAGGGTTTGTAAAACCAACAATACTCAATAAATTGTACCGAAACCGAGACTTTCTACTGTATGTTTGTGTTAATATGCTCCTGCTATATTTCAAACAGATAATTCATTGAATGCCCATTCTTCCTCTTACTGCAGAGTAGATTATATTTAAGTCAAGATTAATGGATAGATTCTGATGTTAAAACCCAGTCTCTGAGCCTGTTGTTCCCTAGAGGCATATAGTGCATTAGTTTAAGCCAATATGCTGCTTATCGTAGATACTATGACACTGTCTTAAATGACAGTTTACTGTACTTTGTTACTGCTTACTCTGGTAATAAAATCACTATATTGTGTTCTAGATAATTACAATATTAAATAGAAACTTAATTGGATTACTGCACATTTAGATACAGATAGTTCTTAAGTAATTGTCCGCTGTAAAATTTCTGATACTAATTTTTTCTCTCATGAGGTGTGTTCTGTCAGTGTCTAAGCTTAATACTTAGTTTAGTCACCTTAGCAGAAAAAGTGCTGAACAGAGATCTACAATGGGATTTTTTGGTGTAAAGGAATATCTTTTATCCTATAGTTTTTCACTTGAACCTTGTTGTTTTTAAAATCCTTCTGTAAGATGTTTTCATTTCCCAAAGTCCTTAAAATAAGTAACTTCTGGGTTCTACAGAGTTGAAGAATTCAGTAAGTATTGTTAATTCAGATTTTTTTCCCTTAACTTTGAAATTGCTGGAAGTCTGAGCATCAGTTTTGTCATTTTTGCTGCCTAAGCAGATGATCAGAATTACAATTTATTCAGTTCAGTAACTGTAGTCTTATATATGATTATCTTAAAAAGATAACTTTTTTATATAGCTGGTTTTTGTATAGTTTAATTCTGGACAATATTTATACTAAAATTAAAATTTATGTTAAGTCTATTACACTTGCACTCTAATTCTGTGTATCTTTGTAAGTGCCTTTTGTAAAGGAGTTTGGTGCAGAGTGGTTACATTTTTCATTTCATAATTGAGTGTTTTAAGTGGTTAAGCACGGTCCAAATTTTATCCAATTCCAGCTTGTGTTAATGGTGCTACACTCACACTGCCTTAGCACCTGTTATGGATTTTGAGTCATCTGGCAGCCCGTGGGACTTAGATAAAGAAGTACCAGGTGTCCTGCCTGTCTCTTAATTGAGACGCAATGTAAACAATATAGACTTGGCAATATGGTTATAGGAATGGATTAAAGCCCAGCTTTGTCTGCGCTGATGAATCACAGCTTTTTCTTCCTAGATGATGTTACAAACCACTGAAGAATTTAGTTAGCTGTAAGATCTGATGGAACAACATAAAAATAAACAATATATCAAGGATTTTCCTAGAAGGACACTACTGCAGAATGTTACATGTATTGGGTTTTCCAATGAAAATGTGAGCATCAATTACAATTTCTTGCAGTAATTTAGCAATTTTGAAAGTGCTCACACTGTAAAAATGAAGATTCTTATATAAATTCAGATAAAGTTCATGCCTTTCAATATACAGTGTGTTAGTAAACTAGGCAGAAAGCAATAGCATTGACTTTGAAACACTCAGTGGCTGCAACTTCATCTAGCGTATGCTTACCTTGCAGGACTTCTAACTGTTTAAGCATAGGGTAGATATACTGGAAGTAATCTCCTTTAGCTGCAAGATTAATACTCTTAAAGAAAAAAGAGTCTAAATGGCAAAAATATGTGTTGTTATAATTTGCCCAGTAACTTTTAAGTTATTACAGATTTACTGAACTTTTTAGTAGTATAAAAATAGAAAGTAATTTTCATTATATTCATTTAAAGAATGATGCAACTATATGCATTGGAAACAAATTGCAAGATCTGGAATTATGGGATTAATTTGTACGGATTTATCTATTATATATTCCCTTATTTTCTTCATAAAGAAATATACCTCAGAAACTGCCTCAGAAAGCCCTTTTGCAGTTACAACTTGTGTTGAAAAAGATTTTTATTAAGGGTGTCAGATACAACATTTTATATTTGCTTAAATTTTATAGTCTTAGTCTGTTACTTGTTTTTCATATTTATTTTCTTTTTTTTGTGAGATATCTACATTAATTAGTAGATTATCATATATTTACATCTTAAAATCTGTGATTTTGGATGATTAACACTGAGTCCCTTCTGCAGTTTCAAAATATTTTCATGAAATGCAACTTAAAAATTTACTTTCAAAATACGGCTTTGAGTCCTCTGAGTTTTATGTTCCCTTTCTATGAGGAAGAAAATAGATTGTTACATTTTATTGCAAAAGTGCTGTCACTAGTATTGAAAATACGGTTTCAGTGGAGAGAAAAATCACCTTAGAAGACTATAAAATTATTAATTCTTCCACCTGTTTAATAGTGTTGAGCATAGTAGGGTTTTTTTCTTCTCTTTCACCTAAATAACTTGCATCCCATGTGAGAAGAATGAACTGAATTCTGGTTTATGAGTCATCAGTGTTGTGGCTAAATTCCAACTGCATATGCAGAAGCTGCTTTCATTTACAGCATAGCTGTGTAAACAGATGCACACAGCAAAATAGTTATATGCCATTTTCAATATTGGCAGTATTTAAGAAATAGAAAAGAATCCAGGCTGCCTTTGAGATATCAAGTTGACTTGAGTAAATAGAAGTTGCAGGAAAAAAAAAATCTCTTCATTTGTATACCATGCAAACTAGATGTGGAAATCACGGAGATGCAATAAATAGGGAACACCATGATGCCACTCTACAGACTCACTTTTCAGAATATAAGAGAACTTTAACTATTCCTCTCAGTGTGGCCAGTTGATACTGATCACCCACCTACATACAAAATGCAGCTAGTTGCGGGGCTTCCAATACTGGATCAATAGCAGCCTGACTTACATCCTTAATTCTAAGAGCCAACAAAGAGTACAAATTGCTGTGACTCAGTATGAGTTCAGCTGGTTTGACAACCACTGCACAACCTCTTATTTCAGAGTGAGATTTCTCAGAAAAAAACTTCAATTTCTGTGATTGTGTGGGTTTTATCCTGTCTTTAGAGGTCAAATTCTGCTATGGCCAACTTTTCCTTTCAGCTTCTGTAAAACCTTGGTCCTAACCTGTACTTGTTACCTTTTTACTGGAGGCAGTCCTCCTTTCACATTTTGACGTCAGGAATTGTAATTTACTGGGAAAAATCTGCCCAATAAAATTGATGCTTTCATCATTTTAAGTACCTCAAACTGTAGCAATGAGTTCTGTGGGGTTTGCACACCTTCTCAGGGCAGGGAGCAAGAAACTTAAAATCTCCTACCAACATATGCCATTCACTGTGCCTCACCGTTTCTTTGTTTCCTTTGGTCTTTAATACCGTAGGAGCTTTTTTGTATGTTGACAATACTACAGATCTGTTTTTTTTCTAGAAAAGGTGTGCTTCTAAATTTGCTGAGAGGGCAAATGTAGTAAACAAGAGGGTGCCATCTTATGTAGCTTTTCTTAAAATATTGTTAATGTCTTTATATAAATAGTGTCTACACACAATTAAAAAACCTCTTGCAGGTGTCCATTGATCCTGCAAGCAAGTATCTCTGGGTGGAGGATTTTCATTTTCCAGTTAAGGATGGAGCAGTGCTTTGGTTTCTGCTTGTCTAAATTATTTTCCAAATGCCTGGCTGACAAAGTCGTACTCTCCACAATCATATCAATATATATTGACTTCTTAGATGATTTTGCTAACAGTTGGAACTGCCACAGATGCAGCTGTACATGTAGTTCTGACAGTAGTTTGTAATTTAACCTGAAAAAGTCCATCTTGCTATTCAGAAATGCATTCTCTGGCTTTTTTCTAAGAAGTATTTCTAGGCAACCATCAAAACCTCCTCTTTTTCCTAGCTCCGGAATCAAAGAATGTCAGGTACTACATACCATCAGTATTGTGATCACATATTCTAATACAGTTATATTGTGATACGCTACACAGGTGTGCCCATATATATAAATGCATAAGCATCAGGAGGGAAGATTTATGAATAAAACTTTCATGTCTCATTTCGCTTTTTGTTCAGTTTTTCTGAATGAGAGACACAGTGATGGAAAAAAATTGAGTGAAGAGCCCACATTTTTACGCCCTTTCACAAAGGGAGTCCTTTTGTTATAACTCTGATTTTTTTCTTTTCCTAAAAAAGAAAAAAAAAGTTGTGGTATCAGTCTGCTGGACTTGACCAGCCCATCGGTAGGGGTGCAGAGATGCCTGCAGTATTGTTGAGCTTACAACTTGGAACTTCGTAGTTCTAGGGTATTTCCTGAACTATAGTGATCTTGATGCATTTTAAATCATCTGGACATCATCTTGAAGTCATCTACTAAAATGGAAGCTGAGGCATAACATTTTATTGTGATATCTGAAGTGATAAATACTTTCTTTGACTTTTGAAGAATACAGAGTTTATGCTATTGATGATTTTAGGTACTTCACAAATGCATTCCTTTCAAATTTTGTTGAACTAATGAAATACTGATCTGACATTACAAATATTTCCATCACCGTTTTAGTGTATTAATGAACCATGCATCTCTTCAGCCCTTTTTTAAGTTTCTGTCATTGAGTAGATTCCTCAGCATAATCCTTCCCTCCAGAAGTGCTGAGGAAATCTGTCTTGATAAAACATTTTCTGTATTTTTTTTCCAAAAGCCTGGAGAGCATTTAGGCATATAACTACGCTGTTGATCTGACCCAAGTTCCTCATGACTGGCCTTGTAGGTGCTTGAGTCTAAAATACAGGTGATGAGACTCTCTGCAGCACAAATGCCTTGTCCTGGATGCCTTTGAAGTTCACAGGTAGCTAAAGCTTTCACTGCCACCCTTCCCTGGAGATCTGCCCACTTCAGCACACACTAGAGCTGCGTAAGTCCTTCCTGTATCCTGAACAGCCGAATGCCCAGTTCATGCCTGTCATTATCTATTAAGTAGGTAGGTATTTCTGACCTGCAAGGCAGCAATGCTAAGAGTTTTGAAAGTATACTCACTGGCTTAGAGCCCACACAAACACAACAGGAGGTAACTCCCTAGTGATATCAGCCAGGAAATGAGAGAGCGGTTTCCAATTTTGAGGCCACATCTCCTGCCTCTTACAAAACTGTTCTAACCATTGGGACTGAGGACATTTTGTAATCAGGCACACTCCATTCACTGCTGAAATTGCTCTTCGTTTCATAAAATAAGATCTCCGAATCACAGGGAAAGTACATGCTCATCTGTATAGCCTAATGGTTATGGTACTTTCCTGGGAGAAGAGTCACTGGATTCCAGTCCCTGCTCAGGACACGTTTGTTATCAAATGGTCTTTGGAGCAGGCACTGGGATTTGTTCTCCAGACCTTGTGTGAGTCTACCACTTAGATGCTTTGGTAATAGGTAGATTACAGATTGTGAAGTGCCATATCCTTAATTAAAAGCCTTGGAAATTTTACTCCATGTTGAAACTGCTTTTCCTAATTTTTTCAGCCTCAGGTTAATGACATTTTAGGATTGGTATTCTCTGGATGATTGTAACATAGTAATCATGTATCCATTCTTCTTTAAGTGCAAAATACTAGACAGGTTTATTGTAATGCATTTTATTCAGTTCTAAAACTTACAGGCAGACTTTGTCCTAAAGTCTGAGAGAGGTGTGAATAAGAAGAATGAAAAGAAAACATGTGGTCAGAATGACACAATAAATCTATGGAAATTACTATGAGGAGATGAATTCAACGAAGAACTTGAAAGATGGAGACAGTAGAAGAGGCTGAGCAATGGGAAGTACAGGATTTTGTGGAAATTGCATGGTTAAAATTACAGGAAAGGAAAAATAAAGAGTAAACAACTAGAGATGTGAGAAAATGTAGCGAACAGATTTCCTCACCAAATTGAAGGATGACAAAGCCATGGATAAAAAAAAAATGGCAATGTGAGGGAATTGTTTTGCATAGAAAGGAAAAAGATTAAGATGGTGGATGAAGATGCAAGGAGGAGACCTGTTTTGCTTGTGTTATTGTGGCACGTGTATATCCTTAGCATAGACCCCAGACTCATTATACTGAGATGGAGTATAGCACAAAACAGATGTTGTTTGTCCCCCAGAAGTAAAAAAGCCAAGTGTAAACCTGAAAAAAACAGATGAAGGCAGGTACAAAATTCAGGGAAATGTTAAACAATAGTAGACAGCGTGAATAGTTATGTGTCCTATGCAGCAATGGATTTAAGTCTTCCAAGGTGTTTTCCTTGTTTCTTTTTAGATAAACATCATAACAAAGGGGAGAGTTTGAAGGGGGATTTTTTTGTGGACACTTACGGAGACCTGGTGCTAGGCATAAGAAGCCATGTGGAAGAAAGTACAAAAGTACCTGTCTAAAAATGTCAACAAGAGTGAGAGTGACTGTCTGTATTAACTGGCTGGAGGCAAGAGTAGTTTTGATAAAATTGATCAAATAGGTACGGACTATAAAGTTAAAAGTAGCCTGCATTTGTGCTAGGGAGTGGCGGACTGATGGCGATATCTGAAGAGAATGCCCCATCTAAGCAGTATGTTCAGAAAGTGGGCTCTGCAATGCGCCGATTAGATACAAGGAGGAATAAAATTCATTTGTTGAGGTCAAAGAAAAAAATATAGCTAAATAGAGCTATTAGGTGAAGACATGAGATGTTGTTTTTCAGACAGATTAAGCATAAGCAGGTGATCTGACAGCCAGGATTTCAGTGCTTGTTTCCGAGGGCAAATCAACAGGTCTAAAAAACCTGTATGTTTACAGTAATAATGGAAAGTAGAGTATTTTCAGTATTAGTAGAAATAATTGCAGATTTAGAGAATAAGTAAAATGGGTTGTAATGCAAATGAAATTTTAGCTGGAGTGACTCCAACCTGAGTGACCCATAAAGGTATGATTTCTGATTTTTTTCTTGTATTGATTGTATTTTTCAGAACAATATCTTCCGAAAAAGTATAATGAAGTCATGAGATTTTTTGTTACACTTTTTGCAGGTATTATATATCTGCAAGTTTTTAGCTGACCGATTTGGATGAGTGCCTGTGTAATTAATGTATATCTTACCTTTTTATCCATTCACTTTTGTTCCACTTAGCACCTTCTTCAGAAGCAGAAAGCTCACAACACTGTTGTTTACAAGTGTTCAGTCACTCTCTGTGCCAGAGTATTTTTCCATTGGTTTGTCTGTGCATCCTTCCCATTCCATCTTAATTGCTGATGCCAGTGGCAACATCCACTCACAGTAAGAATACAGCTTGCATTGCCCTATTATTACTAGCCATTGAGTTTGTATGTGCCACTCAGTTTGTGGGTGCTAATAACTCTTCCCTAGGGAGCAGCGTTTTAAAGAAATAAATGTCTAGCCTATTAGAAGTAATGTAGAAATAAACTACCATGGGTTTATGGTCACTCTTGCAGATAGTTGCATTAAAATACAGGGTAGAACTAGATTATCTCAGCCACAGAAGCATACAAATTTGGAGTTTTAAAATACTAGAATGTTCTCGAAGAATAAGTGAATAGGAGATAAAAGTATCCCAATCTCAGCTACTCAGTCTCTAATACAGAAGAGGAGTTCTGAGGAGAGCATGTCATTTCTTAGTGCAGAATACAGCAAGCTTTGAACTTGGCGTTCGCATCAGATTTTTGTTTTATTTTTAAGGCCGGTTCTGTTTCTAACAAGCTGCAGATGGTTTTGTGGATTGTTAGGACAAGTGGCAACCTGGCTAGCTGAATTACTTTTCTCTGGGTGTACTAAGTGTGCATTTGAATTAGACTTCTAGAACTGATGTAAGCATGTCCTCTCCACTGTGTAATGAAAACATCATTATCCTCCTCAGTCAGCATCTGTGTCAAGACTTCTTTATTTGGTTAGGAGATAGGTACCTAGATTGGAGAATGAGAATGTCCTTACCACGTTCAAAGCGGTAACTTTCCTTCATTTTTGCCTTATTTGTGTATAAGCTTTGGATATAATAGGATAAACTAAAAGGTTTCCTTTAGAGACCTCTGAAAGTAGAGCATTTTAAAAGCAGGTAGGTGTCTCCACCCTACTTTTTCATGAAACATTTTACCCATTCAAGCAGACTTTTAAAAACAGCTTGTTTTGATAGCAGCCTGTTCTCCTGTGGGCCTTCAGCCTTTGCTTCCTGGCAGCACCTTTGGTGCGAAAAGAGAGTGATCAATTGGGAGACTATCAGTGCCAGCATGCATAGAGTGATAAGTTAACACACCACTGGGAATTTCTAGGGCCCACCAAGATACTTCACTTCTAATGTGCTAACAAGCTCATTTTTCTACCTCTTGCCTCTTCAGTTATTTTTTTTTCCTCAGAAGAGCTTAGAAGTTGAGTGCATCAGGCATAATGAAAAGCTCTGTAGGAGGGAGAAGCAATAACCCCATTTTTCCCTTTTCAGCCAAATAGAAAATTAGTTTCTGGTAATACACAAAGGCCAGTATTTTTTGTGCAAGGGGCACTGCTGTGAATCAAAGGACTCTATTAACTGCAGAAAATTCAGCAGCTGTGAATCTCCCCCAATGAAAAAAGTGCTTTTCAACAAGTTGTGAGATACGTAGTATTATTTAGACTTCAACCATCAGTTTCATCCTCTACCACTTATACATAGCCTCTTAAAAACTGTGCTATATTACTCTCCTCTGTTAAGGCTCAATGCTGTGTTTATCCCCCAGTGTAAGAACCGTTACAATGGGAGATTTTTATATTTTCTCTTGTCCCAGTGCTTCTGTTATAGCTTTTCCAGCCTGAGACTTCTGCTGAGGTTCAGCTGTCTCAGGATCCAGAAAGAATTTGGAACATGGTTTTTGGAGGGAAAATTGTTTCCCAGTTTCGCTATGTAACCAAGTTGTAGTCTCAGACAGTACAATGAAGATCAGTTCATTCACTAGAAGTTGTTTTCAGATAATATATTCTCTATACATTTTTTCATATTTAGATATACTGCAAAATCTACTGTAAATATTGTACAGAAAACAACTGCAAAAAGGTTTCTTAGGAGAAGTTCTGTAATTGTTGAAGTATACTTTTAAAAGCGAAGGTGAAGGGTATTGTTTCCAGCTGTAATGTGGGGCTGAGAATTTTATTGCTTATCATAACTGAAAATAGTATTGGTATTTATTTTAAATGTTAGCACTTGTTATTAAAAACGTTTATCGCTTGTAATGCAGTTTTTATGTTTGTATTGCTAAGAAATGTGTGCAAGGTGAATATTGTCCCCATTTCACAGGTGGTGAAATTGAGTCAGAAAGGTAGTTTCCCCACTGCCCCTGTCCTCCCCAAAAAGAGCAGCAGACCTGAAATCAGACCCCAGAACCCTCAAGAAGCTGATTCTGAGTGCATTCCTCCACAGCATGCTGATTTGTTTGGGGTTTTTTAGGGAAATAAAACAGAACTATGTAAGGAGAAAATGATCTCACGATCTACAAATGAAATATGAAAAAAAGAAGCATACACAGGCATAAATGCCAGGAAAAAATTCTGGTCATCTTATGGTTCTATAACTGGAGAAGGTTTCCCTCATTCAACATATTGAGTCTAGCTGGAGGACTTTGAAAGTTGTGAGAGAAAAGGTTAACTGATTTCTCAGTTCAGGAACTATACGACATGAAGTCAGCATGGTAGTTTTTCTTGATAATTGTATGTTGCTGCCTGCTGCTCTACATTTTGACAGCCATTTCCATAGTTGCTTTCATGAACAGCAGAAATAGTCTCTCTTTTTCTCGCTCTCTCTGTGCTAACAGCACAATCAGGCCTGCTGGAACAAGAAGCCTGGAGAGGGTTCTTCAAAAGCAACAACACTTCAAGATACCGGTCTCTTGTCAATAATATCAGAGAGGAAGAACACAGGGAGAAGGGAGAAGTACAGTATTTTGCTGTCAGTGCCCTGCCGACACCCTGTTAGCCAGTATTTAAGGGTCCTGTGGATTCTTTACAAATATTCTTGCTTGTTTTAATGGCATAATTGAAAAGGTGTTTTTCCTGATACTCAAATTTCACTATGTATTTATCTTAACTGCGTGTGTGTGTGTTTAGGGATTATGGAAGCAGTTTGTTATGGAAAAGTGCAAAATAATTTATTTTGTTAATGCTAAGGTTCTTTTTCATGCTATACCTCTTAAAAATAGTAAAGTTTTTATATTCTATTGTGACCAGAGTACAGCCAAATCAGTTACTTAAAAAGGAGCATTTAAGTTGTTGTTTGAAAAAAATTTCAGAAAGTTTTGAATCAGACGTGAAAAAAAGATAGCTTGAACATAAGGTTTACATTAATCATGCTTCTCTTACAGTTAATACTACTTCAGTGCATCAGATAATATCATAGTTATGTAAAGAATTAAAAATAAGTGTGTACAGTCACCAAAATAGATTATACGTATTTAACAAAAATAAGCATTCTGAATTACTAGGCACTGATATTTAGCAGTTACGGTGCATGATATAAATTGCTCCTTAATTCTCGGCTAAACCAGTTATGAGGAGAGAGCACGATACCTGCAAACAATTGTTCAACATCATCTAGAGCCTACAACTTTTGAGGATTTTGCTGCTCAGGTTTTCTGTCCAGCACCTTACCACCATTTGCCCTCAGAGACAGGTAAGAAGTACAGTAAAGAACTGTTTTTGTACTATCTTACTTGAAATGCAGTATCCTTACTTATAAAGACTAAAAATTCAGACCTTTGCACATCATTAAGAGTTACCCTTAATAGAAAAGACTATATGTACATGTTTGAGGACTTGGGCAAAGTTGCTTTTAAATCTTTATTCTGTTGCCTGGCATCATCAGCCAATGCCTGGCGTTAAGATTTGGCAAGCTGCTTTAATATAGCAGCCAGACCCTGTATTTTTACAGTGAATTTTATCACGTTCCCCTGTATAAAATCTTCATGGAAGCGTTGGTACCCCTTCATCCAGGCTAGTTCAGGTAGATACATTCTTTAACCTAAGTACACCTTACAAGAAAGTTTTAAGGCTCACTACATTTTTAAAATCTGAAGTTTAAAATGGGAAATCTGAGAGCCTTGTGATCATCAATTTTGTTTCCAGGTTATTAGCTACAAAGTTGGTTTTAAGGTCGTTTTTGCTTTCCAGTAAAATACCTGTTTTATAAGAGGATACTGCATTTTCAGTTACTAATGAGAAAATCGGTAAAAGAAAATGAGTAACTCAAGGCCTTCCTGTTCTGAAATTTCTTGAACTCCTTATGATTATTTCATTATTTTATTTCCCCTCTTTTTAGATCATTAAATATCAGTTCTGTTTATCTGAAGGTAAGACAAAGTGTCCAAAAAACCCCTTTGTACCTCTTACTTTTACTAGAGCACTAAGCTTGTAACCAAATTGTATGCGAACTTTCCTTGTTGACCTTGTTCACACTAAAAAGAATTTCACACTGATTGAGAAATGACCACTACATCTTCTTAAAGTTTTAGTCTTTTACTAACCTCAGGTCTGCATGAAGCACTAACACTGGTTCTGGGATTAAGGTAACTAATGGTAGAGACAGTTGTTGAATGAGTAACACTTTATTGTGTTGACCTTTGTTTCTCAGCATGAACAAGTAGTACTGGATGGCAGTGGTGTGTTTTGTACCCTGTACTGTCTTTCATTGATGTTGTAAGACATTCTGCAGTGATAACATAGGAGAGAAGGAGAAGAAGAATGTGTAACACTTGAAATTCCTTGTTCAGAAACCTTTATTTAATGATGAATAAATCAAAATGCCTCTGTGGAAAAGCTGTAAATCTAAATAAAATAAATTTTGTAAGAATAAATTAATTTGGCAAGTTGTTATCTCAAAATTTGTTTCTCAATTGCAAAAATATGCGGAAATAAATTCCAAAATTATAGAAGAGTTGTGATAGGACTAGAGAAAAAATGACTGAGAGATGGTAAAACATTGAGACTCCTTCGCTTGAAAGTATAAGCCATAAGTAGAAATGAGGTGCAGTTTCAAAGTATAATAAGTGGTATAGTTATGCCAGTGCAAATAGTCAGGACCAAAGGGAAACAAAATTAAAAGAAAGTAATTTAAAACTAATTACATCAGTATAAAAAAATAGTAACATAATTGAATGTATGAAAACATTTGAATAGGAAAAATTTGTAACTGGAAACATTAAAAGCAATAACCAGGGATACCAGTCCTTGCCACATTTCCTACCTAATGCACTCAGTAAGTATTCAACACCAGACACTTTTGTATGGCTAGTGTATATTCTACTTTCTAGTGCACTTGTATCAGTTCTGCCTATTCACTTTTGGAAATCTCATTCCAGGCTAAATCATTCTGCCCTCTTCCTCTAGTTCATTCTTCCAGGGTGAAGCAAAGCTGCTTTTCTCTATTAGTTTGGTGCACTGGAGAACACTGCTCTACAGTGGCAATTCCTATATTCCTTTAAAAATTGTCCTAGTAATACTTGGTATTCTCTTAACGTGATCTGGAAAAAGATTATGATTTTTAGAAACTTGGTTTTAGACTTAATCTTTCTATCAAATGTAGTAATTTCTGCAGGAATGTCATTGATAGGAGCTTGTGATGTATTTCGCATCTGCGTGTATGTGCGTGTGTGTTTACGTACCACGAAACATTGATGTCCTGTCCTGAGGACCACATTCTTCTGGACCTTGCGCTGTGCAGTGGAACCGACCAACATATCAGTGTCAGGAAGAGCCAGGAGCTTCCTAGGACGGACATGCAGCACAGCGTGACCCGGCGTCAGAGAACCCGTCCCCAGACCTGCCTGACTCTGAGCTTTCATTCCAGCCCAGGGATGCTGGGGTGCTCTGGCAGTCCTGTTCTCAGCCTGCAGGCTCACCCCTGTTCGATCTGGGGCTCCGATACTCGGCTCCAGGACAGAGTGCCTGGAGTAGCGCCACACCGTCTGCCTCCAAGCTGACTCTGTAGTGCACAAATTCTAAAGCCTGAGGCAGGTATAAATTAACACTGTAGTCATCTGCCAAAAAGGTTACCCCAGGCTTGGGGTTAGCCTGGAAACCACTGGTTTCCAGTTCTAGCGAAGGCAGGCCTGTGAGCAAGAGGGCTACAGATGACCCAGAACTTTGGCGGACTGTGATCCCAGGAAAGAGGACACCAGATGGACTATTAAAAAACTACATACCCCTATGATTCCAGGGTCCCTGCAACAGGCAGATTGTTTTGAAAGATAGGTGCAGAGCTCTGGATTGTGCCAGGATTGCACATAGGAGTGGCTGGCTCTGGAGTCCTGCCTGGGAAACCACACACATTCATCACTTCCAAGATGACTCAGACAAAACCTTGCAGGCTCCCTCCCAGACGTTTCCATGTCATCTGAAAATTTCTGACGGCTTCTAAAAATACATTGCAATTATTTTTTTAAATACAAAATACTTCATTTATGTCTGGTTTTTTTAATGAAAAATAAATGACCAGAAGCGACTAGAAAAAATTTCCACATTTTAGATATTATAGACTTGATTCTTTAATTGGATTGTGGTCTCCAAGATTACAATTGCTGAATATGTTTAATTTTTATAAAATATTATATACAATTTCTTCTTCTAAGAAAGATGTATAAGAACTGTGAAGCTGCTACAGCCTATCACCAGGTGTTGTAATTTTTTTGTTGTGATCCTGTTGGCTGGTTTCAGCATGCCATTTTTCTTCATTTGAGCTATGGTAATCAGAGAAAATAGAGAACATGCCATTCACTAACAAACTCTGTTTCCTCAAATTGACATATTTTATCAAAGGCTCAGCCCTCAGCAAAAGCTGCTTCCTTTCTTAGACTGGTTGCTCTTCAATACAATGTGGTTGTGGCTGCTGCTGTTTTATCTAGATACCCTGTCAAAATATCTGACAAGTCCACCTTCCCATATTTAGGAACCTGACTAGTGTAGTGGAGGTGTACATTTAAAAAAAAAAAAAAAAAAAAAAAAAGATTTACCTGCACTTAATCACAGAATATAATTTAGTTGCACCTGTGTTTTTTACTGTGTGCTGACTCTGTTAAACAGAGTAACTGCAAATATTCTGTTGAATAGAGCAACTCCTGCTATACAGCTATTGAGTAAACCAGATTTCTGTGACACCAGAATAGGTTGAGGGAACTGTCAATGGTAGGCTCAATGATATTGAAGGGCTTATTGACCCCATGATGCTAAGAGTCTGAGCTTTAAAATATACTGATGTCTTGGGTTTGTTTTTTCTCTGTCTTCTTTTTTTCACTCTCTTCCTATTAAAAGTAGTACCTCAGTATAGTAAACCTTATAAAGAAGGGGCCTCTCTACATTAGTCATAGTATTTTCCTTGTGATAAAAGCAGCAGACTTTTTGATCCTGGTAATCATTCCTTGTCTTTTCAAGCCTGTGTTCAGAACAATTCTGCTGCCCCACTCCCGAAGTAAGTGGGGATGCCAGCTGATAGGCAGGGAATGTAGAGGTAATGGTATTTCAGCCTTGCACAAGAAAAATTCAGTGGCCTGCATCTTCATCTCCTCTGCAGCTTGTCTGCTGTGTAACTGAACTGAGAATCTTTTTGGGCCTGTATTACCCCTTCACAGATGGGAACGATGGTGCTTTTCTCACTGTAGAAGGGTCTAAGGAACACTTGGTGGTGACTGAAGTTTGTGATTGGAAGTGAAGTTGAAATACAGAAATGAGGGCTGTATGTCTGGCAGGGATGGGAAGAGTTTCTCGTTATCTCTTCTCTAGTCCGAATTTAGGAAGAATTTTTTTTCATTCCAAACCAAAATGAAAACCTCAAAACTTACTGAAATTTTCCAAAAATTTCATATTGGAACAACTGAAGCTGAAACCTTATGCATTTCTGAACTATTGTCCTTAAGTCGACCACTCGGGTGATGGTAAGCTGAGGATCCTCAGCACTTTGAGGCAGTAAATTCAGTGTGGACTGCTAGAAACCCAAACAGATCAACTTTCTACATTTAATTAAATGAGTCCACTGAAAAAAATAAGTATGATTGTCCAATTAAAAAGCATCCCGTGCATACGCAAAAGGGGACAAAATTAAATTTTAATCCTGACGTTTCCTAGTTTTTGAATGTTTGACTTCATGAATTTATTGTCTTGTGACAGCATTTTCTTCATGTAATTCCTTCCATTTTTGTTTTAGGGCATAGGGCAAAAGGTAATCTCTGTAACACTGATTAACAGCCACGTGATTCATAAGCAAAACTGCAATCTCTAGATCCACCACCACCTCTGGCAGACTGAGATAGGGCAATAATTGGTAGTAATTGCAAGCTGTCTTACCTCTGCCTGAATCTCCACTAGTGGAAAGATTGGGAATTTTGGCAGTGGCTTTCACAGATACTAGTTGACAGAGAGGAACAGGTTTACCCAACACTGATGTTTCCAGCCAGGTTCTGAAGAACATTCTTCACTTGGACATGGGCTCTGCCACTCTTTTGCCATAAACTTCATCTTTTTTTCTGTGTCCTTTCTCAAGTCTGGCACTTGGTTCTTTCTCTCCTACCCAGTTCCAGTCTCCCGGGTCTTTAGACCATCTCTTCCTCACCTTCTCGTCTTGCTTTGCAACTGCTTTTGCAGTATTTCTCTCTGCATCCACTTCTCGCTTCCTTTCTTCATTTCCCAAAATCAGTGAGAGACTTAATTGACTTGACTCTAGCAAGGCTCTGCTGAGCATGACGGACAACTTGGCCGGATTTGGACTGGCATTTGTAAGAGTGGCAAAGGGCACAAGCTGTACAAAAATGATTGCCCTCTTCCCTGGAGGTCAGGGGAGGGGGGGCGGCTGAAGTATCTTAAAAGACCATCAAAATTTACCAACATGCACAAATTTATATTTTCCTCTGTGGTCATTCTCAGAGATGGCACTCAGGAAAATGTTGATCCAGACAACAAGGAGTGATAAAGCCAGAAGTACTGAGAGGAGTTTTATCATGCAGCACCCTGTCTTAACATCAGCACCCTGTCAAGCTTCTGGTCGGTGAATTTTTCACCTCTTTGAAAGTCAGAGCTGAGGAGCGAGAGGAGTCATGCCAAGGCGTGTGTTACAATACCTCCGGATTCCTCCACCTCACCTAGCTTCTAACTCAGTCTCTGTGTAGTTAGGATTCCATTTTACATTTAAACAGTTGATTTCTGAGTCAAATAACCAACATACTATTATTGCAAGATCCTAAAAATTTCAAATGGAGTGGGAAAATGTCGCATTTCAACTTTGTTGATCCACCTCCTTGTTCAGAAGCAATTGACACAGCTTTACATTATGGCCCCAAAATATCATAGCTCATCAGGCTATGATATTTGTCAGTTGTCAAGCCTAAGAGATGAAAAATATGGATCACTTCCTGACTTTTTTCAACCTCTTAAAAATCCTAACACATCTTTTGTTTATTTTAATAGAACTTACTGATTCTAGGTCAATTGTCAATAAAGCCTTCTTATTTAACCCTATTTTTATATTTTGGATAACTATATATTTCATTGCATAGAGAGATAAAGATAATAACATTTTACACTGAAGATTTTAAAACTGAAGGGGAAACAAAACCTGCAAAATTTCTATATACCACATTTAATATCCACTTGTGTGTATGTGCGTATGTATGTATATATAGATATATATGCTTATCTAAAATCCAAAGAAATTGAGTTACTAATCAGTCTGGTGATTGCTGTCAGACTTTAAATATATTTTAAGTGCCATTATTCTTCACTCTTCTGGTGTGATATGTTCAGATGTGAAAATCACTTTACATGACTTCTGTTCTTCAATAGCTCTAAGTCAGTTTCTTAAAAAAATGGGATTACATGTGAATCTGTGCTTCTGTCTGCAGGAATTAGAAACAAAATTTTAAGACACGACCAGAATAATACCTTAATTGAAATAACGGCGGGGGGGGGGGGGGGGGGGGGGGTGTTAAGGTTTTCTTTATCCAACCTGTGATAAAATGTCACACTAGGGTTTGACCCTTCGATGCAGACTAACTAGCTTAAATACTCTCGTTTTTCCTCTTCACGTGATTTCAGGAGTCTCATGTTGAGACTAGCTATAATTTTAGCATACTTAATATTGTGAAACAGCTGGGGAGCAGAAGCCATATATCAAGTTGTCATTTGTTTTTCCTTCTCAATTGTGTGTACGTGTGTATTTAACTGTTTTCACAGACTTTAAGCAAGCATTTCAGACAATGTTTAGGATGTATCTCAGTTGCTATATATAAGGTTGCTGGATCTGGATAACGTTATAGAATTCTTTTCTTTCTCTCCCTCTTCCTTTTTTTCTTGTAATGCTTAGTTGGTAAGTATGATGCTGGATTTCAGAGTTGTTGCTTCATTGCACATAACTAACTCATCACTCTCTTTAACTGTAGCATGAGCAGCAATTGCATAATGAAATTCGAAATTCCGTTTTCTGTGCTCATCTGTTAATACCCTTCAATCTCTGCGGTTCGTGTCTCATGTCTCACACCTGTTATCTTTTATCTTTTCTCCTTCCCCTTCCTCACTTCTTTCCACTCCTCCTTCCTCATCACTTCTTCATTCTCAACAAAGAAAGAAATGCTGTGATATTTCTTCTCCTTCCAAAACCTCCACTAGAAAGCATTGGCCACATCAAGGTAAAGGGCAAAGGCTTGAAACGGAAGGTCTTTCACGCTAGCTGTGAATGGTATGCTGTGCAAAACAACAACGGTTATTTTCTATTCTCTAACTTCCACCATTTGAAATGCTTTAATTCCTTGTAAAATTAGAACAAGATAGAATTTCAGAAAATGAGGGTGCATGTTTCCCTGCCTGCCTTTTTCTATCAGGCACAGCGAGTCAGGCATTATCATGATTTTCCAGATTGTTTGGCAATGAAGTACCTAGTTCATGAAGAGAATTACTGTCACCAGCTGGGGAACAAATAACAGCCCTTTCTCCTCCCTGTCACTTTGATGGGTCATGTCAGTCTGAAAAAGATGGAAAGTACCGTGCCGTCTCTCTGGAGCAGGCAGGTGATGGACCAGGCGAGGAGGACAGCCAGGTCGCTAAATCACTGAGGTTTATGACAATATGTTTTAAATGTACTCTTAAGCTTATACCTGGTGACCTGTGATTTTATTTTAGAGGAGTCTTTCAAAATAAATCATGATGAGTTTTGCATGGGTTTTGCACCCCTTATATATAAAATGTATACTGAGGGAGAGAGATCTTCAGTTCTGATAATTGCATTTTTATTTTCAAGAATTACCAGTAACAGCATGATGTGGAAGAAATAGCAACTGATATTCTGGCTTACTGAAGTCAGTAGGGGTTTCCCCATTGACTTCTGCAGGACTAAGCTTCTGTCTGTAATTTATACAGGTCAGAAGCGATCAGTGGCGACTGAGGTAATTGAGTTCAGTCAGGCTGTCAGTCTCTGTAAATGGCTAATTAAAATGCAGTTTAGTGCTGTGGATGTGAGTTCATAGTGTTAATTTTCTGTACACGGAAAGGAGAACGTAATTTTGATTTCATGTTTTCTCCTTTTGTATCTCTGTGGAAGAAGATTTTGAGACAGGCTGTTTGTAAGGGAAGAGCCTTGTCCTCTTGCAGTGAGGACTCGAGGCCCACTGGAGCATGGCTCTGGGCACTGGGCTAATGAACTACATACTGTTATCTCAAATTCATCTTGTTCTTTTTACAAAGAAACGTTAACCTATAGTGCATCCAGTTAGTATGATCTGTTCAAGCTTCTGCCTTGTGGGCCCTGTAGGAATTTGCCTTTTGAAGCAAAGTTGGGATGGGAGAAGATGTTTTGCTCTCCCAGTTGGCCCCCGATTCGCTCCACCTCTTCAGCTGCATTCCTAGAGCTCCCTTCATGCACAACGAGCTGTTAACAACCTTCATGTTCTCATTAAAGACTGGATCCTTCTGGGTTGTGGTTTGAATAAGGACTCCCCTTCCCTGTGAGGGAACTGGAGGTGCTTGCTCTCCCGGTTAGCGGGAGAACGTCGCCCGCTTCAGTGCTGCCTCAGTTGCCGAGAGCGAGGGGGTTCTGCAGTCCCGTAGCTCAGTGGTTTCTGGCATCATCTTTTCTCTAGAGGTGGATTTGTGGCAGTTGCTAGCTCCACGTGCAGTACCATCACCCACAGCTGGTAAAGGGCTAGGAGATGCTGTGGGAGTGACAGCAGCACTGAAATTCCTCTCTGCCCCTTGTGAATAGATTCCCGCGCTGCGAGCGCGGCAGGCGGCACTGACCCGTCTGGTTCTTGCTGTCCTCTGCAGGCTTCTGCCCAGAGACTCAGCCGGGAGAAACTCCAGCAGCAGCAACAGCACAGGTGGATGGAACAGACTTAGCCTCTCCAATGTCTCCTCGGACTAGCAAGAGCCGCATGTCCATGAAACTGCGCCGCTCCTCTGGCTCAGCCAACAAGTCCTAAGTGGCGAGATGCCTGCAGCTTTCTGGTGAACAGCGATCGGCCACCCTTCCCGCAGCGACTCGCCGCTTTCCGTTAAAGGATAACGTCTCTAATGTGTGTGTGCCCCTTCCCTGCATACCCCTGTTCTGTATGTTTATTTTAAACCGTGACACTGGAATTTTACTTTAATATTTTAGCTTTTGGTTTTTTATCAAACTCCAGGCTGCCTTTTTTCTCTTTTTTTTTTTTTTTTTGTTTGTTTTTTTGTTTTTTGTTTTGCAGTGCAGTTTGTCCCCTGCACCTTTTACCTTCCTGGATGATTACAATATCTTAACAGTAGTCATTTTTAACTCTGGTTGATCTTGAGTCGTATATGGAATTGGAGACTGCAGTTTGATTACACTATATTTATTGTGCCCCATTGCAATTTTGTCTGTAACAAAGAAAGAAATATGTACAACTTGAAAATGAATGTACAAATTTAAATTGAAGTTGCATTTGTAAAATCTTTGTCAGATGTCACAATGTTAATGCACAGGATGTGTACAGATTATTTATGTTAAGAATAAAATAGTTCAATGGTCTTTCAAGCATTACAGAGTCCAAACAAAATAACTTGCTCGTAGCACCAGCTCTTCATCACAAAGCAACTTATCATTTCATAACTGTGCAGGTGATGCCATAATCTATGCCAGAAAAAAAAAATCACTGTGCTGAAATTCTACTTATGCTTGGCTTCCAAATATTTTTATAATGTTTGCTTTTCCAAGTGGTATCAATAGTAAATGTCATTGAGTTTCATGGGGTTTTAGCCTTTATCACCGGGCTGTTGGGTCTAGATGTATATTCTTGTTTCTTACATTGAAAAATAAATAAAAAAGCGCACTTTCCTGATGGAAATTCATTGCTCTGATGATGTGTACTAGGGAAGAAAAGGGAACATGCTCCAGGAGCCTGGCCTGAAATGCTGACGATTCCAACCCTGCAAGTGCAGATTAGTACACGCGATCTACCCACCCAGAGATATTTTCCTACAGAAGATGAAACGCTCACATTTTGAGTCTGGCAAACAACAAAATGCTGTTAACAAAATGTAGCATGACATCAGTCCTAACTGCATGTGTAAATATATCATATGGGCAACAATAAAAAGATAAATTATGTATTGTCATTCATGTAGTATCTACAAATTTGTAATGGTTGAAGAAAAGACATGCTATTTAATAATACAATAAAATTATTCTTACCATCTTTTGTATATTAGTCATTCACCTCAGTGATTAGATTCTTACTCCATGGAGCAGTTAAGTGCGGTACACAGTTTAGTTTTCATTTGTACTGAAAAGTGCACACGAGTTCTTAAGAGCTCTTTCCCAACCCATCGCAAGGACACCACACCGAAAACTTTTCCCCAGATCTAGTAAATACAATACGCGCAGCTCCGCAGGTAGTGCAAAGCGCAGGACAATCCCTCCTGCAGGCTGGTTGTTCGAGTGCTCATTGTAGGAGCAGTTAATAATCATCAGGTTTCTGTGGTCCGGAGCCCTTTGTCTTTGACTGTACAAGTGGAGAAAGGAGAGCAATGATTTAAAAAAAAACATAGTGACCTTCTGCAGGGGAGAAGAATTTAATTGCATAAATGGGCATTTTTACCTAAGTCTCCATTAGCAACAGATGATGGAAAAATGCACAACTTAACTTAAAATAACATGCTTTATTTCTGGCATATGAGAAGAGTGAGCTGCGATTTTAGCCTCCTTCGTCAGACAGCAAATCTTGGCTGCTTTAGGTTACATTGCGTTAATTCATTTGTCTAGGTCCGGGAACTAAAACAAGAAAGTCCGTGAAGCACATTTAAAATAAAGCTCTTATCGCTTGCTTTCAGTCTTCGGGCAGATACAGGTGAATCTTTTGTTGTGTGCAACAAAATATAAAACCACAGAAATGATTGCTTTAGAGGATGCTAATCAAAAGATTGAAATATTTTGCTTGCTCATTTTAGAGAGAGTGTTAGAACAAAGACTACAGCTGGGATCAATTTGGTTCTTCAGAAGTCACCAGCAGACCCACTTTGCCCTGCTGAACTCAAGAAAGGCGTGAGCTTTGTTTTAAATCCTTTCTTGAATTTGCTTGCCCTTATTTTTGTCCTCATCTGCTATCGCATTTAGAAACAAGCACTCGTGCGTGGAAAAATTGAATAAATAAATAAATAAACACTGGCTGAAATGTCAGTAGCTGGTAAATTTGACAGTATTTCAAAGCATTTGGCCAGACCGCTGTTAAAGCCAGGGAATACACACTGTGGGTTGCTTTGCTAAAGGTAGGTCTGATTCGAGAGAAGGAAGGTAGCCTGTCATCTGCGCTTTAGCAACACATCGGAAGTCTGTTTCATGTTCTAATTTCAGCTGTTCACAAGAGTCAGAGGAGCTCACATCAACAGCGCAGCTCGCGGGGGAGAGGGGTCAGAGGCCGCCTGAAAAGGCCGGTGCGGACAGGGACCCTCGGCCTGCCTGCGACGCAAGGGCTGGCAGGGCCGCGCGCTGCCCGGCCAGGCGAGACCAAACTGTGCTTCTTGCTATTGTTCGTGCCACACTAACAAGCCACTAACAGAGCGGGTTTTGGAATGGGCAGCTGCTGGAGACGCGCGGTTTGCCTACCGTACAGCAACACAGAGTAAGCGGGAGATGCGTCCTTAGCTATAGAAGACCAACACCTCGCATTTTAATTAAGCAGACAGCACGATTAATTTTCCATACGTTTTGCTAGCTATTATATGACTTGACATTGACTTAGTAGGAACATTTACCTTCTCGACTTAGTACAGAGTACAGCAAACAAAACACCTCACGATAACTTAAATGTTGAAGCTCGGGGGCTAAGGCTATTAAAACAAGGTCACTGGGTCAGGCTCCTTTTCTCACGAAAAATAATTCCTCTCTTTAAATATCGTATATACAGCTGTACTTCTATCCTGGGACCGGGAGCAGCTACGGAAGATGTACTTCTAAGCGGGCCGGCACCCGCCTCCCCGGCAGTGCCCGCATCCCGGCAGATGCTGGCGGGGCCCGGCCCCTTGCCCGCTGCCGCCAGCCCGGGGCCGTGCCCGCAGCCGCCAGCCGTCCTCCGGCTGCCCCGGCAGCTGACGGGCAGCGCGACGCCTCCCTCCCCGGCGGGGCCGGGCACGAACGCTGCCGGCCGGACCCGCGGAGGCGGCGGCGGCGAGCCCGCCCGTCGGCTAAACCGTCTGCCGCGCTGGTACGGGGGCGAGTTTCGCTGCCCCGCGGCCGCGGGCGGCTCCTCCGCCGTCGCAGCCGTGAGCACCGCGACTTTCCATAGGAATTACAGCGCGGACAGGACTCGCTTGGCTCGCCCGGGGTCCCGGAGCAGTCCCATCGGGGGGCGGCCGCGGGCCTAACAGCCCGGCCGGACGGGCACCTGGAGCAGCAGGACCTGCCTGCTCTCCGGCGGGTGGCACTTGCTGGCGTGCCGCGCCAGCCCGGGCGCGCTGAAGAAGGTGGCGGGGCAGTGCTTGCAGGGGAAGCCCTGCCGCTCGCCGCCCGCCGCGCCGCCCTCGGGGGAGCCGGCCGGCGGCGGCAGCAGCAGCTCCTCCCGCACGGCGTGCCACAGCCGGTGCTTGTCCCTGATGTCCGCCGAGGGGAAGCGGGCGCCGCAGAGGTGGCAGGCGAAGGCGAGCTGCCCGCGCTCCGGCGGGCCGTAGGCGACGGGCCGCGCCGCCCCGTGGGTGCCCAGGTGCTTGCGGAGGTAGGCCTGCCGCCGGAACCGCTTCTGGCAGCAGGGGCAGGCGAACGCCTCCCCGCCGGGGCCGGGAGCGGGAGCGGGAGCGCCGCCGGGCGCGGGAGCGGGGGGGGGCCGGGGCGCCGCCGGCGCTGTCCGCGCCGCCGCGGTGCTGACGGGGCGGCGGCGGCGGCGGCGGCGGCGGCTGGGGCGGGGGCGCGGCGGGGCCGCGGGGCCGCCGCTCGGGGCTGTTCTCCTTGCCCGGCGGGGCGGCGGAGCCGTCGGCGCTGGGGCTGGGCCGCGGCTTGTGCCAGCGGCGGTGCGAGGCCAGGTTGGCGGGGCAGCTGAAGATCTTGTGGCACTCGGGGCAGCGGTACTCGACGCGCACGATGCGGGAGCAGCGGTGCTGGGCCAGCGCCAGCGGGTCCGCGTACTGCTCCTTGCACAGCTGGCAGATGAACTCGCCCAGCGGCGTGCGCCCCGCCGGCGGCCCCGGCCGGCCCTCGGGCCCCTCCTCCTTGATGCGCAGCCCCAGCACGGGCGAGGTGGTCACCTCGTCGGCGAAGCTCAGCTTCCGCGTGGCCTTGGCCTTCTTGGCCGGCGCCTTGGCCCGCGACGGCCGCTTCAGCGCGGGCACCGGCGGCGGCGGCGGCGGCGGGGCGGGCAGCGGCGTGCGGGGCTGCAGCAGCAGCTTCTCGGCGGGCGGGAAGGCGGCGGCCAGCGGGAAGGACTCGGCGGAGGCGGGGGAGCTGAGGCACCGCTCGAAGAGAGCGGCCCGCGGCCCCGCGGCGCTGCAGGGCCCCGCCGGCCCCCAGGCGGCCGGCCCCTCCGGCGGGGCGAGCCCGGGGCCCCCGCCGCCGCCGCCGCCGGGGGGCCACGTCGCGGGGCAGGCGGCGGCGGCGGCGGCGGCGCCCTCCTCCTCCGCGCCCTCCTCCTCCTCCTCCGTCGCCTGCCTGGCGGCGGGGCTGCCCCCGGCGGCGGGCGGCGGGGGCGGCGGCGGGGCGGGCGGCGGGTCCCGGTCCGGGTCCCGCTCCCGCGGGCGCGCCCGGTAGGAGCCGCCGGGGCGCCGGCTGCGCTTGACGAGGAAGCCGCGCGGCATGGCGGGGCGGGGCGGTGGGAGCGCGGCGCCACCGGCCCGCCCGGCCTTTATACCCCCGGCGCCCGCTCCCGCCCGGGCGTCATCCTCCCTCCGGCGGCGGCGGCCAATGAGGAGTTGGGGCCGGCGCTGGCGGCGAGCGGGGGGCGGCGGCGGCCGGGCCGGGCCGGGGCTCCCCGCTGCCGGGGCGGGCGCGCTCGGGCTGCGGGGACGGGCGAGGCATCCCCGGGAGCGCACCCCGCGGCGCTGAGGCGGGGGGAGCGGCCGAGGCGCCCCGCGGGGCGGAGAGAGGTGCGGGACCGGCAGCCTGGGCCCGGGGCGGGAGAGACCCCGCGCCGGGGCACGGCCGCAGCGCCTCGGCCGAGGGGCCGGGCGGGCTCCTGGCAGGAGCATCTCCAGGTGCTGCCGGCGGGTGTTCGTGCCAGGAGCCTTCATCCACTGCTGGGGCCGGGCCGGGCCGCCCTGCACGTCCTTCCTCGGGCGGGAGCGAGAGCTGGGAGCCTGCTGCGTCCTTCAGCACCGCTGCAAGAGGTTTCTCTTGAGCAGCCAGAAGGATCTTGCACTAAGGTGAGGTGCCCGTGCCAGAGCAGAATTGCCACTGCCGCTCAGACTGCTACATCACTCGGCTGTGTAGCGGCTGTGGCTGTGATGCTCTGGCAGCTTCGCCCATGGGCAGCTCCCGAGCCCAGGGGAGGCAAGACTGAGCTGTGGTGCAACAAACTGCGGAGGAGCTAAAACCTGCCCCCTCCATCCTCCCCAGCGGTAATTCCTGGCCCGGTTGTGGATGCCGCCAGCCTAGCGGCAGCTTGTGTGTCCCTGAAGCAAGGCAGTAGTTGTGTTTGCTAAACCACTAATCGCCTTTTTACAAATGCTGTTGTTTCAGTGGGGAATGAGGTGCACTTGCAGCGGGTGGACAGCAGCCCCTCCGACCCCACCATGCGTTACCAGCATCTCCCGTTTGATCGCTCATTTATGCGAGCTCGGTTTTGAAGGCAGGACAGTGCGATCCTGCCCGGAGACCTGCTGCTCACGGTACACACAAGATGGCGTGCCATTGAAAATGAACACGCTAAAGCCTTGCTCTGTCCCTCGCCCAGGGACAGACATCCCTTGCCACGGTAGTACGGTTGGACTCACCGTCTCAGGAGCATCCCCTAGCAGGAGAAATTAGAGAGCCGCGGGAGAACGGGAGAACCAGCACCTCCAGGTCGAGGGGCTTTCCAAAAGTGGCACGAAAGATTTGAAGGCTTCATGCAAACACAGAACTTTCCCCACCTGCTCAAAACACTCAACCACTTGCCTGTGTAAGTGCTCTGATTGTATTCGCTTAGCAAAGTCTTAATCATGTTTTATATTACTCTCCTCTCCCATTTTCCTCCATTTTCATGGTTGCACTGAATTTTAGATTAGATTATAGACTCTGTGGGCTAGAGATCACCCTTTGTTAGTACAAACCGCTGTAATTGGGACCGATGAGCCACGCTGCAGCACAATTAGGTTACTCCACTGAGTGGCTGCACGATTTTTGCCTAATATTTGGGCTGACCTTTGTAACTGGGACTTCCCAGCTACATATCTCACTGAATAACTGGATCTCTGGTTACAGATCCACTGTTCTGTACTGTTCCTCCAAATGTTATGTAAATAGTTCTTTCGGTTTCCCCTTGCAAGCAATGTTCCCATTAATGTTTCATTTGCTTTTGTCACGTTGCAAAAGCAGTCAGTGGTAGGAATGTCCAGCTCAGCTTCTGTCCTAAGGGGTGAGGAACCCAGCGATACCTTTTCCTACATAGGAATAGTGGGAGGTGAAGTGCCAGTTGGATAGCAGGTGCACTGAGTGCATTTCCTGAGGCTCCAAACATTTTTCCAGTAAAAGCTGTAGGCTGGAGTTGCGTCACGGAGATTCCCCAGGCCCTCAGTGTCCTGGGTCTGAGATGGCCCAGAGGTCATGGGAAGACTGGGGGGCGGGTAGCTTAGAGTCTTCCCTCCCGAAGTCGCAGAGGTGGAATCACTGCTCCACCTCCTCACCCACTGCTCCTTCTGCTGCACTTCTCAGCTCTTCCCCGTGATTTGGTGAGAGTTTGTCTGCCTCATGCTCCACAGCGTGCTCATGGTGCAGCCTTCTTGTAGCCTTCTCCGTCTGCCTCCAGTTTATTATCATTTTCTGAGGTGGGACCCACAACTGCAGAACCCATCATCCCATCATTGGTCTTGCTGCAGCATGTGCCAGTGCCCATGGATCTTTAACAAAAACATGGGCAAAATTATCTTGGGATTGAAATTGTTGCAGCCACCTTGTGATTCGTTTGGCCCAATAACCATACTGTTTTCTCTAGGCTGCCCCTGCCCCAGTGCTGGCTCCCGGTGCCCTGGCTCCCACTCGCAGGGTCATTGTAGATTATTTCCCCTCCCTCCCCACATTCACAAGTGAGTTTAACCCTGGTGACTGGCACTACACCCAGCTCTCCCAGTTTCTGAGCTTTCTGAACATGGGCTTATCTTCTTGCCTTCAGCTTTTACTCCTTCCTGAAATTTTATAATTAGAAAATCCAGATAATTTATAAGGATATTTAACACTTTCGTGTGCACACACCCCCAAATCCTGCGGGAATTTGCTGGATTTTTTTCCCCGCTGACTTATTAAATTCCGTTAGTCCCATCATGTAGCTGAGAGTGCAGCACTTAACCCACCTGCACATCATACATCAGGGGAACTTTAAGATTGAGGCTTTCCTAAGCAAGAAACTGAACGATGTCATTGCTTCTGACTATACGCTGCGTTCCCTACAGTCTGATAAAATCAGGTTGGACTTGATCAAATGTATAGGCCGCTTACGTATGAAAGTCATCCTTAGATGACCTTAGATTAACCAAAGGGTTAATCCCACGGTAAATAGGAAATCAAACTTCTAGTGGAAAAACGCAGTAGCTGGTGAGCGGAAAGGACAGGGGCACTCCTGGGGAACTGGTAGGGGTGAGAACAAGAGGACACAGTTCCTCCTCTTACGTCCTCAGACCGTTCCCTCCTTTCTGGTTGGAGCTGAATGCTGGTGTGTGTAGGGAAGGAAAACAAGAGTGGTATGGTGCTGCTCGGCCTCCCTTTTGGCAGAAGCTTCCTGTTTTGTGTGAAGGGACTTCTACCCTTGCCCATAACTCTGCTTCTAAAATAAGCCTGGGAGACCCGTTCAAGCCTTACCAAGATTTAGCAATCAGATTCAATAATGGCTGGACCAACCTCTTGAGGACCTTCCAAAGCGAGGACAGGCTTCAGGTTCTTGCCTGGAGGGCTCCAGAGGACAGCACCGGCAGCTCCTGACCCAGGTCCTCCTCCGTCCCAGTGCCCACACGCTGCCCAGGGACCGCGATCTCCAGCTGCAAGGTAGGAATCCCATTGCTCCCAGCCCCAGCCGTATCTCCAGCAGAGCCTGGAGGCCAGCGCTGGTTCCTTGCTGGACACCAGGGAGCCCGCACGGCTGCTGGAGAGGAGGTGTAACGCAGTCCCCAAAAAAAACGTCGTTAAGCAAGCGGGTAGCTGCATTTGATGTTCTGAACAGTCTTGGGGCGTAAACAACAAGAGGAATGTATGAGAGCAATCCTGGCTGGGAGGGAGAAGGTCTCGGGTGAGGTCTGGTTCTCAGAGAGAAGTCTAAAAACTCTTCTGGGGGCTGAGGGGACAGAAAGAAAAAGAGAAATGCCTTTGGCCACTTAATAAAAGAAAAAATAACCACAACTTTAAAAAATGAGAGTTAAAAATAAAATAGAAAAGAACTATAAGCAAAGGATTAAAGAACATTTCTCTCCTTCATGTTTCCCCTCCCCACCACAAAAAAAATTGTTGTGGTTGAGTTTTTTATATTTCAGAATTTCAAATAAAGTTGACTTTTAAATCTTCCCCCAACATCTGGTTTGTAATTAAAGGAGAAGTAAATAGGAGGGAGACAGAAGCTGCCTCAGAAGCCTGTCCTTGATACATGACTCTCCAGCAATATAGCTAGATGAGTGATACCACCCCCAGGCTCCGGCACTTACACAAACAAAATCCAGGCTGTTTTTGGTAGCAGCACAAGCCATTTCATCTTCCCCCTAGAAGGAGGCTGCCAGTTATCTTGCTGCGGTTGGGGATTTGATGCTGGTGACAGACACTGAAGGAAGTATCTGCATTATGAGGATATGGATTGTCTAATATAACTGACCTTGCATTTTGCTTCACCTGAAGACAATCTGGCTCAAGGGGAAAACGATGCTAACTGCTGTGTTTTCTTCATCGCTCAAATGTTAACAAAAAGCTTTCCGTAATAGAAGGTACGAAGCACTGTTCTGTGAAGGTAAGGGGATTTGAAGGCTAGAGGGATTTGAAGGGATTTTAAGACACTACAAAAACATTCAGCCTTCCTCTGTTTTGTAAATGAAGTGATGCTGTTGGTGTTGCCACGCTGCCATCACTAAGCTGATATTGGGAGGACAGTGACGCTGTGGCTCCCATCCCTACTCCGTAAGTGAGCAGCAGTGTAAGGGCCAAATGAGCCCTCCTGCATATTGGCTCTTCCCCACCTCCGTCTGCATTAGCCCATCGCAGGGACACCAGGTGCTCTCCAAGGAGCAGCCCGACATTCCCAAACTCATACAAGTCATCTGAGAGCCTCGATGGGACCATTATGACTTTTGTTATTTCATTACAGATTTCAGCTGGATTTCAGCTCATACCCCACAGGCTGAAGCCATTTGCCGTGACAAATTTGCCTGTAATGGAGTTATTTATTGATCTCACCATGTCATAAATAGGAAGCTTTGGCTTCCTTCAGCATGAGATACTCAGCAGTCTGTTTCCTACAAACATCATTATATGTTGTAATTCACTGAAAAAGATACTCCTTGTACAGAAAGGTCATGGTTATTAATTATATGAATAGCAATAGTGGCTTTCAGCGAGGCCGAGTCCCAGCTGCACTCGTGCAGATGTACCTGCAGATAGGTGGACAGTTCTGCATGCGATGAGAGCAACAACCGGAGACGAGAAGACGAGACAGCAGGAGGATGGGAGAAATTAAGCTCCTGAGTGGTGCCCATGCTGCACGCTGAGCTGGGAAGCTCCATGCCTGCCTCCAGTAAAGTTCAGGCAGGACAGAGAAACCTGCGGTTTGCTTAATTTCCCAAAAGGGCTCAATCAAGGAGGCTTCTGGAGAGCGGAGAGCAGGACCAGGTGAATCACAGCCACAGATACTGTGTTAGGGCCACACTTCGTCCTGCTCTTGTGCTGGCGCTGGAGCACGTCCAACCCTGCAGGGATGCGGTGCAGGGAGCGGAGCCCTCAGGAAAATACTGATCTTCTTCTTCTTTCCCTTCCCCCAAGAATTTTTTCATGCCCCTGTGGCCAAGGCCAGCTTCCTCCATAAAATTCCTTTGGCTCGGAGGGGCAACAGGCAATTCCCCAGGGCTGTTGCCCAAGACCTTTCTCACATCCCCACTCCATGGTACCCTGTTTCCCTCTGTATCCATTTTCTTCAGGTCCCACCTAATTCCTGGTTCCTTCTCCTGCCCAAGCTGCAGGTAGCTCCTGCCAGAAGGTGGTTATTGCAGCTTTGCTTGCCTATGCAAAGGAATGGCAGGAATTATTGAGGAATAAAGTGCAGCTATGTCCTGGCCACTGCAAACCCGATGGCAGCGTAGGAGCCATCATTGCCAGCAACAGTTGCAAAGGGGCAGATGGAGCGCAGGAGACGGTGATAAGGAAAAACAGTGGCAGGGAATGGGAGGAGAGCAAACCCACACAGAAAGCTGGCTCGGAACAACTGGGCAGAGCAGCACCCTAAAGAAACAAGCAGGAAAACGGCATTACCAGGAAATAAACCACATCTGAGCTGGGTGCCTGCATCTCACAAAAGCAACAAGGAGGGCGACAGCTCCCAAAAGGAAGCGGCAACTCATCTCCATGCAGGGAATATGAAGGAGAAGGGCAAAGGAAAGGCAGCACTGCGCCAGAGACCTGCTGCTCTTTTCCAGAAGTGCACCTCCAGCTTCTGAGGTCAGTCACCCTGCTCGTCCCCAAACGAGACCTGGCAAACACCCATCGTGCACGAAGCTTTGGAGGGGGGAGGCTGCCGAGGCTGCAGCGCTGGCTCTCGCAGGCGCGTCAGGCTGGAGACTCTGCCCGTCTTTGGTGGGTCTACACCCACAGGCAACCCGGGGGGCAACGACAAACCGCTGCGCTGGCTGACGAGGTCAGGAAAGGGAAAATACGGCAGTGCCTCAGGATGATCCGCAGCCAAAGCTCCTCTTCAGCTGCGCCCGCTTCCCCAGGAGCCAGCGCCTGCCGCAGAGAGCGAGGGCAGGGGCAGTTGGAGGGTGTCTCCAGCAGAGCCCGAGGGGAAGAGCAGCACCAAGCCAATATCATTACCTTTTGCAGACCAAAAAATCCAGCATGAATCTCATTGTTCTGAAAGTATTTTTTCCGGTTAGGACTTAGCTCTGTTTACTCCAAAGTCAGACAAAACACAGGGGACTGAAAACCAGCATCAGGTTCTAAGTACTGCAAAAATAAGTGATCCCTAGCAGTTGCCATACAGGATTCTCCAAATACATCTGTTTTGCTTCTTTCATGACATTTGATTAAAGTCTCGCTATCCGGACTATTAATTAAAGAGCTTGGAGGCGAGACCCAAATTTCACTTCCCCTCCCAAGTTCACCAGCTCCATCCTCCTCCTCCTCCTCCAAATATGTTTTGCTGTAAATTATTGGCACTGTTTCTGTTGATAGTCAACATAATCAAACATTTGTAAGCATGCTGTCTCTTCAATCTGTTCAGTTGATGCACTTTACCTGATCTTTCATTAAAGTAATCAAAACACTTGCTGTGCCGCGTCTAATGAATGTTGCATGTATGATTAAGTACTTTCATTCATATTGCAAGTTTGATTTAATGTAATCTGCCTTTCAGACAGCCATTAGCCTAGCTCCTGCGTGAATTCGATTAATTGGCTGAATTCTTCCAGATGTCCATTAAGTATTACAGGAATTTCTATGTAAAAACAGCAGGGACCGTCTAGCAGAGGAGCAAACAATGATATGTTATATTGCTGCCATGACTTACAAAAAGCTGGATTCATTTTCATTAATAAAACATCTGTACTCCTGCACAGCTATGCATCAAGATGCATTTATTTTATATGTTTATTTCTCTTATGACTATAAATAGACAGTTAAACAGAGGCACAGTATGTTCAGTTGGAAGATACACAAGCAGAACGGTATCAGAAACGAAAATAGCAATAAAGAATAGCGGCGTTAGGACTTAAAATAAGCATTGGGTGTTGAAGCAAACAAGGCAGTCACTCCTACGTCTGCGTGGTATTTCTTAGCATAAAGGCATTTTTCTTTAGACCATTATGAATCTGCAAATGGTCGGCTCTTGGGGCGAAATGTCCTGTGCCCGGTTTATGTTTACAAGGCTCATCGTACCTTCAAGTGGGAGCAAAAATGCAGTTCTGCATTTTTAAAATGGTACAAGGTAAAGAGAAAAATTGCCTTTAAAATAAACAAGTCTGATGAAGTTTTTCTTAATTCTCAAAATGGGGGTTTTCTTCTTTTTTCTTTTTTTTCATAAAGTTGCACTTCAGAAAGGAATCACTTTTTCCTAAAAAGCAAAGCTCCCAGAAGCCAGTTTGGGTTTCAGTGCCTGCCGTACCCAGCCCATGCAGGGGACGGTGGTGTTTGAGGGGACACGGAGGACACCTCCACACGCAGATGTAGATCCCTTAACTTTCCACTGACCTTCCTAGATCCGAGAGCACCTTTCAACGGACCATGTGAGATCTCAGGGCTTCCTTCCCCTTTTCACCCCCTCTCCCCCCACCTCAAATACCCTCCTCATCCTTGGGGAATTAGCACGGGGCAGGAGCCCCAATGGGTAGACTGGAGAAACCTGGCAGGAGTTGACACTGACTCTGACACAGCTTCATTTTCCCAAACATGCTGCATGTCTCCTCAAAGCCAGTGAGCTGTAGTGCTATACCTGACACTACGCCTATAGCACTGTGCTGTGCTGAGTCAGAGGATGGGGAAGGGAGCAGAGCCGCAGCAGTTCAGTGGCGTTGCAGCTCTTCCCGGCGATGTTCGGGCAGGCGGCTCCAGATCCCCAAGGCACTGCTGACCCTGGGGAATAGCCAAATCAAGCTCTTCCCTTTCCTCCCCAGCTCAGACTTTCCCTACTGCTGCTCAGCCTTAAAAGTCTGGTTTGGTCCTTGAAGTACCACTACTGCGCTGGGGAAATTATTGCTGCTTTCCACCACGTCAGGATTTTACTCACCCCCCCCCCCATCCAAATTAGCTGGAGCAGGTACAAGCCAGTTCATTTTCAAAGGCCATTTAATAGATGCTCGACTTACAGGAGACATATTGTTCAGCAAAACTTGGGCTGTACAACAAAAGGAGTTGGGATTTGCTAAACTGTAACTCCTGTTTGCTTCCAACAGCTCACACAGTCACAATGCTGGGTAACAGCTTGCTTCTTTATTTACACATTCTCTTCTGGTTTCACTTCTTTCTCAATTTCTTGCTTTTGTTGCTGTGTTGTCTATTATCCCCCTATAGCAAACATACCCATAAAAATCCCCTATTATTATGTTATCTTATTATATTATCTTACATTATATTACCAATATTATCTGTATTCTGCTATGAAAAGCACTTTAAGACAAATTTTCTACCCTAGTTGTGCTGTGAGACCTTGTTCCAGTACCCACGTAACCTCATAAAAGTATGGCCCTATCAAACCTAAATCTTTTCACTAACCCATTGCAGCAGCCTCATACCAATGACAGGGGAAAGCAAACCAGAGGCAGTTGATTGACTGCCTTGATCTCTGTTACAGAGGTATTTTCTGAGCAGGGAGAGCAGTGGGTTGACTGGAGAAGGGGGGGATGCAGGAGCGAGGGGCGAGCGGGAGGTGAGACAGGCTTTCCCTGGCGCGCTGCAGCCGCCTCGGCAGCAGCAGCAGGGGAAACGCTTCACCCCTTTGAAACCTATCAGAAATCTAACTCTCAACGCAACAAAAACAGTTCCTAGATTTTCACCCAGAAGAAAATGGTGTAAATATCATGTATAGGTGACCAATCTGAAAATGAAATGCAGCAAAGCAAACCGAGCCTTTGCTAGTTTCCAGTGCTGTGTGTTTTTCAAGGCAAATGCGGAAAAGTCACATCTTTTGAAGCCCGAGAGACTGAAAAATTAAATCAGGGGGCTTTGTTATTGATGTTTTTCTAATACAAATGTTTTGAAAGCCCTGCCTTTCATGTGTCTCTTACAAATAAGCAGAAATGTGTGATGAATCATCTTTGCTTTTAATTCCTTTAATAGATTCTTATCTCACCCACTAACGTCTAAACAATTTTTGTTTCTGTAACAATCCCTTCCTCAGTGGTAAATATTGCTTTCAGACAACATCTTTTTTGGAGGTTCATTATGTTCATTCTGTGGCTGAGACTCATTATACTCAGTTATTTATTTAAAAGAACAAAATGACAGCAAATGCCTGCATTTATCATGTCTCCCTTTACACATTTATAAAATATATTTCAGCAAGAAGGCCCAGCCGCTCTCACGGTTTTGAAAAAACAAATTGGCCTTCCTTCCTAGCCATCACTCCCCGAAAAAGGAATACTTAAAGGAGATGGTAGAGTCTAACCTCACTTGCTAAATGAGACTCCACTGATGCTAATGGGAGATTTGGCAAAGAAAGGAAAATAATTTATGAACTATTTGAATTTTTTCAATTACAAAATAAAAAACTTTGGGAATTATTATGAAGATAGAAGCAAATGAAAATGCCACTGTAAGGCATGGTGAAATTATATGCGTGGAACCAGCCCAAGAAATAATTTGGATACCTAAGGACAGGTTTGAATCTTCCTGACTTTCCAAAGTGTCACCCATCTCACTGAAGAGCTTGCCAAAAAAAGTTCACAGTTTTTCCACAGTAAAAAAATCCTCAGCCCTTGAAACTAACATTTCACTAATCCAACATTCATGGAGTGGCTTCTGTCCATGTTATGCCCATCTCCTAAACCAAACCCCAAGTCCTACACTGGCACCCACTTCTGTTCACACCCAACTACATCTGGCCCTCAAAAGAGAGGTGCTAACTGGCCCACAGTCACAGCAAAAGGTTATCGAGATGCCTATATAGATTATAATCAGCGTAATTATAAAAACAGAGGGTGGCTTGGCCTCAGGGAGCTGTAAAATACATTTTTAACTAGGCCATTGATATAATAGAGACAAGATGAAAATCAAGAGAGGAGGGCAAAGGTTCGGCTGTGTGGCCATTCTGGGAACTGACTGAAAAACAAGAACAAAGCTATTCAGAGCAGGTTGTTAAAGAAAAAAAATTTATCTAAACCGAGTCTAAAAAATAGGAAATAGAAATATGACACAGTAGCTTACAAAACAGAGGTCAAAAAGACATCGGTAATTAATGGCGAACAGATAAAGAACCAAGCACTTAATTTCAAAGAAATAGTTGGGGAAGGCGTAATGGTACTGTGACCAAGAAAAAAGATTTTGCAGAAGTAAATTAAAATGAATAACATCTCAATAGGGGAAAAATGGATAATTGAAAAAGTAGAAGAACTGTAAATTGCTGTAGAAATTCACCTGGAACATGAATCAGTTATTTAGGACTGAGGGTGAAATACAGTTTTGAATGGATCCATTTTTTCAAAGCGATTTCCAGGCGCACACTACCAATTTTGCTCTGATATTGTTTCACATCCAGTTTTCATGCATGGAAAATACAGGTGAAAATGTCTACTGTGTTTGGAAGTTTAAAGACTGCTTTCTGAAATGCAGACTGAAGGATTTTACTTCCGTTCATCAAGAGTTGCCTGCTGGAAGGAAAGGGGTAGGAAGCACAAGCCCAGAAAAACGGAGAATAGCAGAGGTTTTTAAACAGCAGATACAATGCCTTTAGCGTCTTCCCATGTTTTCTTTTTTGTTTTCTGAGCTTCAGCTTCAGAGAAGCAAAACTAGATAATGCAGAGTGTTAAACAGCAGTGGACAGCCTAGACCTGGAGAGCCTCAGTTATTCTCCAGAGTTGTAACAAAAGGAGTACATCTCAAGGAAAAAAAATAATAAAAAGACAGGGTGAAGGTATGTCTTTCCCACAGTTGCTGGTGCAGGAGATTGTCCCACCACCTCCACCAGAAAAAGATGAGGAAGAGTGAATGCAGGATTGTTCCAGTTTATTTCCCAGTTAAGCCCCTTTTACTTTTCTCCAAGAACTGTATGAGAAGACTCCTTTACAAAAACCCACGGTTGTGTTAAGTGGCATCTTAAGCAGGTTACATGTTTCAGAATAATCAAACCTAACCTGCCCCTCTCTTGGTTCACCCCCTGATGCTGGTAAGCAGATCCCCGGTATGCAGGATGGGAGAGCCCTGCACAGAGGCACACAGGGCAGCGGAAAATTTATCTGCTCTTTGGAAGAAGCTGCCGCGCTGGAGGTTTGATGTATTATGTAGTAATGCACAAGCCCTTCCGCCAGACAGTGACTGCTCCAGCCCTATTAGAAGGATTAATAACCACATCACCCGGTACTGCAGAGCCAGCTCAGACACTGTGATTCCCAGGGGCTGGACCACAACACTGAACTTTTACATGAAGAAGTAATCCGAGGTGCCGTGGACTGTAAAACATAGCAAGGCTCTTCTGGGAGAAGATTGGTGACAGATATACCTGGTACAGCTGTGGGTCTCGGGCAGTGAAGGAGGACATACGTGGTAGCTTCTCTGTGTAAAGGTGACCTGGTTTAGCAGAAAAGTCATGGTGCCATCTCTCAAATACTGTTTTTCAGTGGCACATCTGTGTGTGGATCCAGGAAAACAAAGACAGTCCATGATATTCTGCATGTCAACAGGACGTGGCAAAACTAAGAGTCTGCCATCTCCAGAAACCAAGTAAACGAAATCCTAACAGCTGTAAGTGTTGAGTGAAGGCATAAAGCCCTTAAATACCATAAGTCACCCTGGGTGCATCCCCCTCTGGATGCTGAGCCATAATCCCCAAGCACCCAGCGCTTGCAGAGGCTTAATCGCTTTCAACAATGGGATGAGCTGGGAGCTGCATCCTTTCAGGATTTACATAACATCCCAGCGCACATGTCTTTCAAGGAGGATCAGAACTGCTTAGTGTGTCCTGAATTCACGTTTTTACAGCCATTCTGTTTATATCCATGTCTCTCTCCCCAGTGGGAAAACCCCAGTTACCAACGTTGCCCTCAGCCCACCAGCACGGCAGGTTATGATCATAGCTGGCTCAGCTCAGCAGAAAGCGCTTCTGCACCCCGTGTCCTGGGTGTGACTGTTGCCCCGACACACACCTCATCCCCTCATGGCCACCTCCCTGCGACCCCGCCAAACTCATGTGGATTTTGTCTCCTCTAAAGAGACTGCAGCAGGAATGCGTAAGAGGATTCTTGACTTGGAGGCAGTTGCCCTTGGAAGGGCAATGGCTAACTGGTATCTCTTGTGAAAAGCGAGCCAAAGGATCCCAGTGTGAGCCAGGGACACAATCTTACTTAACCTTGCCTTATCCTTTATTGGCCTTTTAATGTTTATTGGCCTTTTTATGTGCAATTCTTCTGTTGTACCCTTACCTTAAGTGTGATCTCCACCGCAGAGCTCCATGGTTGTGCTCCATTGCTACAGCACTACAATAAGCCGTATTTTAATTGTGTCAGTATGGATATTGCATCCAGTGGAATGAAGTTTGATTTGAAACGAAACTGTTTTGTGGTGAATTTCTTAGTTCCTCTGAAAGGGAGAAGTAAGCCTGACATCACCTTTCCTCTCTTTAATTACTTTAACTGTTTTCTTCGTGCCAGCGATCTCCCATGGATGCAACAATCAATTCTCAGGACAAAGACAGACAAACAACTAACACATCTGAACTGAAAAAGGAAGAGAAAAGAGGTATGAAGTAATAGAGAAAAAACCCCTACAATGAAAATCAGCCCAACCTTTCATTGTCAGTTGATATCCCTGCGTCTTCCTTTTCCCATCAACTGTGTTTCCTTGTTCTTCTCTTCTATGCCCAAGTAGCTGCTTCATCTGCAAACTGGCAGATTCACAGAACTCCCTTGGCTCTTCTTCAGCAGCACACAGCACTTGACTCTAGCTGCAAAGACCTTCTTGTGTTTTGCCAGGGACACATTCCAGTGTTATTAACTGTGTGGTTTTCAACAGAAGTTTTAACCTCACAAGACTTTTCCAAATCTACAGCAGCAACACTGGAAAGTACACAGATATGTGGATCATCCCCTAAACCCCCACGTGGGAGAACAGGGCTGTAACAAAAAAGTGAGGAAGAAACTTGGAAATGTACCAACATACAATGAGACTGGACATTATTAAAGTCTGTCTTAAAAATTTAATTATTTTGTCTTGTCCATTTGTTTTTACAATGTGCATTACAATCCTATTCCTTATATCACAGCATACAAAAACCTGTAAGGATTACAGATATTAAAATGTGGTTTGTTCTCTTTCCCTGCCTGCTTCAGTTACTGTTTAAGCAGTTAGGTCTACTTCTGTGAAGGATGCTGAAAATACAAATTTGGCACTTGCATGCTAAATACCTGATGCTACAATGATCGGAGTTCCCTAAATCTGTCACCGGAGGTATTGCATAAAACCAATTCAACCAGCAGAGAAAGAGTGCAGGTACACATTTAACAGCTAGATCTGGACAATTACTGATTTTATGCAAACCTGGTAAATGGGGTAGAGTCAAAATCAGCATTATTGTAATCTTACAGAAAAACATAAAATGTCCTCATCTCATTTAACTGTTGCCTCAGTTGAACCACTGTCTGTGCTTGGGGACGTGCCTATGCTGGAAAAGTGGTATTTATTTTCCATGCCTTGTCCAGTTACAAGTTTCACCATGGAGTCCTGCAAATGCCTGGAGTACTGAAACTATGCATGGGCCAAGTACCTGCTGCTGGACAACATTTCAGAATAGGCAAGACCTGAGAAATTCAGAAGACCCAACATCTCCAAGCCCTTCTCCTGACCACAGAGAGGGTATAGACTCAGTGGGTCAGAGAACAAGTGCCTTCCAACCCTGTTCCACCTTCAGCCTCACCGCTGGGAGTCAGTGGGCCCAAGGGGGTGTCCTCCAAGTGCTGCACCTCAGCAGCTCAAATACATGTCTAGTTCTTCGCTCGAGGACTTTGGTGCACTTCAAATTGAGAGAAAATCCTCCATGGATATTTTTGTAGAGTAAAATGGGGCAGAGCATTAGCTTGCTCAAGATAACCAGAGTGAGAGCCAGAGCCAGACCAGAGGTTTATTTAGCACCAGACCTGCACAGCACCCGCGGGGTCATGGGCTGCAGCCTGTGCATGGTGCCCATGGGGGCATTGCTGGCCTCCACCCCAGCCCCCTGGCTCTTCAGGACAACGAGCCACCCGTGGAGCGAAGAGGGAGATAAAAAGGGAAGAACTGAATGAATATTCATGTCTCAGCTTCAGAGCCCTCTAAATACTGTGGCTAAAACATGCTTAGAGTAGATACATGCTAGTACACAGCCAGGGGGACATACACAGAGATATACAGAGCACGGAAAAGAAAAACAGCCAGTAAATGAAAACAAAGATGAATATACAATGGGTCTGTTTATCATTTCAAAATACTGTCATAGAAGAAGAAACCCAAAAGAAGACAGGTATTATTTGTCCCCATCATTCCCCCCACCCAAAAAAGGGAAATGCTGGCTGTCAGTCAGTATCTTTCAGATTTAGATTGCGGGGGGGGGGGGGGGGGGGGGGGGGGGGGGTGTTTGTCAGCAAAACACTAACAAATATAAATTTTAATTTCGTTGGCAATCCAGTTTTATGTCCCATAATACTTTCCATCAACCTCAAAGTCAAAAAATTGCTGATAAAATAAGAGCTGCTGGGATTGCTAGGAAAAATTTTGTGACAGGTGACTTCCTGCTAATAGCCCCTTACACACAATGTTGTGGAAGAGAAGGACGTGAAAAAACACTGCTATAAGCACTATGGCTGTTTAATCCTTAACATGGGAATGTATTTCTGCTCTTTTCCCTCCCTAGATTCATTTTATGTTCCCATCAGAAGGTTAATTGTGTTAACAGGAGTTACAGCCACAGGGGAAAGGTGTGATTGAATGCTGACTGCAGTTTTAGCTGATAACCTCTGAGTGAGTGAAAGGGCTCAAAAAGGGGTTGATCTCCTCTAAAGGGGTTGCTAGTCATTCAGGAAAAAATGCAGCTGTGGGAGAAACAGCCTTATCTCCCAGGACACGAAGAAGGGAAGCTATCAAAATAATCTTGAAGCTACACTCATCCTGGGCTCCGTGTCTGCACCTGTGGCTCTGACAGTGGAGTTAAATGTGAATGACTGGCTTTTTTGTGTGCATGAACAAGCAGACCCTGACTTGATGCACATTCTTGAAGACCGATTAGATTGCATGAAAATGTGTAATTAACAACAATAGACCCCAAATAATTATACCTCTAAAAAGATGGCATGAAATCTTGACATCTTTTAGCTAGATGGCACAACTCCTGTTTGCTGAATTGGGGACATGATTGCATGCCAAGCTTTTAGGTAAGACTAGCAGTGAAATCTTGCCCCTATATTTAAACTTTATCAAAAATACCTATAGAGGGTCTGCATGAAAAACAAGGACTTCCCTCTCCATTGATCATTTCAGACCACATCTGAACTCATCCTGCAAAATTATATAGTATTTATGGTAAGTAGCTTCAAGAAGAAGGGTTGGGGGTTTTTTAAGATTAAATATTTCCATAAGCTGCAGTTGGTGAGAGTGGGTATTTGGGGAAATGTCTGCACACACAGAAACAGGACAAAGGACCAAGGTATATTTCAGTGCTAGAATACGAGCAGTGAAGGTTGCATCTGGTTTGTCTCAAAGGTGCACTGCAAACTCCAGAAACAGAAAGCCTTCTTCTCCTATGCACTCCAGGACTACCTTAGAAATGTCTTGGGAGCACTCCAGAAATGGTTTTAGGTGTTGTTACCAGCTGCATTGCAGTTACCCTTCTCTACCTTGTCAGTGCAAAGGATGCTAAACCTCCAGAAACTGGCAGACCCTTTCTGTTCAGCCTGGTTCTGCTGCCTTTACAATGAAGATCCTTTTCTCACATGCAGAGCTAAAAATACATATGCTTGTCCAGTTATAGCTGTAATACAACAATGCAGTCTTGCAAGAGAAAAACAAGTAGGTGGAAAAACAAATGTTTAGACTTCTGCTTGAAAATGCCCAAATATAAACCTGGCTATCTTTTTCCCCGAAGCTTCTAAGTGCAAAAAAGTTCTGTAATATTAACATCAACAGTACAACTTGAACAAAACAACTAAAATGCTTATTGACTTGGTAGCAGGGAAAACCAGTTTGAAATATTTGATCCTAACACCAGCTAAGCAAGTATCTGTAAAGTGTAAAGCCTGCACTTGTTGATTTCTGAGATAAAAATCAATAAAACTGTCCATAACCTATAACTCTCTGGTTTACCTCTCCATAGAGATCAAAAGAGAGTAATTAGATTTCTGCCTGACTAGCAGGGGTAGAAAACTGTTTCATTTTGGATCAAAACCTTCCCAGTGGATTACACCTTCTATCCACTGCCTATCAACACTTAACAATTGCTTCTGTATTTGACTTTGACAGAACTACCAGAATGTTACTGTCTAATTTTCAGTGTAGTTGATACAGGATTTTGAAGCTTTTTTCTGGTGTCAGATTGTAAAATTAATTCTTCCCACTTCGTATTTTACATTTTTACTCTGCCCGGTGTTTTGTAACAGCTAGCCTTGCTAATGTGGTAAATAATTAAAAAACAAAATGACAATACCCATTCAACCTCTAATTTACAACAAGCAAAAATCCCTTAATCTATTATTGATGATCCAGCCTTTGGATTCAGATATCACTCTAAAGAAGCAGTTGTCTGCCTTGGATTGTCTTTGCATTTCATATTTAAATGAGGTTGACACCGTTGCATATATTTTCATCTGATGACATTTTAATATCACCAGATGCTATTGCCTGCCTAGGAGATAACTGCTTCAAATACAGCCTCCTTTCCCCTCTAAGCACAGTGATGTTAAGGGACAGGCAGAAAGCAGGTCGTGTTTTAAAATAACAGGTTTATAACACTCACTGCTATCATTGTATTCTCACATTTCAACAGTCCCAGAGCCTTTCTGTAATAATGGCTTTTTAAAGAGAAATGTCACTCTGCATTTTGATCTTCCTTAACTCAGCAGCTTTTTGAGCAGGCTGAGAGCATGAAATATCAAATAACAAATAGCACTCGCAACAACTTCACATGCTAGATAGAGATTAATCTATTGGAAAATATGTGACAGCTTAAGTTCAAGTCCCATGTAATGAGCTGTGTTGATGGACAGACGCAATAAATTCATGTCCTGATGCAGAGGACTTTGTCAGATGAAGTCCAGATCACAGACAGCCACCCGCAGCCGCCCAGCACCTCCTGCTCTTCTCAGAGCGAGCATCTGGGGGCATTTTGCTTACTTACTTGCTTACAGGATTAACAAACCTTCCCATTCTCACAGCTCTGAGCATTTTAAAAATAAAAACTAACCTCATTTTTTAAAAAGAACTAAACTTGCAATATTTGAACCTGGCCACAATGTATATTTGTGCAAACGTTTTTTTTACATAAGATTTGAGCTTACCCTAAGTTTATTAATTTAGACTGAAACTCCCTGCGAGCTGGAATATCTTCCACTGTTTCTTGGACAGGATAAAGCACCCTAATCTCTAAAAAGTAATGTGTCACTATTGGCGACTGTTTTGGCTCCCTGTGGTTCCCCTGCTCTGGCACAACGTCTGCATATAGACAGATGTGTGCAGTCTTGGAGGGCTTTATCTCTCTGGTACTATGTCCAGACACCAAGAAAACCTTCAAAGAGTGGCAGGAAGCTGGAGTTAAGGGGTGTGTGTTCTGCCCCTCTTCTGCCAGTAACCACCACAGGGAAATCTATGACAACTTCCACGTAAACAGGCTGGTTAAGTACAGTCTACCCAAGCTGCAGGACCCCTCTCTTCTCTACAGCGGGAATTGAGGAGGGCGGTGGAGGCAACCAGCTAGGCCAGGATACCTTGCAATTTTCCAAGGCTGCCATACTCTGGTCCTGGGCATGCCCCAAGACCTTCCAGTTTTGGATGATTAAATCTTCCCTTGCTTGATCACAGCAGTCCGGAAGAGCAAGTGTCCCATTAGAGTTCATCAGACCAGAGCACAAGGCAGAGAGCCCCAAGCTCGAGACCACAAATCTACATTGTATGACAGCCTGACATTGTGCTGCACGAGCTCATGTTGAGAAGCAAGATGTCCATTTTCCTCTCTCTGAAAGACGTACAATCTAGAGCACAGAGACATGCCGACATGGAGGTACTACTTCTGCGCTTCAGCGTATTCACATGGCCCCAGTGCTGGTTTTGGCACTGCACTCCCCAGTGTGGGATTAATAGATCCAGGACAGCTCCAGCATCTCTGCTTAGGGAAATGTTTCCACTGGAAAAGTTTTGGGTGTTTCCACAGGGGCAGTTTGGATACATTCTCCCTGCCATGCCTCAAATGGGGACAAATGTCAGTGCACACCCCCAAAGACAGAAAAGGGCTCTGTGCTTGGTGATAATTGTGCTCAGCGTGCCCAGAAGTAACATCACCAAGAAGCAGGGAAATGCTCTATTTTTGTAAATTCATATACACGATGGTACAATTTGCCCCACTTCCCTCTTGCTTTCTCCCTGCCCAGACTCACATCTGCTCTCCAAATCCCAACAGCATTTTTGCTGCAGAGCCCGGCCACCACAACGGCTGCTGTACATGCTGAAGCACTGGGTTATATACCTGAGCAGTGTACAGGGATGTTATTGTTTCTGAAATGTGGCAGTAAATATTGTAAACTTAAATACACACTGTTGAGAGCCATGTTTTTTAACCTCGGCACTATCAACTCCTTACCCTACACTCTTCTCCATTTTAAATCAGATTCAATTCTGTCTGTGGTTTTATTCTTCCTCTAGTGAAACATCTCTTTATCCAATCTTTATCTTTCATCAGTTTCCATTAAACCTTGCTCACATGCATTAGCATTAAAACAGAATCAGTAAAGATTTTCTATGTTATGTCCACTGAAGAGTTATATAGGTAGAAACAACTTTATGCTCAGGTCCACAGCACAGTTTCCAAGTGGCAAAGCTGTTTTAAGATAGTCCCACCTTTATTCGATGCAATTTACCGGTCCACCCATTGGATTGATAAAACTACTTACAGAAAGGTGTCCCAAATTGCACCAGTAAAAAAATTACATAGGTTCTCAAAAAATAATGTTTTTAGGGAGTTACTGAGTTGCCTTAAATAGTTGTATTGTCATAATGGCTCAGGTGGCTAAACCAAATGAGGAACTGTTCAGCTACAGTCACCACTCAAGAAATCATTACACGAAAAACCTGCATTTTGCTGAGAGGTAGATGGGATCCATTCCTCAACACTGCCCAGAAAACAAGTCTTGATTCTGACCTTTTGGAGGACATCAAATAGACACCCAGGGATGGGGGAAAGGCATCTGAGGGAACACAACTTAGCAAAGCACTTGTCCTCATGCCTAGTTTTAAGCAGTGGCTTACACGATTTGCTGAATTGGGACTAGTGACTTAATTGTGAAATTATTTTTATCTTGTCCTACGTGAGGAACAATCATTTTATTAGGTAACCTTAGCACCTAAGGAGGACAGTTAAATTATAAGTGGCACCATCTTAGCACAAAGCCATTGTTCACCTGACATCTCTGGAAAGGCGTTTAGGCACTTCATGTTCCCTCCATTGATTCCGATTTTCCTTGTGAGAGGACTGTTCTGGTCTCCATCACTGCCCCCCGTTCCTCCTCCCCCTCATTCTTTTTTCTGCTCTGTGAAGCAGGAAGCTTTCTGCCTTTATTAAAGTCACACCAGTCAAGAAGTACTCCCTTGACAAGTAACAGGCTGAAACATAACAGACTTTGAAGAGTTAGCAATTGCACCTTGTTCTACGGCATGCCTTGCTCTCCAGTCTCCCTTTGGACAGTGGGTGACTGTGTGATAGATACATACAGTTCCTTTTCCATGGGCACCCGGGGTTGTATGACTGTCTGTCCGCCTCAGCCTCCCAGGCATAGGAATTGCACACAAGCTATTTCCAGGCAGGCAGTCTTCTTCGACCTTTCGCTATAGATGCCAATTAGAAGATTAGCGTCTTTTCTCTCCCCCTCTTTGCTATTAAATAGTCACACAAAAGCTGAGCTGACAAATTGCTCTCTCTATGGTGTGGGACAAAGACAGACAATAGATCAACATCATTTACTATACTCAAATCCTATTAATCATAGATTAATGAGAACATGTCTAGGGGGGGAGAAATTACCAGAATGTGGGCATATTGGCTTGTTACTCATGTAACATCTGCTGTAGCTTTACCTTTAGTGTCATGTCATCTTTTATCACATTGAAATAATGTTTGCTCCAGAAACATAATTAAGATAATAGGTCCTTCCTTTAACAATTACTGAGGTACAGTAGGATTATATTTCTTAGCCATTTGGTTTTAAAAAAATCTCTCTTAGCTACTTTCCAAATGTTTCTACTAGTCACTATGTCATTAACAAAGATGTATTTATAGGCATCAATAGAAGCTTGTTATTATCTTTATTATTAATTATACTTTTATTCATTATTTCTCTGACAAATTACATGTGCAGAAGTAAAACTAGAGTCTAGCTTCTAGTTTTTAAGATTAAAGAATTCTTTCTCTTTTGGGAGTAACTATTACTTATTTTTCATCAATTCACAGTACAACAATATTGGAGCATGATGTTTGTTTTGATAAATGTACACTTTTCTAATGGTGTCCTTAAAATAATTCTATAGCTGAATTGCTTATCAATTTGTTCCCCCATTTTCTTGTCTGCCATTGCTACTGGTAAAGAATGCTGTTCACGTCAGCAGCCTAGCACGTATATTGTCTCAGTGCATTTAACCATCTACCCGGGCTCGAATCTCCCCTTTTTAATTAATTCCTCCGTTTGCCTTTAAGACCTGAAATTTAAAGTTCTGGGTTTAAGTAATTAGTATTCTTCACGAGGCCTCCTGATGCGATTATCCTTAATATGGGGAAGCTGCTCCACGGATAAATAGCAAAGCAATTACAGCTATAATCAGCCGACAAATAAAGAGGGACTGCACTCTACACGTGGGACCGTGTATTTTAAAAATCTAATTGGCCCTTGCTCTTCACGTCCCGACTACTCACTGGTCTCTGCTGCAGACCTGCAGCGACGAGGCGGGGGCCGGGCCGGGGTCAGCCGCCACCGCGGCGCTGTCACTGAGAGCGGCTTCAGCACCGCGGGCCGGGACAGCTCCGCCCGGCGCCGCCCGGGCTGCCGCCGCGCCCCGGCCCGCGCGCCCCGGCCCCGCCCCGGCCCCGCCGCGCTTCCCCCGGGTCCCTCTCGCCCCCGCGACAAGCCCGGCGGCGCGGGTCCCACCGCTCTTGTCCCTTAATCAGGGGGCTGGAGAACGGGGCAGCCCCGGCGGGCGGGTCCGCCATCCCACGAGATGTCTTATCTCTGTCTTGAAGTGCCCAAATGGCGTTTAAACCTGCCTGTTAATCTCACGGCACCCAGGAAAGGATCTGGCCACCACTGTGCTGGCTTACTGCTGCAGCGCCCAGCCCCCAGATGCCAGTTTCCCCTGGCAGGTAGCACAGCCCTCTCCAGAGCACCCAGCATCTCCTGGAGAGCTGAGGACAACTCGCAGCTGGGTTCACAGCTGCCATCGCAGGGAAGAGGGAAACACGTAAGGTGGCCAGTGGGCAACGTTAAGGCTGCTACATCTTCATTTCAAGCCTTCCTTAGGACTTGGGCACTCCGGCTCAGCATTGCACATAAGTGCCTCTGCTCACTTGGGATTTGGAGACCTGCACCCAACACCAGACTTAAGGTAGGCATGTTTGCTATGTGTTTGGAAAAACAAAGAAGGGATTATGTATTTCTGGAATGTATTACACCATGTTTTACACCCTCACACAACAGTTCAGCACTCTCACCCAAGACACAGGAAACCAGACTCAATGCTTTTATCTGTCCAAGGAGAGTCCACACTTCCCCTTTCTAAGAGTGTCCCTCACCATCTGATGACAGAGTTAGCTGTATTGGGACACTCTCCACTCCTTCTGTAGAAATGAGGTCACTGTTCTTGAATCATTGAAACACTCACAGAGAAGGGGAGAAGAGGGACATCCACTCTGTTGCTTGGCGGCTAAGACAGCCAGAGGAAAATCTAGCCATCTGTTCCAGTCCCTGCTCCAAGAATGGTTCATGCTTCTTCATCCAACAGTTGTTCTACATAGTACCTTGTAGCAGGGCTGCTTACAGGAATATTTTGCCCAGACCACAAGGAGTCTAGCACAAAATCCCTTATTTCTTACCCATCTCTGAGGAAACAATTTCAGCACAGCGGCCTGGTTCTGCCTGAGATGATGGCATGCAGAGATGGAGATGGTGCACTGCATCTTCTTCACCAGGCCTCAGTGAGATTAGTGGATCTCAGTAAATTGGGAGGTCCTACTTTTTAGCCATGGCTAGGGCAGTTTAGTGGAAGCATGCACAGACAGATCTGAATCCTCCCAAACAGAGGGTCTGCTGCTATCTCACCTACATCCTGCATGACTGATCTATTCATTTAACCATCGGATATAAGATCAGTGATTTGACTGTGAGAGCTCTTTGTAGCTGCAAAAAAAAAGGAAGAGAAGGAAAAAAAAAAAAAAGAAAGTGATTCCACTGGTGTTAAGTGTGAAATCTGTCTTGAGGATTTCAGCACACTCAGAGCACATGGTGGCAGATTCACCCTCCAAAAGAAACACGGACAATCCTGCTGAGGCTACAGGCTCTGACAGGGGAAAGCTTAGACATGCAGCTGCTATGCCCTGATAAGACTGAGGTCCTTCAAGGTATGGCCAGAAAGAACTCTTCAGGTATGTGGGACTTTAATGTCCAAAACAGAGGCACCTTCAAAGTAGGGAGACTTTGGGTAGTGGCTGCGCAAATTGCTCTTGAGGATTAGATTTAGATTTAGGCACCTCATTGCTGCCTAAATTCTGCATCCTTTTGTGTCTTTGGTCTGTAAAATGGGGATATATAGCCTTTCCAAGTGACTGTGAGGATAAAAGTAGTCATGGTTTTGAGGTAATGGTGCTAAAATTCTGGTAATGGGGAGCCAGAGATAGCTGAGGGCTGCTTACTCACACTGTGCTTCCTTTCTCAATAACTAATAGCATGTCTAGGCTTTGATGTTGATGGGTAGGCAGAAGAGTGGTCTTGATTAAAAGCATTAATTTACCTCTCTCAGATAACAGATTCATATACGCAGGTCTGAATCAGGAGTAACTCTATCAAAATAAACAGCCCTCGGGTAAAACAGGTGTAAAAGAGAAGAGAACCAGACCCTGCATCCAGCAGATATATGACAAGGTAAATGGGCGAACACAAGAAAAGTGAATTATTGTTATTATATGTGCACGTTACATTCAGTACCATTAAAATCTAATGCTACAAAGAAAATACCTTTCAAGCTTGCAAAATATAGCGATAGGGGTTGTCAAGAACTCATCAGAACCTGTGAATGTTTCCTTTGTATATATTGCCTTCATTGCAGTATTGATGTAAATCAGGAGTACCTTCATTGGCAGAAAACTGACAGGATAAAAAAAGTCAGGTCTGTTAGCTCTAAGGAAATTAACTGAGACCCATTGACTAAAGAAAACCTTTAGAAAATTTGAATTACATCTTAAATGAACATTTAATTTCATAATTTGTCACCTTAGATAATAATGTTAAGAGATCTATGCTAGTACAAACCATTGTGTTAATTACAGTAAAAGCCATCAAATTAAATTTAATTTCTGGAATCAATAGCATTTCTCCAAGTACCATCCCTAATGACGGCCATACCTTTCATTTGGAGTTTTATTAATGCATGTGTTATATCTGTCACCTTCTTCAGTTGTGAGCAAACTCACTGTATGTTAATTCACACCTGATAACAATCATTTTTCTTGTACTTACCTTCTAAACCTGATGATAGGATGTGTCAACACCTACAGGGTTTTTTGTTTTGTTTGGGGACTTTGTGCAAGTTTTGTTCTTTTTATTTTAAATTTGCTGCTAAATGACAGTTTCCAGTGATTTGAATTATAAGAACGGACAATAAAAATTAAGAGTAAAAAACTTCACTCTCTTTGCTGTAGTCTCCACTGTAACCTCTAGACATGTTAGGAAGTAGATAATCTTTTAGTATTTTTTATTCTAGAAATTTCTCACTTTACGGGGAAGTTCTCTCATGATAAACTATGCCAATGGTTATTTACACACATTTCCCCCCACGTAATAATCTGCTTACGTTAAGTTTAGACCCAATACTGTAAAAAATCTCCCATCACACCAGCCTTCCTGTTTGCTGCGTGTTTTCACGCTGCGTATCACAGTCAAAGCATCACCTCTTTCAATAGTCACTCTCATGACAAACTGCCTGGACACTTGGAAGATTGCTGTGAGTGCATAACACCTCATGCTAATTGCCAGCATGTTTCATCTCCGCAGTCTTGCCTCCCTCTACTCACCACATCACCAACGAACTTTTCCAAAGCAACATAACCTTAATTACATTTTAACTTCATCACAGAGGGAAGCAATATCTTCATTAACTGTTGGGAGGCAATTTTCAGGTTGAGTAGCAGGTGTGTTTTTTCACAGTGACTTTTTTTCAGGCAAGGCACAACTACGGCAACGTATTAGAAAAATACCTTCTTTTCCTTAGCTCTCAGTTGACCTTTAATAAGTTATGAAACTGTTTGGGGTTTTGGCGTTTGTTTTTTTGGGGTTTTTTAATGATAAAAAAGCACCTTTCATGTGACAATAATGAACTATAGGAACATAAGGTCAAAATGTCCCTCCTCACATCACCAATAGTTAGCCATCTAAAAAATAGCTGTCTAATCTAAATCAGTTGGTTAAATGCCTTCCACTCTCAGTGGAGAGACAGCCACCTTCAGGGGCAACTCACCATGGCCTAAACCAGACCTTCTGGACAGCCTTTTTGATCTCTCCGTGGCACAATTTGGACCACAGTTTGGACGGGCAACTCAGTCTAGGCATGACGAACCCACCTTTAACCTCCGTGTTTTCTTCCACATCATAGTTGTCCCAAAGGAAATTCCCCTTAGCTTTACGACAGACTGAGAAGCCTGTACAGGCACGAGCGACATTTGGCGTTAGTAACCCACCCCTGAACCCTAACCTCACCCCAAAGACCAGCAGTGCCACCGACGAGGGAAAACTCCCCAAGCAGAAGAGAGGGAGATGGGGAAAGCTGACTAACGTGACCCCGAAAGATAATGAAAAGATGTTACATTTGAGGCAGGAAAGCAACTGTTAAGGTGAGTGGAAGTGTTACCAGACTCGAACAAGGAACTGAAAATAGCATAAGAGACAGCAGGGACAAAGAAACTTTGTTGACTTGTGAAAAATTGGGGGTTAAGGGAGCAGAATCCCCTTTCAGGTGCCAGAGGCTGCCAGGACATCTGCCCATCAGGCTGGATTGCTCCTGGGCAGAGGGGCTACCCATTGCTGCTTCACTCTGCAGCATTAGACACCACAAACAGTGCCTGTCTGTCAGAGGACAGACCGTCTTCCTATCAGCTGCTGTCTGCTCAGATTTATCAGGTCTTGGCAACATGACAAGCTACCTGTATAAGCACATCTGATCACACTGAAAGAACGATTATCCCAAAACATCCAATTCTGCAAGAACGCCCTTTACATGTACTTGCATGTAAAGCATTAGACAACATTCTGGCTATCAGTACTGTCACCGTCGAAACACTTGCTCTCATGTTTTTTTTATATTAAAGGACCTAACTATAAATGACTGCATGGACACTGCTATAAACAAAGATACGTCCTTTAAAATATATACTTATATATACTGTGAGTCAACCCCATTTCCTGTGAAAAAGAAATCTAGAATAGTTCCCTGAAGTAGAAATTTCACTAGATAATAAGTGGAGCTGTCAGCCACGCACAGCTTTAGCTGACCTGAGGTGTGGTGGGGACAAACATTTCTACAAATAAGCACCAGGTGCCCTCAGTTAGCAACCAGAAATGAGAAGCTGTCTATGCCCTCTGTTGAAAAATGTGGTTTTGCTCAAGACATCCAGCATCGCACTGGTGCGCACTCAGGGGCAGGGTCTCACTCAGCAGCCGTCCTGTGTTCACCAGCAGCTCCCTTCCCTTCCCACGAGCTCCTGCAGGCAGGAGAAGGAGGAGGTAGGACTCTGCAGCCTACCCTCTCCTTCACCTTGTCCTCCTCAATCAACTCTAGTCACCCCCACCCTATGATCTGAACAAAGGAAGGACCCTATGGAAAAAATAGAGTACGATTGTGTAGAGCAAGTCTATCTCCTAGTACATACGGGAGGGCATCAGACGGGATTGTAACTTGTTGAAGAGTCCGAAAGATCATTACAAGACACCTTACTTTGACATTTTCTTCCCTCTAATTGCTTAACTTTGCAACCTTAATGCTGTTATTCTCATTTTTGTTATCTTATTATCTATCTGGTTAATCTTTCATTTTCTGACACAACTAAAATCACTGCCAAAGACTCCTTCACAAAAATATTGGGATTTTGTGACACACTACCAACAAGGCAGCATAGAAAGGCGTGTGTAGCTTTATCTGTCTTAAAAATATTCTGTTTGCTTGCTGAAAGCCCATCTAGCCTGTCTCCTACAGTGGCCAAAAGCAGGTGCCTGGAGAAAAGGATAGGAACAGGAAAGCATAAAGCGGTATTTCCTCTGAATATCCTCTCAACAGCCAGCAATCTTTGGCTCAGGCAATTCCTGAGTGGTGTCTTTGTATTTAATAGATTTAATAGATAGGCTTTTCCATCCATTCACTTTTGACCTCTTGTAAACATTCAGCATTCTCAGGGGATTGCGAGATTCATCAAAGGAATGGGAGCGCTCACCTGGGGAGAGGGGTGTCCAGGGCTTCAGGCCATGCTCCAGCAAGAGCTTGTCTTTACCATGAAACAGTCAGTGGGTAGGTGTGAGCAGGGACTGGAGCTGACGCCACCTCTTCTGCATAAATGTTTTCCCTGTTGCTCTTTGTTCTGCAACAAAAGAATTTTTGAAGAGTCTATGGGAAGTGGCACTGCACCAAAGGCAAAGCACGGGAGACCCACTGGCCTGGGTGCTCTCCCAGGACGCAGCGGGACAAAGGGATGCAACCCAGGTCCCCAGTGTGTTAACCGCTGACCTGGTGAAAAAAGAGAGCAGAGGCTGTTTCCAAAGAAAGCACCACCTGCCCCTGGTGTATCAAGCCCACTCCAGCAAGGCTCTGCAGGGTAATGGGTTGGGGATCCCTGGGAACCTTGGGTCTGGATGGCGGCTGAGGCATTGGACTGCCAGAAGCTGAAGTCCTTTGCCACATGAAAGGGCTCTATTCACAGACTTCAGGCCAGGGTCACATGAAACTGCGTCATTCATAGACCTCAGGCCAGGATCAGACAGCAGCTGAGAGGCAGTTCGCATCATCACGGCTTTGAACCGAAGTGCCTGAGTTCTGCCCAAGTCCCACGATTGCATCCCTCCTAGAGCTGGATGCATGTCCACCAGTCATTGCTCTGCCATTCCCAATGCTGGTGCTTTGCCTAGGTAAAAGCTAATTAAGAACATTTAAAGCTGTTCCTACAAGACTTAATATAATAACAATAATATGTAAAAGTTATAACATTGATGAACATGCATTAGTCAATATGATTTATTTTAACTATTAACATTACTACTTAAACACACTACTAAAATTTTAAAGTAGCCATAATAGCTTTTTAATTTTAAGAGAAATAATCTGAAAAATCATCTGATCCCCCTACCAGATGTCAAGGAACAAAACAATGTTTCCTTTTCTCATCAGGAGACCCATGTAATCTTTTCACATATTCGTCTGCCCAGATCAATGAAGTATGCCACATACTCTTCCCCAGTCTGGGGTCTTTCTAAACGGGAAGAGGAAAACCAGATATGAAGAAGGATGCTCTATGCTTAGGGAGCCTTACCAGGGACAGTTTTTCACAAGCTTTGCAAAATGCCATTTTCATGATGGCACATACGCATGAAAATCAAAAACAAGGTCTGCAGTTCAGCAGCCAGTGCTGCTTATGGTTTGGGGAGCTGGAGCTGCAGCGAGACACTGATGAGAAGAGTGCAGCCATTCAATGGCTTCTAGCAGCTGCTGCTGAAGAGACTGAGAGGGAGGGGGATGGCAGGTTAGCAGGAAAGTACCTGGAGGAAGCGAGGACAAGGGCAGTGCTGGAGAATCGAAGTAGCATTGCCAGCACGAGGGTCCCAAGATGGTCAAATGTGGATCAGCAACAGGTGGCATCCCCTCGACCTCTGCCCTGCTCACAGTCTTTCTCGTCTCAGAAGGGACCGTGCAGTCAGACCAAGCAAGGGGAGAGAGCTTTACTCTGAAACACGGTGACACAGTGGCACAGGGCAATGATCTAATGCAACCAGAACTAGAGGCCGGGGTCTGCAGGTCCTGCTCCTTGCTCCTCCCAAGTCTTTGATTTGGTTAATGTCACACAGGACAGGTTACAAACACCTGCATCGGGCTTTCTAGCATTCACAGTTGATAGGCAGTGAGGAGCAGGCATGTAATGATGCTTGCCCAGAGTAACTCCAAATTGCCCAGGAAGGAAGGGCACAGGGCACTCCGTCCTTGGGCAGGACACCCTGCAGGCAGGGCTCCCCCACCTTTGGGCTCAGGCCAGCGTGCTCCCTGCTGCACCGAGCTCTTGCCATTAAGGACCTCTGCAATACACTCGGTTGACGGCATTTACATCAGATCTAGGAAGAGCTGGAGGATTTAGCTACCCGCTTCCAACTGCCTTGAGACGTGGGACATTTCTCAAAGGGTGTGAAAATCCCCTGACCCAGAACATCTCTAGAAAGCTTGAAGGCCCTGCAAGTAGCTGTGGAGGAGCTCACTAGAAGGTTATATAGCAGCTAGAGAATATCTTCGGTTGTTATTTGTGAAGAGTTTCCTGTCCGAACAAGGTGTTTTACCTCGGTTCCCATGTTTAATGCTTTGTTCCCCGGAGATTTAAAGTATGCTTATTTTCAGCATTTCTCCTCAGTTTCTGCCTGTTGCTTGTAATATTAGATAACAGCAAATGAGCAAGAGAGTCCCACAGCCTGACATGGACTTCCCCAAAGATGCATCGGGTGAATGGGAGCAACCTTGATGCTTCAGCAGCCTAGCTCAACAAAACACGGATTCCTGGAAGCAGGCTTTTCAGCTGCGCCACGAATGCGGTGCCAAACACCGGTGGACTTCGGCTGCGCCACACGGTGCCGTTACCCAAGTAGAAGGCCGCAACGAGCGATGACTTCACGTGTAGGAGGAGAGATCAAGCGTACTCCGCACTTGGGAGTCTAAGCCAGGCAAGACGGTTGTATTTTCGCCCTAAACCCCGTGCTGTCCGCCCGGAGGCGTTCTGCCACCTCCGTGGGTCGGTCACTGAAGGGTAGACGGGCTTTGCCAGCCCCGCCGCCCAGCCGGCCCCGCGAAGCACCGCCGGCCCCTCGGCGGGGACGCCCCGTTTTCCCGCAGGCCGCCGGCGCCGCTAGAGGGAAACAGAGCGCCGCCCTCGGCCGCGCCCCGCGGGCTGCCGCGGGGGGAGCGGGGCGGGCGCCGGGGACAGCGGGAGGGCCGCGCCGGGCCGCGGGGCTCCTCCCGGCGGGCTGCGGCTGCGGCGCGGGGCACCCTCCCTTCCCCCGGCACCCGCACCCGCACCGGCACCGGGCGGACGGGGGTGCCGCACCGGGCGTGCCACAGGAGCACACGAGAAAGGGCGAGGGGCAAGTGACGATAAAATAGAACAGGAGCGGTAACGAAGGGTTGTTAGTTAGAACGAAAATGAAGTTAAATAAAGTCCTGATAAACCGAGGAGCGACTGCTGGGAGGGATGCTAAAGTTTCTGAGGGTGCACAGGTACTCCTCGCTCTCAGAGCAGTGGGCACAGCTCTTAATTGTAATCTATTAGCCAGCAACAGCTGCCTCCTGGTTCTCTTCATCTTACCAGTACAGAAATCTCCCCTGCTGGCAGGAAACCCTTGACCCATTTAGCTTCTAAAAAGACGATACTGTTCCAAACAGCTACTGAATTGTTTGTTACTAACAAGATAGCTATCAAAGGACAGAGCAAGGACACAAAAGTTTCTGAGAATTATCATTATAATCATCATTATAACATACTAAACCGAGCTTGTATAATGGACATGTTTCCTCCCCCAGATTTTGTCTTTAAATAGAAAACAATGCCCAGTTCTTTACCATATCCATAAATGATCTAGAAAAGGGAGAGAAGAACTAAGTAGCAAAGGCTGCAGCCAATACAGAATTATTCAGAACAGATTAAACTACAACTGAGAAGTGCAGAAATATTTCGTAATGTGATGTAGCAGAGCAATAAGATTTTACATTAAATTCCACATCAACAAATGCACTAGACAGCACCCAAGGGGAAAAATCTATTTATACCTGTACAGTCACAGTCTCTAAATGAACTGTTTTTACTAGGAAACAAATCTCAGAGCCACGATGGATACAGAAACAGCAGAAAGAATTATCCGAATTAATGGGAATAAATAGAGACAAAGCAGAAAACATCACTTTACCTTTCTATAAATTCTGAAGTACAGTTTGCACCCTGTATCAAAGAGATAACCAGAAAAAATAGGTTTTGTAAAAGGTGATCAAGTATGGAAAGGCTCCCATACAAGAAAAAACCTAACCAGGTTGAAGCAGGACTAGGTGAAGTTTGGAAAGGAGACAGCAGAGGGTGGTGACAGCTCAGTCACATCACAGGTGGCCTAAAAAGGTGAAGAACAAATCTCATTCCGTTTCACCTAACAGAAGTATTCTTTTTTCTCAATCAAAATGCCACCTAGTAGTTTCAAAACAAACACCAGGAAGTTTTGGTGGAGTTTTCTTTTCAGCACATGTATGATTAAATCTCATTGTCGTAGGATATTGTGGAGACCAAAGATGTGAAGAAGCCCACCAAGGGATTAGATAAATTCACTGCAGCTAAATCCACAAGTGGCTGCTAAGCACGGGTGCACAGGAAGCTCCTAAAGCTCTGAAAGCTGGATGTGCGGTCCAGGAGCAGGACCATTACGCATTCATTGGCTTATATTTTCTCTTCCCTCGGTATCTTCAGTTGGACAGTGTCAGAGATAGGGTGCTGGACTACGTGGCCTGGCATGCCATAGGCAAGTGGGAAAGCTGGATCACATCAAGACTGTGATTTTCTGAAGTTCGTATGAAACTTAGGATGGAGCTGGGAACTGACCTCACACATACAAAACATCGTATCACAGCGACAGTGACATGTAACCACAGGGGCAGTTTGCCCGCACAACTGTGTGCCAGAGTTTCACTTGCTGGTCTGGAAATGAACCAGGCTGTAAAAGCGATTAGCAGTGGAAAGACACTAGACAGCTGTAATTATCTAAATGCCTTCCTATTAACCATGTGAGAAACTAAATCCTCACAATCACATTCGTTAGTAAATGCTAATGACAAACTAACTACATGAAGTTTCATTTGATTAGGTAGAAGAATTCTACTCCAATATGATTATGTTACACAGAATGACCTAAAAACAATAAACCCAGCCTGCCTCAGAGAGCAAATGAATGTTAATACCCTGTCCTTGTGGTACAAGGGCTGCTCCTGCTGCCCCCACGTGCTACCAACAGCAAGGCCAAGCTCTCAGATGATGGCAAATGTTCCCAGCTCCCTGGGGCAGCTCCTGACCCCTCTGCCAGACCTGCTGGCATGCTGAGTGCAAGCAGGACCGAGCTGGTCCCGCTGCAGCACATCGTGGTGATTCACTACGTATTAGCCCCATTTAGAAAACGCTGCAATGTCATAGCGAGAACAGATAGTGGGCAGCGGGAGAAATCCGCCTTGTTGGTGCCTGTGCTGTTTTTCACCTGAGGGAAACAACGTGGTTCAATAGATGGGGCATCAGCATAAGAGGTGTGAGTGCAGCCTGACAGTCGCTGACCTCAGAGGCCCCGGGTTTTCGCCATCCCTGGCACTCCGCGTTGCGAAAGTGCGTCACCAGTCCCTACGCCAGACGGGCTCATGCCTTCCTGTGTTTGCGGCACACGAGGACAGCTAAACATAACGATTTGTACAGAGACGTGAAAATATCACGGCAGACACCGCTTTTCAGGGCAGGCTGCCTTCTTGGGATCTTTGCCGATTCCTTTCTTGAAATACTGATAAACCCCAAGCTTTCCTGAATTCACCTCTTCAGAACACCCACAGATATTAGCTGAGAAGAGCACGTCTGTTGGCAGCAGCAATGGAGGAGCTTTTGTGGGAAGACTGAGAGCAATTTCAGCACCAAGCTGAATCCTACTGGATCTATAACGTCCATCATTTCTAGATATCCAGGTACTGTGGTGGCAAAGCATGACGCCAGTGTCGGGACACAACAAAATAACACCCATACATAACAAAATGGACCATGTATCGCAGTCCATCCATAGCACGAAGCACTTCAGAGAAGACCTGTGTGCACCCGGAGCCTAGGTACCACAAGGACATGACGAGAGAGTAAAAGCCTGCGCCAGAGGGTCCGTTTCCAACATGGATACAAAGCGTGATTTGCTCTTGGCTGAACCTGTAATTGTAATTTCTAAGCATGAGTTCCCTCCGTACCCCTTATTCTCAACAGATGATACAGATTTCTGGTGTTTGTGTGATTTTGCCCAGTCATCCAGTTCAGGAGATTCAGACCCCCGTGAGACCTTTCAGGCAAGGAGGCAGAAAGGAGAACGTAGCCTCTCCTGAGAGGCCACACCACATTTCTGTGTGGGCACAAGTCCCTCTGAAGCCCATGAAGCTGCTGCCTGGCCAGTCGAAAGGCCCCTAGACATCATGTCAGCACTCTTCCGCTCCCCAGCCTGACTGGTGGACACTGCGTGTGCTGTTAGCAGCCCAGGGACAACACGTGCATGGAGGCCACAAGGCAGGCAGGTGCCCGAGCACCCGGCTGCTCCGCAGCCCCATCCTGTCACAACACTGCAGGTGAATCCTTTATACATAATCAAATAAACCAGAAGGTTATTAGAGTTGAATTAGCATTCACTAACACAATTGATTGTGTGGATTTAGGCATCTAAATGGTCAATGGTAGGACATTTGGATAATTATTACTGTTTAGTGATATTTCTTCAGCTAATTGTTTTTATTGAATGACTCACTTTGATGATGCAGCTGAAGCCAGTGTGCAGCTGGGCTCCCAAGGACAGGCTTTTATCTACCCAATCCATCTCCCAGAGCCTTCATCATTCCTGTAAGACAACACATTTGGGTACCTCTGGATGGTCCTTAGGAAAGGAACTGTTTGGAAACTGTTCCTGCCTCTGCCAATGCATGCTTGATCATACGTGGGATGATTTCTCACAGCAGCTCACCCCATCAGGGTTAAATAAAACTGAGCTAAACTAAGCTGAAGTGGGGTTTTTCCAAACTTCGCTTGAGTGGGTGCCACCTGTGAGGGCAGCAGTGCAACAGCCCATGTAAGCTGAGATATTTCCCCCTCCACCATCTTAAGCACACCCCACCCTCGCCCCCACAACCAAATACCCCGCTTATGCTGCCCTCCTGCCCCCTCCTCCACAGAGGGGCTCAGCCCCACTCCCCCAAACCCAGGCTGAGCCCCAGCCCCACAGCAGTGCCTGCCTACATGGGAGGGCTCGTGCGGTGCTCAAGCTCTGGGCATCTCCCCGCCGGTGTCCCTCGCCACATTCAGAGGGACACAGGTAAGGTTCTGCCTGCACAGCACTATGCCAATGTAGAGAGCTCAGAGCTGATGCTAAAGTTTTCCCACCTGGAGTTGTATGGAAAAGCCCAAACAAGCAGACCGCTGCTCCAGCCGAAAGAGTGTACCCGTGCCTGCTTCCCTGCAGCCAACAGCTTCATCTGGGTACGAGGACTCCCCAGGCCACTGCTGTGCTCCCCAGGATTGGTAGCATCAAAGCAATGTTTATCAGAGACCTCTAGATGAGGCAGCTGAGGGAAGGTCCTAAGGGATACATGAGTGAGACTAGGTCTCACAGTCATGCTGTGCCTGAAACTGGGTGATCTGGCTTGGTCTTAATTCAACTATACATTGCCATTTGAGATCAGCTAAGCCAAACGTATGGAAGCAGTCACAGAGACCTGCAGGTGGTTCCCAACCCAAAGGGCAGCAGGGGGGGACCGCACCCCCAGCCCAGAGAGTGGCAAGCTGTCGCTCAGCCCCACACAGGAGGGCTCAGCCTTCTCCACGGTCACACAGCCTGGGTGAACTTGAGGTGACAGGGACTTGACGCTGCTCACCGGGAAGGGTGGGAGAGGGCATCTCATGCACACAATCCACAGACGCCCTTTTGCTGTTCATTACTCACTAGCTAATTCCTCACACACATCCCAGATGTCTTAAGTGCGGGATTGTACGGGCACATGGCTTTGCTGAGCAGTGCCAGGAGGCTGTCCCGGGCAGAGCTCAGAGCACAGAAGTGCCAGTGGGACAGACAGATGTACAGAGTGACACCACCTCAACAGGAACAGCAGACAGTGAGGGTGAGCGAGGACTCTCCTTAGAAGGGAAGATACGAATATATTGTGATGGACAGGGTGTTGCTGTATATCCATAGAGAGTGAGACACAACGTAATGGTACAGCCAGCCGAGTCCTGCAAGGGGTTGAGTTCCTGTAGGCTCCTGGGACATGAGGATACTTCGACTGCGATGTCTTCTGCCTCCCAGGTCTGCAGGGGCAAAGAACAGCCAGCTGGTGAGGATACAGGAGGTAGCTGCGATGGCCGTAGTGGGATGCTGGGCTTTGGGAGGCAGGGGATGCAGCCAAGAAAAGGGTTCATGTCTGTGGATGCAGGAAGAAGAAGAATTAAATAGTGTGACTGTCAAACACTTGTTTCAAAGAGGGACCAATATGGCTTCTCTGCAGTGCTCTGGGGAAAATCACCCCCTCCCATCTCACTTCCCTCCCTGGCTTTCCCACAAATGTGTTTCAGAGCCTCCATGAATCTTCCCATCTCAAGCATAAAACCAAACCCATGACCCTAAGTCTGTGTTGCTAGAGGTCAGGGTTTTCCCAAGCAAGCTATATTTTTCCCTGCTCAGAAATTTGGTCTGGGAAGAACTTGAGGATTACCTTTTCCCCATTTGTCCAGGGTTCCTGGACATCTAGGGAAGGCCGACACTGTGTGCCCTCGGGGCTATGTCGTGTGCAGGCCCTCCAGACGTCAGCACGGCTCACGCACAGGACAGGGAGTTCGCAGAAGAACTGAATTTACTGCCTGTGCACAAACCGTCTGTCCAAGAAAGGCAGGAACTTATCCTGGAGAGATATTTCTGTCTGGGAAACACCACAGCCATAAGTTAGTAAACAACGCCCACGAAATCTGAAGAAATCAGAGCCCTAAAAGGCATATGCTAAATGGGAAATTATCCCAGGAACAGATGCAGCCTTGGAGAGAGATAAATTTAAACTCCGTCCAGCCTGGAAAACCTGCGTGCCGTCTCCATCTGCTCCCTCTTCCTCTCCAAAGCAGCTCCAGTAATGAATCACCGGTCCCGGCACACTCTGAAGGATGCACTATTGCTTCCAGTTCCCCTTTACTATGTGCAGCTCGGGTAGCGCAGGACCAGCAGGAACAGCCACCCCCTGACTGCCAGCCTGGGTGGTGGAGGTGAAGCAGTGCTTGTCCCCTGGTTCCCGCAGGCAGCACAGCGGTAGCCCCAAACTTGCTGCAGGCTGTCACCTGCCCCGGGAGAGGTCATGCTTGGAGTAAGCAGTTGGCTGCATGAAAATAAACAGGAATACATGGAAGCGAGTGCTGTGGAAGGAAATGAGGTTTTTATTAAAACCCAATCTGGAGAACCTGTGTCCTGGGAGTGCATGGCAATACCTGGAGCATGCAGAGCACGGGATGTTTGGAGTTCGGAAGAATCTGCATTTAACCCCCCTGAGCCTGCCTTTAGCCTCTCTCAGGCTGTGTAAATCAGAGCTCACCTAACACCCCTATAAATGCAGCCTAGCTCTTTGCTGTTCCCTTGGAGCTCTTCTCCCAGCTTGCTCTCCTGCAGAGAATAACTGAGCTACCCCAGGCACTGCTGCCCCACTCTCATCAACAGCCATTTGTATGGGTAGAGGAAGGATGGGCTGGACCAGGACATGGCACCAGAAGCACACCCAGTCCTTGGCAATGCTGCGTACACTCCCTGCTGGCACAGCCAATGCTCCAGCTTTGAGCACAGCCCACAACTATTCTGGAAAAAAATCAGGTTAAAGCCTTAGGAACTTCCCCAGCAGACTCCAGAGCACCCTGATGGGCATTTTGCACGGAGACACTTGAAGCCAAGCCCCGCTTAGCACTGTCTCAGCAGCAGCTGCTGCTGACATGCATTGTCAGCCTCAGGCAATTTGTGGGTGGCAGATTGGGGTTACCCCTCCCAGAGCCATGTGGTCTGCTGGGCTTCAGGGCTCCGAAGGACTTTGGCCAGGAGAAGGAGCAGAGAGCAGAGAGCCTGCCCTCCTCCAAAGAGGGTGTGCACAGGACCTTGAGACAGTCCCTCAGCTGGCTGGGAGTCCCAGGGCCTTTGCAGGAAGCACCCAGCCCAAAGTTCATCTTCTGTTGGTGTCGTGTTTTTTTTTTCCTCTCAGGGTTATGCTCTTAGTATTGTCTAGTATTTCCTGCTTCCTCCCCTGGCAGCTCCCCTCCTATCGCAGACACGCAGCTACAGCACTCAGTGCATTAGCCCCTGTGTTTGCCACATCCGTCCCCAGGGAAATCCCTGGGCCCACACGCAGTTCAGCTTCTAATTAAGGCTTGCTGTGTGCCTGTCTGCTGTGGCGGGCTGCCACTGCTCACAGAGAAGCAGCGTACTGGCTTTTCATGTTTATCCAGAACGATTTGCACCCACCAGCTTCAGGCACAAGGGCTGCACAGGAGCACGAGGATGCTCAGGGCAAACTTTATGTGCTGAGACAGACATAGCTCAGTTCAGGCCTTTAGTTTGCTCAAAATATCATCTAGTGATGCAGGGAAATTTGTCTCCAGATCCAGCTTTGAACTTCTGGATCCATAATCCAAACAGAAAGGAAAGCAGCTCCTTCCTTACCACAGCCACACTGGCTGCCCACCCTCACCCTCTGCCCGGCAGAGCTCTCCCTCCCGAATCCTCACCAGGTCGGTTTTCTGCACGGTCCCACCGTGCTGCTCTCTCCACCTTTGCAAGATCCCTACTTGCTGGGAAAAACTAGGGACTGTAACATTACCAAATGTCACAGCTGCCTGCAGGGGGAAAGTCCCTTTTTAATTATTAGCATGCTCCCAGTTCATATTTTCCCCGTCAGGTGCTTCCACTGTGTCTGCAACCACAGAGGGGGCTGTACTCACGGGGAGCAACGTTATTGATATTGCTGAAGGGAAAGCTGTACAACAAGCTCAAGAGACCTGCCTCTGCTTCTCTTCCCCCAGCCCATCTCTTCCTTCCTACATGAAACACATGTGGCAGCAAGCTTTGCTGCATCAGGCAGCAAGCATCAGCTTAAAGCTTTGCAAGCAACATGCTTTAACAAAACTTTCACGTGAGAAATGTGAATGACACCAGAGAAAACTTGTCTTCCAAGTGGCAGCCGATTTCAAATTACTTGACCTATATTTACCTGTGAGGCATAACAATAAAAGCAGTTTAAATTGATATAGTATATCTCACCCCTAAGGATCTCCAGAAATGCAACTAATTGATATATACAGCCCACAGTTCACGCCGAGAAATGCAGATCTTCCCGGGGATGCAATACATTAGTTTAAGAGATGCCAAAAATAAGCTGAAGTCTAAAAATTAAAACAGAGACCAGTGTAGCCTGCCAGAAATCTAGGTCCATTAGACTCTGGCCAGGACACCCTAGTTAACTACATTTCTGTATCTGTGTGACATGGGTAGGATTTTTAATGCCCTAATTCGGACCTTGGCTTTACATGCCAAAAATTACCCCCCGCACTGTTTGCTTGGATATTATATCAGCTCAAACAAGGTGGAGAAATGCCTCCTACAACATCCACCACACTGCTTTTTGGAGTATCTGACTGTCCCATGATAGCCTCCAATGAGAAAGTTTGAGGAGGTAGGGGTACAGGCCACATGGCACACGTAACACTGTCAGCCCTTATCCCAGCTGACAAAAATGGGCTTTGCTCAACTTTCCTTCTTTGCATTTGGCCATTTTTTTTAAAGCTTTCAAATTAGTAACAGTCATACTATTATTAGAAAGCAGGGGGGAAATCTGTTTTCCTTGTTTACCGCTGGACTAATTGTTTGGAGCTGCCTGGTTCTTATCTCTACAGCAGCTGTAAATGGGAGCCTGAGATATGTGCATTTTAATTGCAAAATATTATCAGAATGACAACGTTAGGTGCTCCCTGGCTTCCATTGCACCAGCAAAGTCCGTAGACTTTTGGAGCAATAAACCAGAGTCCTATTCCAAAGGGGTATCTGCATGTGTGCGTACACATGCAGGCAGCAGGTTTACTTCACTGATTTGCTTTGCTTTTGGTTTTAACAGCCTGGGCCAAGATCCTGCTGGATGTTGTGAACGTTCCCAGTATGTTTACTGCCAGCCATGCATAGTCCTCGAGATTAAATGGGAGGAAACAGTTAATAGGTATCTGCAGCAGCAATCACAAAAGGATGAAGTTGAGGGACCAACTCTGTTAAATCAACAGCACCACAGCGACAGCACTAGATGGTTCTCATGATTAGTATGGCAATCAGGAAATTACAGTTTAATGTGTTTGCTGGAGGAAGCAGCACGAGAATCTTTCATGTACTTTAAAAAATGATTAAAATCCTACTGCCCCTTTTCAGTATTCAGGCACGCAAGGCTGCTTCTCGGAGCCCTGCCAGCTGCTTTCTGCAAGGTAGAATAAAAACAAACATCTTGTCCCTGCAGCCCCACAGCCCTGCCAATTGAGTGCTCGGGGCACCCAGAGTGGACGAGGCTTTTGCAAAATCTAGCCTTTAGGTATCAGGTGCAAAACCACCTCTTGTGGTTACAGCCTTTTACATCGTTAAGGTGACTTTTAGGTAGTCCCTTGGTCCTGAAATGCCAGCTGGACCAGAGAGCGGAGACTGCTACAATAGTCCCATACACAGAACTGCAGAGAGCCTTACCTCCTCTCAAGCTGATGAGCATAAAAAGCACTCCTGTGAAATTAATACAGACATAGCAGTGGTATTAAACCAGAATACACAAGAGGACAAAGAGGGTTCAGTTTGGCACAGATGACTGCAGCATTCATGAAGTTTTGCTCCTGTTTCAGCAGGGCTAAACCCTCTCCCTGGAGAGGTACGGCTGCTCCATCCCCTGGGGGCATGTCTGAGCCTCCCAGAACTGCCACACTTGGGTGAGAGGCCACCTAGGAAATCAGAGTTGTGATAGGCTCCACCCTATATCCAAAAACCGTATATCTGAAGTTGAATTTGTTTCTTTCTATTCTTTTCCTCTTGTGGACCATGTAGAAAATTGTATAGAAGAACTGCTAGAATGTGTTAATTTTCAAAAAATGGACGGTACCTCAGTAGCACAAAAGCAGCATCAATGGCCTTCACCACCGCTTCAAAACCTTTGTTTTATACTATATTCTATATGCCATCCCTTTAGGCAAATATTGTACAACGACCTTGTTAGCTGTGAGAAGACAGAGAAGACAGCAGCTCTATTTGTTTTAATGTTAACAAGGGTTCCGCTTGCCCCTGCATCTTTACTGCATCCTGTCCCTGCTACTTTGCATGTAGATCAGGGTTTAGGGCTGAATCCCCTCTTAATCCGTGCTTTTGGCTGCCTAATACCCATGGGTGCTGGCCCATGTCCGGGGCCCCCCGTGATGCCCGGGGCCGGGCTGCGGAGTGGCTGCGGGGCGGCAGCATCTCCCTGGGGCAGGAAGTGGGCTGGCCGCGGCACAACTTTCCATCCAGAGATCATTTTCCATCTCCTTTCCACCACCTACAACTGGCTGCAGTACTGCTGAGTTAAATCGCACACAAAATAAAAGCATCTCGCGTGCCTCCGAAAAGAGGTTTCTGCTGGCAAATGCTTGCTAAAAATAGCCCCGCGTTTGCCTGTGACAGCAGCTGGAGGTCACTTACAGAAGGAGGCAAAGAGCTTGCTTTGCTGAACTTGGTTTCCAGCCACCGCAGCAAGGCCGGGAAGTTTTAAAGTTTAATTTCTGCATGGTTCTAGCAGAAACCCAGTCCAAGGCAGCGTGGTCCTGACTGGGCTTGATTCCTCTGCCAGTCAGAGCAGGAGCTTGCTTTCCAGCTCCCATCCTCCCTTTTTTTGCAGGGAAGCAGGTAGGAGGAGATTAATTTGTTAATTAAATTTCCCCTGCCAATTTACATTAAAAAGGGGAAACTGTTTCAAGAAGCTTGCAAAACTTTCGTAACCCCTAACCTATAAAAGAAGGAGTTGTATGGCTTTTTTCTAAACCTGCCCAAAAGCACCAGCGGGTTGTCCCAGGCCAAGTGATGAACAACAACAAAAAGTCCAGGAATGGCACAGCTGGGCTGAAAATCAGGAACATCTGCTCACAGAAAGTCAAGGCATTCGCCCTCTCCTCTGGCTCCCTCTTTCATCTTTCAATTTTCTCCTAAGTTCTTGTTCAAAGGGATGCCATCCCATGGGAAAATGACAAAAGGAAAAAAGCGCAGACACTGTTACGCAGCGAGGCCAGCAATAGTTGCAAGAGAAGAAAAATTCTTAATGGGAAACCCCCACATCTGAGAATTAGAAGCAAAAATTCACCAGGGAAAAATTCAGCAGTCAGCCCTGCAGACAATGCCTTTTATCCATGTGGGGGCCTGCATTTATCCAGTTTTCATCACCCACAGATGGCACGACAGCAGTAAAGAGGAGCAGAGAAGAATCATTAGGAATGGCCAGAGAAAGTGAGACTAACGGCAGAAGATGTAATTCCTTCTTAAAAAGGTTTGTTCTGTCATGGCTATGTACCGTTTGAAAGAGGCCTGTTTAGTCCTGGGCCAGAACTGGATGTACAAGCGTGGCGCAGAATTCTCCTGTTCATTCCTGATCCCACTGCACTGAAACAGTGAAAACTTCCACAGTAGAGATGCGAAACCCTTGGAACGCTGAGGCAGCACCTGCACACCTGCAGGCATCGTGATGGTGTAACACCAGTCATGCGCACTACTACCTGAATCTCTCCCAAAATCGATACCCATCCCAAGCAACAGCAGGGCAGACACGCAGTGTGCTAATGCAGTTGCAGCCTCAGCATCGCTCTTGGTGGTGTTTGGTTCCCTGAACTCTCAGCATGACCTCGCTGCCCTGGGCTGGCTACAAAGCCTGTTCCTGCTCATCAAACGAGTGCTGGTTAACGACTCCTAAGGGAGTCCCTCTCACCAGCCCTCAAAATGATCCTCGCAGGGTCAGGGATCTGCCATTGTGCAGGTGATGGCTGTGGAGGAGAGCTGCCGTGCTACACTGCACCTCATGGGTGGTGGAGCTTCTCCGAGTGTGATGACCACCAGCGTACACTTACAGACTGCCCTTACGGCCTGAGACATCCCACAGCTCCTCTGACCGAACAGCTGGAGGAAAGTCAGGGGGAGGATGCGGTGTGCAGTCGAGGCCGGCAGTGCCCAGGACGTGCAGGTGGCCCTCGGCTTGCAAAGGTCCCCGCAGGGAGCCAGGGTCCCCGCAGGGTGCAAGGGTGCCCCGCAGCGTGCGGTGGGACCCCGCAGCGGTGCGCACACCCGCTGCCTTGCCGAGGAGGGGGCACCGGGAGCCCCCACGACCGGGCAGGGCAGGGAAAGCCCCCCGGGAAAGCCGGCAAGGGGCAGTCGCCCGGGGCGCAGCAGGGAAGTACCGACGGGGACGCCGGGGAGGCGAGTACTTCCCCCTCGACGTGGAAAAGCGCCAAGTTCCCTCCCGGGCCGACCTCTTCCCACCCCTCCGCCTCCCTCCGGCGGCGGGGAGGGGAGGGAAGGGGCCGGCCCGCGCCGATCCGCCCTCCCTGCCACCACCCGCGGCGCCGAGCAGGACCAGACCCGCCGGTCGGGCTTTGACTGGCTGGAAATTCCCGTCCTCGGCGGCTCCTCCCCCGCAGAAATCCCCTCGCCGGGGTGTATATGCCAAGCGCCGCCGCTGCCGCCGCTCACTCGCATAAGCCGAGCTCTGCTGCCATGATCAGCGCCCGCCGCCCCGTCGAGCCGCCGGTTATGGAGGGCTACGAGCAACCGAAGAAAGAACGCCAAGGCGGGTTCCCGCTCGACGACCGCCACGACAGCGGCTTGGACTCCATGAAGGAGGAGGAGTACCGGCAGCTGGTGAAGGAGCTGGAGGACATACGCCTGCAGCCCCGCGAACCGCCCGCCTGGGCACAGCAGCTGACGGAGGACGGGGACACGTAAGTGCGGGTCGAGGAGCGGGGGGGGGCACGGACCGGGGGTGGGGGACATGGCGCGGTGAGGACGGGACAGGACGTGCTGCCGGCGGGGAGGCGCCGCGCTGGGCCGCGCCGCGGCGGGGAGGGGAGGGCGGAAAGTCCCTGGAGGGGCGCCAGGGAGAGGCGGCTCCGCGGCCGGCGGAAAGCCCCGGCCGCCGAAAGCCCCGGCTTGCGACACCCGCGCATGACCCTGCCGCCGGCCCGCCTCGCCCCTCTGCGCGCCTGGGGGATTTCGGGGCTTTTAACGTGGGATTCGGGGGGTTTAACTTGGGTCGTTTAATTCGTGGGGTGGTTTTTTTCCCTGCAGTTTTCTCCACTTGGCTATTATCCACGAGGAAAAAGCCCTGAGCCTGGAGGCGATCCGGCAGACGGCCGGGGACCGTGCTTTCCTCAACTTCCAGAACAACCTCAGCCAGGTACTTTCACCTCTGCAGCCCCGAATCCGGATCAACCCCCGCCGCTCCCACAAAAGCCCTCTGGGGAATTCCCCCTCAAAAAGTCCTTTTTAAAATGTTTTTTAATTGATGGATATTAAATCAAAGCCTGCGTTCAGGAAAGTCCCCAGCTGGCTCCAGCCAGTGTTAGTACAACCCTTCCTCTCCCGCAAGAGTGGTATTTAACACCCGCATTTTTCAAATATGATGCAATGGGTTGCATCCCTCTTTACTGGGATGTTAATGATACCCTTCATATGGATTGACGGTTCAGTATCCAGAGAGCCTTAAGTTCATCACTTCCAGACTAAAGGGCAACTATACAATATGTCGGGAAGCGTAAAGAACTGAGTTTCTGGCATGTGTTTTTAATTGGGGGCACAAATCATCAAGCAGTCAAGGGGTCTGTTTGTCCAGATGTTGCTGCCAAGTTTGCGGTGTAACTTACAGGTCTGCGTTTTCTCTTCTGCCTGCAGGCTCCTCTTCACCTGGCAGTGATCACTGATCAGCCTGAAATTGCTGAGCATCTTCTGAAGGCCGGATGCGACCTGGAAATCAGGGACTTCCGAGGAAACACCCCCCTGCACATTGCCTGCCAGCAGGGCTCCCTCAGGAGCGTCAGCGTCCTCACGCAGTACTGCCAGCCGCACCACCTCCTTGCTGTCCTGCAGGCGACCAACTACAATGGTACGGGCACACTGCTGTACATCGATGTCGGTGTGCTGTACTGAGGGAAGGGTTCGTGTCCCACAGACCTCAAAGAGCTCTGGAGAGGTGGAGAAGGGTCGTTATGCTCATTTGAGAGTTGAGGAGCCCAAAGCAGTGTCTCACTTCTTCAAAATGTCACTGTCTTGTAGGCCTCCTCAGCTGTTGGTTATTGGCTCTTACAGCTTTGAATTTTGCATTTTTAGTGAGTACTTTTGCAGTGCTCCTTTTTTTTTTTGTTAAAATAAATTGTAGTCAAACACTGGAATAAAGCCTCTAAGAAATCTTTCCAAAATCCAACCCTGTTATTCATACTTACTGGAAGCTGGAAAGCTCTTCTGGAAAACACCCTTTTGCCATGGATGGATCGCAAACTTAGATATCATTTTGTCCTATCATCTTGACTTTAACTGAATGATAGGGTTTAGGTTAGACTTACTCAAATTTTATCTTCATTTGTGTTTTGCAGGACACACATGTCTCCATTTGGCATCTATTCAAGGATACCTGGCTATTGTCGAATATTTGCTGTCCTTGGGAGCAGATGTAAATGCTCAGGTATGTAATGTATACTGTGAATTTAACTGAGCAGGGCTGCGTAATCGTAAGAATCGACAGGTCTGGCACTGGCTCGGGCTCTCCTAACATGCCAAACCTTCTGTTATTTTCACACAGGAGCCATGCAATGGCAGAACGGCACTACATTTGGCTGTCGACCTGCAGAATTCAGACCTGGTGTCGCTTCTGGTGAAGCATGGGGCAGACGTGAACAAAGTGACCTACCAGGGCTATTCCCCCTGTCAGCTCACGTGGGGAAGAGACAACTCCAGCATACAGGAACAGCTGAAGCAGCTGACCACAGCCGACCTGCAGATGTTGCCAGAAAGTGAGGACGAGGAGAGCAGTGAATCGGAGCCTGAATTCACAGAGGATGAAGTAAGTAGCTATTTGCACCTTTTCAAGAGAAGGGGAAGATCCTGCCCTTTGTAGTTTTTTTGTTGGTGCCTCTCTGATGACATGCTCCAGTGACCTCTTACCTATACAACTGACGGGTATAAATAGCCCGTAAAGTAAGGTTACGCTGTCGGCCATCAGCCAGATAGCAGTTGGGGCAAACGTATAAATAGAATAAATTTAAGAATAAAATGTAAAAAAACCATGGGGGAACGGAGGTTAACTTCACGCAACATGAGTCTCTGAACGTTGTTCTGTTGCTGACACCTACAGAACCTCGTGAGATAAAATTCAAGTTAACGGGTGGTTTTTTCGTCCTCAGCATTTGTTTTTCTAACATTCTCAGTGCTGGTAAATGGCAAACGTAACCATTTCGGTGTAGAAGTTTTATATGCCGCCAAAGTCAGGGCATGCAGAATTTGGCAGTTATCCCAGAGTGAATACGATACTCCCACTAAGAATTTTGCATTAACAGCCTTTTGTTTTTTCTTCCAGCTTATATATGACGACTGCCTTATTGGAGGGCGACAGCTGGCATTTTAAAGCAGACCCTTCTGTGAAAAGAAGTGACTGTGTACATATGTATAGAAAAAGGACTGACTTTCTTCATTTAAAAAGAAAGTTGCAACATGGAGGGAAAAACCAGGAGGGAAATACCACACTGCCCAGCAAGGAGCACGTAATTGTAACAGGACGGTTCCAGGTTCCGGCCTGTGTTTAAATACAGGAGCGGGATGTGTTACATCAGTAGAGATCTGTGATTATTCACACCACCTGATAAAGAGACACATATCCAGTCTTCTCAACCCTACGAAGGTAACAGACTACACATCCAACCTGCTAGTTACAGAGAGCTATCTTGTGGCATAAAGTACCACGAGGAATGTGTGTCCTCTCATGGCAAGGCAGGCTCATACCAACACCCCATCTTCTTGGAGACTGTGTGTTAATTTCTGCTGGGCTGGAGGTGCTCCTTGGCCTTACTGACCGACCTCGGCTGCTCTCAGTGGCGTGTCCCAGGCGGAGGAGTCGAACCAAGGGACTGGTGACCTGGCTGTTAGGAGAAAGGTAGCAATAATGTTAACTGTGGGCATTGGAAACTGTGTGTTTCACACCATGTGTGTCATAATTGCTACACTTTTTAGCAATTGTATATTGTGTAAATACTGTACATTTTTGTTTATAATTATTTTGGTACATGTGAGATACGTATTTATTAAAAAAAGTCAGATTACTGTGCCTGGTCTGTGAAACGGTTCATTGCCCACCTCGTTGTCCTGAGATATGGAACATGGACATGGGAATCCACCTGGTTTGCTTTTTAAGAAACATTTAACACTTAGTAGACCGATGGAGTCACAGGCTCAGGGGTTTTACGTGGTTCACCTCAGCAGCGGCAAGACATCTAAGCAGCTCTCAGCCCTTCTGCTGCAGCTAATTTTGGAAGCAGACGTAGGTGTCGTTTCCTGCACCCACTGTGGCAGAGGCGGGTTGGGGGGCTGGGATTCCCTCTCTGCCACCCAAGCACCGGGCCACCCCGCTGCTAGAGAGGGGTTTTGAGGCCGTCTGTGGCAGCACCCGCCCGCCCTCGTGGCACCTTTTGTTCCAGCTGCAGTAACTCGGCAGCTCTTGCCAGGACTTGCCGGGGGAGGCTGGAGGTTTGCAGCGCAGCCCCGCACCTGCCCGCCCTCTCGTTTATCAGCCGGCCCGGCTCTGGTTTGAACTCAGACACCTTTGGATTTTCCAAAGGGGATTTCCGTGGGAAGAGGGAGCACACACCCATGCTGCTGCCTTCTATCCCTGAATTTCAGGTGCAGGGCCTCACCCCCTCCCCGCTGCGGGAGCTACAGCTGTCCTTGTCCAGTTTACGGCGGTGGAGGATGTGGCTTTAACCCACTTCAGTGACTCCTGCGTGTTTCTCTCCAGCATTCAGGCAGACAGAATCACTTTGCTCACATCCTCACCTGCACCTGACTACCTGTTGGCAGCACGTTGCAGCGCAGGACTAATTGTAGCCCGTTGGGTGACCACGTAAAGGATGGGTTGCGTGAAGGTGACCGTGCCCCATTCCTCCTGTGCCGTAAGCCCCTGGACAGGGACAGGGTGCGGCAGAGCTGCTGACGCAGGACTGAATTCTGCCAAGAGTGTTGGCCGGGGGACTTCTGCACTGCTGGCACCCAGCCCTGCTCAGGCTGCTGGAGAAGGCCATGGCTCCAGCTTGCACAGGGACACCCATTCCCTTTTCCGCCCTGCTCTTCCCGAGGGGTTCCTGACATACGACCTGCTCTAAGGAGGGCTCTCTGGTATGAGGAAGAGAACCACAGCTGGATGGGTGCTTCCTAATTTGCATGGGAGCCAAAGGCCGTTGTGGAAAGGATTATATAAAATTGTCACCCTGAGTCATTTTTATTTCCTTTCCACTCTCATTGCATGAGCATAGCCCAGGTGTATGCGCTGAAACTTCCTTCTGGCAGACAGGGCCATGCCTGCATTGCAAACCTGCAGAGTTTTCTAGGCGTGGGGCTGGGTGAGAATCTGCCAAACCTTTCTTCTTCTTGAGGCCTCACCCCACACCTTGAATGACCGCTAAATCCGAGCTGGGGATGGGGAGTGGGGGGGGTTATCCACCTGCTGCTACAGGTTTTTCACCAGCAAAGAATCCCGAGTGACTTTCAGCCTTTCTTGACTAAACACGACATTGCCGTGGCTGGGAATAGAAAAGGCAATGTTCCTCTTACTAGCTACACTTCAGTTTCCCCCTTGCAAAATGGGAGCTGGAAGTGCTGTCAAGGCCCTGCGGAGGTATTCACCAGCTATAGATATCAGTGTTCTGGAAGTGCTTGGGTATGGCTGGACCGGCTATGCAAATATTGAAATAGATACCATCTGAATGCAAATACTTTTTATTCGAAGGCCAGAGGGAGGGAGGAAAGTACAGTTATCAGTAGTACCAGGTTGGCCGAGTAGTTTTGGAGGCAGCAGTATGTTCTCTGCTGCCCTTTGCAGCATTTAGACAAACAGTATCTTAGGAAGGTGCTGCTATAATCTTGCAAGAATTCTACAATGACTTAATAAATTAAGCAAATGCTTTACTGTACAAGGAAGTTTTGCAGCTAAACAAATCATTGCCCAGGTACCACATGCTGGTTATGCTACTGTTTGCCTCTGCCAGTCATGCAAAAGTAATCAAGTATCATATGCGGAGGAACCGCAGGTAAAGCAAATAGGACGGAGATTAATGTGAGAATATGTGTTTGTTAGCAAAATAGGATGGGGCATGTTGTGTATTTGTGATTGCTAATGTGGGGCTATTCAGTGCAGAGCTTTGCCTGTCCACCTGATGATATAACAAGATTGTCCACTGCAAGTCACCCCCTACACTCCCAGTTTTGAACACATACCCTTAACTGCTGCATGTCCACCTTGTCTCTGGCTTTTCCACACCTATGCCTTTAGAAAGATCTTCTGAGAGTGGTTTTGGTGATACAACCTGCCTTCCCGCTACCTTCTTGACACTCTGGCAGATATGTTGCACAGTCCCATTTGTAGGACTTGGAGCAAGAACTCCTAATGCATTTGTTCTGCCAGCATCACTTTTTCCTTATTCAGCTGCCACAGCTGCTACTAGCACAGCATGCTAGCTTGTTCTTGCTCCTCCGCCTCCTCACCTCATCTCCTGCCAGTGCTTTCCTGTGCTGGCCCAGGGTTCAAAATTCTCTCCCAGCACCTTCGCCGCCTGCCCTCGGTGGCTCAGCAAGCTTCAAAAGCAGCCATGCTGTTGCAGATCAAGGTCCTGTGAAGTGCAGTTTTAGTTTCCTGACTCTGACCCTCTCTCCATTAGCCTCCTTCCTTTCCTCAGCTTTTGCCATGACTGTGTCCCCCTGCTCTTACTGCCCTCGGCACCCATATCCGCCTCTGCCTGCTCTTTTCTCCCTTCCAAGGGTGTGCACCTTTCCCAGGTCCCCCCTCCCTCTTCTCCTGCCACACCAGCTCACCATGAACTCATTCGCCCATCATGACATTGCACAGCATGAGGCTGCATTTTTGTTTCCAGCCTTTCCCTGCTGCCCATTCTTGTAAACCTCTTTGATAATCCCAGAGGGATATTCCCATACTTCCTTATATTGCACACAAAGAGCTGAACTCCCCATTTCCTCCCACACCCTCCTCTTCCTCCTCACAGTCCAGCTCCCTGAAGGCCTCCCTCGCCCCAACCACAAGCCAGGGGCCACCTTCAGTCCCCACTCTCCTGCCTTTCAACTTGCTCAGCATTGGCCCTGGATGCCTGAAGAACCTTATGGGGGGACAGACAAAATGCAATGGGATGGCAATGGTGGAGAGCAGAGCCCAGGTCCTGGTTGTCCCACGGTAAATTGGGAATCCTTCTCTCGCATCCACTGCAGCTTTGTAAAGTGTAAAAGCAAAGGCAAAAGGCACCCTAGGGATGTGTGTGGGGAGGCTGCATCCTCCCACTGGCTCCAGCGCCAGCCTGACCTTTGCAGTCGAGAGCAAAAACCTTTCACCGCCCTCCTCACCTGCTCGCTCTGCTGCTCTCGGGTCGTGCTGCAGCGTGCTCCTCTCGCACAGCTTGGGCTGTGCAGCTGTTTGACACTTAGGTGTGGGTGTCTCCGCTCCCTCAGCAGAGAGCGGTGGGACGGGCAGCCCCGCGAGCTGCCTGCTGGCCTGCCTGCCGCGGGGCTTGGACATCATGAGGGGCCACAGTCCTAACCTGGGGGCCTTACCTCTTGCTCTCCTCCTCCTCATCCTTCAGCCCTTTGACATTAGGAAGGGGCTTCCTATTGACTACTCGGAATTTTACACACCGTAACTGCAGGGCTGGTCCAGGGCCAGCGGACAGTGTTTACCAGCCATGCTCCCCGCGTCCAGCTGGTGGACACATCTACCTGCCTGCCCCAGCAGGACTCGATGCACCAGAAGGCAGTGAGGCCACCAGGACCCTTAATCTATCCCCAAAAGTGGCAGCCCCACTGCTGCTGGCTTTGCCCCCCAGCTTCGGTTCAGATGTGGATAAGCAAGACGGTTGGGTGAGGAAAGGTAAAGGTGGAGCCAGCAACAAATCCTCGGAAAAGACACTGTGATCTCCAAGGTGGAGGATAAGTACCATTTGACTTGGTTTAATGGAAAATTTTCAATGATGATGTACTCTGGGCTGCGCAGGGGCCCAGCACATACCATTTTTCTGCAGAAGCTGAGCTGTGGAAATAATTAAGCATCTGGTCGTTCCTAGAAGAATGAATAGCAGAACAGAGTGCAGGGATGGCAGGGAGGACCCTCTCCCTGGAGGAAAGCCGGCTCTCACTTCAAGGGGGTGGAGGAAGGGCTTTTCCAGCATTGCTGTGCTCCCAGCGCCAGTGCTGTGCTGGAGAGCAAGAGCTGGGCGGGATCCCGTGGGGCGAGGGAGCAGGAAAGTCCCGTCCCCTCCCGCCAGCCGGGACGGCACATGCCACCCGGACGGCCGCGGCACAGCCTGTCCCTGTCTCCAGCAAGCGCCTCTCATAGCTCTGGCACTTCTCACTTCCCCGCCCCTTCTGACAGCTCTCTCAGGCATTAACATCAGGGCCAAAAGGGTCCCTTTAAAAGCCAACACATTTATCAGGCCATAATGTAAGAAGCCGAAGTCTGTAAGGGTTGAAACGGAAACTCCCCCCAACACCCTGGAGGTTTGATGGCCTTCCCTCCAGTTGCTCCAGCACTCAGATTTTCCCAGGACTGTCTCCTTGTCCAATTTTCTGAACAGAACTTTCCAGTCCCTGTCGGAAGAGAGCTGGGGTTTTCCCCATTCACTCCATTCTGCAGTTTTACCCCTTTACAGCAGCCATGAGCCGCAGCACCGGGCTCCATCGCCTCTCCGGCAGCGGGAATGCAGCCTACTGCCCACCACCACCCCCAGGGGCTTCCCTGCTCCGAAGGAACAGGCCTACCCCCCTTTAATTTAAATCCTTTTCCCATTCCCAGTTTTAGCTAATTCAGATTAATTTTCCTGCGCATCTTTCAAGGGAAGCTCTTCATCCCTCCAGCTGAAAGCAAAATATGAGGAAATGTGTGCAAAGTGCTGCAAGAAAGAACCTTAAAATGCGAATATTTTTAACATGCACGCACCCCGTGAAGGGCACAGGGCTACAATTACAGTGCAACACTGAACTCGGTTAATTATTACCCCTGGATTTCAGTAGCTTGGAGGAGGGAGTTTCCCAAGGCCCTACAGAAGATCCCTGTGAGCACTGCTGCTCCGCTTCAGCAACGCCCCTTGTTTGCACTGGGGTGAAGCGAGACGCAGCCCCCGGGGTCCGGCGTTAAAGGAGAGCCCATGGTGTTCACTCATGCAGCGTGGGAGGGCCCGCGCGGTGTTTTTCCTTTCTGCGTGGGAAAAGGACGCACCACCTCTCAGTCAAAGCTCTGCAGGCGTGCTGCGCTGAGAAGGACTGAGAGTCGGTAAGGATGGCTGCCCGGCCTGGGCAGCACGCAGAACAAAGCCACCCTCTTCTTTCCATTTTTTCTAAGAAGTGGATGGGTTTCCATTCTGGTGTGTGTCAAGGCTGTTGTTTCTGGATGTCATCTAACAACTCAGATCTGACTCCCAGCAGCAGCTTCTCTGAGATGCTTTGCCCCAGCACACAAACAAACAAGCCCTCCCCAAAGCTGCGTGGAGGCTCCTTGCCCCGGGCTGTGGCTGGGGGAAAACCCTCCTGAGGAGGGGGATTCACATCACCCACTCCCCCGCCCCGAGCACACTTGACCTCCACCTCCTCTCAAACAGCCTACAAAATTTCCTGAGCTGTAGTAAAACATCCCACGTCGTTTGTCTGTCCATCCACCCCAGACCTCTCCGTGCTCCCGTCCTTGCAGCCCTGAGCCCCAGCAGCAGCAGGGTGAAACACGAGGTGCCGAGCCGCTGGACTACCCCACCGCGCTGCGGGAAAGCGCAAACTGCCATGTCTCCTGCCTCCACAATCACTCTCGCAGGACAGAGCTCAAACCTGTGGGAACTGAAATAACCGAGTGGAAGCGGGGCTAGCCGGCAGCGGTGCGGGAGGCTGGCAGGCTTTGCCTGTGGTCGGCCGGTTTAAACAGGCGATCAAAAGGCACGAGGGCGTGTTCAGCGACTGTGGAATGGCAAGAAGGCAGAGGGGAAAATGGCAGCAGTGCCACCGGGGTGCGAAAGCTAGGTGAGACACCACCGGCAGCAGACACAGGTCCGGCAGGTCCCCCAGGTCCACTGCTGAGCTGGTCTCGTCCCCTTCACAGCCCAGTGCTAGCACTTTTCACACAGAAATGCTTAAGCTTTCCCCACTACCCCTCTGGCTCTGCCCCTGGGAAGGGAGGCGAGCAGGTCCAGGAAGGGCCAGGAGCTCCGGCCAGGACTGCCTTCTGACCCTGGGTGATGGCACACAAAGCCAGTTTCCCTTCTCCACGCAGCTGACTCCCAAGGTGATCCGATCACCCACTTCCCTCTGCGAGCCGCTCCTGTATCTGAGGGACTTGTGGAGTAAGGAACTGATAACTCTTCGCTTCCTTTTTCAGAGAAGTCTGGGCAAAGCAGGAAAGGGAAACCACGCAGGTTACTTGGCGGCTGGCTTCCTCCCATGAGCAGTTCCAGGCACACGGTGGCATGACCAACCTCCCTAGGTGTGGTGCTCAGGGAAGCTTCTTCCTAAAAGCAGCTGTGCGGAGGGGCAGAAGACAAGCACACCGAGCTGCATCCGCGCACTGCACAAAATTAGAGAAGAGCATCTCAGCAGAGCACATGGCAGCTCCGTACCACAAGCAGGACCACAAACATTTCTCACAAAGGCTTGTGTGTGCGGAAGGTGCGAGCCCAGCCGCACTGCAGCATCCTGGGAACGAGTGCCAATATCTCCAAATTTTCTGCTTCGAATTTAAGAACAAGTGGAATAATTCAAAATAGCCAATTTTTTCCATTTTGCAAAGGAAATGTTTTGCTGTGCTTTCTTTCATTTAGAAACAATGTATTATTTAAACAAATCATATGATTAAAAACATATTGAGAACTTTCCAACTGAAACAGATTACTTCTGTAGACTCAGAAAACAAGAATTTATTTCATTTTTTCTTACTCATTGGAAACTTCAGGTGTTTGTTTTCTCACTCACCTGAAAAATTTTTTCTCTTAAGCTTTTGCGGTTGCGACATAGCAGAATTTCCTCTCCCACTCTTCTTCTGAGTCATGTGAACTGGGCATACCTCCGACCTGGGGCTTACCGTGTTGTCTCTGAAAAGCCAACCCCCCAGTTTGCATCCAGTTGCCATTTGTCTAACAGCTATTAAACTCCTCGGGCTTGCATAGGGGTAAGTCTTCACTTAGCCTTACAGCTAGCAGCCTTCCCTCAGGTCTGCTTGGCTGCCTCCCGCTGTCACAGCATCCACCCCTCTCACACACGTACATCCTATTCCCTCTACCCATTGACTCCATCTTTTGTCTGCTCTAAATATACCAAGAAGAAAACTCAGCTCACGGGAGGTGCTATTTTCAAAACTGATCCTGAGGGCATGCTTGTGCTGAAAGTTTTGGGGCTGCAAATCAATCTGTGGCAAGTGTACGGCTTCTGGCAGGTAAACTGATGCTGATTCTGGCACCAAGCAGTGTCCTGCTGCCGGACATTTTGCCCATGACTTAGACGATGTCTGGAGATTGATTCAACCTACGGCGTGAAGCCAACGCACATGACCCAGGGAGTGTTAGGTATTTCCCATGCAGATGCTTTCATTTCAGCAATAAAACAAAGGCAGCTCAGTGCGTCCTCTTCCTGGAGGCAAGTCCCTTGTGTTGTAAGCACGTTCATCATGAAACGCCACAACACATGGCTTCTCAACATCACCGTAAGAAAAAATGTTATCTCTGCAGCCATTCCGCTTCACTGAGTTTACAGCTGGGCCCTCAAATGCTTTCAATAGAAATTGCATATTCCTTGTAAGCACAGGATAAAGACAGTTCCGTGTAGCCTTACTAATCATTTTGCTTAACGGCACATGAAATACCATCTTCAACTCCAAACCCCAGAGCATCTGAGCCCTGTCTCTGAGGACAGCAAAGAAATCATTTGGGAGCAGCCTCCCTTTAGGTGGTGGCAAGCCTCCCACCCGAGCTGGGGCACGCAGGCAAATCCCGCGTCGGTGAAGATGCTGCTGCTGCTGCGCAGGGTGCTGGCATGGCGCAAGTGATCCTGTCCCTCGCTGTCCCTTCCCCCATGTCTGCCCGCTGGCACCGCAGGGAGATGGAGAGCTTTTGCCCCAGGCTGGAGATGACCCTGTCCCAGTGCAGAGGTAAAGAAGGATGCAGTACTGCTGGGTCCCCTTGCAAAGGGGGCTTTTAAGGATGAGCTAAAAGGCATGTGTGCCCTAATGAGAGGGCAGACTTTATCGTCGCGTTTCATCATCACTTAGCCCGAAGAGCAGTGCTGTGACACAGACAAAGCGGTTGCTGTTCTCTCCTGGTGGCAGCTTGGTCCCTGTCCAGGGCCGGCCGTCGGGCACAAGTGCTCCTGACATCAGAGCCCGAGGTCGGAGCAGGAGGTGCCCCCATCCCTGTAGCACTCCAGTGCCTGGCCTCCAAGACCCATCCCGTTAGCTGTCAGGGACCTGCTTCAGCAAACCACAGGAGGAAGTCAAAAGACGAGATGTGTGAGATCAGTGAAGTGTGCAGAGCACCGTCCTACTTAACCTCATCAGTCTGCCTCCGGTGTGTGGAAATCCAGAGTTCAGGGCATAACTCACCAACAGTGGATGTAAACAGTCATGACAATCAGAAGAAAACAAGCTTCAAAATGAGAGCAAGCACTGCAAACGTCACCCTTTAAAGGGTTAAAGCAGAGAGGCACCATGTACTTTCAACCTCCACTGAATCGAGCAGGAGCTCACCACCTCTGAACTGAGCCTCCAGGAGCTCTACAGAAAGGAAAGTGCAAGCTGGCTCTGAGTGATTGAGCTGCTTTGCATGGGACTTCATTTTACCTTTTTTTATGAAGCAGTGGTGAGAAAAAGAGGCAGTGATGGTAAATCCAAATATCTGCAAGACATCAAGGCTTCGGTAGGGAACCTGCTCAGCTCTTCGGTCCCAGAGCACAGGGATAAGGGAGCTGCATGGCTGTGACTTGTGATCGACATGGATCTTGCTGCAATGACTGACTGCTTTCCTGGCTGGGAACTAAGTCCCTTTATCCCATCAACATCAACTGAGGGTTTTTTTGGCTCCTACTCAGACATGATTGAAATATGTACTGAAGATCTGCTCTTAAAAGTGAGAGCTTGACACGCATGGCTGCCTCTGGCATTACAAGAAATGTAGAAGAAAAGAGGAAACGATTTGAATTGCATGCATGCAGCACAAGCTGCATCAAGCTGCAGATCGGATGATTCTTCTCAGATGTAGTGCAGCAGCTACATCAGTGTCTTCCTCCCTCTTACTGCTGACAGCTCAATTATTTCTTGCACAGCTGTAATCATACACCTAATGAACTTGCTCCTGCATAAACCCAGAGTGTCTCCCTTTTGCTAACTGGCAACCTGTTGGGCCCTCTGTCCCTGCACAGCACCTCTCAGATATCATGTGCAATGTCAGATACGCCGCTAGCTGGTTTTGAGAGTCCCCAGGAGGGGCCTCCGTGAGAGCTGTGTGCTTCCAGCATCTGCCAACTGGGACTGCAGATGTCCCAGGAGAAAACCCCTCTGCGAGAAGCGAGGACAGAACAGGCTGATCAATACCAAAGGAATGAGGGAGAGGGAAGGAAATGTTTTTGTTAGCAAACAGCCAGCAATTTAAATTAGGAACTGCAACAACACCAGTGAGCCTGACCGAATGTGGTATTAGCCTCTCAAAATACTTGTAGTATGAAAGCTGTAAGTCCCCGGTGGGGAAAACTGAGGTACAGATAGTCAGTGGTTTATGCTGCAGCATAGGAGGGCTCAGCCTGCTCCTTAAAAACACGTAGGACAATGAGAAAGTGAAACATCACCTCTCCTTGAAAGTACCTTCTGGTAATAATGGGAAGCACGGGCTGACAAGAGCCGGGGCTGGCTCCCGCTCTGCTGCTCACCGTGTGTGTGACTGGGGCAAAGCCACTGCCACCCGTGCAGCTCTGCTGCTCCTCGCCCGGGCAGGCTGCATGCGCACCGCAGGGCACCGCAAACCAGCAGACGCAAAGCGCTGCCGTAGGACACGGAGTCACAGCCTGCACCGGGCTTGTGGCCTGCAGCACCTCTGCCCCAGCCTTGGGCTGTGAGCTCCCCGGGGCAGGGACTGCTTTTAAATAGGTGTTTGCAGAGCTGCCTGGAGAGTATGTGCTACCAGTCCCCTCCTCTGCGGAGCCACAAGGAATATGAACTGGTAAAACCAGCACCCACAGTGTTACAGGAGCTGATGCTTCCAGCTGAAAACGTACCCACTTTGATGTCTGCCGGGACAGCCAAGATTTGGGCTGTCGCCTGTGCACCGGGCCTCCCTTGGGTGCTTTAGGCTCTACTAAATTAGCAGACTTCCATCAGCGATGTGCAGTAAGGTAAGGTAAAAGGCTGTGGACTCCAGTAATCAGAGCTACATGGAAATTCAGGAGGATTTCTTGCTGGGCGGGGGCCCTGCCGCGCCGGTGGGTTTCACCTCTGCTCAGCCAGGCTGGCAGACGCACTCTATGCAAATGCCATTCTCTAAGCTTTCACACACAGGACTTTCAAAAGGTTCACGCTCTTCAGAAAAAATTTATAGGATCAGATTTTCCTATGGCCCCTCAAGTCATTTTATTAATCACTGGGAGCATTCTTAAACGTCTTTCAACATTGAGAAATTCCACTTAATCACAGCCTGCCCTGCTACCACCTTCTCAGCATCAGATGGAGAAAGAAATGATGCGGCGAGGACTTTAGTCACACTAATGCTGCTTCAAGGCTGAGCCGGGGAATGGGACATGAATCATCTTTGCCTTTTCTTTCTTTTAAGGGAAATTGAGAAGACGACTGCTGCTGTGAGGGTAAAACGTGTAGAGCAGTGACAGGTCTTCCTGTTTCCTTCCCCTCTTGGGTCCCTGCTGCGTGCTCCTTCCCTGCACTTAGCTGTATCTACTGAAAAAGCCTGTCTCTCTTTCAAGCTACTCCTTGGAGATTTGTTCCCCACATCTCAGCAGAGCTGTTTTCCAGGACCAGCTGGCAGAGTGAATCGCAGGATGTTTTCCAAACAAGCCAGTTCCGCTTACTTGCTGGAGTCTTTCTCAGTCCAGAGGACTTTTCTGTGTGTACAGATGCATAAGGGCAGTGGGATGCAGTGCTGGGAGATAAAAGACCAGCTCCTTGGAAAGATGTAAGCGTTGCTATGACAGGCATTGCGTCGCCTCACTTTTACAAGCCTGCCTGCTTTATGGAGTCCACTGAGCACGTCCGGTGCCCACGGAGCAAGGAGCTGCCTACGCAAGCAAAGGGGAATGCCAAGGCCAGAGGTGCGCTTCCAGCCCCAGGCTGGACAGTACAACGGAGAGAAGGAGGTGAATGAGGATCAGAGGTCATGGCAGAGCTGTGTTGTGAAAAGTGCTCTCGGGGGCCTCTGTGTCCTCTCCTCTCGTCCCCCCTGATCTGAGGCATGCAGAAAGGAGCGCACCCTGAGATAGCACAGGGCTCTGCGGACTGTCCCTTTACCGTAGGGCGATCACCAGGCGAGGCTTGCTCTGAGGCACTGTAATACTCCTGCGCAGGAGAGAGGATGGGGGGGGGGGGGAAACAGCTGGAATATTTTTCCCCCTCTCTCTTCTACTGGAAAATGCGTAACCGCAACTCCCCATGGGTGCAGCCTCTCAGGAGAAAACCAGATATCTTGCTAGAAGAATCCAGCATTTTTTATCTAGACATGCTTAGAGCAAGGCTTAGGTAACACTCAGCGAAAGAGCCGGGAGCTGAGCTCCACGCTAACGCTCCCTCCACCACTTTAGCCTGACTAAATGCTAAGATCTTCTGGGGCAGGCAGCCCAGCGCGTCAGCCATGGCTCCCTGCCAGAGCAACTGGGAGCTGCAGCCCTTCCATCTGTAGCTGGCAGCTGGGCACACTGTGGTGCCTGCCTCTGCAAGCTGTCCGAGCAGCAGGCGTGGGCTCTGTGGCCAGAAAAAGCATGCAACTCGTTGCAAGCAGGCTGGGTAATGGTTTGCTGCAAAAAAACCCCAGTGCATTGCTAGGGAGAAATCCCAGCAAGCTGCTTGGGTAGGCAGGGGTTGCCCTATTTCTGTTTGGGGTTTCCTGACCTGAAATAAAGACGCTTGTGCTGAGAGAAGCTGCATGCATGCGGTAAGCTCGGCAGGTTGCACACATGGGATCTCCAGCATACGAGGGAACAATCTGCGCAGCACAGCCACGGCACTTCAGCTGCACTTGTGCAATCGAGAGTCCAGGATTTCCAAACACTCAGGTGACTGATCACAGCTGCTCTTCTGCCAGGGTTGCTCAGTGTCAGCCAGCCAAAGTCCTCTGCTTCAGCACAGACAAAATTTCTGAGGGTGAAAAGTGAGCATCTCCAGGGAGGCTGCAGATATGGGGTGATTGGTCAGTGCTTGGCAGATCTCCTCCAGCAAAAAGGTCAGAGGAATCCTCCCCTGCAGATTGCTCGCCAAGGATGGAGCTGTGCACTGTCCCGTTGGCCCTTTCCACGTGCCCACACACACGTGCCGGCAGGCTGTTAGTGTTCCTGGCTGGTCTGAGCCCTGGTTTGGAAAGAAATTTGCCATTAATTCAGCAGCCAGGTCTGCACATTGAGTAGCTTGTTATTAATTTTGGTACAGTTTGCTTTTTTTGTTTCCACAAGTTTGCAACCATCCAAACTGAAATGACATGTAAAGCTGGGACACCCCCCCACCTCCAAACCTTTCTATCACGCGAATAAAGTCACCTCCCTAAACCACGGGCCATCAACCTAGTTCCGGCTCTTGGCAGGACGCCTGTAGGGCCACGCTCCAGCCACATAGTAATGCCGGTGCTCAGAGACAGGCACCCGGCCAGGCTGCAGAGCTACCTACAAGAAGACACAGCTTCCAGGGGTTGCTTTTGCTGTTTTGATCCCAATGCCGTTGCTCTTTCTCCCAGCCCACTGCCACTCTCGAGCCGCCAGCCATGGCCAGTCCTGGCTTCAGACAGCTATCACACTGGTCACAACCTCCTGTGCGGAGTAGGTTTATCAGCTCACTGAACTCTCGTTTGATTAGATTTAGCCGCTTGAAGGGGATAAACAAGTCCGTTCCTAGAAGCTTTGCTGCAGGAAAAGCTTTCTGGCAACCTCTGTTGGCCACCAGAGACAACTCTGCGGGAAGGTGGTGCCAGAAGTTACATGAGCAGGGAAGCCCCCGGCAGGCAATTTTGAAACAACATCCTGAGCATTCAGGACGTCGTGACAGCTTCCAAGGTTGCTCTTCTCCATCGGCCCCAGCACGTCTCTCTGGCAGGCACTGCAGTAGCTGCACGCGCTTGCTGAGCGCTTGCGCAACGTGAGAATCAAAGCTGTGCTTGGGGCAATCTGAGCTCATGTTTTCTTATACTTCTACTGCAAAACAGAGGCCTTGTCCTCGAAATTGAGCAAACCCGTAATTTATGCCAGGGATGGTCAGCCTTGGGTGCGTGCGGAGCCACTGGGAGAGCTGCTCACGTTGCTAGCCAGGCTATTTCAAGCTGTGTCAGGTACACTGGGTTAAATGAAGAAAACAGCTCATTGAGCAACAGGCTGAGTTTGACACTTAATAAGGCCACCGCAATCCCCAGCCCAGAGGTATTTCCAGTCCAGTGTGTTGTCTTCAGCCATGACCAATGCTGGAAACGCTGGGGTATAACCTCACCATCACTTGGGCTCCTAGGCAACTAGTAGTGCAGACTGATGCAGGGAGATGCTTCTGCCCATGTCGGTGACTACCTTAACTACCCAGCAGCGGGAGAATTAAGAGCAGTATAATCCAATCCCAGCTGGAGCTGATGCTGATGCTGCAGTGCCTACAGAAGGGTTATTCTGAAGTGCCACAGAAATACGGCAGCTATTACATCCCAGCTTCAGGAAAAACTACATGTTCTCCAGCAGCATAGCAGAAGTCAGCACTTGGGCATGGACCCCAGAAGAGATTTAAGACCCTAAATCAGGATGCTGGTAGGCTGTGAAAGCCTGTATCCAAACCCACCATCTGGAAAGCCTGTGCTCAGCAGCTCCCTACCTGCTGCATCATGTACAACTCACTAGTGACTTCTCTCTGCTTGCCTTGGAAGTCCCGGAGCAGCTGGGGGACTGCGTGGGTGAGTGCCTCACCCGAGGACCCTTTGATGGGCATCACATGCACCCTCCTGGGAGGAAGGACTGCTAGATCTTCCCTGCCTCCCGCCTGAGCAACCTAATCCCACAGTCAGCCCCATCTTGCACATTCTGCTCCTGACCCTCTGCCACCACCCTGAAGCCCTGGCATTAGGGAAGGAGAGGAGACAGTGTCTCCCCTCTTCTCGCTCACTCTCCTGCCTGGGGGCCAGGGCTCATCTTCTACGGATATGTGCCTGCCTGTCCTCAGGCAGAGCTGCAAGAAACCCATTTCTTGGGTGGGTGCCCTAGCTGGAACTTTATTACGTTCACCTGGGAGACTCTTACCTTTGGCATATTTCAGGAGGAAAAGAGAAAGGCTGTGAAAGAGCAGTGGTGTTCACAACAGACCCTAGGAAACAGCCATCCCCAGCTGGGTTGAGAGTCTGGGTGTTAAGAGAGGCAGATCTTGAAGCAGACCCTGTGCTCACTGCTTCCAGCTGACTAGTGGCTCCATTTAGCACAGGGCTGGTTTGCTGGGTTTGGTCCCTCGTGGAGAAGCATGACACCAGGACAGGTCCTACCTCAGCCCCAGCTTTGCTGTTGGAAGAGCAGATGACCCTGGTCTGCCCGGCCACTGCAGTACCCGCATCGCAGCTGGCAGAGAGGACTGCATGAGCTTTCCCCTAGTTCAGTTCAGACAGAACCAGCCAGGGTGGCTTAGACGAGTTTAAATTAACCTGTATAATTTTGCCTGAAGCAAACACAGGGAACTGCACTCTAATTACTCCACCAGCCATCTGAGGGGGAGCAACCTCCCTTGGGAGGGGTAGGTGAGAGCAGGGAGACTGAAAACCTCTTCCAGAGCTGGGTCTGGAGGAAGAAAAGTCCTTGTGGCCCAATGCATGCAGGAAACCCCTCCTAGAAATCCACCAAATTACCAGGGTGGGCAGAGGCAGCATCCCTTCCTAGCAGCAGGCGAAGAGGCTTTCACTGAGCCCAGAGGAATGGAGAGGTGAAGTTTGTGCACTTTCCGTATAAAAAGACAGAGAGGGCCCTGAAGGCTTATCATGGGAATGAGCAGGAGAAGCCAGCAGGACTGCCTGCAAGCACCTGGGAGCACAGAGCAGGTCGGAGGTAGGAGAGTACCCCCCTCAAAGGAGCAGCCAAGGCCAGGAGGACATCAGGGAGATGGATGTCAGGTATGCTGGGAGATGGGGCTACCGTGAGAAACCGCCAGGAAAAATGGCAACTTGCACGACCAAGTGTCCACCTTATTGAAACTGAGAAAACAGAGGAAACTGGGAGATGAGTCCGCTAGCTCTCAGTGCTTCACCATGGCGACTGGCAGCATCAATCTCCAGCCCCTGCAGCCCCCCGGGCCACCGTGTGTCGGGGAGCAGAGGAGACGAGTGGCACGGCTGTCCCAGTACGCAGGTGTTGCCTCTGCTCACGTACGAGGGCTTGTCTTGAAAACAGGCCTGGCACCAGGTAGACGGGCTCTGAGCTGTAGGGCTGGCCATCAGGCAGAGGAGCCAGAGCCCTTCTCAGCCTGCAAGGAGGCTGGGGAAGCTGAGGTGGGGCACTGGAAAGGATGCCAGCTGCTCGATGGAAACGCAATCAGTTAATCCCGCTGCTCTCACCTTGGGAAATTCCAGGTTCCTTCCACAAATGAAATGTTCCTTTTGCAAACTTGTTTTGGTGGGGTTCCTGCCTACACCCAGGCTGTACAAACAAAACCAGTGCTGAAAGTAAAAGTATCTATCCTGTGCTATATGCAGGACTCCCTTCGCTTGTTGTGTTCATTGCGGTGTGACGGCCACCTTCCATCACCTCAGTAACATGCTTAGTTAAATCTGATCTCTTTGAACATCTGCACTGTGAGCAGCACGTGCCATCACATGTGCGGGTCCTCTGAGAGATGGCTGACATTTCCCAAATCACCTGCTGACAGATAGGTGTCTTGGTGACTCAGCTCTCATGACCTGCTGCTGCCCATCAAGGTGGGTTTCGCCACTTCCACCCTAATTAGCTAAGCCAGCAAGGCACATGTTTGAGCTGATCTGTCTTCTCTACTTCATGGATGCTTTATGTTGCAGCTGAGCTGTCAGTGCCTTTCTTTCTTCCATCTCCTTAGAAGGCAGGGAGCTACAGGGTGGATTTGCCTTGAAGCAACCATAACCGATGACGTGCTGCACTGAGCACAGGCACTGAAGAAGAGAACTGCGATAGGAAAGATCCAAACCCTGAAGTGGGAGAGGATGTGCCTTTGGAGGAGCAAAAAGCAGATGCCAGTGTGGAATTGCCTTGGGGCAGCCAGACAAACCCTGGTTGGGATGGTAACTATATGACGTTAACCACAACATCTGTGAGAGCCCAGAAAAACTTCTTAGCAAGGGCCAGGGTTTGGGGGCAGAAACACAGAAACTCACAGAAACTCTGAGTGATGGGGGAAGGAAGTTATCAGGCAGCTGAAGCAGATCAGGGGAGAGAGATACAGATGAAGACATTGCCTGAAATCACAGTCCTCAAAGCAAAATTACTCCTGGATGAAGACTATGCAATTTCTAGCTGCATGTACTGGATTTCGGTGCAAATGGGTGTGCCACACAGATGCTTTTTTTTAGTGTTTTTGCTCAGAAAGCGGAGTGTTTCCTGTGGTAACTTGCAAAGACAAACTCTTGTTCTCAGGTTTGGAAGTAAGATGCTTTTTCATGCCCCCCAGGGAGAGTCCCTGACGGGACATGCTGGGGAGATGGCAGGGTTTTCTGGTGGGCTCGGGAACAGGCAGCAGGATCGTCTTTCTGTCCTCACGCTCTTTTCTTCCTTTAGGGGTGCCTGGCTGCCACAGAAGCGGGGGAGAGGCTGCTGTCGCGGCTCCCATGGAAGGCTGCAGCGGTGGAGCTGTGCCAGCACCAGCACCGAGCCGCCCGTTTGGCCTGGACTCTGGTTTTCTGGGGAATCACCCAGACCAAAGCAAACACAGTGCACACCTGACAGGTCTTATTAAAGCGTTTCTCCCTCCCCTAATGCAGGTAGGCAGTGTCCTCCGCTGCTCTTGGGTCCGAGCCGGGACCAAGCTGCCTGGCTGCGGTGGGATGCTCCCGTGGCTCACCACAGCAAGCTGTCCCCAGGCAGGTGGGGGGAAAATCCAGCACAGCACAGTAAGGCACATAAGGTGCCTTATGCCATTTTCTGGTTAATACCCATTTCCCTAGGATTCTTCTTACCCACTTTCATAGTGATTCAAGTGCAGAAGCAGAAGTTTTGGTCCACGAGTTGAGACATCTTTCCCTAATCCAAGTGTCACTTGGGGTCTCCCCGACTCCTGCTCATCATTTGCCCGGAGAAGGAAATGCTTGAGGATGTTTCCAGCAAGCCTGCAGGACCAGAGCGGAAAACATACACGTCCAAAAGTCAGATTGGTTCGCTAAGAAAAAAGGCTGAAGGAACTGCGAGATGGATGGGCCACAGCCCTTATGTGAAAAAAAGGCACATTCCTCGCATGTTTTCATCCAGCTTTGCCTTGCAGCTGAGCACAGCAAGAGACCTACATGGTGACAGAACATCTCCCTGGGCTCATCTTCCCTCCCTTCCTTTTTTCCATGTTTTTTTGTTTGGTTGTTTGTCTTTTTTTTCCTTTTTTTTTTTTTCCTTCTGCTTGGTTGCATGTGGCTATAGCTGCTTTAGGAGGAAAGCGTTGCTCTGGCCTCAGCATCCACTGGTTCAGCTTACTCAGCTTCTCCTCAGGGGATTTCTAGAGGAAGGTAATCGGCACTGTGGCTAAACCAGCTTCCCTTCAGCAGCCAGTAAATAATCTCTGACCTCCAGAAGAGGAGAAAATGCACTTCACCAGGGTGAACTGTGTTTCACACAGTCCATAGTAATGCCAGGTCCCTGTCCTGCTGATAGCAGGGGGAGGAGAATCAAGGCTGGCGGTCCAATGTGTTCACACCCCCCCAACTCTCCAGACCCTGTTGATGACTAACTAGGCTTGAGGGATTTGAAGGGATTTTGCTCTTTGTGAAAAATATGTTTCTACTAAAGTTAAAAACTCTGTTAGTGCTGGTTGTACGGCACCTCTTCTCCTTTGTTTGCACACCAAGTCTGTTTTCCCTTGCTCCTTATCCGCTTAAAATCAGGAAAATTTTGGCCAAAAAGAAGTAGAAAGTTTGTGGTTTTTAAAAGCTGCCTGTGCCCAGAGGCACTGTCTATTCTCCTGACAAAATGGTTGAGGATAAAAGGAGGATCCCTCCCTCCTCCTCCTACCAGAAGGGTCTCCCAGGGAGGTGAGTCTGCAGAGACTGTCATGAATGGAGCAGCACCCAGCGCTTGCTGTGGCTGGGATGCTCGCGTGATCTCTCCTTTCCTTGCTTAGAGGACACTGTGTGGTTGTGTAATGACAAAGCCTCTCTGTTTTAGGAAGAAGAAAAGAGGAAGGAAACTGTGCAAGACAGGGGTTTCCCGGACTGCAACACTGTCTTTATACAGGGTACTTTTGAATGGAGGAGAAGTCTGGGAACAGGGAAACCAGGAGGGGTTTTTGGCACCTTTACTTCTCCTTGCTGAGCCAGTAAGTCAGATCCCAGCTGAAGCTGTGGCGGTTTCCCCACCCCAGGCAGCCCATGGCAATCACCTGGCAGGCCCACGCAAACCAGGCAGGACACTGTAAGCTGCGAGACGCACAGAAAGCGCACAAATGACCTCCTGCCTTGTTTACTGGTGGACCTGCTGACACTACAAAACGCTGCTGGCAGGGCTAGGGCTGACGCATGACCCCAGGGAAGGTGGGACTGACCGATGAGCTCCATCCGCACCGGCACCCTGCCAGCCTGCAGCTGCTCCCCAGCAGTGAGCATCGCACCCACCAGCCCTTCCCAGCATCTCCCGTCCTGCCGCGCCGCAGGGCAGCTGGGATCGTTGACTGCCCTCCTGACCCACGTCCCAGCAGGGTGGTTGGAGCGTGTCATGCTCCACGGCACAGAGGGGAGTGCGGGATGGAGTGCGTATGTGCCCGGGCACGGATAAGCTGCACTATCCCCACAGCCTGCAACACTTTGCTGCTCACAACCTGTGACTCTAATTTGTCTTTTAATTTGGTCCTAGCAGGCCTTTTCACAAAGCTTGTTGAAGAGGCCAACCCCCAAATTTAAGCACTCCTCTTAGATGCAGGAGCTAACTCAGCAGGGAATTTTCCTGTGAAGCCATTTTCTGCATTGTAGTATTTCAAACCCAATTAGGTTTGACCTACAGCCCCTAGGTGGAAAGATGTCACTGCCCGTCTGACCACAAGAGATAAAAGCATAGATCAGACTGCTGTAGTCCTAGCAGATGAAAACCCATCATTCACTGTTTGTCAAAAAAAAAAAAAGTAAAACCAGAAAAACCACACTGCCCCAGCTGCACAGGCCATGATACCTCTCTGCAGTGAGCAGATACCGTTTGACATAGCTGCAGGAGTTTCAAAGCCATTACCAGAGAAAAACTTCAGCGGGGGGAAGGCCTCTGAAGAGGCCGTGCACATTCATGAAGATTTCTACTTTATTTACGGGATCTGCAATCCAGTTCGGTCCTGGGATTATTGAATGTTTGGCGGTACTGCTGCGCTGCAATTACCGAGCGAGCGTGGGAATTCCCTCCAGGGTGGAGCCCTGTGCTGTAGGTGTGGTACCAAGAAAAACAAGCACAGGTTTTCGCTCCTTCTTTCAGGGTGGGCGTCGGAGCAGCTGGGGGTGGGGAAAATTGCCTTGAAATTTTTCTGCTGTTTACAGTTTAGTAGAGGAGTAATTAACTGCTAAGTGCATGGAAGTTGGAGGGGACAGGACTAGGACAAGCACCTATTTGACAAATTTCAAACTATCCTTATCCTGGTATTTTACAACTTACTTCCTGCAGAAGTCATTTTTGTCTCCAAAAAAGAACACTGATCCCTTCTCTCAAATCAAAAAGTATGCCTGTGATCTGGGCATAAGATGCTTTAAAGACACCTGAAAACCAGAGCAGTTTATAGGAGTCTGTTGGTTTGCATGAGATCGCTGTCTAATCTTGTTAAAAACGGTTGGAATAATCGTAACTTATGATTAAGAGGAAGGAAAGAAGAAGGGTGGCATTATTTCTCACTGTTAACAATGGCCGAGGGCTCCTCCGAAGCCACCCGTGGTGTAACGCTGTAGCTGTACAGGAGCTGGCTAAGCACCGTGCCCGGCAGAACCGCCTGCGGCAGGGTTAGCAGGCAGCGCTCAAAGCCTGCTGGAGACGTGTCCGCCCTGTTGCTATCATTGGCTAGACTGCACCAGGCAAGGATATTTTTAATCAAAATTTTAAAGCACAGATCCAGCAGAAACAAGCCAAGCAGGTTCTGCTGCAACTATATTTAATCGCTGTTCTGAATCCTCTCCCGCAGCCCGTGGCACAAGGCTCGCGAGAGCACGGTGGTGCTTGGGCTGGCTTCCCTTCTAGCTTGGCTATCCTCACATGACCCTGCTTACTGAGGACAACGCTGTTTTCTTTCCCAGCTTTAAAAATGAACAGATGTGCAAAACCAAGTGCCCAGGTTTTGTTCCTAGTTATTGCAAATACTCAAGTTGTATTAAATGAGTATCTTTCAGCTTTAAGATTTTTGCTTTATTTTATTTATTTATTTTCAGCAGACCTTCCGAAGGCAAATCAGAGGCAGAACATTATGGGAGAGCAGGCAACAACATACTAGCCAGCACAGTTAACCTGTCTCAGCAGCTCCACGGTATTTGTCAAGAGCAGAGGGAGGGAGCTCGAGCCTTTCACCAGCAGGAACGATTCCAGGCAGTAACCGCAGCTCTTAAATCCAGCCCTTTCAACCACCCATTTTACGCAAAACTGAAAGAAGCACATGCATAAAGAGTTTCACACACTTTGTATGGCTGTGAATGAGTAGGTACCTGCAGAGCGGGCTGAAGTACCATCTGGAGGATTGTACTTTTACTGCTGGAGAGTGGCAGGAGCTAGCCAAGTGCGTGAAATTGGCAAAGAGCAATTGTTTATTCTCCTAGGTAACTATCCATCTCAAAATGGTTTCAAATACCAACGCAATATAACTATGGCAACCGACAGTATGGGGCACAACCAAATCGAGGGGTGTGCTTTTTGCACTCTGACAGGATGATGAAACATCAGCCTGTGCTAAACTGAGTCCTACCCTCCCTGTTTCCCCAAGATCTTATCCTCTCCCTTTTGCAAACACTGGGGCTCATACAACTGTGTGGTGAGCCGGTGAGCTGAGCCAGACAGAAGTTAATCCTGCAATGAAGAAGGAACAAATACTGGCCCAGATGGCATCCCTGAACTGGGTCAGCTTGTGAGCACATGGATGCCATCGCTGGCACAAGGGATGGCACGGGACCATGCAGCAACTGAAGGCAGCTGTTTCTGACTTAGATCTGGTAAAGACGCTGTGGACCCATGCTCTTGCCTGTTCACGGCAAGAGCCGAACATCATGAACCTGACCCTAGAAGCTGAAACAAGCCCCTTTGCCCGCTCTGCTCTTACAGCACACCTTGGGCTTGCTAGCCTTTCTGAAAGGCAGAGCTGGATTACAGCATGTATCCATCCACACAGTTGATTCTTGTTACAAAACACAAGTGTTCATGTATTGTGATGGTATGTGTTTTGATTTGCTACCACAGTGGGAAAGCATCATATACTCATTATTAGCTGCATCTGAAATAAAGGCTGTAACCTCAATTTTGCAAATATGCACTTCATCAGCAAAAGCAGTTTCTCAGTTGTCCTCCTGCTGAATGCATTGCACGTGCTTTAGTTTGTTGATAGGTCTAGCATCAGAGAGCAAAAAAATCCATTTTATCCTCTTCTTCTCTATTAATAACTAAATACCCCTTTTACCCTCTTCTTCTCTATTAATAACTAAATAACCCTTTTAAAATCAAAGGGGAACGACCTTTGCTACTTCATTCCTGTAATATAGACCACTTTTAATGCCACTTATCACTAATTCTTTTTGTTATTTTCCTTTTCTGGACAACCTTATGCCCTTTTTCAGACCATCAAAACCCTCACCTGGATGCCAGGACATTCACAGCATCTGGGTGGGGTTTTTTTTCCTCTCTAGACTTATTTTGCAGTCCATCTCTCTAACTCTTGGCTTTGAATTTATGGACCATTACTGCACTTGAGGCAGATGTCCCCAGCTGAACTACCTACACAAGAGCTCAGGTCTGTTTCCTGCATTGGAGTGAGAAAGATGTAGGTGTCAGCGCAAAGTACTCAAAGTAGGAAAACAAGTTAAAAAAATTACTTCCTGGTGAGTGCTGTTGTCACCCAAGGGATAGAACTATTTTTGCACTTACAAAGCTAATTTTACACTATTCTATACTGTATTTACTTGATTTGTTACTAGGTAAGAGAGGTTGGCAATGGAAACTTCTCCTGGAGATAAGAACAGGGAATATCATCACGTAATCTTCTAACAAGTATTCAACAAACATCTCATGCATGCGGACACCCACGAGGCAGAGCAACCGGGAGCTACGGACTGAGAAATCCACTGGAGACTGAGGGTTCAGGCAGCTCGCCACTACCTCAAGGCAAGTCATGCGGCCTTCCTGGTCATTACTGAAAATCCTCCTTTCTCTCCCGTGCCTTCTGCTAACAGCCTTGAAAGCAACCCTCCAGCCTTCTTACAGGCACATCCTGTTACCTTCGGGGGTAGTGAGTAACTAAGCTAACCTGGTAGCCTGTTTTCAAGGTTCACCACATCCTTAGGTGAGAAATGTTTTTTTCTGTCAGCCAGGCATTTCCAAATACTGTTAACTGAAACTAGGCTAACATTAAATGCAAATAAATGTCTCCCACAGTATTCTCCTGGAGAAGCTGGTGAATCGTGGCTCAGACAGGTGCACTCTTCACTGGGTAAAAAACTGGCTGGACGGCCGAGCCCAGAGAGTTGTGGTGAATGGAGCGAAATCCAGTTGGCGGCCCGTCACAAGCGGAGTCCCCCAGGGCTCAGTTTTGGGACCGGTCTTGTTTAATATCTTTATCAATGATCTGGATGAGGGGATTGAGTGCTCCCTCAGCAAGTTTGCAGATGACACCAAGTTGGGCAGGAGTGTTGATCTGCTGGAGGGTAGGAAGGCTCTGCAGAGGGATCTGGACAGGCTGGATCGATGGGCCCAGGCCAATTGGATGAGCTTCAACAAGGCCAAGTGCCGGGTCCTGCACTTCGGCCACAACAACCCTGTGCAACGCTACAGGCTTGGGGACGAGTGGCTGGAAAGCTGCCCCGCAGAAAAGGACCTGGGGGTGTTGATTGACAGCCGGCTGAAGATGAGCCAGCAGTGTGCCCAGGTGGCCAAGAAGGCCAACGGCATCCTGGCCTGTATCAGAAATAGTGTGGCCAGCAGGAGTAGGGAGGTGATCGTGCCCCTGTACTCGGTGCTGGTGAGGCCACACCTCGAATCCTGTGTTCAGTTTTGGGCCCCTCACTACAAGAAGGACATTGAGGTGCTGGAGCGTGTCCAGAGAAGGGCGACGAAGCTGGTGAAGGGTCTGGAACACAAGTCTTATGAGGAGCGGCTGAGGGAACTGGGGTTGTTCAGTCTGGAGAAGAGGAGGCTGAGGGGAGACCTCATCGCTCTCTACAACTGCCTGAAAGGGGGTTGCAGAGAGGTGGGTGTTGGTCTCTTCTCCCAAGTGACAAGTGATAGAATGAGAGGAAATGGCCTCAAGTTGTGCCAGGGGAGGTTTAGGCTGGATATTAGGAAAAATTTCTTTACTGAGAGAGTGGTGAGACCCTGGAATAAGCTGCCCAGGGAAGTGGTGGAGTCACCCTCCCTGGAGGTGTTCAAGGAACGTGTGGACGTGGCATTGTGGGACATGGTTTAATGGGCATGGTGGTGTTGGTTGATGGTTGGACATGATGATCTTACAGGTCTTTTCCAACCTTAGTGATTCTGTAAATTTCTTCACAACACCCTGAAGGTATGCACAGCTACAAGTGGTTTAAGGGATGCAGATGGAAGAGGGAACACTGCCCATCCCACTTGTGCTAAAACCCAATCGCAGGAGGCTGTCCCCTTTGGCAGCCAACTTGCTGTGGGTTTTCTTGACACCTTGTTGGAAGTTCTACCTTCCTAAACACCCTAAAGCTGCACTGCCCAGATAGCCCCCCTGCGGGGCCACGCCAGCCTCCAGTTACATTCCAGAAAGGAGGCTTCGACAGATTCACAGAACTGATAACCCCCCTCTCCCCAAGGAAAAATATTTGCTTACAAAGGAGGATTTTGACTGCCACTCCTACCAGATGCACCACTGGTTTAACCAGACCCTGCTTATGGATCCTGTCCTGCACTGCCCCCTGTGCTGGTACTACTATTGCAGGACCAGGATTGAGGTTAAATCAGTGTCCAAACTGAGTTAATGCTACTTCTCTGGATGGATTTTCTTTTTTATTTATTTTTTTTAAACATAGACTCGCTTCCAACTCAGGTTCTCTGGGTAGCCCTGGAAATGGCTGGGCTACACAATGGGTATAGGAGCAGAGGAACCGGGGAGGAGCTGCTGTAACAGCACCATCCCCAAAGAAACCTTCTTCAGACTAGACCCTGCCTAGTCAAGGGGTAGTCTTGATGCTGCTCAAATTAAGGCTTGTGAGGCAAATACCCCTTTGATGGACCATTGTCATCATATAGGTTTAAGTCAAAGAGTAGTCAAGGGGATAATGAGCTCTGGCTACTCCTGTTCCTTTGGTGATGCAGGCTGTGGTTTCCACAGTAGCTTAAACCAGAGGCAGTGCAATCCCATTTCCCTTTTCCCTCCTTTACACAAGCACTACAGCCAATTTGATCCTACAGTTTAGTAAACAGAATGGCTCATTACAAATGTAAATGAGCATCAGTGCTGGCTGAAGGGAGAGGGCGGACACAGCTGGGATCAAAACAGGGAGGAGGACCAGCGTACCTGCAAACATCACAGCAACATCAGAAGTCACCCAAAGGAATTCCCATTCCTGACCACACAATCCCTGTCCATGCACACTCATGCCATGTTTCTCCATCCACAACTACCAAGTTTGACTCTAACTTGAGAGCAGGTTGCTTTCGAGTCTAAGGAATCCCATAAAGGATTAAATACCTTATGTTCACAACTTTCTAATGCCAGTGGGTGTCACAAGAGGCAGTTTTCTGGGAGAGAAAACAAACAGATATGATTTGCTGGGGGGGGGGGGGTGCAGGGGGAAAAATAAAAAATCACAGCTTGGCTTGTGTATCCGAATTTGCACTGCATACTATGCCGCTAAAGCCTTAGCTAGGAAGCTTTACTCCAGAGGCTTGTGGTTCAACATGTATTATTACCAGCCAAGCCACAGTGAGTTGCACAGCAAGGCCGTGTAGTGCATCTGCAGCACCAGGAAGCTCAGCTACGGCTGACAGGTTCTAAAAGGACTGGGATAAAAATACGAACCCAAAAAATGGAAGCACACACTTCTTTGTAGATGACTCAATTCTGTCGAACACAGTTAGCTGGATTTTGACTTAGTGATATGCTAGGTCTATTTATTCACCAGGTTTACAGTCAAGTACATTACAGTTCCCATATTTAACATTGTAGCACAGAATTTTCATAGATGATCGTGACACAGGTAAGACTACTACGAGAGAAAAGATTACTATGCTAAGAAAAGCTTGGTGAACAGTAGCAAATACTGCTATTAAGTGAGGTTTTTGACAGTCATTTAAGAAATCAAGTTTATCTGTACAGACATAGTACAAGGGACCGGAGTGTTTTGTTGGTTTGGTTTTTTTTGTTTGTTTTTGTTGTTTGTTTGTTTGTTTTTTTGTTTTTTTGTTTTTTTTTTTTTTTTTTTTTTTTTTTTTTTTAATATGTGAGAGTCATAATAAACAAACAAAATCCAGACACTGTTCTAAGCAGCTTTGCATAAGCATGTGATGATCCTTGTTTTAGTTTGGGCATGAGAGGTTTAAGTTCACTGTTCCAACAGATCCTGAACTACAGGATGTCTTGCATTGTTTCCAAATAGTTTAGGTTACAGCAAAACAAGAGGACAGAACAAATTGTTACTAGCAAGAACTGGCTGGAACAAGCTATGACAATTTAAGAACTTCCCCTTTGGAAAAAAAAAAAAAAAAATCACTGATTACAAAATGAAAAGCAATGCCCCTACTGTTATTACCCTGGTAGTGTAAGGTTTTTTCTAGAAGAAAACATGAATACTGTCATGGATACGCTTCACAAAACTTGGATCTCATGGCCAACAAGGTTGCTGTTTTGCAGAACTCAAATAGCAGGCTTTGCTTCTGTGTCAGATTTTTTTCCTCAGATGCCAGCAAACTGCAGATCTAGTTCTTTCATCTTACTTCCAACAACGTGCACTGAACCAAAATATTTCTTATTTGGTACACCTGGACATTGGCTTAATGAGAAACAGGACAGAAGGTAGAGAAGAATGCAGCGTATTATTCTATGTCATTAAAATTGCTGTAATGTATCTACACATACTTTCTCCACCTAAACCCATCTACCTCTCTGTGCTTAGACTCTCATTGCTAGAGGATTTACAGTGAAAAGGTATGGCCTTAAATTGTGCATAACAATTTGATTCGGTACCACATGTTGCACTTAAGTAGTATATGAAATCCTAGAGGTTCATTACTGCCTGCCTTAACATCTCTCATTTCCAGGATGAATACACAAACAGCTCCTGATGACCCACAGACTATTTATGTTAAGATTCCCTATTAAGCTATTTCTGTCTGTAATACATGCCGTTACTGCTTTTGGGGCCCCCTTGGGTGGTGGGGGGGTTGCTCATAAGAAATCCAGATGCTTTTCACAGAGTCCAATAAATACTGATTTACCTAAGCTGACTGCAAGTACTTGGCATTTGCATCCTTACACTCTACACCACAAATAAAGAGCACTGGGAATGTAAGGCGGACACAGTCACAAGGCTGTGTAGAGCCAGTTGGGAGTTTAGCACAGCTAACACTGATCTGGGTGTAGTATGCGAGTAAAACTTAATCCTGTTCCTGCTTAACTACTCGGGCATTCACACTGTAACTGCATCTACCAGAGTTTTCAGCACTGGTACAACAAACCACAAATACATGGAGCAAGCCCAAGTCTGGTATCACCCTTGATAAGCTCTATCCAAACCCAAAGTGTTAGGATCTTATCATGCATACTCTAGTTTCTCTGCAAGTGCCAGGTTTGGAACAGCAGGTGATACCAGGTACAGTTCAACGCCAGCCATGGCTGGTAGTTTGGTTACAGGTGCTATCTGTGCCAGCGTGTGAGGAATGTGATCACGTGTATGTGTAATACATGGGGTTTTCCCATCAGGTCAGGTATCCTCATCTGCGTAGCTGCCTTATCTTAAACAACAAAAAGCTTTGACTGAAAAAGAAAAATCCCCATCATTAGTATAAAAAGAGAACCATTAATTCTCACTACAGGACAAAATACTAACAAAAATAGCATTTTAGTTGCTGCAATTTTAACTTTGCTTATTAAAAAAAGATGCAACGTTCCCAGTTAATATATTGTAGACAGCTTATTTCATCATCTCTGAACACAAGATGGGATGTTCTGCATTGCAAAAGCGTAAGCTATCAACAAACACCCATTGCTCTCAGAACGACCATCTGACTTACACATTCACATACAAGCTCCAAAATTTAGAATTAAAGGTGTTGCGGGGAGTTTTAATACTCTATACTATGCAAATGTGCTCTAGTCATATAGCTCCCCGATGGTCATCTTCCTTTTAGATTGGTTTTGTTCAAGAAGTCATTAGTGAAGTTTTATATACATAATTAAAGCTGATCAAGAACAAAGTATCAGTGGATTATATTTTATGGCAAAGTAAACAATGACTTAAGTCTACTAAAATTACAGGTTGTTACATAACTGGAGTATTAGGAAGAAAGGTCCTAGGAAGTTTCAGAAACTCAGCTGTCACTTGGAACAACACAGACCTTTCCAAATGTGCCATTAGTATTTGTTCTGCCAATAGTTGCACAAAATCACATGGAATTCTCAGATAACCAACCCAAAACCAGAAGCAAGGGTGGCTTCATCTTATCATCCATACTACACTGAGATGAGGGAAGCTGAAATTTAGAGGCACTAATGGAAATTCAGGAAGCTTTGTAAAATCAACAATTCACAGTAGGTCTCAAAAAAAAAAAAATCAAAGAATTTTGGAGTAATTAAAGCCAAGGATTAGCACCGCAGAGGAATGAAGGCAAGGAGCTAAGTTGTGTTAGCTTAACATTCTTCCAAGAAGACTCTCATGTCTACCCAGCAGCTAAAAATACCTGGTAATTTTCTGTTTCTCCTCAGTGTCTCCTCCCTCACAACTTCATCATCTCCTATTTTGCTGCTGAGGCTGAAACTTCTTCAACTGCACCAAAACAAAAATGCATTTTTCTTCATCTTGACTCAAGTTTTTGCAGTCTTTTCTTTTCTCCTCACCCAGAACCTTTGAAGGAGTGAGGGGAATTGCTTCCCAGAGACATTCTTGTTGATGGACTTTGTCTATTGGCCCCATCCAGCCCCAATATTGTTTCTGTCACTGCCCAAAGCCTCAAAACCAGGTAGGTGACAAACAGCCAAAATCCCAAAGTACACTGCATATAGAATCTGTTCCCCCAAATAAATGTTAGCTTCAGAGCCATTTAATTATAGCAGATGTCCATTAAATTCACTACCTGCACCGCAAATAAATCAGTCTAAAGGAATGCATTGGGAATAGCAACTCAAGTTTTTTCCTTCAACTTTTGTCCTATATCCTCATACAAACCTGAGCACATATTAAGATCATCTTAATTTCACCACAGTTAAACCAGTAATGTTATAAGCCTTTCAACATCAGGGCAAGAAGAGAACACATGTAAATGTAAGAATTATCTTAAGACACACACACCACATGCTCTGATAGAAAACTTTACACTAGGAGCCAAATAGCTCAGATGAAAAATACAGCACAGAGTATAAAATGCCTCTTAAAACACAACTTAAAGGCAAGCAATCATCACAGAAACATTCAAAGTCATCAAGCATTTTGATGAGAACTTCATAGAACTGAAAGTTTAAAAAATTACATTAAAAGGAGACACCAAGTATTTCAAAAACCTCTGTTTTATTTGTACAGAGTAAAATACATCATATAGTGAACAGTGTTTTCCACCCATAATCTAAAGCCATTACTAAGTGTTTTCGTTTCACCAAATATCCTGGCCAGAAGCACAGACAATGGAAATGGGAATGCTAATTAGTCTCTCTCTGCCAGAGCTACAAGGTGCACATCAATCTCTGCTTCTGTAAGGATCCTGAAAGAACAAAAAGAAATCTTAAATAGCTTAAATGATTCTTCCCCTTAAGCTCCAATATTACAACCTAATATCCACACAAATAAGTTTTACACAATGCATCTTTCAGCTCTTTAAAGCCTTGCTGCCATGGCCACAGTCTGACATTCCAATTCTTTTTGAAAAACAAAGGAAAAATCAAAGGCACCAGAGAGCAAAGAGGTAACAAATGGCAGAAAAAGAACAGGTAATTCCTCATGAGTAATATATTTGCAAGCTGGGACCTGGTGAGAAGAATGGGTATAGTAATTAGTATGATTACTCCAAGGGGGACACAGGTTTTCATAGCCTTCTCCCTCTGCTTGTTATCCATCCTTTCTGAAAAGGACGCAAGACAGGTAAATAAAGTTTGGCAGAAAGCTAGCACTTGACCCTTGAGCAGCAGTAGAAAAAGGGTAATACAGCTCCTGCATGCTTTCTCAAAAATGCTATGCTATTCTGTTGTCCTAAACACACACCACCAAATGCAAAACCACCCATCATCACCATGTCAACTTCGAACACATTAGGAAGCACTCAAAAGACTGCACCTGTAGGACCCAAAGGTTTGAAGCCTCTTTCCAATCCCCACCTACCAACTAGGTAGACTGAAGCAGCAGAGGACTTTTCTTTCCCACCTAGGTGCTCCTCTCTTTCTATTTTTTTTAATAATAAAAAAAGCAATGAAATACTAAGGCAGAAATAACTGAACTCCTCCACAGCAAGCCAGCCTGAACTAAATTTTAGGTAAGACATACCTAGAGGGTCATTTTTGCATTAACGATAAAGCCCCAAAACTTATTCTCCCACATTTCATGCATACTTCCACAGCTATACATTGTGTTGTCAGAAGGCTGTCAAGGACACTGTGTCTGATGTGAGGTATAGCCCTCAGCAGAAATATTTCCAGATGTTGTCTTGACAGATTGACCAAGTAACCTTGCTGCACACAGTGCGCTGCACTCGGATTCAGGAAATAACGGGGGAGGGAAGATATTGCGGGTGCCTTGCTTTCATGCTAGGTGGGAATGCAGTGTACTCAGAAAGTAAAAGTTCAGCCAGTTCCAAAACACTGCAGTGATTTTTAAATCCAGGATCTCTTAAATTTTGTCAAATTTAAATAGAATATTTCTAATCATACAACTTCAAAATCTATTAACTATATACTGGAAATGTTAAAAACTGCTACAATTACAAGATGAGCAAGAGTCATTTAAAGGTCCCACTTCAAAAAGGATTAAAAAAAATTAAGGCACTTACAAGATTTGCCCTAATATATAACAGACTTTACTGTGTTAGTTGGCATGACTATGACTTGGAAGTGGACTCCAGATGCTAGCACAAAGAAAAATTATTATTTTAAGCATGAAAAATCATCTAGACCAGATGTAACTACATTTTAATCATCACATAAAACAATACCCTTTTAAGAAACAAAAGACAACACTTTTCTCTACGGGATCCCTTAACCATGTCAAATACTTTAAAACTGTGTTAAGATATTATGTCTTCTTAAACAGTGTCTTTTACCCCTACACATTTTGAAGAGTTACCAGTAAAAAAAACCCTCCAAAATTTCCAACTTCTGACATTTATCTCTTTTTCTCCATTTATCATTATACAAGAAGTTAAAACTAATTGCACGTAACCAGAGAAACACACCAAGTTTTATCAACACTGATCACTTACCTGAATTTAGGATTTTCCACTGTAACTACACCAACTTCTATTTCAGAAGGTTTGAAATCAATGGATAGTACAGTAGAAAGGCATGTTATTGCTGTCTGAAAGATGACAAAAAACTCTATCATTAAACAGAAAGCACTAAGGTGTGGGTTTTTTTTTTAATAGACATAGCATTAACAACTACCCTTCCTTCTAGTTTCAAGTTATTTTCGTCTGCCTCAAAACCTCAGCTGAAAAGTTTCAATAAGTTTCCCCTTGTTACAGAATACAGTCCCTTCTCCAGTCCTCTCCCTAAAAAGCCCAAGCTACAAAAACCAAAGGGATATATCATTTTCGTAGCAGAAAAAAAACCACAACAAAACCAAAACCTTTTATCATGCAAAGATTAAAACCCCAGGTCCCAAGGACAACATGTTTCACTGGTGGCAAACAAGACAGACATCACCGTTACAGTCCAAGATTACTCAAAGAACATGTCACTTGCATAGCTTACATTTTCTCTTTTCTTCTGGTAATCAAAATTATGTTGGCTGTTTTTAAAAGTTGCATTTCACCATGGCTTAACTTATTTTTTTTTCCACCCTAATTTTTTTCCACCTGTTTTAAAAGTTGCTCTTTGCAACCTCGCTCATACTTAACCCTGACGTAGGGCCATAATAATGGTAAAGATGTATTCCTAAAACGATGACTGGGCACAAAAGGAAGTTCCATAGAACAGCTATGTAGCCAGATGCTTATCAAATCAGTTATTCTGACATGCTGGCATTTAATTCTGATCAGTAATGTGTTAGGAAGTGTAGAACATCACACAAGACTTTTCTAAAGTTTATTTTCAATATGTTGATAATACATTGATTTTGCAATAATTCTATAAGACTATATAGAGGTCTTATCGGAAGACTGGCAAGTTGTAAAAAACAAAACAAAACCCAATCCAACATAAACCCCCAAAACTGTTATCCATGCAGCATTACCTCTAACGCACCACAAGCTTTTAAAAAAAAGGCAGTGTGTGGGTGTGCATGAAGAATATTACGAAAACATGAGTCTTGCTTTTGCTTAACCGACTTGCTTCTCTCTGTAACTGCCAACTGTTAAGAGTAACAGTGTCTGATCTACATTCCCACTCTCAGCATTTTAACACAGACAACAAAAAGGTATAGAACCACATCCAGGATTTGACTGGCAGATTAATTACCAATTAAGTATTCGCACCATACCACAGAAGTTTTATGAATTAAAAACAAGAATATGAAAAGACCGTTTCATCTACCTCCAACTGCTCAACTAAGAGACATGCAAAGTATAATCAAGCAATGATAGAAAAATACATTTAATCTGAAAATTATTTAGCCAGGATAGAAAAGGGTCTCTGAGGGAATTTCAAATACATTAAATTTCAGTATGCTATGATTATTCAACCCTCTCAGGATCTTCTCTTTAAAGGAATCGCATATTAAGGAAATCAGTACTTTTTAAAATACACGTATAAAACTTAAGAATTTATGCTGAAGAACTTTCCGTTTAAATGGTACTTTCACAGTAATGTAGACTTCAGAAGTAATTTAGCTGAAGGTCTGAATCTGCATATCATTCACATGGATCTTAATACAATACTCTGTTTAATCTTACAGGGGGGTTAATTGCTTAGGTTATCATTCCTCATTTCAGCTGCTCATCTTGTGATGCAGGCACAGTATTATGAGAGAAGAACAAGGCCTGGCAGGAGAAAAGGGTGGGCCGTGGAAGAGGACCATTTAGACAGATCTCTACAGTGTAAGTGAAAAAGTAAGAATAATTACAAAATAAGTTCATTGACCTATTTTATAAATAGGCATAACAAGTGGTGTTATATTTACTAAAGTAGGCATAATATTTACTAAGTAGGCATAACAAGTGGTGTTATATTTACTAAACAGGCAGACAAGCACTACCCCATCCTGTTTGAAATGCTTTCTAACATGAAGATTGTTTTAAGTGCCACTAAAAGAAAATTGTACTGGTATCCCCAGAACCAAGCACTGTAGTAACCAACCACCAGCTACCGTGGGAGTGCTACTATAGATTCTGCTTCAGCTAATGTGAAGCAGAAAAAGCAGATCAGATGACTAAACACTTGCAAAATAAAACCATTTTCTGGTTGGAATAGCTATACTTGCTCTGGCAGCAATACAGAACTGTAAGAAAACAGGAAATGCCTAACTGCATTCCCCTGTATCGCAAGCCTACATACACCATATTCATTAAAAATACCTTAACAAATCTTTATTTCCCTCTGCTGGCCTACCTCTACTGTTTGTTCGTATGTCCAATCAAATTTCTTCTTTACTTTCTTTTCAAGAAAACTGGTTGACTCTGTCTGTTTAACTCCTGCAGCTGTGGCCTTGAATCCACAATAGTAACCTGCTGGATCACACTTGTATACCTGAGGGCCGTGTTCTTCATCAATACCAATCAAAATCATACCTTGAAGAGAAAATTTGTTAATTTATTTCTTTCCCCGATTTTAGCAATTTCATTCAACTCAAGAACAGAAAAGATACTCCTCTCTCGTGAAATGCGTGCATGCACAGCAGTACATTTTTGGGAACCAGTCCAATACCTAGAGCTGTGATTTCCTCTTTATCGCTAATTTGCCATTTCTTACCAGCATGTCACTACCAGGTGTGCAACTCAGTTTAGTACAAACTAGATTTCTATCATTCCCAAAGAAGGCTATTCATTAAACATAGAAACATTTTTGCCATGCTCCGTGTGTAGAGAACCAAGAAGTCAGGAAATACAAATATTTAATCCCAATACAAAGTTAAGCCAGGCACAGTTCACTTCCTGTGTATTGTATGACAATTTAAAAGCGTAAACAATAGTTCTATTAACATGTGCCTTTTACCAGAAAGCAACTCTACAAATATGTTGAAATTAATGGAAATATTAAAAGATCAACTTTAGATTTCTCCACTGTAATCTGAAAAAACACTGCATTGCATCCCTTTTCCTCTTTTCTTTAAAGGAAAAAAAAATCTGAAATGAAATGTGGCGATACAAGAGCATAAAACAGAGTCTTTGAAGACCATTTGACTAAATGCTTTCAGGTTGGACAGACTTCAAGTAACACACACTGGTCACATCACTGAAATCCATCTGTGTTCACCTACACTTCTAGATTTACAGTTGTATAGTCTCAATATGCATATTAAAAATAACTCAAAAGCAATACTTGCAAATAAACCCCACCCCAAACAGAACAAGGTCAAGATTTTAAATTATTTTCTCTTTACACTTGTATAACTTTTAACCAGTAGTTATAGGTAATAAGCTTCTAAGCAGCTATTACTACAACAGAAAAAAATTTTCCCATCATATTTTCAAAAAAAGGTTAAGGAAAGTTAAGAAAAATACTTTTTAATTGATGTATTTAAAAAAAAAAAAAAAATCACTTTCCAGTAGTATCAAGGCATGGGAAATACCAAGGGAAGAAAGAAACAATCATTCCTGAACATTAAAAGCGCACAAGCATAGGAAAATTGCCCCATCATGGAAACTGTGGTGCAACCCTGAACGTTACTTCTTTAGTGAGAAGTGCTAGTGTGTACTATGATTACGAGAAGTGATTCATCAATTCTGAAACTATTCTCCTTAAAAGAAAAAAGAAAAAAACCCCAAGCAAACAAGAAGAAACCTAGACAGAATGTTTAATGAAAAAGTAATTGAGGAAACATTAAGTCTTTTATCTCAGTTCCCGGACACCCTAACAGTATGGTTACAATTTGCACACAGCCAAATGTAAGAGAAAAAGTAAGTCAGAACCAACCTCAGAACACACAGATGACCAGGAATATCTACAAAAACCAATGGTACACACATCTTTTTTTACTTAAGCTGCATTTGTTGTTATAAAACAAGACTGGTGTAGAAATGTTTGCAAGTGAAGTATTTTTAAGTACTTCTTCTCTACATTATATACATCATAGTTAAGAGCAAAAATCATGCAGATGTTTGTCCTATACATACTACTTAGATTAAAAAAAGCCACAAAATCTGCACAAGCATAACTGCACTCTCCATATGCCTGTTTTAACAGTGATATTTACCCACCCACAGACACTGGTAAAACGAACATCTCCTGTCCACAGACATCACTGTGCAGTGCAAACAGACGAGGCCCCAAAACCCAAGGTGAAATAGTATCACACATTTTAAAGAGGCTAAATCATTTACTCCAATTCAAATACTGAGTCAATGGTAAAATCATGGCTCCAATTCAAAACTTCCAACACTGCTCTCTCATTTGGCTGTTCATCCCTCTTACTCCTTCAGTTACATCCATATCTCACACAATTTGAAAATGGATGAGAATTACTTATACTTGAAGTTGCAAGCTTAGACAAGAAACAGAAAACATTAATTTCATACACTATACTTACAGCAACCAAGAGGCCTCATTTCAGCATTTTGTGTATAGACCTGAGAAATATCTGCAATCCTTTTACACAGCATATCCACAGGGATGTCATAACCATACTTGTACTTCCAGTTAGCAGCCTCATAGCGGGCTCTCTGCACCTGGGATCTGCTGTCAGCTAGACAGAAAGAATAATATTAATGTCACTGAACATGTACCATGTTTATTCCTAGCACTGCTTGAGGATGCAAATTCTAGGCCCAACTTGAAGTTGTCTTTAAATATACATATTAGAACTAGCCAAGTTCTCCAAAACAAAACTGAGTGGAAAAAATCTCCTAGAGCACTTATTTGTTTTATGTGATGCAAAGTTGGCGAACTACATAAAAAAAATCTGGCACACTTCAGATACTTAAAAAGATGGTGAATTAAATACCTGTCATTCCTGTCATCACACAGCCAATATTTTCAGTAATTCTGAATAAATGAGTCACTGTGTTGGAATCCAGTAATTTGTCCTAAAGAGGAAATAGAAATAATTTAATAGAAACCACTGTCCTTCAAGTAAAAAAAAAGATAGATTCTGGATGCTCTGCTGTCTACAGAAGAGCCCAAAAGAATCAACTAACAGCTAAAAATTGTCTTTCAGGCTCTCCACTATTTACTGCTATAAGCATGCGAAGGAAGAAATAGAAGAATAGGGAAGATAAAACCCCACAATATCTGGAAAAGTATGACAGCTAGAACATGACCAACATCAAAGTCCTTTTCCCTCTTACAAAACTTTGAGAACACACATACAAAAACTTCTACTCTTATTGCATGCTGCCCTTCAAACACAAGGGTTTTCCTCCTTTGTCAACAATACATCACCACTGTGCTGAAACACTCATGAAAATCTGTTCTGCGTGCTATTGGTATAACATTTTCTGAGTAGGAATTAGAGAAATCACAAAACTGATTATGGACGACTCAGCCCTTACAAGCCAGAGTAATGTATGTATGCTAAAGTACAGCAGGACGAACTTCGTATTTTAGCTTTATCCCTTCGACGACTACAGAGAAAACCCGTATTACAGTACTTGGTGAGGAAATGTGAAACTGAGCACTAAACGGAGCTAGAACTTGTAATAAGCAGAACGATAAGAAGATATTAAATTCAAACGGCAATATATGTCAATGCTAATAAATATAATATCAATGTTGCAGAGTCTCATCCCCACCTTTTTTCTCATCTCTTTCCAGCCTCCCCCTCAAAACCAGACTACTTACAGGTACTTTCTTCTGCGTTACAATTACTGCAGAATCTTTCCCACGAACAGCTACAGATGTAAGTCCGCCTTGGTTTATGGCCTTAAAAGCATATTCTAGAAAAATACGTAAAAGTTAATAAAAAACGTTAGAGATATTAGTACAAATAACTCCAATACACCTCTCCCCAACACAGAAATCTCACCAAGTTCTGGCCTTTTAAATTCTTTAATCTTTGTGCAACACTTTGCATTTTTAAGGTCTTTAGTACAATGCACACAAGAACCTTCTGATGGGAATTAAGTCGTTGACTCTCTTCACAAAACCACTATCACTGCTTCCTTCAAATACTTTTAATAATTTGCCTTTTTGTTTAGTTATAATGCTTAATAGCAACAGAATTTGTTTTAAAAAGAGAAGGCTGTTCTGCACTTGATCAAAACGGTCCAACCTTAACCTACAATAACTGTAAATCCTTAAAGATTTTTTTTAACATGCAGAAGTTTAGTATTTCAAACATTATTATCACTGCGAGGATGTAATTTTCTTTTGTAGATTTTAACTGATACAGAGGAAAACTGAAATGATGGACCAGGCACAGAAGATGGGTTTTAACCTTACTATCACATTTTCTGACTTGACATTCAAACATCACAATGCTTTTATTAACTTTCTGAAAGGAAACCTATGCACATGCCAACTAAACAGTATTATTCAGATAAATGTAATGGATTAAGATTTACTTGATATGATCCATGACTTGATATGATCCATGAAACAAATTTCCCTTGATTAATGGTTTCAAAAGCCTCAAGAACAACAACTTTAAAAATTTTTTATCTGGCAATATATGATAAACATTCAGAACTTCCTAATATCTGGTTGGGAGAGGGACGTTTCAGACACTAGCTAAATGTAGATGAATTTTTTGTGATTAAGACTGGAATTTAGAACATGTCTAACCAACAGCACAGCAAATTGCTAAAACTACCTTCTAAAATAACGGGAGCAAGAAACGCATCTGTTTTAAAAGCTCCATTCAAATCTGTGGAAGAGACTGCACAACAGGAGAGGAATAATATGAAAATACACATCTTGCAGTACCAGGATCTCGATGTTGAATCTGCCAAGTCAGTGTTTTGGAAGGGCTGATTGCCATGTATTTATGGCACGGTGTTTATTACTCTCAGGCATCAGAGCACTTACTAGTTACCCAAACATGCCATAAAGAATGGTCCCTCTTTCTCTCTGCTACATGCACAACTTCACTCATCTTGTCACCTACCTTCCCTGGGATGATCAGTGCTAGCCTGCAGCAAAGCACAGAACCCAATGAGACATGAACTAGCACTGTCCACAAACTGGTCATGTTTGAAGCCCCAGGCCAGGGCTCTGCAACACTTGTTTATTTATGTGTACAAATATCTAAAGGGAGGGTGTAAATAAGATGGACAGAGCCAGGCTCTTGTCAGTGGTGCAATGAGCGCAAACTGAAATACAGGGGGGGTCCGTCTGAACATCAGGATACACTTTTCTACTGTGAGGGTGACTGAGCACTGACACAGGTTGCCCAGAGAGGCTGTGGAGTCTCCCTCCTTGGAGATATTCAAAAGCTGTCTGGATGTGGTCCTGGGCAACCTGCTCTAGGTGGCCCTGCTTGAGCAGGGGGTTGGACCAGATGACGTCCAACAGTTCCTTCCAACCTCAACTAGTCTGTGGTTCTGCGACATTTAGGTGGGAAGAGGAATAGGTGCCTTTGCAAACTGTTTTTGCTCACCAGTACTGACAACCAGGCTTGCTGAACTGCAGTCTTTTCTCACTCTGTTCCTGTTACCATCTGCAATACTCAGATTTCAAAGAGACAAGCCAAAAAGCATAGGGGCTCTTACAGTATAACAAATCCAAATACTGCTAGTGGTGTTTAAGTCTGTTTTCTGCTATGCAAGCATTTCAGTAGTACTGCACACACATTCTTCCCAGAAACAGTAGTCCCTTGCTGTTCCCCAAATATGTCAGAACAATCAGAAATCTGAACATAATCATTTTCTTCACCTCCGAAAATTCCACCTGGATGAAACATCACTTTTGAAGACTGGAACCAATAGGTGGCAAGACAACCTGATACTCTGAAGGACTTTAACCACAGCAACAAGAAACATATATGAAGTAACTGTTACTTTTCTAATATGAGATTACTTCAAAGGCACAAGACCTTTTTGAGCTTTGGAAGCAGAAGACAGATCTAAGCCAAAGCACAGGTATGTCAGTCCAGTATCACTATGCTGGAAATCTCTGCTCAGTGTTTCCAGAAAACCTTCCAGAAAAACCTCAAGTCTTAAAGCAACATGTGTCCATGCCCATCCTTGACAGCACCTCGTTAATCTGCATCGAGCACATGGACAAGGATGTACAGGATTCAAAAAGGAAGACAGACAGACAGACAGAAAGAAGCTAGATGTGGATATTTGACCACAAGCAAACATAAGCTTTCTGCCCATGCTGTGGCTAGATGCTGGCCAACAAAGACACTAGTGTGGCACCATGCCTAAGTTAACAGCTTGGCTGCGGATAGAGTGAACTCATGCTTGCTTGAAGTTAACTATGCACATCTACATATTTTTCTTCCCATAGCATACAGGTACTCAAAATACCTTTAAGACAGCTTCAGGCTATGTGCAGAGAATCTCAGATACACATGCAGATACTTGCTTCTAAGATATGGGTAAAAGATATGGTGGTACTGCCCGTTTCTCATATATTAACCTAATGGTTGAATATACCCCGGGAGATAGAATACCAAGGCTCAGTTTCCTCTTTGCCACAGGATGCAGAAACCATTCCCAACAAGTAGTACTGCAACAGAGAAACAGCCAGAAAGGTGATGCAGACCAACCAGCCTGTTTTAACGGCAACGGAAGGTCAGAGCCCTTGACTCTTCCATCACAGAGACACTGACACCCTGTGTGAGGAAGTGCTGTCCCTACCATCCATATGTATAAGGCTTACAACACATGTTGCATACAAGCCTTATACACACTCCGGGTGTAAACCGGCACCCATATGTAGGTATCTAGTACAGGTAACTTTCTTCCCGTGTATAGACACCTACACACAGGCACTTTCCTAGTTGCTCCTTGGAAAAAGTACTGCTCAACACTGGGCTGCCTGCCCAGGAAGCCTATTCCACATAGCCCTCTTCCTGAGAAAAACTCAAGGGCAGACACAAAAGAAACTACTGGCTACCAGGGACAATTCATGCAGTCTGGTCTGAGCAACCTCCTTTCCTGGAGGACAGATGGATGTATGGACATGCCGTGCAATGCACATGCAGTGAAGCCACTGCAGCTGGGGAAGAGCCACTAAGCTCCAATGGAAGATGGCATCAGGATGATGCTGCCAAAACAATTCATCTGGCTCTGTCGTGAGGATCCTTCAGGAGCACTCTCAATGAACTGTCCTGCCAGACTGCGAGCTGAGTATGGTGTTACAGAATATTCTGCAGAAGGAACGCCATGAGGCTCTTCTGCAGAATCTGGTGCACTGTAAAAATAAGAATAAAAGATTCAGTGGCCTACAGAAGAAGAGGAAGCCAGGCTGCAGCTTAATTGCAGAATGCTTCAGTAGGGCCTCCTACAACAGGACAAGGGATAATGGTTTTAAACTAAAAGAGGGTAGATTCAGACTAGATATAAGGAAGAAATTTTTTATGACAAGGGTGGTGGAACACTGGAACAGGCTGTCCAGAGAGGTGGTAAGTGCCCCATCCCTGGAAACAGTCAACGTCAGGTTGGACGGGGCTCTGAGCAACCTGATCTAGTTGAAAATGTCCCTGCTCATTGCAGGGGGGTTGGACTAAATGACCTTTAAAGGCCCCTTCCGCCCCAAACTATTCTATGACTCTAAGCCTGGAAATAAAAGATGTTTGCTGCTATCTCACTTGCCATCACGTACAGAACACATGGCATTCAAGTGTAAAAACAGGCATGGGTTACCTCCAATACTCTGGCATGCAGTGTTTGAGGCAGTTCAAGTCCCATTTTAAACAGCTATTGTAGTCCTCAGATTCCAAAGCACAATGCTCATAAGTTTGGCAGGATAAACTGAAAGAAATACTTTAGGGGGAATAAACAGCTTCTGGATACCCGTCAGTCTGGTCTTCAAGCATCTGAAATCAAACACCGGGAAATCACAGGAGGTGCCTCCCCGTGGCAGGGGACACTCCAGAGGACCTACCCTGGCTCTAAGCTTTCCTTATCTCATGCGAGGACCCCTTTCCCAGGCCCCCACGCCGGCACGACCGGGACCGCAGCTGCTCCAGGTTTCGCACCGCGGGACCAGGCAAGGCGGGAATCAAGACTCCCCGGCCACGGGAGGCGCCACGTTTCCCCCCTCCCCAAAGGCAGCCAGGCCCGGCGGAGGTTTTCCGAACCGGCTGCAGCCCCCCTCGGCGAGAAGCGGCGGCGGCGCGGGCAGGCCGAGCCCGTGACGGGGCAATTCAGCGGCAGCATCCCCGGGGCCGGACACCCACCGACTTGGTAGAGGCGTCCCTCGGGCGAGAAGATGGTGATATGGCGGTCGAAGCCGGCGCTGGAGCCTCGGGACATGGCGGGTGCGGGGAGGGGCGGCGCAGCCGAGGGGCTCACGGCGTGCAAGGCCCCACCGCTACCGCAAGCAAGGCACTCTCCGGAGCACTTCCGGGTTACGCACCCCGCGCAGGCGCTGAAACACACTCCGCTCGCGCACCTCCGTCACGCTCCGCCTCCGCCACTGCGCATGCCCGAATTCCGCGGCACTTCTCCTCCCCCACCCCTCCCGTCCGCGTCCGCCGCTCCTCTGCCGAGCATGCGCACTAGGGCTGCCGGCCGCGGCGCGCACCCCGACTGCGCAGGCTCCGCCCCGCACCCGGCGGCTGAGGAGCGGTGGCGGCGGAGCCGCGTCCGGTGCGCAGCTGCGAGCTGTCATGTCGCGACATGTCACCTACGTCGCGCGCCAAGTGCAGACCATTGCAACACGGCAGCTATAACGCGTTCAACCAGTGGGGCCGAGAGCCCGCCTCCTTCGGCCTCGCGGCGAAAGGGCGGGTGAAAGCCGAGGGTCCGGCGGGGGGCGGGGGGAGTCGGGAAGCTGCGGACTGTCAGGAGAGTCAAATGGTTTCTTATTCATGGAAAACCTCAAACACCTTCGACATGCGTTAGAGAATACGCACGGGCATAGCAGAAGACTGGGGAAAAGTATCCTCATGAGCTGTACAGACAGCCAGGAAAACAAAACCGCTCTTAATTTTCTAAACAAGGTACTTCCACGTGTTCTCTTCCATGAATATAATTTTAAAGCAAAGAAATACGCTAACTTCAAAAAAGATGTTCAAGATACTCATAATGAGTAATTGTTGCTGCAGCTGCGTTATAAAGTGATGTTTAAACGACTTAACTTTTTATCAGTGTCCAGTACAAAGGGAAATTCCCCAAATTTAAACACATGAATACACGCTGGTTTTGCCTTTCAGCATCTTGGATTTCCCCTACTCTCTGTGGGGAAGGTTTTTTAAAGTCGGTCATTAAAAGAGTTGGAAAGCTGTGTTTTGGTATCCACACCTCTATTTTAAAAGATTAGTATTAGATGAGCTTACTCTTTCTTGAAATAGATTACGGGTACATTTTGTATATGCTGTACATTGAAAGTCTTGATTTCTTGAATTTTTCAATATACTATTTCTTGCTTATTAATACTATGGGAGAATAAAATGTCTCACTATGTATTACAAGACACAGAGTTTGTCCCCTTTGCTAAGGAAGCACTTTGTGGGCAGACAGGAAATGTTTAAAGCTGTGATGCAAGCACTGGAACACAGAGAACATGAAATGTAAGAACGTCTCTGCTGGGTCAGACACGGAGGCTCTCTAGCCCCATGCCCCATCTCCAACTGTGGCCAAAACGGATGCCCAAGGAAAAGTATTAAGACTACAGAGAGCCTTTAATGATACACTCCCTGAATCCTCTCCCAGTCTCCAACCATCTGGAGGGACTTCCCAAGGCAGAGATAGTGTCTGGTTATTTAATAACCCTTGCTGGATTCCTCTTTCATGAACTTGCTGGTCTCCCCTTGAACTCACATGAACTGCTTGCATCCATGACTTGCTGTGGCACAGAGTTACTCAGCATGACGCGTTGTGTGGTTTCATCTGAAACCTCACCTTTCATCTGAACCACCACCTTCAAATGGACAGAACCATTTGATGCCGCTTTTGTACTGGAAGAGACAGCAAGCAGTCGACCCCTATGCATGCCTTCCACAACACTCAGGATTCTTACGACCTCGGTGTCTCTTAAGACCTCTGTTTCTCCAGGCTGAGTATTCCTACCCTCCCAGCCTTTCCATGTGCAAAGCTCTTCCATTCTCTAACACTGGAGTTTAATGTCAGATTTTTTTTTTCCCTTGAGAAAAAGGGGATGGGAAAACGGAAGTAATTATCAAGCATTCAGCCTGACTGCCTAAAAGTAACCACGAAAATACTTCAGTGTTTGGAATCAAAGATTCAACATTTTACTTAGACCAAGGAAAGTAATAGTTGCTCAATACCATGCACATGATGGAGTGGAAGTCATGCTACTTTCAGGATAGAGTTCCCAGAAATTTTCTCCATCTATGTAGCAAGTTTGTCAGTTTCCAAATTACATTTTTGCTTCAGAAGAGCAATCATGTATTTTTGGTTTAGTGTTCATCACATCTGATCAACCATATGCGTCACAGTCCATGCTGCAGGATCCTGAGGAAGACTGTTCTCACTGACATGTTTTTAACATAGTAAACAGTAAGCGGGTGTGCTTGGAGATGAAGTTATTCACAAAATAGCTATAGCACAGCCTGAATCAGTTCAGTCTTCCTCCAGTCTATCTTGCCAATGCACCTCGGTCTCCATGGCACGTGGCAGGCTAAGCTATGCATTAGTTCCTTTCAATTCCTGTTCTCCTCACTCAGTGTGCTAGCAAAGGGCCGTGAGTGTCATTTGCCATGGTGTCGGGGGTGCCAGTTGCTTCAATGTTTGGGGGTCTTGCCTTTCTGGCATTCAGTGTGGACCCATCAATCTAGTAAGCTACTACCAGACAGATGTTAAAAATCCTTGGATTTTCACTGTACCACTGTATAAGCAGTAGTAGATGTCAAGCAGATCTGCTGGTAGGTGTCAGTATGCTTTGGTGTGGCTCTCAGTTTTATTGCCAATGAAACCCCCCAGAATTCCTTCTACATACTCCTCATATTCGTTGCTCTCTCTAAATGCCCTGTTTCAGTAATCTGAAATTTGAAGACTTACAGCAACACAGAAGGAATGTTATTTCACAAATATCTTAAATAAAATGCAAATAATCAACCTCAGACAGAACCAAGCTTCTGGAGACTGTGTACATCTATATGAACAGGCGGCATGCAATTGAACAAGTCTGTAGGTTGATCACTCATGTTTCCTCTTTGGTTCCAGAGAGAGAAGGCCATTAATTCCCTGTAAGGATCTACAGTAAAGTGTATTAGCAGCAAACATAAGGAGAAAAAAAAAAGTCACAACAATTCTTACACTAACATTGGGACATCTTCCTGTTGTAAATTCCAGATTCTGTTCCATCTTCCCCTAAATACACTAAGAATGCGTATTTAGGAAGTGCTACTATTTGGAAGGTATTATGGTATCTCTGTAAGAACAGTTTTTGAGATGAAACCCAAGAGATTGACTAGGGACACATCTGTTCTCAGTCAAAAGGAAGTAGAGGATGCATTTATTCCAGTTAGGTGTTGATATTACGCATGTCTGTTAATGACCAGGGTGAGGTAAAATACAGACTTCAGCGGATGAACATGTCTTACAATGAAATGGATAACCTGAAGGGGCAGTTTCTCGTCGGCTAAAGCTGACCTAAGGCAGAGCTGCAGGGGCCCACCTTCTGCAGCCTGACATTTCAGCCCCTCTCCCACACAGGTACCAGTACTCGTGCGATAGTGCTAGTTCCATACAACAATGCCAATTTTGACCTAGCTGAAATAAAATTTTTAAAGGGTTTGCATTCAGCTGACCCAGCTCCGAATTGCTTAGGACTGCACAACGACTGGGGCTGTAACAGCCCACATCAGCTTATGCTGTTGCATACAGAGGGTAAGTAACCCTCAAACAGAGCAACAGTTGCTAACTAAGCAGTCCTGTACAGGAGAAGACACTTACTTTAACAAAGCAGTATTTGCATTTTCAAGGAGATGTGGCAGTTCTCTGACATACAGAATTGTAAAAAAAGTCTTCTGACAAATTAGAAGTAAATCGGTTTGACGCGCGAGAGAAGATCCAATCTCTCTGCATTCCCTGGCAGACTCCAGAAAGCAGATGACATACAGGAGCTGGCATGTTCTGTCAGAAAAGGGGTCTGTGATGAATGCTACCAACAACTTGATGAGTTTAAAACCAAGGTTCTAGGTTACCTCAAGAGGTATCCAGCTCCTCTACACTTTCTGCATAGTACCTGAAGGACATGACTGCATGCAAGTCACATCTGCTGGTTTACAAACCAGGAGTAGAAAAAGTGTCAGCATAGATCTCTGATGTGAAAAAAAATAGCAGGGAACATGCTTGAATGCTAAGAGTCCCGAGGGAGCTTGTCATGGGACACTGCAAAAGCTCAGAACTGCAAATACTATACAAAAAGATCTGTATGATTCAGCTCAGTTTTGAACGGAGGATTTTTCATTGTGCAAGACAAATGTGACAAAAACACACTCTTTCATCCGAGATTAATGTGTCATTTCCATGGTTTTTGGGGAGAAAAAATTGCATTGAAGTGGTAAGTGCAATAAACAAACATGTTTACCATACATTTACAAATAATAACTTAGAACATTTTCCTGTAATATACACTATTTTTCTTGCTTTATTTATAACTTGGGATAGGTTTTATAAAAATATCTGTACAAAATTAAGTTTTGTAACTGCCTGTAAGAATTTCTAGTTATGATCAATTTTGGTTTAGAAAATTCATGCGTTTCCATAAACAAACTATTCCAGTGACATGAAATTCTGTCAGAAGTAGCAAATTTAAGAGTGTGAAAGAGCCACACAATATCCCACTGGTTGTTTCCTAATTCTTCCAATCAAAATCTTAATATATCTTGCTACAACAAATCTTTTGCATTCTATGTGGTCAAATGAACTCTAGTTAGCGTTAAGGAAATATTAGGGCTACGTGTGTCTGGCAAATGGTAAACACACCATTTGGCCACGTTAGCTCCATTTATTGGCTATAGACATTGTGCGACACTGTTTCAAGGTCAGCCGTGCCCATTTTGAAGGTACTTTGGAAGTCCTGCTTAATATCTTTGAAGTACAGAGTTTATGAATTTCAGTGTAGAAGCTTGAGCAAAAAAAAAAAAAAAGATTAAAAAAACACAACCTGAAATTCCAAGAGGGAAAAACAAGTTTTAATTCAAATCACATTGAGAGGCTACAGAAATTGCCTGTAAAGATGGAAATAGTGGACCTAATTCATCCCTGCTGTACCACCATTGATGTTAACAGATTTACTGCAGGAATGATTTTGACAAAACGCAGTTAGTGAATTTTCTTTGGTTACAGGCCTCACACATTAATCCAGTAACTGTACTGCTGAGTTCTCCTAGTCAGCAACAGTGATTAAAAAAAAAAAGCAGCTTCAGCTTATGCAATTACATTCTTCATCATTTCTGTTGAATGCAGAGCCATTTTCTTGGCACTCGATATGAATATTTTTCCTCAAAAGCGTCTTTATAGGGGATATGCCATGTATCACCTGTAGTCTGTACCACACAGTCGTAACGGAAAGCAGGCTGTTGGACAAAGACAGATAAACCCATTTTTTTAGACTTTACACAATAAATTACTGAAGTACCAGTTATAGATAGTTATAACTTCCAACACTTACCTTAGAAATGTCCATAGATTAATTTCTTTAACAACTCTCACTTATTTCCTTACACCAAACAAATTCTAAATTTTCATACTGGTGGAAAAACTAAAACATCTTTTAGTATTTTGTGGTCTAAGAGTCATTATAAATGGTTAAAATTCTGTCTTCAATCTCCACCAAATAATGATTTCAACATAATGCATTCAATTTCTAGAAATAGCAAAATTATTGTTTTTCAATTAAATGAAATCATATGGGAATTAACTCAGGATGTGGAGTTTATAGGCTTGAACTGATAGGATTTAATGACATTATGACATTTTGTGTTTGTTCTTCCAGTGTACCTCTTTACAGAGCTGACTTGCTCTGTGATGAGGAGGATGTAAGAAAAGGGTTTATCACTAACGCTTTCAAGAGCGTCAAGTCAAACAAATATAGTAAACTATTTTTCTGGTCTATTATGTTACAGGTATACTAACTCAACATATATTACACAAATACAAAAGAAACATTACTGGTTGGCAATTACGTTTCTTAGAACATACTGTCACTCTGTATGTATAGTCCTGGAAGTCTACTTTCTCATGACAGTTTCCAGAATAACCTAGGAGACAGCTATGACTGGGAATGTCAATCATCCAAATCACTTGTATGGGAATTAAGATGTGGAAACTACCAGCCCTTTCGTACAAAAGAAAGAAACAAGGTGTAGCTAAAGCTGTGTTACTCAGGTAACCCTACATTCAGTATTTTGTTCCATAAAAAGAAAAGTACGTATGGTAACACTGAATGAAAGGCTGTCGTTCTTATAAGCCTGTATCTCTACAGTCTGTTTGTAATGAAGAATATTACTTTACAATTTTAACCAGAGCAGCAAGAAAATGAATCTGCATAGGTGCAGTATTCCTTTAAGTAGGCAATAACAAAGCAGACAGACTAGATTTATCAAAAAACTGCATGATATGGAATGTCATGTGATGAATTTTTCCCTAGAAAAATCTTAAAACAGCTGCACTCCTGTTAACGTACTGTTCATGGCTCACAAGGATACATGTCTCCCAGACAATAACAATAGTATTCTGCTATAAGATGATAGGATGCTTGGAAGACTGTAGTTTCTGCAGCTGAATACTGACTATAAACCTGACTGTTCTGGGCTTTGCTTCGTGAAACTTTATACATATGTTAGGCTAATATTACAGCAAATGCTGAAATACCTGTATTTTCCTGCTTCTTTAGAATAAGGATGAAGGAAATTCTATTGTACAGTTAGAAGCATGATATTTTATCATAGCACTACAGAGGAGAATAAGGTATTTCAAAGTTTAAAATAAATGAAAAAATATCGGCACTTATGTTTTAAAGCAATGGAAAGATTTGTATACACGAACATGCATTTACATTTACATTTTAAACATTTAGGCAGCATTTCTTGTCTTTTTGACAGTTTTCATGTTAGTGGCATGCTTTGCGAATACAGTGAATTTTCAGTAAGCATGGGAGTTTTGAGCCCATTGGTACAAATCCATTTCTTAGACTCCAACAAGAATCTTTTTGCTTCCATAGTTTGAAGTTGTGTACCTTTAATGAATATGCTCCGTGTGCTTTCTGATTGCAGCAGAAAACTTACCAAAAAATTTATATGCTTTCCTTCTGCAGAAGGGGAAAACACTATTTGGTGTCCACGCTGCCACTTACGGAACAGATGACGTGTCAGACTGTCGGAAAGACAAGCCTTGTGATCCCGGAGGAAGTCTCTAGTAACAAACTTGCAATGCTTGCCTGATTGAAGAGTGGCATATAACAAGAAGGCATCATCTTCAGAGCTTAACAAAACAAATGGAAAAGACAGATGCCATTCACGAGGCAGTAACTGGTTGCAGGAAATGAATCAAATGCTAATCTGAGATTTATTCATCGGCAACACTGAAAATTCCCACCACTACTCTAGTTCCC